>NC_056597.1:38807361-39449861 GCF_018340385.1 Cyprinus carpio | reverse complement strand
ATTTTTTTCTATTGACTGACCACGTCTAAATTTGCCAGTGGGCCAAATTGATATTAGTGTGAATTAGTGACACATCTACATGTTTCAATTGGCCAAATTGAATTAGTGTGATTTTTTTTTAATAAATTCAACAGTAGGGCAAACTGAAAATTTACATGGTAACCAGTCACTAGAAAATTTTGAGTTGGAGAAGTTTTAATTTTTTACAGTGTACAGTTCGGTGGAAGTGAACTGGGCCATTTTTTTGGAGGAATTATGTAAAGCAGAAATGTGAAGCTTATAATTTTTTTTAAAGGCACTTGCAGTAATTATTTTGTTAAAACTCATGCATTATTTGAGTTGTTAAGCTGAACTGCACTTTAACAATAAATATATTCAGTGACCTCCTGTTGTGAAAAAAAACAAAAAGAATGTTAAACCTACTACTTATGAATAATAAAATCCACCTTAACAATAAATACAAATTCCCCCTTAAAAATAAGAATGACTTTAGTAAAATACAATTACAATGTATAATAACATACACTTAAACATAAAAATATGACCAGTATTAATAAAATACATTCACACGTTGTATTATTAAGTTTCGTACTGCACGAACTTTGGTTGAGCTGATAATGCCTATTTACCAGGTTTTAACATATTTTTGTCACGACAGAAGGACTGTCCTTGCTCTTTTAAAATAAAAGTTGTTTACACTACATAACATCCTCAATGCGACGAGACCCAGGACACATAGCCCACATAAAAGTGAAAGTAATACGCATTAGACTGAAGGAAGTGCCTCTGACTGGGGTAAGTGTCAGTGAATAAATGGGAAACAAAGTAACTTGCTTACTTACCTATATAACCAAAAAAAAAATATTATATTTTCTTTGTAAAATGTTTGTTACTGTACTCGTATTTGAAAACGTATTCTGATCAAGCAATTTGCAGTGCTTTAGTTATGCGTTCCCCAACCCCAACTGCTTCAACCTCCAGTACAAAGTCTATATTATATCCAGGCCACATCCACAGGGAATGTTTGGGGGAAAATAGTTACGACTGGGGTGAGTAACATACATTATTACACAAACATCTGTTCAGTATGGTAGCGGACTTGATTCTTCCTAATGAATGACAGCTACCACTGGTATCTTACCCCTTGCAATTTAACGCTTGTGATATAATGGATTCAACTAAAATTATTTTGGATGCCACAAAACATGGTTTAACCATTAGAAAGTGACTAAGGTAGTAGAACAAATCCTCCTCTTTAAAAAGCAAGCTATTTGAAGTGGCCATGTTTTTAATGTAGTAATTAAAGACGCTAATAATTAAAACTAACTAGTCCGAAGGTCAAACGCCGATAAGCGGAAACAACGCTGTTTGCATGTAATACAGCTTGAGGCAAGAATTTTGAAAGGCGGAAGTCGAAAAAAAAGGAGAAAAACAACAACCCAAAAAAAAAAAAAACAATGTAGAAGCTTGTTATAAAAAGATGATGTTCCAAGTGTTTTTAAAGATGTAAGAATAGCACTGCAGTTCTCTGGAGTTATCAAACTGCAAGTCAAATGAGGTTTGTAAAACTTTAACATCCAAACATCATTTTTATTTTTACGGTTGGACGTTTGATTGCACACTTTTAAAGTGGTAGTAGATATTTTGATTCTCTGCTGTACGTGTCTTTTTTGCATCGTTTGTGTGCGAGTTGGCAAGACGTTGCTCTTCTAAAAAAGACATTTGGAAATTGCAGTTCTCACCACCTACAAACATGGTTTAAGAAAATGTCAGGTCTCAACCGAACACACGTTTCACAGTAGACACAGTAGATTAATGACTGATATTTCTAAAACTCACCACATCTTTCAAACGCGCCTATTTTCAAATGCTGTCAATATTCCAAACTTTCATATAACAGGAAATGTAACCACCCGTTTTGTGGATCTCTTCTCCTGCTCTCTTTGTCTTATCACACTGTGTGTATGTATGAGTGCGAGATAACCGCTAATCTAAAACAACTCAAGGTAAAGTTTTTTTTGTTTATTTTATTTCAATAACCGCTTTCAATTGGATAGTATGATCTGTAATGAGGCGACCGCTCTCTTCTGGATTATGACGTGTCGGCTACCATTATTCTGGCACGAAAAATATGTCCTTATAATCCCCTTACTGGTTGTCAATTGCTTTGATTTATGTGTAATTCCTCAGAATCGTCACAAAACTACTTTTATGTACTTGGAATTTATGCTTTTTAGGTTAAACCGTGTTGCTATTTATCATCCTCAAAGTGATCTCAGGGTCATGGCCGTGCAGCTTGATTTCTGGTCAGGACACATGGTTGTTGATTTTGTGATGTGGCTAAACCGACGTGCAAGCAAGTGTAAGACGAAACTTCTGTTGAGCCCTTTAGCAAGAAACTGTAAACCCCGGTTTACTCCAGAGGATCATGATGGGGTGTCATCATTCTCAACTGCTTTACGACCTATAGAGCGAACATGACCTACCGTGTTACCAGCGTTGGCGAATCGGCCGATAGTTCTTTGAATTGCCAAGATGTCGGTTTGTCGATGGGAGCCAAGGATGAAATATACTAGCTTTGCAATGACAATTTTTTCAGCTTTGCATAAGATTAAAAATGGGGTTGGGTCATTAATGGACTTTTGTGGTGAAACAGTCAATAACTACACTGAAAAAACAAAAAAAAAATAAAAGGTGGAGGAACTAGAATAACAATTTTTACACAAAAATGTATAGATTTTACAAGCAATTAAAATGAAACCGCAAGTAACACACAATGAATCAGACATGGAATTTTTAAATCGCTTTTTTTTTTTTTTTTTTTTTGTAAACTTATACTGATAATCTTAGTTACAAATTAGAATATATATATATTAGATATTATTATATAGATATATATATAGAATCCATATCGCTATACTGGGTAATTGTTCTTCCAGGACATTATTCCATTATTTAATTAGGACATTTCTTTAACTCTAAACGACAAACACAATGCGGTGACAGTGCAAAAAATAAAAAACATACAAAAATACAAAATACAACATATATGTCAAAACCCTGTAAAATTCTTTCAGATTAATACAGTACAATTGTGCCCTTGTTTTTCTGTATTATTTTATTGATTTATTTATTTATTGTATTTTTTTCTAAACAAGGCAGTTGGGCTTTATTGACAGTAATCTAATGTAAAAATGTACTTGTGTATCACAGCCATAGAATGGTAGAAATAAATAAATAAATAAAATAATCAAATAAATAAATAAAATATAAATTCCCCCAACAATATTTCTTATATTATTTATATTAAAATGGTCATTTGTATAGGTACAGTCTATACAACTGTAGAGATATCTGCATTTTCACTTGTAAGCTTCCCAGACCAAACAAGTAACAGTATTAATTATTGATTAATAATGAGTAAATGGTTTTCAGTTCATTTAAAAGTTTAGCAGTAACAAGTTTTAATTAATTGCAGGTATTAAATATGACCAATTTAAGCTATTAATTTAATGTACAGTATAAACTTGAAAGGTGTGGATTTAGATGACTTACTTTAATAACAAAAAGGGAAACATACATAGTTAAAATGAATGTGACCAATTGAAACATTCTTCGAAAAGATTTGTTACTCATTTATTATTATTAATTAGACTCAATGTCATGCTAATGCTGTGACGTATCCTAACATTAGTAATAGGACCTTACTGTAAAGTGTTACCAGGATTCATAGAAATTCAAACATCTCTAAAGTTGTTCATAACTACAGTTCTTACATATTTTAGATACTGACAAACATCCATATTGTATATTTTAGTATTTATACAAAAATATGAATCGAAATAATGTTCTAATTACTGATGTCATTAGATCACTTTGCCATTGTCTAAATAAGGACTTAATGAGCTTATTTAAATTTCCAAGAGCATCCTGAATAATGTTTGTGAACCCATATTGCAACAAAGTCATTTTGTTGTTTCAAGCTGCAATGTATATTTGCAAATCGGCAGGGCTTAAAGGTGCATGCGTTTCTATGTCATTGTGCTTTAACTTGAAGCATTGAACTGCAAAGGGCCTTGTGGTATGTTGTAAGTCCGCTGAGATAAAAGAGCTAAATGACTGTTTTCCTCTGCTCTGTTTACCAATGCTAAGAACCTTAATTTCATCTCAGTGACCTTCCCGGGCCCTAGGAAAAATGCATGATATATGTAGTTAATACCGACAAATGCTACATATAGCACCAAAGCAACAAAGCTGTATCCTCTGAAATGGCTGTGTTTGTTTATGTAGATGTCAGGGAAGTGTCTGTTGTTCCCCTAACAGTCAACAGAGGGCATCCTCCCCTTTGTTTCAGCGGTTTACCATAGTAACCACACACCTGTGTTGCATTTAGAGCTCATTAGTCAACCGTTAAATGCTCCCTTTGTTTCAGCGGTCATTTGTGAAGTCTTATTTGTAGAATTAATGCAATCCTGACAAGCTGTCTTTGTGTATCCTGTTTTATGCTCCTGACATTGAATGTTGTTGTGTTGACCTAGTCTGTCTCTTGGATTTTATTCTAATGTTGTTGCACCGATATATCGGCCTATTATTGATCTGATGACAAAAATAATATATATATAATATTACTATTTGGCTTGTTGTTTTTAGTTGAAATTAGTATTGTATTGTGTCTAGACACGGCTAAGCTTCTACTACTATTCAGACCTACTTTAAGACTGAAAGTTGAAAATGGAAAGTCAGTTAGTAAAATCTTATTAAATTTGAAACTTAATGTTGAGTGATGACAGATTCTCAAGATAAAACTCTCTGTGTATCTTTCCTTGGCTTTGACTGATGGTCTCTTTTTTTTAACATTTTGTGTAAATACCAATGAGCATGAGGATGATGGGCTGGCATGGTGCCTACTTACAGAAATTATTTTGAAATGAATCTAAATATTTGCTGACTTAAAACATATCAAATTCTCTATCAACAAGATTTGATGAAAAATTAGTTATAGTAGTAACTATATTACTACGGTGAACTTCAGAATTAATATCTGTCATATCTGAAGAAAAAAAATGGTATAAAAAAACACTGATTAAATGCTGATTTATGAATTGTTTTAAAATTAATTGTGTTTAATTAAAATACACTTTAACATATTGTTGAAATAAATTTTAAGTATGCTAAATTGCAACTTTAATTAAAAATTTAATTATATTATAGTATAATGGTAATGTCATTAAAATATATTTTAGTTCATTTAAATTTTTGTTTGCATACAATTTAAAGGCATAGTTCACCCAAAAATGAAAATTACTTCATTATTTACTCATCCTCAAGCCATTTTAGTTGTAAATTCACTTTCAGATGAATCCAGTCTAAGTTATATATTTTTAATATATATATATATATATATATATATATATATATATATATAATATATATATATATATATATATATATATATATATATACATATATATATATATATATATATATATATATATATATATATATATATATATATTAATAAAGTAGTATGCGTGTTCACAAGAGAGAAGCATAGGATGTAGGCATAGCGTAAGCTCTGGTGAGAAGTGACGGCCACCCAAGCGCAGAGTAATAAGCAAAACACCAGCCAAGAATAAGACGTACAAAATGAAGATTTATAAAGAAAAATGTTTGTAGATTTGGCTACAAGCTAAAAGGAGACTGGTTTTCCTTTGCTGTAAACAAAATTTGGTTCTCGCAGGACTAGCATATTCTCACTTGACCTTACGCTACGCCTGCATCCTACGTCACACACTGGAATGCCACTCTCTTGTGCACGTGCATACGAAGCTAGAGATTAAGGTTTATAAAGTTTTATATATGGATATTTTTCTTACACAAATGCATCGATTTGCTTTTTGTGATTGATTTCCTTTACTAACCTCCCAGAGTCATATGAAGCTCTTTTTATGATGGATGGATGCACTTTTTTGGGCTTCAAAATCTCAACCACCTTTCACTGCCATTATAATGCTTAGAAGAGCCAGGACATCTTGTACTATAACTCAGATTGTATTTGTCTGAAAGAAGAAAGTCATATGCAGCGAGGATGGCTTGAGTGTGAGTAAATCATGGGGTGATTTTCATTTTTGGGTGAATTATGCCTTTATCCATATTTCAAAGACAGCAAAAGCCATTATGAAAGTACATGTAAAGATGTTCTTACGGATATGCCATGTCATAAAACATTGATGATCGTAAGATCAGGATGATTCTTCCATCTCTTTCTGAAGGCACTGTAAAGGGTCATGGCCACTGCATAACTACAACAAATTGCTGCAACATTTCTTAAATCTGTAATTACCTTCCTTAAATCAAATTAGGAACTTGAGAAATGCTTTGCTTCCATGAATAAGCTACAGTTCCATACTCACTACAGCCTTGTTTAAAGTGCACAGCGGGTCTTTAATTACAACAACTGATTCCCCAAGTTCTCATTTAAGCCTCTGATTACATTTCAGGTCAACAGATTACGGAACCACTTACGAGAAACTCAATGAAAAAGTGGGTGTAAAGACCATCCTCAGCTATCTATATGTCAGCCCCAACAACAAGCGCAAGGTAAGATTTATGGCATCTGTTTTTTTCCGTCTGCTACACCTACGTATTGTTAGTCTTCATGATGTCTCTTTTACGTAGGTGTCAAAACATTTTTCAAGGTGATTATGCTCATGTGCATGCAGAGCTCAAACCCCCTGCTCATTTATGACCGCTAACAGTGTTGGAAGGATTTCACAGGTCTTCATCTTGGCTCAGTGCGCTGTTGGCTAATTTATCCTGTGGTAGTATTTACGAACCTTTCCCGCTTTTTATGAGATCAATGCATTTTAAAGATTCACTGACTACAGCATGCAATTTTCACTTTGAGTTATAATAGCATTCATAGCAAAACACACATATCATTAATATTGATAAGGCTGTTTTTTTTACTTTGAGGGTTAATGAATTATGAGCTGGATGAAAAGAGATTCATAAATTGCAAGTGTTTTAATCAAAGGAATGACAAGAAGGCTTGTATTTATGGCTTGAGGCTTGGGAGTTTGCTTTGACAGTGCAAGCTACCTTTCTCTGTCCTCCTTTATTAAACCTCTTTTCCTCCTCCTTTACTCTTTTCTTTTATCACGAAGAGTCAGTTATTGCTTAATGGTGGCTTTTAGTCAACTAATTATGGCCCGTAATGAAGATGGAACGCACCTCCAGTAGTTAACACTAAGACGTGCTAAACTACATGCTAGCTCTGTAAGCTTTGTGAAGTGTGTGAATTTTAGTGAAAGTTAAGGATTTATAATTGTATCTGGTCGAATACTTTGTAGTGCAATTTAGTTGTGCCGCTACTTTTGGTTAATTACTCCCCAACACTGCTGCTCAGTCTTGTTCACTTCACTATTCAATTCAGGAACCTTGGCAATCATGATGTAATAATCTGGGGTGTTTTTCTAACAGATCAATTTTGTTTTGCCTACAGTTGTGGCCACTTATTTAGGGATTCATATTTCCCAGCAGTTCTGAACCGGCAGATTTAATTACATTGTGTCTAGATGGCATCTCTACCACCAACACACACAAATATCATCAACATCTGCTCAACACTATACTGTATTGTTCATCCACTCTGAATGCCAAAGGATAATCATTTTCTTCTGCAAAGTTGCAAACTTGTACACCAGAGGGGGAGAGATGAACCCACAGGAGATTTTTCTTCCTCTTGTTGCATCTAAGTGCTTCATTTTCCAGCCAGTAATGAAGACGGAACCCAAGCTCACATAAAAAGCTCCTCTCACTTCCAATGGCATTATAAAACCAGGTCTGGGTCGTAATTAAGGGCTCTACTACAAACATAATAAAAGCTTTGGTTCTAATAGAATAGTCAACATCCATCTTTCTGCTTTTACATTTAACTCTGCTTCCATTTCCAATAGCATTATAACACCATCTGGGATGGTAATTAAGGGCTGTGACTACAAACATTATGTTGATTGCGGATGGTGAATAAAGCAGGGCCGTGATCAATGCTGCACATCACAAAGAACCATACTGAATATAGGGAAGAGTGGATAGTAGAGCTTTATAACACACAAAGAACATAGCTGATGGTTGTTCTCGATGACGGATGGTGATACTGAATTCAACCCAAATGCAGCACATCACTCGAAGAACCAGGTGAATATAGGGATTTTCAGTGTATTGAATGCCAAAGAGAATCAATAGTCTTTCTTCGCAGTTTGGATTGTACACCAGAGGGGGTGGAGTGAACAATACTCTTGAAGTGCTTCATTTTCCAGCCAGTAATGAAGACGGAACCCCAAGCTCGGTAATAGCGCAATGGATTGTAAAACCAGGTGGGGTAATTAAGGGCTCTACTACAAACATAATAAAAGCTTTGGTTCTAATAGAATAGTCAACATCCATCTTTCTGCTTTTACATTAACATGTAATGTGGGATGTCTATTTATAAAAAACAAGCAGTGATTATGTTTGATTGCGGATGGTGAATTGAAGCAGGGCTGGTCAATGCAGCACATCACAAAGAACCATAATGAATATAGGGAGGAGTGGATAGTAGAGCTTTATTAACCCATTAATGCTAGCTGATGGTGTTCTCGATGACGCAGTGGAACATACTGTATTCACCCCAAAGTTCACGGGTTCGAGTCTCGGTAATTGTAGGTGGGGGGAGTGAATGATCAGCGCTCTCTTCCACCCTCTATACCACGAGTGAGGTGAAACCCTTGAGCAAGGCATCGAACACTCAACTGCTCCTCGGGTGCCACAGCAAAAACGGCTGCCCACTGCTCTGGGTGTGTGTTCACGGTGTGTGTGTGCTCACTACTGTGTGTGCACTTGGAAAATTCATAACAAAGGTACACAACACTTGGACACAATACCACTTTCGCTTTCACTTTCCTAACACTTTCTAAACATTGAAAAATATGAATAAATGAATATGGCTCCAATATGACAAAAGTGACAAATATGACAAAAGTAGTAACTTCCTACAGTTCTGCTGGATACTGATAATTATTTTCATGTTATAGTAATAAACTGAATATATTAAAATTGTTTCTCTCTCTCACTCGCTGTCTGAAGTGTTTTTCTAATACTGTATGTTAGGGCAAAAATAAATATAACAATTATTTAGACAAGATTTTAGCCAAATAAAAGAATAAAAATTATAATAAAACAAAATAAACAAAAATATAAACAAAAAACTAATATAAATTTAAGCAACATTATAATGTACAGTATTAAAAAAATATTCATTTTGAGATTTGCTGCAGATTTATATATACTACAATTATTGTATATGTAACTGTAAAAAGTTTAAATTATTAATACACAACCGTTCAAAAGTTGGGTCCATTTATTTATTTAATTTTTTTAGCAAGGATGGATTAAATTAATCAAAAGTGGCAGTAAAACATTTAAAATGTTACAAAAAAATATCTATTTCAAATAAATGTTTTTTTATATATTACTTTAAAATCCTGTATCACTTTTCCACAAAAATATTAAGCAGCACAACTGTTTTCAACACTGATAATAAGAAATGCTTCTTCAGCACCAAATCAGCATATTATAATGATTTCTGAAGGATCATGTGTAATAGAAAACAGTTATTTAAAACTGTAATATCATTTCACAATATTGCTATATTTGTGATCAAGTAAATGCAGCCTTTGTGAGCAGAAGAGACTTCTTTCAAAAACATTAAAAAATCTTAGCGACCCCGAACTATTGAACAGTAGTGTATGTATATTTACTTTTGCCTTATTTATCTGTTTTTTGGGATATAAACACATCAAAAATGCAAAAAAAAAAAAAATGTTCTGGCATGGTAATACAGTATCCAAAATACAGAATTAACAGCTTTAATTCATTCAATATTAGTTTTGTGTGTGTCTCATTTGTGTTCTCTCTCACTGACAGTCTTTAAACCATAGCTGACCGCTTCTCTTCTGGGGTTTTGGCACTGCCACCGTTTCATTTTCCTCTCCACTGTCTACAATCTGCTGTGGTTGCACTTTCTGCTGCACGCATTTACCTTTTCCCCGTGGCACTCACTGTTCAAAACTACCACACGGTGGTTTGGCTCCTACCTCACTAGTCTAATTATCCACCATCCTTTAATGATTTTAGAGAAATATTTTAGCCCAATATGACAGTCAGTTTTATAGGGTGAATTCATTTTCTCCATCTCATTACACTCTGACTTCATATAATCTTTGCTATAGCACTGTATGACTTGCAAAACATAATTTTGCAGGAACACTTTTCCCCCTGGAACAGATTTTGGCATATTTTGGTATTTGTTGATGCCTCAAATCCAATTTGTCACAGCCTGTAATGCACTCCTAAAAGCCACTCAAATTTTCCACACTGAGAAATTTCTCTGTGAAATGTATAATAAAATTAAATCATTCTCCTGTAAAGCACAGGCTATTTCAGGACAGCATATAATAGCAATCATCTCAAGTAAATTTCATATTCACTACAAAGCATTTAAGGCATTGCTCATTTTTCTCATTTAAATGTCTGCTTGCTTTTTCCCTCCCACCGAACAAATTACCCACATGACATTTCGCCACTGAAACCACAAGCTCCACATCCGATTATTTACACTCCAATAATATTCAGTCTCTTTTTGTTATACAATATTATATTTAGCTCAGATTTAGATCATGGCTCATCACTTAGATGTGAGTTAGACTTAAATCGCTCATGGCTTAGAAAAACATTATTCTTGATTGATGTGACTGTATCTTAAGATGATAACTCAAGACAAGTCATTTCTTTCAGGTTAAGCTTCGCTGGATTAAATGTGTGTAAAAAGCCATCCTATTAATCTGTGTCCTTACTGAAGACAACTTCCATCCATACTATTTTAAATGTACATGCATCATGCTAGTAAACTGTATACTCACAGTAAGTTTGATATCATATCAGCCTTATAAAAAAAAATCTAGGCACCAAAAAAAAAAAAAAAAAAAAAAAAACATATTCTCCAATAATCTTTCCCTTCAGTGGGCTGCTAACTGCTGTGAATGGACTATTAAGTCATCCAACCACATCATGTCAATATATGAGTGAATTATTTGGACTAGTTTTGTGAATTAGATCAACTGATTCACTAAAAATATCTTAAAAGAACAATTCTTGAATCAGGCATGGCTTATTCTCTCATTAATGCTCTAAGGACAGCCTGAAAGATTCGGAGCAAATAACGACTTCAACTTCATTCTGTTCAAAGCTATTGTAATATAGCACACTTTTATGATCATTTAAGGTGCCCTTTTTAAACTCACAAACACCAGTCACCATTAATTGTGCAGTAACTTCTTTTGTGCTCTACAGAAGAAAAAGACATAGAGGTTTGGGAATGATTTACTTGACATGAGTAAATTATGACAGAATTTGCATATCTTTAATATAAGCTTAATACATTTATCATAGCCTAAAATGATCAATTAAAATGAGTGATTAAATGCCCATCTTAATGAATCTTTTCAGTGTGATTTGATTTGATTTTACTTTCCTTCTGTGAATATAAATATAAAAAACATTATGATCTCACAAGGATAGCAAAACCTACGCAAAGTCATACACATAAAGAGATGAAAACCCACTATTAAATAATGAAAGGTAAAAATGTTTTGACAGTCTGTTCTCCTCTAGTGCCCCAGTCTGTAATTATCACAAGGGACCTTTCTTTCAGATAAGAGCGAGTGAACTGTCTTTTTACAAAGTGAAATTTTAACCTTTTTTTTTTGTCATTTCATTTAACGGCTCTCTGTTGGCTTGCAAAACCCCTGTTTCTCCTAACCCCTAATATCATATGAACCCCACTTGAAGTTTACCATCATACAGTCATTGTGTGTAGTTGTGTGCATGTGTGCATGTTTAACATACAGTATATGTGCTTTATGAGTATGAAATTACAAGGACCTGTTTTCATAATTTCTGCCTTTTTTAAAAAGTAAAACATTTTAAAACACAAAATCCACATTAAACACCCACTTGTCAACCACACACATGGCCTGCTGGGAATGAAGGGCTGATAGTGACCTCATGATAAACAGTGATAGCTGATGGCTGAGGCAGTTAACGTCACTAAACCGAGGTTGAGATTTAGATCATTTGTGTAGGATTCTCACTAAGCTTTTAGCATTTGCTGTTGACGCCAAGTGGTGAAATAAGTGTAATTATACAGTACACTGACAAATTATGGTCCATAATTGGCATCCGTGGTTCCATGTAGAACATCCATGGAGACTTTCCATTCCACAAAAGGTTCTTTAGATTATTAAAATGTACTTCACATTAAGAGAGGGAGAGAGGAAAAAAATATTATTTTAAAAACTTATTTTGAAATTAAAATTAAAGTTCTATGGCATTGTTGCGGAAAAAAAGCCTTTATTTTAAAGAATCTAGTGTGTTGTCTTTTAGTATACAGTAGCAAGAGAGTATGTGTCTCTTAGCATAACAACACATCTTTACCATCATAAATTGAATAAATACTGTAAAACCTTGAAGAACCTAGCAGCCATTCTGAAATGAGACGGCTCTGAAATTTTTGATAGGTGCTTATCTATCTTTAATTCATGACTCACTTTGTGAGAACTGAAGCTGTAGCAGTTTTTGTGTGCCGACAAAGTGAAAAGGCAAGAAGCTAGGCTTAATGAGTGAGCTTTTCAGTCGGTTTCTGAGGTGGTGTGGGCAGTTCTGATGGAATGAGCTCTGCAGGGGAAACACTCACTGATGGGGCGGAAGCAAACGGCCTAACTGAGAAAGAAATAAAGATGAACATCTGTTAGCCCTCAGGCATCATTTCAAAATGCCTGCAATGAGTAGAGAGAGAACAGAGAGGTGATTAAAACAGGGTTGAGAGAGAGAGAGAGAGAGAGAGAGAGTAAAGGGAAAGGTATCCTTTATTTAAAAATTAATTTATTATTTATTTTAATAATGAGGATAATCACCATGCATCCTCAGTAATGAGCATCAAATTCTTAGAGCAGCTTCATTTTATCTTAGTTCTTAGTATAATTGGTCGCATTGTGGTAGCAATGCAATGTTTGATTAATGCATACTATACCATAATATATTATACTATACTATACATATTATATTATATTATATTATATTATATTATATTATATTATATTATATTATATTATATTTATATTATATTATATATATTATATTATATTATATTATATTATATTATATTGAAACAACAACAATAATAATAATTATTATTATTATTATTATTTAATCATTATTTAATATAATTAAGTAATTATATAATAGTTGTTTAATTTCTTCTGTAGAACACAATAACTTTTTTAAAAATCTTTCATCTTTTTTTTCATATGATGAAATTCAATTGGATCCAGTGTCATTTTAGTCCCTAAAAATCCCCTTTTGGGGGAGGTCGTGGCCTAATGGTTAGAGAGTCGGACTTGCAATCCAAGGGTTGTGAGTTCGAGTCTCGGGCCGGCAGGAATTGTAGGTGGGGGGAGTGAATGTACAGAGCTCTCTCTACCTTCAATACAACGACTGAGGTGCCCTTGAGCAAGACACAGAACCCCCAACTGCTCCCCAGCTGCTGCAGCAAAAATGGCTGCCCACTGCTCCGGGTGTGTGTTCACGGTGTGTGTGTGTGTGTTCACTGCTGTGTGTGTGCACTTTGGATGGGTTAAAAGCAGAGCACGAATTCCGAGTTTGGGTCACCATACATGGTTGTATGTCACGTCACTTTCACTTTTTTTTTTAAATTGAATTTCACTGTGTGTACAAACAGAGTAGAACAATTCCTCACAATATTTTCTTTTCTTTTCTTCAGAAGAAAGACAATCAAACAAGTTTGTAAGGTCAAGATGGCGAACTATCCCTTTAAATCATGCTAAAATGTTGTTTTGCCAGCTTGTCTTTTTGATTGCTTTAACACGGTCAACTGATGCACAGAACATTAAATAGTTATGAATGGCCACTCAGTGCCATGTTTTCAGCCGAAATGTGTTAAATGACCCCCTCTCATCTGCATTCCCTTCCTCGTGCCTCAAACCATTTCTTGTTAGCTTGGCTCTTCGGCAGACTCTCAATCACACAAGAGACCTTTGCTTCGTTTGCTTGAGCTCTCGTCTGACATTTCTCATTCTCATATGAAGACTTCACATTTTCCCTCATCGGTGGAAGGCACTGCATCCCTGACCTTTCTCTTCCCAAAGCTTTAATTAGGCTCAGCTTGCCTGACCAGCTCAACCGTTCACCCTCAGTTTGGCTTTACCCCCCTCACCCCGCTGACAAGCTCATATGTGTCTATGGAAAGATAATTGCCAGATAACAGGGGTTGATCTTTTTGGGGAAAGAATTGTGCTCATGTTTTCATGTAGAGGGAGTGAATGAAAGGATATGCACATACAAAGAGAATAAGAGATGAAAAACTTTGAAAGTACATTATAGGCAAAAAACTTGTGTCTAAGTTAAAGGGTTCCAACATGAAAGATTAATGCTGTCTTTTGGCATTGACATTCATTTCTTCATTATGAAAGGAGGACATTTTCCATTATGTAATATCACTTATTGCTTTGCTCTACATTCTTAAAAATAAAGGTTCCATAAGGGGTGTTTTCAGGAATGCCATAGATGACCAGTTTTCAAGTTCCTTAAAGATCCTTTCATGAGCAGTTCTTAAAGGGACCCAAAAATGAATATTCTGTGATCATTACTCACCCTCATGTTGTTTCAATCTTACTTTCTTCTGTTGAACTCATATTTTGAAGAACACTTGCTGGTAAACATTGATTTTAGTTATTTATTTATTTATTTATTTCTTTTTTACCATGAGAGTCAATGTACCTTTGAAATACCTTTTTAATGTACCAGAATAACTTTTTCCATTAAAAATAACCTTTTGTGCAATGGATAAATTCCATAGATGTTAAAGATTCTTCATGGAACCATAGATGACAATATATATATATATATATATATATATATATATATATATATATATATATATATATATATTATTTTTAAGAGTGTAGTATGCAGCACTGTATGTACTGTAAGTTTAAAGCTGGAGTGTTTTGATGGTTTTCAAGGTATTCCATGCAAGTGCTGGAATGCTTGAGTCGTAATCAGTTTCGCCTGTCGCCTGGCAACCCCATGAGTACCATCCACTCCCTCCAAGACGAGCCCTAAAACTAAGTCATCAGCACAACCTTTCAGTCAAAGTGGGAGATTGTGCCTCCTGAGAAAGATATTTAACATTTAGCTGATTTTCTTTGTGTTTTTAACTGTCCTGACCTTCAGCAACAACAATAAAGTGTGCATACAGTGTCTCAGCCACTATGGAGGTTATTTTTCAGTGTTGTGAACTGATGTTTATGTGGCAAGTGTTTTTCATTTACATTAAAATGGGATGTGTTTTTTCTGTATAGAGCAGTCAGAAGTTTTATATTTGCATTTGAAATGGAAATGCAAAAAATCATTCCAATAAAAAATACAGGCTTTTCACAAATTTTCAATTTTCTGTATGTTACATCCAGTGTTAGGAAAAGTTACTTTTAAAAAAGTAAGGCATTACATTGCGTTACTCCAAAAAAAAAAATTTAAATAAAGAATTATATAAATAAATAAAGTAACTGATTGCGTTGCTTAGTTTCCTTTAATGGAAAGTGATGCATTACTTTTTGTCACCAGGGCTGGGCTTGCTTATTTGTTAAAAAAAAAAAAAAAAAAAAAAAACACATTATATTTTTGGCACCAGTAAGAGCCCTTTCATACCAAAAGTGAAAGTAATAAGCCTCAGGCTGAAGGAAGTGCCTCTGCGGGTGTCAGTGAATGAATGGGAAAACAGAGTGACTTGAGTTACTTATTTGAAAAAGTAACTCAGATATTGCATTGTAAATTTAAAAGTCATGTGTTAAGTCATTCTAATCTGGAAATGACATGTGGGTGAGTAAATTTTGACACATTTTTAATTTTTAAGGAAAAGGGAATGAAAATGTATAGAGATTGATACAAAAACACCAAACAGCCCAAACACAAACTACCTCTCTCTCACACACACACACACACACACACACACACAATAATCGGCATGTGTTATCCCAGCACTCTGTCTCCCAAGGCAACCTTAAATAACAGCACCTTGGATGTTTTGTGAACACCTTGAGCACTCACCTGGGACCCGACACAGCATTTCACCCTAATTGGTCCGTTTTCCTGTGAGCAAACAATAGCCTTGGTTAATAAGGCAATATGGACGGGTTCACCACCTGCATCCCTAATAAGAGCAGAAAAAAAACAACAACACAGCTCTGAGTTCAGGAAGCAGATTCAATCCTCAGATCTGTAGCATCAGCAAGGGAGGAAAAGGAACTTAGCGCTCAGTCTTTCCTGTGCTGGATGCAAAAAAAAGTGGGGCCCACCTGTACACACCTCCAAAGACTGTTGCAGAGATTTGTGTAACGTAAGCACTGTAAGGCCAAACAGCTTGGTTTACATGATGATGTTTAGTCATCAGAGGAAGAAAGAGCTGGTGTATCGTGTGTGTGTGTGTGTGTGTGTGTGTGTGTGTGTGTGTGTGTGTGTGCGTGTGTGCTTGCTTAAATAACGACTGTTTTATATATGTGACTGTGCAAGCTTGTGTGCACATTTTTATCGAGACTTCATTTTCATCTGATCAAAAATTCAGATAAACATTGATTAACTGTTCTGTACTTGTCAATAAGGTTATAATAGCATTAACCTTCTCTTGAACTGTATTTTCTTAATGCAACATTATAATTTTTATATATATATTTCATACATGGGATTGGATAATTAATACATGTTTGTTGCTTATTTAACAAGTTAAATCAGTGTTTTCTAAATGTTGTTGTCACTTTTAAATTAGATGTAAATTAAATTGAACTGACTGTATTTTTTATATATAATATAAAGTTTACTGAAAAACTGTTATGAAAAACTTAAACCACTTTTTCTTTTCTTTTGGCTCCCTTACTTTTACTGTGTAATAACGAAAACAACTTCACTGGGAAACAATGAAAACTTCTGGATAATGCAAAAATACACTTTTAAATAGAAAAAAAAAAATGAATAAATGTTTTGTCACTAGGTCTACATTGACTTATTTTACAGCATGTTTTGTTTTGCAAACTTTGATTTGCAAAAATGCATATTTTGAAATTAAGATTTATTAATTCGATTTTTTTATTATTCCTTTTTAGAATAAAAAAAGAGGAATGAGAGGATAGTGATTTAATCTAAAAAAAAAAGCTCCAAAAAGGACATAAGTATTTAAAAAGTAGTCAGTATGACTCATATACTATATTCAAAGACACATAAAGTCTTTATGAGGAACAGATTTAAATTTAAGTAGTTGTTCACTGAGAATCCTCCTGGGGGCACAACCCCACACTGAGAGAATGTGAGAAACATCGACTTAAATAGATGATCACATTTGGAACATAGTTTGAAAATATGAGTATTGCCATCTGAATTAAGCAGAAATGGATTACAGTATATGTATGTGTGTGTGTGTGTGTGTGTGTGTGTGTGTGTGTGTGTGTGTGTGTGTGTGTGTGTGTGTGTGTAAACAATGGCATCAAACCTTTTACTGCTGTTGTAACCCCCACTTGTCCTACTCACACATGCTTCGAGCAGGACTCGAACCCAGGATGCCAGCATGGGAGACAGGTGCACTTACAAGGAGACTGAAGACCACAACCTCTTGCATCAGTCGCTAGTGCGTCTCTTGTGATCATTTATTTTTAAATATCCATGATAAAATAATTGCTTTTATGAATAATGACACAAGTATGATTTATGTTGCAATTGTTTTGAAGAAGTGAACACAGCTGTGTTACATGGAAAAAGAAAGAAGACTGCAGTGTTGGTTCAACACATGTTTAAATCTGGCCTACAACACCACATCTATCTATATTTATCTATTCATAGGCAAAATACCTAAAAAAAGGAATATGAATTCCAGGCTCAGAAGACCATTTATCCAAGTCAGGTTAGCAGTCACAAAAAAATAAAATAAAATAAAAATGCTTTCATGACCGACCTCGTTATAGTCAGGATTTACGGGAGTGAGACAATCCAATTAGTTTGAGATGGAGCCAAAACATGTTCTTAATTTCATTAATATTCTATCAGAGGCGATGTATCGCTGCACAGCGGGACTCAAAGATTCTCCACCACGCTCTCTAAGCATCTCTTCAGCAACCTCATCTGCTGCTTCATTAACCTTTGTCTTCCCAGAAACCTCTGCTCTTATGCTTCAAGTCACTGATATGAGCTTGACATACAGAATCAGAGGAAAGATACGGAGGTGGGTTCTGCAAGGCCGCAGGAGTATGGAGACGGAGATAAGAAGATAAAATTAATTGCCCTTGGTAATGTGGGACTCACATTATAAAAGTCGGCAAGGCCGACACAGACCATCCTTAATTTGATCTAAAACTGGAATTACATGTTCTTGAATTATTTGCATTTCACTTTATATTGCTGATCAAAGCTTTGTAAAGTAGGTTTGCAAAATACCAAAATCTGTATTTTATCTTAGCATCCACAGTGTGTTAAGCTAAGATTTATTTTCTTTTCTTTGCTGTCCGTGTCTTCTCCTGTTCCTTCCATTTATTTACACACAACTGAAGGTTAAACGACAGTGAGCAAGACATGTACACCTTCATGCATCTACATATTGTATTATCATATGTCTGTGTCAGGTAAAGAAATGCAGATGGAGAGGCATTAATCCATAACAGCTTCAAAGCCTGTGACAGCTTGTATGACTGATTTGTGCACTTCCTGTTCAGTCTGGTGTATTCTAGCATGATCCGAATATAATCTGAACATGTCTGACTTAAAGGAACAGTTCACACAGAAATGTACTGCAAATTTCACCAATTTTTTAAGACCCTGTTTGCTCCTAGTATTAAAACCTATCTTAGAGGTGATCTTTGTTTTTTGTTTTTTTTTTCAGGGAAAGGTGACTGATTTCATGGCTTCGTAATGTATATCTCTCACTGTGTTGATAAAGCACAAAAAATAACGTATGTAGTTGTTGTTGGTGGTGCTGTTTTTTCTCTCCATTGGAAGTCTATTATATTAGTTATAAAGCTGCTTGCAACTGATTTAAAGTTTAAAACTGTGTTAGGGAAAATTATTTTTAGATAGCATTTACGCTAACAAATGCAATCCCATTAATTTACTATTGCTTGGCCCTCTTTAATTTCATAGCTGGACCAACAATCTCAGAGCTGAAAGCTTTAGGCTGGAAACATTCTTTCATTAAACCCTTCATGTTCCAACAGAAACTGAAAAGGCAGATTTGAAAAGTTTATTTTCACAAAAATGTTATTTATTGTCAAATTATGAATTGCTTATATAAAATGATAGAATTTGGTTGGCATATGGGTCATCTTGGTTGAGTTGGCATTAATGATCGATGAGCTGGTCTTCTGGGTTCCAGTCACTATGGTTAGCATTAGCATGTCCCGTTTGATGAATGGGCTGGCGAGTTCTGCTGCCTTGCTCTACTCAATAATACTATTGCCCTGGAGAGCTGTGTCAAGAACACAATTGAAATGGAAACCGATTCTGAAGTGGACACTAACATTTTTATGTGCCAGGAAAGAAACAGGGCAGGTCCTTGAACAAGTTGCATTGACCTGTATTACATCAGCAAGAGGGGTATTGATCTGATAATATAATCAAAGTTTGTGTCCATAAAGTTGCTATGAGGAGAGTTAAGATCCGGTCTGTATAAGCTTTACAAACTCAATGGAACAGAAAAAAACAAACCTAAAGCAATTCAACCATTTAGTGACGGTTTAAACACACTCTTTAGACCGCGACACCTCCAGCTCTCTGTCAGTGATAAGGTTTCAAAGCGGTTTAGCCTCGCTGATTTAATTATATTTGAGGTTGATTATATTTATTTATTTATTTTTGAAATTGGCACACACTTAAGACTGGTGGCACTCTAAAACAGAATAGAAGGGGAAAAAAGAGGAAATTATAGATTTAACGGTCTGACTGTGCTTTAGGGTGAGTTAAAGTGCGCACACTCAGGCCATAATGAATTACTCATTGGAGTGTGTTACAAGATTGACAGCGTTAAAGAGATTAATGTTTGTGATCTTTTGCTATTATGATGCGATCGGACCAAGCAAATCAGGGATTGGAAATGAAGATATCACATTTAACATGAGGCAGTGCTGCCACAACTTTAAAAGCGCTCATTAAGACTTGCAAATTAGGAACATGAATTGTGAGTTTATCAAATTTATGAGCTTCCTGTCTTTTATATGAACTACAAATTGAGATGCATTGTTGTTGTTTTATTATTTTTTTAAATTAATTAATTTATTTTATTGTGATTGACTTTGTGAATGTATTTTTACAATACAAGTAAAAATACAAGTTAAAATCTATCAACTGCATTAGTGGCTGTATTGCCATGGTTCATTTGATTTTTTATATATACTGCATATATAAAAAATTCATATAACATATGGATTGTAAATAAAACAATAAATGAGGCTACAATTGAGGCTACATTTATAAATACAGTATTATTACTATTTAAAGTAAGTGTTTATTATATTAATCTATTTTAATTATCTAATTAAATGTATTTTTAAATTAATTTATATATTTAATTAATCTAGCCTATCTACTATCTAAAAAAAAAAAAAAAAAAAATTCCTGTGATTGCAAAACTGAATTTTCACTGATCATTAACAGTCTTATAATATAATATAAAGCCATCCTCGCCAGTGAATCCCCCACAGTGTCTCATCCTCTAAATACACTTGTGCTTCAACTAATGAAAGAAACTCAAGCTGAGTCTGACTCCAACCACAACCCCAACATTCATAAAGACATTGACAAAAATCCAAAGTATAATTATGTATAAGTATAAGAATTTGACCTCCAAAATACAAAATAATACATAACAAAATACAACAATCAAAACAATAAACAAAAAAACAACCAAAATAAAGACAAACACCTTAAAAATATAGAAACAAAGACAAAAACTTAGAAATAGAGAAAGGAAGACATAAAAAATCCTGGATACTGAGAGAACAGCGACTATGCAAATACTGTGACTTAAAGATGATGATAAATTATGCCACTTTTTACATTATGTAATATAAGTCTCTGGTGTTCCCAGAATGTGTCCGTAAAGTTTCAGTTTAAAATACCCCACAGATAATTTATTATATCATTTTGGAAATGCCTATTTTGAGTGGAAGCAGAAACAGGCTGTTTTTCGTGCCTGTCTCTTTAAATGCAAATGATCTGCTGCTCCCCGCCCCCTTTTCCGGAATAGCGCTGCATCATTACAGCTCGGACCTGCTAGAAACATCAGTTTTGGTTCTGATTATCATGTTTTATAGCGCTTAAATCATGCATTTTAAACCATATTAGTTTAAGCTTCTGATATAGGGTTTTCTGAGTGCACACATCTGAAGCACATGGACAGAAAGCAACCGTCACAGCATGTGAGTACTAAACTAAGTTCTTATTCACACACAAGTTTACGTTAAAAACACACATGAGTTACAAAAACTGTCGGTTATGTCTGTAAATGTTTTATATCTGTGTGTCAGCAGTAATATACAGTAAATAAATCAATAATTCCACTGCTCTGTTGTCTCCTCTGAGTCTGGGACTCTACACAGTGTTCTGTGCTCATCTGTGCAGCTAAAGACAGAACAGTTAGCATGTTTTGCTCAAACTTTCACTGTGGCATTAGAGCTGGTACAACGTTGTCACTTGCAAAATCAAAATGACTGCACTGTGGGTGGAAATTTACAGATGAAGGATCTGTAATATTATAATGAGATCCCTTTGCGTCACCAAGGGAGCGAAAACTGATGCACTCATTTTCTCAAACACTTGCAGAAAAAGGCTTACCAAAACAAAGTTACTGGGTTAACCAATTTCACATTTCCTTGGTTGGTAGATGCACTGGGGACCTGTTTATAGCACTTAAAACCTTTAAATCAAATAGAGGATGAGTAACACTTTCTTCTTGTCTGCCCCAAATACACCACTACAAGGCAAATATTCTTTCCACAGACTGAACTATTAAATTATTATAATTTTTTTTTCCTCTGGATGACCCAGTGAAACTATGCTATATACTTGGAGAGGATTAGATGGAAGTCAAACTAGCTGCAAAATATGCATGCACCATACACACCATACCAAATGGTTAATTCATTGTATGCATTTGCTTTATTTGACATTCTTCATTGTATATAATTGTATTTACTATTATTAATATTAGAAATACTGTCTGCTGTTGTTATTTTTATTTCAATGTATTTATTCATTCATTACTCTTTTTTTGTCTCCTTTTTACTTTGATGGTGTAATCATATTCTGTATTTTACACATCTAAAATGCTTTGGCAATACTGTAACACAAATGTCATGAGAGAGAGAGGCAGGAAATTGTTAAAAATTATATAAATATACATATAATAATTGCATTTATATAACTTAATCATATTTTAGTATGTTTCATATATTAAATGGATAGGCTATATTTTATATTTCTGTAGTACTGTTTAACCAACTATCCAAATGAATTAGTTGTTCTCAGAAATCTTGGATTATTTGTGATAAATTTCTTTTTCAGTTAAACTGAATGTGTTTTATTGAGGCAGACATATGCACTGGTCTTGTTGTTGCAGTCTCTCAATGTTCTACAATGTCTATTTGTGAACAGAAGATCACAGATGAAGCTCCTGAGGTCCACTAGCTGAGGCATTTGGTCCCTGAGGGACAGTGGAGACAGAGACTGTGAACATGTTTTCTGTGTTTCAGATCATGTTGCTGACAGATCCAGAGGTGGAGAGCAGTTTGCTCATCAGCTCAGATGAAGGCGCAACCTATCAAAAATATCGCCTCAACTTCTACATCCTCAGCCTGTTGTTTCACCCTGAGCAGGAGGACTGGATCCTTGCCTATGGCCATGACCAGAAGGTGCAAAATCATTTCAGCTAAATCATACAGCAAACAGCATCTGATAATGGCACAACGCTTTCAGCAAAGCACCATTCATGCAGTTCTCTAATTATCAAGCTGTTTTATTGCCAAATATAACCAAATGCAGGGAAGCTAAAGGAAAAATGAATCGATAGTATTTGCATACTGTATAAAGAACATTTTAGCCACAAATTGCAGAGCAAGACATAATAATAATGAAAGCATGTGTGCAAATGAATGCTAATCTGTATTTAGGCTTGAAATATGTCCTTAGAAGGCAATTATCAATGCAAGAGGAAATAAGTCTTAAAGAGAAAATTTCAGTAAAGTTGGCAATTAAGACAATTTATACATCCCGAGTCGCAGGGAATTATCATTAATTATATGGTTTCAAACTCATGGTTAGGGCTAATAAATTATTATTATTTTTTTTTTTATTCTTCTGAAAAGATTGTTAAGAATCAGATTTAATCATATCAAAAGATAATTTAACAAGTCAAGTTTTTTCTCTATCCAACTGATGAATCATTTTAATTCCTTCCCTTTTTAGTTTTGGATTAGAATCAATTGATTAATTTTTTTTTTTTTTTTTTTTTTTTTTTTTGCTACTCCTTGAAGTGGATTTGAATGATATAACAAAATATTCCCCTACTAGGGAACTCATTCTGCATCCTCTAGTGGACACTATGGAGACTGCTGCCAGAAGGACCGGTGTCTGAAGCACGTGTGAAACAACTCCAATCCCATTGGCCCAGGTAGCCCGTGACGTCACAGGCAGACCCCTGGAAGCATAAGAGGGCGCCTGCCGAACATGTCACCAATTTTGTTGTCTTTAGGAGCCGTTTGTTTGACAGTGCGTGTGAAGGCGATATGGAGAAAACTAAGGCAAGTGGGCATTTTAGAAAGTGTGTGCCTCTGTGTCCTACAGGTTTCTGACACACAAGGACACACACACGTGGACTACTAAGAGGCTTGATTTAGTCTGGTCATGTGAAAGACAGAAGCCCGCCCGTGGCAGATTAAACGAGCACTTACTGCCCTCCCCCAGGAGTCTCCACTTCCTTCCTGACCTCCACACAGAGTTAGTGAGATCATGGGACAAGCCATATTCAGCTCGACTGCATCGTTTTCAGCATGTGGATTATGCTGATGCTGAGGGTGTGGCTGAGCATGGATATGCGAAGATCCCCCCGTGGAGAGGACGCTCGAGAGCTGGTCCGTCTCGATCTGAGGATCATAGGCAGGATCAGAAGAGTAGCGTGGCCACTTGCACCCCTCCTCTCTCTAAGAGTTGGGCACAGAGGCAGAAAAGCACCAAGAGATGCTGCTTACTTATTAGGGTTTTTCAAGTAGGCAGCCCCCTGAGCCTCTTCTAGCTGTCTCTCCTGTTGTCCCTTAAGTTTATCCTCTCTTAAGCTTATGTTAGTGGCCCCAGGCATCAGTGGCTTGCCCCCTTTCTGAGGAAAGGTTCAGTGTTTATCTGTCACTTCTTTTGGGGCCCTCTCACCAGGTAAACAGGCATGCACCATGGCTGAGTGGGTATTCCGTTCCCCATTGTGTCTGCTAGAGGACGCAATGTGCATTCCCAAGAAGGGGAACGTCTTGAGTTACACATGTGACCATGGTTCCCAGAGAGGGAACGGAATGCGGCATCCCCTCCTCATGCCTAGTGCTTGCTTGTTTTCATGTCTCCTTCAGACAACCAAGTTGGTGACGTGTTCAGCAGGCATCCTTTTATGCTTATGGGTGCCCGCCTGTGACGTCACAGGTTGTGTGGGTCAGTGGGATTGATTTATTTCACACGTGCTTCAGACACCAGTCCTGCTGGTGGCAGTCCCCATAGTGTCCGCTAGAGGACTCAGCATCTCATGCCCTCTTGTACAATATAAATGTATATATTTTCAAGCATGTCAAAAAACCTCAAATTCAAACAACAAAAATTTTCACAGTGACATGCAATATCATTAAATGATGACAGTTTCAAGTCTCAAGTGATGTTGTTAAACAGCTTTGACTTTAATTTTGACAAATCAACATTGATTTCACCCTTGAAAGAGGGCCAATGAGAATGAATTACAATTAAATGGAAACAATCAAAAAGAATTATCTGCCAACTGAAGGCTAATAGTTGACTGTTTGCACAATTTGCATGACTAGCCACGGCTGAAAGACGCAAAAGCAAACGGTATGAAAAGAAAACACAATCACTAGTGTAATTAAACCCTATTCAAATCAATGCCACAAATAAATGCATAATTTATTAGTGTTGACACTTTTGCTGCCGTAATTTCATTGGCAAGGTTTCTGAATTTGTTGATTTTTATTTATTTATTTATTTATTGGACAGTAAACAGAGGAGATGAGCTAAAATGGAAAGCTTAGTAACCTTCAACACTTTTGTGCTTCCCTGCAGATTCTTGGTTCTGTCTGATTTGGTTTAGTTTGATCCAGTTTGATTTGTTCCTTTGGTTTCCCATAAGTCTGTGTCTAAATATGACCGAGCTCCATCCACCCACTGTCAGGATGTTATACTGGATATGAAATTATGATCTCACGGTTCCCAACTGATGCAAATACAAGTGCTACATTGAACATTGAACCCCCCCCCCCCCACACACACACCCCTTGGCTGCTTTCTGCAAGGCAAGTGAAGTTTCACACCTAGAGAAAACTTTTGCTCAAATGGCTCATTTCATTCCAAAGTGCTGTAAGTACCAGTGTGACATATTTATGCTTGCCATTTATATAAAATGATCTCTCCCAAAGAACTATGCACATAAATGCTTATACTGTATATAGATGCTTACTGCCACATTGAGAAACATATACGCAAGTCTTTTTTTATGCTCCATTTTGAGAATTTCAGATCTCAGTGTTTATTCTCTTGCTGATTGCCAATTTTCCACTGTAATTTTCCGCTGTAATTCCACTAATTTTGGAATGATCATTTTAAGATTTTATTTTATTCTGTGTTTTATTGGAAAGTCATTCATAATTTTAATTGCTTGGTTCCAAAACCTGGTTAGCTCCCTACGAAAGCAGCATTTTAAGGCTTCTTTGGCATGCTTCTGATGCGAATTCTGTTCCCAAAGCTTGACAGCTTAATTATGCTGACTTCTAAGATACCTTGTTTTGGATCAATTTTAAGGCAACATCACATGTAACCTACTTGGAGAAGGCAGTCACATAATTACACACACGCACACACACACACACACACACACACACACACACACACACACACACACACACACACACACACACACACACACACACACACACACAAATTATATATATAAAAAAAATAAAAAATCCACTGAGAGGTTTGGGGTTGGTAAGATTTTTTGAAAGAAATCCCTCATGCTTACCAAGGCTGCATTTACTAAATAAAAAATAAATAAAAATAAAATAGAAATATTATCACAGTTAATTGTACAAAATACACATTTTATTATATATATATATATATTTTATGTTTTTATTTTTTATTGCCATTCATGCTGTGTTTACTTAAACAGGTGGTTATGTCTTAAATTAATGTAAACGGAGAAAATGGGATGTGTATCAGTATATTAGATCTGTGCATTAGGCCTATAATCCTGCTGCGTTCTGTCATTAATGCTAATTAAAGAAGAAAGAGAAAATCACTCTGCTCTTGACTGAATTACTTGGTCAATAACTCAGTGTATATTTAATTCATATATTTAATATATTATATGATAATATTTCTAACTTGCATTGTGATATGTGTTAATAAAATTAAATTTCCAAACATAATTTTTTTGCAGGTTTGCATTTTCACTGTTTTTATTCATTTTGAGGAATACTGAAACTGTTTTTGTCCAAGTGAGATGAGTAAATGCATGTTCACATTTAGTCTACAGTAACCACTATGTTTACACAGCACACACAACACCTCTGCACTTACTCCTGATTTCTCTCAACATGGGGACAGCTGTAAATCAGAAATTTTCTTGTAAACTAAAAAAGCAATGTGTTACTTTACTAGCTGCTTGAAAAGTAATCTGATTACATAACTTGCTTTACTTGTAATGTGTTGTTCATAATTCCCAACACTATTCATCATTTCCTAATGTGGCCTTTGAAGAAAGGTTCACTAGGTTTAGGAACAGAGCTAATTATAAGAATCAAAAGTAAACCAAACTTACTTAAACAATGCCAATAGGCAGAGGTACAATTAAATTATAGCAGCATATTGTACCATCAGAAGGGACAAGAATCTTCATTCAATTTCTTTGCTAACACAATATTTTCGTCCACAGCTCTACAGCTCTGTTGAGTTTGGCCGTCGATGGCAGCTCGTTCATGAGCGGGTGGCGCCCAATCGATTCTACTGGTAAGCTCTCTGTGTGATTTTTTTCTGCTGCATGTGGAACATCAATCATTTGAGCTCCTGCATCCTGTGCCTGATAAAAGAATAAACCAAAGAACACAGATTGTTGTTCAATGCTGATGTGATCTTCCCCACTGTGTTTCACCACCAACGCTTTCGCGAGGTTCACGTCCAAAGCTTAGAAACTCTTTAATGAATGTTGTCATTAGACCTTGTTACTGAGTCAGAGTCTGCATTTGCAATGTTGCAAATGATTTAGTCATTAGGGAAAAATTGTTCAGCTTGATCAGGGTGGCTAATAGATGTCTAGACTGTGGTGATTAAAGAGACCTGTTGAGAAATAAATTCTAAATTCAATTCGATTTTATGTTTATCTCTGGTCTCAAGCGGTCAAGCTGGAATGAACTGAAAGGCACTTTGGGCATGGATCAATTTTGTTTCTTTTTATTTTTCTTTAGGTATTGTACAAATATTCCACAAATTATTCTATGGTATTTGCAACAAAAGTGGTGACAGAAGTAAAAAAAAAGTTAACGTACAATCATATTTCATTAAATATTTGAAAGCTGGCATTCACATTGATTAATGAATGAAATGAAAGTGCAGGATGACCCATATCCATTGTGACACTGAAAACATATTACATAATTATTTAAAAATACACATATATTAAACAAGCTATATTTGTATAAAAATTGTATATATTTTATTATATTAAATAATAGTATTTTTAATTATAATAAAAACTATATATATTTTTATATGAAGTATATTGATTGGTATATTGTATGGTCAAATTCTATTAAAAAAGTGAATAATGCTACATTTGTGTTAAGACAAAAGTATATATATATATATATATATAGAAAAAATATATATATATATATATATATATATATATATATATATATATATATATATATAAAGAAAAAAAAATAATGTTCCTCATCTCAAGAATTAGTGAGTCACCTTGCATTTAATTTATGGCAATCACAATACAATTTAAACTCAACTTGTTGGTCAGTTTTTCATTGATCTTGTCTGTCTTTTACCATCTAAATTCTAGTCATTTAGCACCAGGATGAGGACATTGTAGTGTGAGATTTTTGCATAAGCACAATCAAAGTGGGACAGAGTGCAGACATCAGAGAGTCAGCCTGGAGTACCGTTATTTTTAGGCTGGTAATGATCTATCCTTACAAGTTCCCCTCTATGAACTCTCACATGGAGTCTTATTATCTGAATTGAGATGAGACATATAACCCTTACAAATGTGTCTTTGACTATGACTATTGACTATGTGAAATAAGATTCTTTTTTTGATGAGATACACCACTATAGTCACAGCCAGTATATGAGATGATTGAAGAAATGGAGCTTTGAATGGATGAATTGGACTTTTGTATCTGTCGGTGCTTCAAAAGCAACTCTGATCTGATGCGGCTAGTTTCTAGCCTAATACTCAAAGTCTTGGTGGAACTGAACAGGTCAGAAGTCCTTTACCTTCACCTTCACAACTGATCTGAAATCGAAACCTTAACAATTTTCTTTGAAATTGAACTGTTCTTGTGAGAAAGGGAGGTTGTAGAATCCTTTAAATTTAATTAAAGGTACCTGAACAATCTTGGGTGTGAATCAGGTAAAATAAAATTAATACTGATATGCTTGCATTGCCTGGTTCTAACACTCTCTTTTTTTGCTGTGGGGTATACTGGAAAATAACTGCTTACTATTAAATAAGCAATATAATAAGTCTAATTTAAATAAAATAATAGTATGTTGAATAAAAACACAAAAAAAAAAAAAAAAAAAAAAAAAAAAAACCTGACGAATTAACTTAAACAAAAAACCAAGTCAACTTTCTGCATAAATAATCTTTAAAATCCCATTCATTTTCTCCATAGTGGAATTGATTGTGAACGATAATTTACAGACCTTTGGAGACAGACTTAAGTGAACTACAAGGTTGTTAATCAGTCAACAGCCCACAATATGTGCATACATAATCTTGCTCAACATCAGAATTTCTAGTGAAAACTTTGATGAGAAATCCCCACCATAGAATAGCAACAAGTAAATTGTGCCAAAATAACTTTTTAGCCCCACCTACTTCAATGAAGCACTGCTAATTCCGTAATAATTATTTTGTCATAAGCATAAAATATATTGTTTCTATATACAATCAAGATATTTAAATCCATTGTTTTATATTTCTCCATAATTTTTTTTATTCGAATATGTCATTATTATGAATGTGTCGTTATTAGTTCTTTCTCTCATTAAAGTCATTAAGTACTTGTCTTTTCTTCGAGTTTTCAAATACTTTTTTGCTTCAAATCAAAGTTTGTTGTGATTCACCTTGGAGCTTGTTGGCTTGGTTCATGGTTTTGTAACATTTTTCCTTTTTTTGTTTCTTTTTCAAAAATCTTTATGGGAAAAATGAATGGAAAAACAATACTTCTGCAACCAAGGCTGCTGATAAAGTGAGCAGGCAACTTTATAGCACAACTTTTTGTGAAATACTCAATTCTGATTGGTCACTTGTGCCATGGATCATCATCATACCTCTTGCATAACACCACAGACTTGTTCTCTCATGTCATACAAACACAAGTTGTGCCAGCTTGCATCTTAGTTTTTTATTGTAATGAAAATGACCTCAGAGGAGTTCAATATTTATATTACTGTAATATTGTTGCACTGTTCATCTTGCCTATCTCGGGTGATTGTTTGTGCATTGTAATGGTCCATTTTTCTTAGCAGAAGCTGTAAGATAATATACAGATAATATAAACTCAATATCATGTCCATCCATCTATTTATTTGAGAAGCTGTGTAATAAGTGGGTATTTATACAGTCAGCTCACATTAATTATCATTTTGCAAAATAAACCTCTTTACCCTGTGGATAACTCGAAGTACAGTGCACAAAAGGGGTGTAACTATTTATTGAATCCACCGCTCTGCCTTTAAAATATTATGGCTGATCCTAGAGCACACCAAGGGATGCTATATTTGTGAAAACGTCAATACTTCCAATAAGTGTCATGATAAAGTCTTGAGATTGTCTGCTTCTACCTTTGTGTGTTCCTCTCTGGAGCAGCTCTCTCTGATTTTTCAGTCTCGAATAAATATTTCATGCAACAATGATTTTTTTCCACACTAAAAAGAGCAAGAGAGCTGTGTGCGCTGCCTGTGGGTGTTCTTGGGAAGCAAATGAGAAGGGCTTACTTTTAATGATGTCAGGATATGCTCCTTGCTTCTGTCAGAAAGCACAGATAGATGGAGATGGAAATGGAGACTTAATAGGATAGAGTGTTCTGATGGTACTTTCTCGACTTAACCCGCATTGCTCCTTTGGGAGGCTAACATGGATCTTTTAGCCGACACAAAAAAGCCAATGCCCTTATTTTGACCCAGCTGTTGTTGTAGGGAAACACAAAGGATTTTCGTTTTCCGAAGCTCATTTTATAAAACACTGTTTTTTATTTCCTTTGGGCTCTCCAGGTCTAAACTGGGCCTTGATAAAGAGCCAGGCTTGATTCACCTTGAGACCAGCATCTCAGAAACCCGTAAGTCTGAATGGCGTCCCTGGACGTGCTTTGATTACATTTCAAGAAGCAATAATTCAAAAATGGCACAAGGCAACACTTAGAGGGTTCAAAACATGCTTCACGTTAAAATTCAAAACGTACAGTTCTGCACCAGCAAATCCCTTTTTCCGTATTTGTCATCAGTAATTAACATGAAGAAACATGCTGCACAAATTGAGTTTGTCTTTTCTTTATTGAACCTATATTTCTAACTCAAAAAACACAATCTGAGTAAGCTACATGTGTCAGCTCTACTATATGTGGTCCCTCAAAACACTTAATCTGAGTTTTATGAAAATATACAAGGACAATTCTAAATTAAATATACAATTAAAATTCTAACTTTTTTTTTTAATATACATTCCACTCAAGATAAAAGTAAGATTTAAGTGCGTTGATAGTAACAGTACCATAAAAAAACCAACATAAATAAACATAAAATTATAAATATTAAATTGTTATTTATTAAATTAAAAAAAAATAAATAAAAAAAAATAAGTTTTAACTCAGAAATTGCTAGCAAATTTCACCAAAAATTACAAATTAATCGCAAGTAAAACATTGAATTAAATCTGAAATGTTGAAGCTGAGAGGCTTAAGTAGCATTTTTGTTTTATTTGCAACTTTTAGAAATCTTTGGGCAGCTATAATGTACTATAGGAGAAACCCTTAAAGAAATTAAGTTATCAATATCAATATTACTATTATCTCTCTTCAGTCTGTCTGGAAATCCAATATACTGAACCTTCATGTTTTTCTGCCGTTTGTCCTGTTGTTGTTGCAGAGGCTCTTTATGTCACATGCAAGCTTCAGAACTGCACAGATGCCAACAAAGGCAAACCTTTTCCTGGATACATTGACCCCAACTCCCTGGTGGTCCAAGATGAGTATGTGTTTGTTCAGGTGAGTTATTTATAGAGGGGAAACCTTTGACTAGTATGGCTGTCATTATTTTTTTTCTTATGATATTGCAATGATATTTCAAATTATTGTATCAATATTCAAGTATTTTCCACAGCTCAGTTATACTTGAATTTATTATACCTAAGTATATCCTTGAGTTTTAATTTAAGCACAAACATGGTACCTTCATTAAATCATTATTAAAATGTATGCACTTTTCAAAATGATTTCAGGGGAAGGATGTTCTCTTTTAAAAAACACACAGACTACAGATTTGAGTTGACAGATTTTTTTGCATCGATTTACAGTCTGTAGAAGTTGCTTGTTGCCAAAGTCAGAGCCAGTCTACAGATTTGAGTTGACAGATTTCATAGAAAATCTTTTTTTTTTTTTTTTTTTAGCTTCAGACTATTATTCCAACTGATTTTAGAACACATATTTGTTTTAATCGGTCACATGCCAAATACCAACAATTCAAAAAAATAAATACGACCTCACTGCTTTAGAAACTTTCGTCCGTCATAAAAAAATAATGATCCTCAGTCATTTGTGATAGCCATTTTCCCCCTGATTTTAACAGTTACAGAATATAGTGTATTCCACACTTAAATTTCCAGTCCGAAATTTTAGCACTTTAAAAAAATAAATACGACCTCACTGCTTTAGAAACTTTCGTCCGTCATAAAAAAATTTGGATCATGTTCGATTTTCTGCATTTTCATATCTGTAGCAAGCATTTTGAACACACACAATGATGGATACACAAACACAAAAAAAAAAACACACACACACACACACACACACACACAAAAGTGCATACAAACATTTTGAACTCAGTGTGCAAGGACCTTTAAGTTCAAACTCTTTTGTAGTGTAGTCCAGGTGTACTGTCTGGGACACATCTGGATGGATGCATTGCTGATGCATTACTTTTTTAGATGCTTTTGAATATCCTCTTTACACCCATATTAAGCACTTATTCTTAATCCCAGGTGTAAACAGGGTCTATGAGGTGCCATAATTAAAACACAGATAGAAACTAATCCTCCAGATCCAGTCTGTGTCATGCATTTGGCACAGTTTCAACTGTGATTCAATTATGATAACGTGATTGAATTGCACCGATCATATTGCAATGCATAATGCGAACCCTAATATGTGACCAATATTCTGGTATAACTCAAAATGTTACTTCTTTCTAAAGCGTCTTTGTCCTGTCTATTTTTGATCCTTCCATTACCCAAGGTGTCAACCGGCGGTCGGCCAATCTACTACGTGTCATCCAGGCGAGATGTGTTTACACCCATGAAGCTTCCCAAATACACCCTTCCAAAGGTAGGGTAGCTCATTCACACTTGCTTGACACGAAGTCAGAATCTGCTACGCTGTGACAGAGTAAACAGACATTGCTATTTCAGACCCAGATCATCGTGTCCCTAGACTTTAGAATCTTAAAACCTAAACAAATTACAAATTCTTACTTTCCTGCATCCCGCAGGCTCTTACTTCTGACTTATTAAATAGCAAAAACAGGAACGCAGATGCTACCGAGGTCCCTCGCCTCTCAGGATGCTGTGTTATTATTCAAAGCTTAAAATCTGCTGCGCTCACATGACAATTAAACATGTTTTATTCAATCAAGCTCTCGGCGCTCATTTAAGCACACACCCAGCAACCCATGCACAGTCTGGGGTAGATGAAATTCGCAAACTGCCAGCATGTGGTTTTGTTGCATTTGCCCAACTGACAAGCTCAATTTAGGCCTAATAAGAATATATGCCGGAGCTGTGAGCAAAACAAGGCAGGTGAGAGTAGGGTCTGATACTGATTATTAATCGGATTCAGCTCAGTGGGGTGAAACCGCCACTGCTCTCCAGCTGTCCCCAGCCATCCCGGTAACAACATTCATATTCAATCTCGCTTGATTAGAGGCAAAAATCACATTAAAGTTAAAGTCGTCCTCCTCTGATATATGCAAATGAGAAAGGTAAAGATGTTTTGATGCTTGAATATTAAAAGGCTCTTAAGTTGTTTGGAGTTCGGCCTACTTTTTCTTTTTGATGATGGAAAAGACTGAATAGAGTTGTTAAATCATTTGAATGGCTCAGTTATGATCCGCACAGGAAAATGCAGTCGGCTCATCATCAAGAGAATAAAAGGCAATTGAAGTTTAGTGACTTCCATGACAGTTTTATTGACAAAATGCACATTGTATCAATATTAAATACAGATATAGACAGCTAGATAAAGGGAAATTATTGTACAACAGCAGTGACAATATCATATATTGTGAAATATTATTACAATTTAAAATGATTTTTTTTTATTTGAATATATTTTAAAATGTAATTTATTTCTGTGATGTAAAGCTGCATTTTCAGCATCATTACATCTTCAGTGTCACATGATCCTTCAGAGTTCATTCTAATATGCTGATTTGGAGCTCAGAGGCATTTCTTAGGTTTTATTTTTTATTTTATTTTATTTATTTATTTATTTATTTATTTATTTATTTTGCATAATTATCAAATAATGTCTAAGACAAAACTGAAGTCGTGCAGCTATACTGGGCCGCACCTGTCAACCTAGTGCATCAATTATAACCCACTATTATACAACGTGCCTTGGCAGTTTTATAGACTTCTTTATTGACATGTTTATGCCAACATTTGGATAATGCCGGAGGCAGAATATTCTTTTGTCAAATAAATCACAGAGATCTGTCTTATGAAATATCTTTTCTTTTTTTTTCCCAGGATCTGCATGTGATCAGTACAGATGAGAACCGGGTTGTGGCAGCAGTTCAAGAGTGGAACCAGAATGACACTTACAACCTGTACGTGTCAGAGGCCGGAGGCATTTACTACACGCTGGCTTTGGAGAACGTCATGAGCAGTATGGGACCAGAGGGAAATGTCATGATAGATCTATATGAGGTACCTCTCTCTAAAACACAACAGTGTCATTTATTTTCCACACAGTACAGATGTGTGCTGATTCAATTTCACTGCTTCATGTTTGCATTTCTCTGGATATTAAAGCATGAACAAATTGAATGCACTAATTAATGCTAATTGGGTGTAGTGCTAATTGATTTAATAGCAGCGCTAATTAATTTAGGTATTCATTACAGGACTATCAGTGGATTATCTAAACAAGGAGCAGTTAGGAAACCAGAATACTCTCTGTGCATCTAAATCTATTGCTGAAGGGGGAAACCATGGACACAGTGTTAAATACAGTATGATAACAGATTTTGTACCATGCAAACATATGTTTTTTTCAGTATTTCAATTAACATACTATTGTGTTACATTAGATAGATAGATAGATAGATAGATAGATAGATAGATAGATAGATAGATAGATAGATAGATAGATATGCTGATTTTAAGATCAGTCATTATTCATTATTTTTGGTGCTCGGTTATTAACAATGGTTAGAATTATCATGTAAAAAAAAAACTTTTGTGTGAAATTATTTTTTCTTTCTTTTTTTCTCTTTTTTTTAGGATTCTTTGATGAAAATAAAGTTCAGTGAATAGCTTTATTTGAAACAGAAATCTTTTGCAACATCATGAATGTCTTTACTGCCCTTTTTGGTAAATTTTGGTAAAGTGTATGATTTCTACAAAAATGTTAAGCAGCATCTGTTTTCAGTGTTAATAATAATTAGAAATGTTTCTTGAGCACCAAATCTGCATATTAGAATATTTATATTTTTATATATATATTTTTATATATATATATTAGTCATAATAGAAACCATTTAGTTTTTAAAGTATTTGAAATAATATTCCACAGTATCACTCTTACTGTATTTATTTTTATTTATTTATTTATTTATTTATTTATTTATTTATTTTCTTACAAAATAAATGCAATAGTAATGATGATTAGAAATAAAAAAATTTTTTAAAAAAAATCCGGAGTTGACTGTTTGCACTGAAACAAATTTTCAAGCATCCCATTTTACTCAGATTTCAAACCACATGTTGGTTTATAAAAAAAAAAAATATATATGTTTTTGTATATGTGCATGTGTGTGTGTGTGTGTGTGTGTGTGTGTGTGTGTGTGTGTGTGCTGTGAAGACTACAAACAACTAAACAACTGGATTTGAATCTAAAAACTATTCTGCAGCCTGTCTGAACAAAACTGTTTCCTATACCTGATGTACTATTGACCTTTTCAGCATTTAACTCTGATCAATGTATTTCCAAATACTTGTATGCAACAAGATACCTTACAATCTGAGAGCAGGCAGGGCTTTGGAGTGCTTTTAGTTCCCAATTATTTATAGCACTACAAACTGGTCTGATAGCTCTGCCAAAGCTCTACAAAGGCACCGGACTGAAGCCAGCGATTAGGGTTTGGGTGAAGACGGCTCGTGTCTTGAAGAATACCCCAGATCTCTATTCATACACCTCTGGATGGAACAGCGCATGCAGCCGCGCATTGCAACAGAGGCCAGCAGGTGTCAAGCTATCTCCTGATCAAATAATTAAACTGTTGATGATAGCAACCCCCATAAAATCACATTTGGCCCTCGGATAGGCTGAAGAGTCCGGTGACTTGATTGAGGTCGCCACCTCCATGTAACATATGCTAAAATCTCAGCCGACGGCTAGATTGAAATATTCGTCAATTATTGAATAGTCAGTGCCCTTCGAGGCCCATCCCGGGCTGCCTCTCCTCCTCTCTAATGCTTCCTGGCCCTGAAGAGATGTCACTTCTGTTCAGGACGGACATGGATTACTTTCTCATTTCCTTACATACTCCTATTCTACTCCAATAGATAGATCTTACCAGCAACTGCTATATGTACAGAGCTTTTTAGAAGTTCACTTGGCTGCCACAGGGACACAATAAATGCATTACAGGCTGTTTCTTTCTTTCTTTCTTTCTTTCTTTCTTTCTTTCTTTCTTTCTTTTGGAGCAAATGGTGTAACTTTAGGGATATGATTATTAGTGATTTATCTCTTCCTCATTATCTTACTTTGTTTATGTTCCCGTCCCTAGGTGGCAGGAATAAAAGGCATGTTCTTGGCTAATAAGAAGCAAAATAATGAGGTGAAGACATACATAACCTATAACAAAGGCCGTGACTGGAGGCTCCTGCAGGCTCCCTCGGCTGATCTCAGAGGAAACCGAATCCATTGCATGCTGGTGAGTGGACTTGTGGGAAAGCAAAAAGACAGAGGATTGTCCAAAGTTAGCTGTATGAAATTTGACATTCATAAATTAGCTTTATGAGGTCAGTACACTTTCACAATGGCAACTTATCAGATTTGTAGATTTTGACCTATGTTGAGCATGAGCATGTTGAGCATAGGTGAAATATGATGAGGAAGGGGAAAAAAAGAAGAAAAGTATTAAAGGGAAAAGATTTCAACTTATTTCTTTTGTTATGAGATAATCACATTAAAACTATATTTTATGTTATTTTTTATGACAATCTTCAGTGGTTCTTTTCAAATTCTGCTTTTTTATAGCCTTAACCAAGGCTTTTAGTCTAGAAAATTTATGATAAATATAAATTTATTATCATAAACCATTTTAATATTTATTATTGCAACCAACAATTTAGCCCCAATTGTTTTTTTTTTTTTTTTTTATGATGAGGAAGATAAAAAAAAAAATAAAAACAACAAAAAATATAAATTATCAAACACAGAGCATAGGTGAAATATGATGAGGAAGGGGAAAAAAAGAAGAAAAATCAGGATAAAGATAAATTTGTGAACAGCATATTTTATTGAGTGTCATTTCCAATCAAGCTGTAATTGTGTTAAATCATGTAAAAGGTATGAACCTTTTATTTTATTTAATACATTAAATCTTAGCTATGAAATAAGCCTTAGCAAGAGAAATGAGTCTGACATTTAATTCCATTTTTTAAATATATATTTTGTTAAAATTAATATAGATATATTACAAATAAAAAACTAAATTACATATATACTCTTATCTTAAAATAAAATCACTAACACCACAAAAAACTAATAAACAATTCAAACTACCAATCACAAATTAGGTCTATTAAAAAATCGTTAATTTTTGGAATCACAAATTAGGTTTTGATATATTTATACCAATAAAAAAACAAAATATCATAAATTAAGTACTTAGCAATGCATATTACCAATCACAAATTAGGTTTTGATATATTTATGGTAGGAAATTTACAAAATATCTTTATGGAACATGATCTTAACTTAATATCCTAATGATATTTGGCATAAATGAAAAATCGATAATTTTGACCCATTCAAAGTATTGTTGGCTATTACTACAAATATACCCGCGCTAAGACTGGTTTTGTGCTCCAGGGTCACATATCAATAAATACTATATCAATAATGTATGGCTAGTACTTAAATAACACTGTTTGAGATGCATTGGAAATGTTCCTGTGATATTCACTGTTGGACATGAAATTAAACTAGTAAAGGTATGAAAACTTTGTTTTGAGAGCGCCTATTTTAGAAAAAAAAAAAAAGAGTCAAACGTTGTTAAAGAAACATTCTATGGTCATGCTTGATGATATTTTAAACAATTTTTAAAGCACCATTATAATAATAAAAGTAATAAGTGGTAATATGCCAACAGAATGCACATACCTATAGACACGGGTGTTTGGATGAGGTCTACGTAATCAGTGCTGCTTGTCATTTCAAATGACAAGATGTATATTTCATTCCGTGGAGATATTATCCATCCCCAGTGAATGGCCTCCGCAAACACCCACCAGCCCCCCAACACCCCCCCCCCACCCCCGAATGCAAACAAAAATAATTACCCTTTGATAAACTCAACTAATTAATGGTCCCACTGTTGGCCTTGCCTTCACCATCCATTACAGAGCTATTTGTTAGAAAATGTCAAAGTTTTAATAAACCCCTAAACAACCCTTGCAACATGTGCTTACCATTGGCATTTCCAGACTTATAATGAGAATTGTGTCACTAAAGGTTATTCCAATCAAAATTAATGTTGGAAGGGGAAAAAACTCACGAGCCTTTGCTGTTATGGGATTTTTTTAATGGGTTTTTATTCGAGCCCAATCACAATGACAGTTTAGTGGAGGCCACACACTGGGGGTCGTACCGATGTTGAGACCCTGCTTGATCGAGATGATTGTTTGTGTTGCTTCTAGCCGTACTGTTCCCTGCATCTCCACCTGCAAGTATCTGCAAACCCATACACATCCGGAAACATAGCCAGCAGAGAGTCGGCCCCTGGAATCATAGTAGCATCAGGTGAGTTTGGGTAAAAGGACTGATGCCGATAACAAAATTAGTATCTTATTTGTATTCATACATAATAATATGATCTATTGTTCAAAATTTTAGGGGAAGTAAGAAAAAAAAGCCTCTTATGCTGGTGCAAAAAAAAAAAAAAACGAAAATTTGTCTAAATGAATATAAATATATACATACAGTATTTAGAAAAATATTAATAAAACGGAATACTCAAGGATTATTTGAATTTTTGCTTTGGTTACAGACAGGTAGAAAAATTGTCTAGATGACAGGTACTGGAAGAAGAAAATACTTTTTAAAGTGTGTAGTTCTTGTATTCTTCCTTAAATCCCTGACATCAGTTCATTTTTTTGTCCTGGAACTCCAAAGCGAAGCATATTTAAATTTCTTTCATCTTGAGCGCTTATGACAGTGTTATTGTTGAAGATGTTCATTTTGCGCTCGTGGAGCGCAGGCATCTGTATATGGACTATAAACAAGATTAGTGTTGTGCTAGCATAAACAAATGGAAATGCTAAGTGCTACTCTTGAGATTAGTGGCAGAGAGTCTTTAGAGCGTTCTTATTATTCTCTCTCCATCATCTTCTGTTTTCACAACCGACTAACTCTTCCACCACTTCAAGCTTCAAATGTTTATTTTATAAGATTGAAAGCGCTTGTGACTTTTTCATTTTACTCCTTCAGGCTTGTGTCTTCTGCGACGCTCGCTGACTATATTGCCTCCGGATGCACACAGATGAAATATAAATGTCTTGGCACTGTAACTATCTGGATAAGTAATCCTAGGAGGAGAGCGACTATTAGATATTAGGCTCTAAATTGACGTTTAGTTGATTGATTTGATGGCAGAAGGGTTGTGGAGATGCCACAGACTTCCCTGAGTTGCTTAGTTTATTAGATAGAGAGGTTTTCTAGAACTCCTACTTACCTCACAGGGTCAGACTCTGATTTCATTACACATGATGCATTTGCTGCTGTAAAAGCTATATCTATCTATCTATCTATCTATCTATCTATCTATCTATCTATCTATCTATCTATCTATCTATCCATTTGTCTGTTTATATTTTTTGTCTGTGTGTTTTATATTTTTTGTTGTGTTTCCCATTCCATCCATCCATCCATCCTCCATCCATCCATTTGATCGTTAGTCAACTTGTATCCATCTATCTCTTCTGTCATCTTTCCAAACATCTTTTTATCATCCATCCATCCTCTACATCATCCATCTATTATACAGCCCAGTCTTTGAAACAAGCCATCCATTTGTTGATCTGTCCATCCATTCGTTGATCTGTCAATCTATCTTTCTGTCCATTCCATCCATCATCCATCTCTTAAATGCATGGATTTATCTTTTCATCACATCATTTGAAATTTTCTCTTTGAAACAATTTTCTCTTATCCTGCAGTACATAATGGAACAAAATCCAACAATCTTTCTGTCCTCCATCCATTGATCTGTCCCTCTATCTTTCTGTCCACCTATCCATTTATCTTTCTGTCAATCCATCCGTTGATCTGTCCTTCTATCTTTCTGTCCATCCATCCATCCATCCAACCATCTTTCTCTCTTCCATTCATCCATCCATCTTTCTGTCCATCCATTCGTTAATCTATCCATCCATTCATCAATCTTTCTGTCTGTCCATCCATTGATCTGTCCATCTATCTTTCTGTTCATCCATTCATCATCCAACCATGTTTCTGTCAGCCCATCCTTTTATCTGTCCATCCATAAATCCATCCATCCATCCCTTAAATGCATGGATTTATCTTTCCATCGCATCATTTGAATTTTTCTCTTTGAAACATTTTTTCTCTTATCCAGCAGTACATAATTGAACAAAATCCATCCATCTTTCTGTCCGTCCATCTGTTGATCTGTCCATCTATCTTTCTGTCCATCCATCCATTCATTTATCTTTCTGTCAATTCATCCATCCATCCATCCATCCATATTTCTCTTTGTCCATTCATCCATCCATATTTCTGTCCATCCATTCAGTGATCTATCCATCCATAATGTCCATTCATCCCTTCTTTCTGTGTGTCCATCCATCCATGATCTGTCCATCTAACTTTCTGTCAATTCATTAATCCATCCATTAATCCATCCATCCATCTTTCTGTCTGTCCATCCATTGATCTATCCATCTATCTTTCTGTCCATCCATGCATCGTTCTGTCCATCCATGCATCTTTCTGTTAATCCATCCATCCATCCATCCATCCATCCATCCATCCATCCATCCATTTATCTATCCTTTAAATGCATGGAATAATATTTTCATCACCTTATTTGAATTTTTCTCATTGAAACTTTTTATTTATTTATCCTGCAGTACATAATGGAACAAAACCAAGTTACATAAGAGTTATTCTGTCACAGAAAATTGCATAAAACTACAGCATTATGGGAAAAAGTGAAAGAGAGTATATGCTATTCTAGCTGCCCTTGCATTTTACAGTCCAAAACCATGCATTTTCTAACCTCTAAAATAATCTAATCAACATAAGTAATCACAAACTAATAATGAAATGTAGTCATTGTGGGTGAACGATCAAGAGAAATACAAATCGTGACAAAATCCATAAAGCACTTGCCAGCTTTTGGAATGAAGTAAGCTTTACTTTTGTGACAAATAAAGGCACAATGCACTCAATCTTCATATTCAAATAGCTTTAGTTATCAAGTCTCTATCTGCTTCGATAAGCATGACTATAATTGTTCTGCTCTTCTCTCCTTAGGTTCAATTGGCGCAGAGTTAACGAGCAGCAATGTTAGCATGTTCATCACATCCGACGCTGGAAACACGTGGCGGCAGGTGACTCTGACCGTGGGGTGTTCAGCCAGATGGGGGTGGGCAGTAATTTCAGCACTGATGCATATCTTTGAGCGGATAAATCCATGTATCGCGCTTCAGAGGCGATGATCAAATGACACCTTCAGGGAAAACTAAATTCAGTGACATATATGATGCCCGTGGGTGCATGTTTGATGATGCAATTTAATTGTATGGGGCCAGCTGTCTAATTAAAAACGGAGAGCTCATATAATTAAGAAGAAATGTGGCCAACAGTTAAAGCATGCTTGGTAGGGCACGGGTTTGATGTGATATATCTTGTCAGTAAGAATTACAATCACTGGGATTTGAGAAATAGCATTATTTCAAGGACAGCAGACCTGTGGTTGCCAGCTTCCATCTAATCAAATTGAAAGCCCTCCCAAGAAGAGTAAAGGATATGAAATATTGTCATAATTCATCCCAATCTGACATTATGAATGAAAATAACACGGCAACATATGTAACAATGCCCTGAGACACATATGAGCAGAAGCACATAATGTGTTTTTTTTACTTTAAACTTTTTGGCACTAAACCAGCAAATTTATTTTTCAGAAGTAAGCAGTCCTTATTTATTATAGATTTATGTAGATCAAAGCACCTAGGGTCAGATGCATTTCTCGATTATAATGACTCTAGTGTGGCTTGTAGCTTGGTTGATCCAACTTTTCCAGTGTGTTCACAGCCAAAGGTAAACGAAACAGACCCCACACAGTATCCCGCTAACATAAACACTAGCCTCATAATCATTAGCCCATGAAGTACTTAAGCCAATCAGATGGTGTTTTTCCTCCACTTTAACAGACTTGCATATGCTAAATGCTTGAAGGCCCAAGGCCTAAACTCAACAGGAATTCATATCAGCGAGAATTCACAGCACATGCAGTGCAGTTATTAGTGCTCTGGGGCAAACAAATGGAAACTGCTAATGAGGGCCTCAAATTTCAGTTCAACTTTGCAGTAGGTCAACCTAGTAACTGGCTGGATTTTCCTCTAAGGCAATTACTTGTTTCATACATGTTTACAACTACTAGCAGTTCTGTAATGGTGACTGGAAGGGTCATTTCTTGTAGGCATTTATTATTTTTTTTCTTATCATATGCTTGCGTGTACTATCAGAAGAAAAGGTACAAAAGCTGTCACTGGTGCAAACCTTTTTAAAAGGTAGACTTCTGCAACATATTTTTCCCTAAGGAGTGCAAAATAGTAACTTAAATGTGCATATTAGTACCTACATTGTAAATTTTAGTACCTAAATGGTGCAATTTAGTACCCTTTTGGAAAGCTACTGCCCCAGTGAGAGCTTTTGTACTTTTTTTTTTTTTTCTCTGAGAGTTTTTTTCTTTTCTCTCTAATTTATGGAAGTATTTTAATAATAAGCACAACATACTTTAAGAAATAATAGGAAATTGATTACACAACAGCAATAAGATTAACAGGATGGAATCACACAGATTGGAAATAAAAGGTTTAATTTAGCCTTTGCATTAGGTGACAATTGGGTGTCAGCTTTAGTCTTTTGAAGTTTTTTATTAGCAATTTCCAGTTTTTATCATTTTATCAAACAGGATAGAATGCTTTAAAATGAGACAAAGCAACAAATATAATAAAATATCACTGATATTTTCATTAATATCATTAATATCATTGCTATTGTTTTCCCTCTAAAATGATGTAAAAATGACATTAAAGTCATTGGAAATACCTATAAATTGATTATCAATTAAATTAATACTCCCAATAAAACATGCTTGTTTTTTTGTTTGTTAAAAATATTTGAATTTAAAGAAAAGCATGAAAAATTGCACAATATTTCCAAATTTATAAATTACCTTGTTTTTCATTTTAGAAGTTATTATGCTGGAGGCATAACAAAAATGACATAATCTGCTCAAAGAAAGTATTAAGATTACTTAAAATGTACCCCATGTTCACTAAATTGTGATAAAATAAAACTACGGTAAATAATATTTTTATATTACAAAGTTGTATATTTTATGTAGTCTTTTGATATATAATGGGAATTTAAAAATGAGTGGAAATTAGCGCATAATTTATACATTTATTTGTTTACTTATATATGTATTTATTCATATTGGACATGTTGGACATAAACACACATGCTCATATTTTCCGAATGTTTAAACGTTAAACTATATCTGTCTGTTCCAGATATTTGATGAAGAGTACAGTGTGCTGTATCTGGATCAAGGCGGAGCTTTAGTGGCAATTAGACACACCCCTCTTCCCATCAGGCACCTCAGGTAATCCTGTGGCAATATCATTACTAATATGCCATGCTTATGTTCGGAAAGAGATGAGTCAATGCAATCGCACCGAGCTGACTCACACAATCACGGGGAGTGTGAACATTCTCATTAAACCCAGTAGACTGTGTAATACTTTTGTCTAGTAATCTAGATTAAATGTCGGAAAGGCGCTGTAAAGTCCTGTCTGAATTATTTGCCAGCTGTGTGTGGAAATGCAATCTTTTCTACACTGTATTGTAGTTTCAGGTGTGTGCTGCTGGTTTCTTTGCAGGTTGAGCTTTGATGAGGGGAGGGTGTGGAACAAATACAGTTTCACTTCATCGCCCCTGTTCGTGGACGGCGTCTTGGGCGAACCAGGCGAGGAAACGCTTATAATGACGTAAGTATGATGAATATTCAATAGAAATACATTTTGATTGTTCTGGAATGGGAAAATGGTGCTTGATGAAATATGTTTTATGTTATGAACACTGTAAACCCTAAAAAACTGAATGTCCTTAAAGGACAGAACAGCTTTGTTAGACACAAATAATACAATTTTATCTAGCTAGAAAATAATATATAGAATATATACACTTACTGACCACTTCATTAGGTACAACTTTCTAGTACCAGGTTGGAACTGCTTTAATTCTTTGTGGCATAGATTGATGTGCTGGAAACAATCTTTAGAGATTTTGGTCCATTAACATGATAGCATCACGCAGCTGCACATCCATGATGAGAATCTCCCGTTCCACCACATCCCAAACATGCTCTATTGGATTGAGATCTGGTGACACATTGACATGTTTAAGAAACCAGTTTGAGATGATTTGTGCCATGGCACATTATCCTGCTGGAGGTAGCCATCACAAGATCACACACTGTGGTCATAAAGCAATGGACATGGTCAGCAACAATACTTAGGCTGTGGTGTTTAAACTATGAGCAATTGGTTCTTAGGGTCCCAAAGTGTGCCAAGAAAATATCCCTGACATCATTACACCACCAGCAGGATCCATGAATCCATGTTTTCATGTTGTTCATGCCAAATTCTGACCCTACCATCTGAATGCTGCAGCAGAAATTGAGACTCATCAGACCAGGGAACCATTTTCTAATCTTCTGTTGTCCAATTTTCATCCTGGTCTCATAAAATACGTACCTCTGGGTACTTTTCTGCAACATGTTTCCCTGCAGTTTCAAAGATAAATGTCACTGAGTGGTGCTATAACATGGGTTCAACACTGGCACATTTTTATGATGTTGATATAGGTACGTATTGCTGTATTTTCATTACGTTGCTTCAGGTACATATTGCTGCGGTTCAAAATTCAAATAATTGGGGACTGTCACTAAAAGTTAATGCTTTGTCATGTTGGAAATATGCCCTACACCAAACCCAACCCTAAACCTACCCGATAGTGTTAACAAATGCAAAACTGATATAAAAACGCATTTGTTGATGCAACCGTGACATTTGAACTTCCTTATGCAGATTTGAACTGTTTTGTCGAACTGTAGTTACACGGGATTCAAACCAGAGCTCCTCACCTCTCAAGTACGTCTCTGTACTCCATGAGCTACTGAACAAACCTATACCGTCTATGAAAACCCACAGATATGAAGCTGGATATGTGTGATGCTAACATTCAAAAGCATCAGTTTTCAAATCTCCCAGCATATTAAAATTGTTTTGAAGTCATAACATAATATTCTTCAAGTAATTGTGGGAAAATTATGCTTTATTAATCGAAACTCTGTAAATTTGCGTGAAAAGGATGTGATTTGTAGCCTCAGGTTTCCTGTTCTTAGCTGACAGCAGTGGCACCTGGTGTGGTCTTCGGCCGCTGTAGCCCATCTGCTTCGAGATTCGATATGCGTTCATAGATGTTCTTCTGCATACAGTACATGGGTTTTAACAAGTGGCTCTTTGAGTTACTGTTTCAGCTCAAACCGGTCTGACCATCTCCTCTGACATAAACAAGCCACTTTCACCCACAGAACTGCTGCTCACTGGATGTTTTCTCTTTTCCTGACCCTTCTCTGTGAACCCTACAGATGGTTGTGCATGAAAATCCCAGTAGATCAGCAGTTTCTGAAAGACCAGCCCAGCTGGGACCAGCTACCATGCCACGTTCAAACTCGCTTAAATCACCTTTTTTCCCCATTCCGATGCTCGGTTTGAACTTCAGAGCACCTTGACCATGTTTATTGTTGCCATGTGATTGACTGATTAGATATTTGTGTTAAGAAGCAGTTGAACAGGTCCATCTAATAAAGTGGCTAGTAAGTGGATATTAAGATAATAATGCATTATGGATGGATGGCTGCTTTTATGAAACCAAATAAAGTATATGCACATTAATTTATACTTCATAATAAAATTATATTTTATAACTACAATAACTCATCATTTTTATACTTCATTGTAAACAATTGTGAGTTTGTATCTCATAATTGCAACTTTATATCTTTGACTTTGATTAAATCTCACAGTTTCTACTTTATTTTTCATAACTGTCACAGTGAGACTATTTCTTATTTTAAGCTCTGTCACAAGTACATGTTTTACTTTCATAAGAATAAATGGTAATTATGAAAAAAAAAAGTGAGTATAAAATGCTCAGTGCTTTGCTTGATGATGCTTGGTGATAAAAATAAAGCAATTAATGAGAAACCAAGTTATTTATTTTTTAGATCTTCTAATAATGAAGCACCTTTTTAAAAAGAGGAATCAATAAAACCATCATGTCAGTTCTGATTTTACATCATCCTGAATCCAATACGGCTGGATTATTTTGAGAAGTATTTCATGAAGTTTTCCTTTGTAGCATATTCCTAGATACTTTCTGCCGTCTTTCTGACAGGCCCTAAAAGTGTCACACTGTTCTTGAGTGCCAGACTTTCTCAATGTGAGTTTCAGACTTTTTGTTGACAGTTTGACGCAGGTTTCCACTGATGGGCTTTGACTTGGATAGCATTGCTAAGCATTTCCTTTCCCTGTCCGCTCTAAATCTTTCTAATCATTAGAGTCACTGCGCTCTGGATATGCCACTGCTCGCCAGACACAAAGTGGCTGATGTTGTGCCTTTGTTTGCAGGATCTTCGGTCATGTCAGTCACCGCTCAGAATGGCAGCTGGTAAAGATAGACTTCAGGTCTATCTTTAACAGAAGGGTCTAAAAACTTGTTTTTCCTGTTTGAAATTAATATAGAATTTTAAGATTACAAAACTGCGTAATCTGTCTCTGTCACCGCCAGAACAAAAAACAAACAAAGTTCCCTATCTATCAGTCACTTCGACGTTATGTTGTGATGACATTGGGGGCTTCACTTAGGAGCCCCAATTATCTCTGACTTTAAGAGAAAACACCAATTATGAAATTTGGCTAGTGGAGTTTGCATACCTAGCGCCACTCCCCGTTGCATATGGGGATAAAGCAGAGTGTGGTACATCCACTCATTCAGATTTTTGCTTGAACCAAGTGGATGAACCTTTATGATCTCCACAAAGCCCATTTTATCGTAAGCTGGAATCTGTTCTGGTTGGCGACACAGTGCAAACAACAGTGTCCCTGTCTACAGCGATTCCCCTGGACAAAATTTCCTAAGAGAGCAAATCACGGACGGCTCAAGATCTTTTAAAGATGCCGCTTCGTCCGTGTCCTCTTGGTTGTGATTGTTACCTGTGTCTTCTGAGGGGACGGATAAAAATCGTTGTCTTCAGTGTCCTGCAGGGAATCTTAACATGCTTGAAGTTGCATTCGTGGATGACTCATGCACCTGTTGTGGGCGAATGAGCATGGCATCATTCTGCGCATCTCCCTCTTTTCTGAAAAGCAGAGGCACCCTCTGCTGCTACCCTTCCCGGTCTCTCTGGCTCCCCGGTCTCTCTCCCAAGTGAATCCCCTAATGTCGTCACGACATAACATCTCTGTTCCCTCCATAAGGGAATGATGGTTATATGCGTAACCGATATTGCTTTAGCTTGATTAAAAAGTTTGAAATTAAATTGGCTTCCTAAGTTCCCCTCTTGTGGCCTTACCGCATGACATTCCTTACGCGGCCTCTGTAAATAAAATCTCCCCATCTTAATGCCATTTACTGTCCTCAACTCTAGCTTCTATACTGCATCTCAAGTAGCCAAAATTAAAAGAGGCCAGTATAGTCTTGATCAGATACCTTTCTGCTTTGTCTGGTCTATCCAGCAAAATAAACTCTCGAGTGATGCCTGATACTTTAGATTGCACTAAAGAGTGTTCTGCATTGGCTTTCTGTTTTTCGAAATTTACAAGATTCCTTTCTAACCGGCCCTGACATTCTTTCCCAGGGTCTGCTGCTCAAGAACTATGCTTGAACAGAATAATATATATCCTGTGAAGTCAAGCCAGAAGCCAAGTGTCCTCTCACAGGAGGAGTTAAATAGATATGCGTTTATTAGTTGTAAGCGACATGGCAGTAGACTGTCCTACTTTAACCTGAAGCATTGTAGTACTTTTCTATTTCTGCTTGACAAACTCTGAGAAGCTGAAGCGGACTTGAAGAACAACAACCCAGCTCGATTGGTGAAGACAGAATGATATCAAAGTTTGGATGGTTAAAACTCAGCTTTTGGGCTGTAGACTACAGTATTGTGCTGATGAGATCAAGCCATTCGGTGAAAAAAAAAAAAAAAAAAAAATTATTGTGAGAGGCCTAGAAGCCTGAAATCTTTGACAAAATGAACCCCACAGAATTCGGATGTTAGATATGAAATATAGAACAACCAAGAACAATGAGTAGAAACTTTTTCTTTCTTTCTCTCTCTTTCCTGTTTTCTCTCATCTTCTTTCCAGTCTCTTATTTTTCTGTAAATTCAGGGTGATGCACACATGCTTCATTGTTATGAATTATTCATGCGAGAACAAAAAATAAACCTGAAAACGCAAACACCATAGCGCCAACTTTACTCGTAGAAAATATTTGTGTGTGTGGGTGTGTGTGTGTGTGTGTGTGTGTGTATGCATACATCAGTATTTATGTTGAAATCCCCCTTATAGGGTGTAACCGTCTCCTCAGGAGCTCAAAGAGTCTAACCCAAAGCTAAAGCCCCATAGCAGCAGGTGTGTTATGGGTAAAAACCTACTCTGTCTACGATGAGCATCCGCATGTAGCCTGACTGCACTGGAAGTGGGACTTTGAGTGGTAAGCAAACAACATTTTAGTTCCTTTCTTCAAAAGATTCAAACTCTATTGTAAAAAACTACAGACTACTCTAACACTGTGATATGTCAGGCATGGAAAGCCACAACAAAGTAGCTTTTTTTTTTTATTATCTGATTAATAATGAATTATATAATAATAATGTCATACCAGTGTTATCAGTGTTGCAATGTTAGTAAAATTTAATTTAATTTAATTCTAATTTAATTTAATTTAATTTAATTTAATTTACATTAATTTAATTTAATTTGAGCTTAATTTAATTTTAATTTTAATGGATGTCATACATTTGTCTCTCAGCAAATTGAGAATAACTACTGATAGATAGTATCCTACTTATATGAAATATGACCTGATATACCCATTTCTTTTTTTTTTTTTTTTTTTTTTTCACTTGAATTAAATGAAATTTTCTTCTTAGGTATATATATACAGCCAGTACAGGTCAAAGTTTGAAGACCATGAACTATGTTTTAATGTTTTTTGAAGAAGTTTCTTCCTGGTCATCAAAGCATCTTATTATTTATTTGATCAGAGTTTCAGTAGTTCTCTTAAAAAGAGTAATATTGCTAAGTGTAAATTATTAAAATGTGTGAATACACTAATGAACGTGAAAGTGCAAATTTATTTTACTTTGACATACAGCCAGGTATCTGTGATCCATACTCAGAATTCATTGCTCTGCATTTAACCCATCCAAAGTGCACACCTGTACACAAACACACCGTTAACCACCACCCCTGGATCAAGTGGGCAGCCATTCATTGCTGTGGCTCCAGGGGGCATTTTGGGCGGTTCCGGTGATGCTGCTCAAGGGCACACCTCAGTCGTCGGTATTGCCGGCCCGGGGCTTCGACCCACAACCTCAAGGTTAGGAGTCAAACTCTCTAACCACTATGTCACGACTTCCCCTAAATAGAAACAGACGTGTTACTTCTTGAACATCACAGCTCCTCAATAGCACTGTTCTCTCCGTCTGTCACTACCCTCTCTTCTGTAGTATTTCATGCCCCACGCTTTGTGGCTTAAACCCTCCATTTATATTCCTAACACTCTTTTCTCATCATGTAAATATGGCCTCTCTCCTTATTTTCCCCTGAATAATCAAAGTTATTAATGTCACTGTTCTGGAAAGTCCCAAATTTGCAGTCCCCTTGAGGCTGTATGGAACAAAGTGTGAAAGTTGTTAATCAGGGAGTGAAACGCTGTGCGTTTACCAACAGAAGCTGCCTACATCTGTGTAGCTTGTCATAATAATTAGTGTCATTTGTTTTCTTGATTAAGGTGTTTAGTTGCATTGTAGGACAAACAACTTTGGCTTGTATTGTCTAATGGGTTTGTCTAAAAATAAATGGATAAATAAAAAATTTAGATGTCAAAATTATTTTTGGAAGTATTTTTATGCTGACAAAGATTTTCATGCATTTGAATACAATTCTCTATCTCATCCTCATCGTCTCCATCTCCTCTCCATCCGCTCTCTCATCTCTCTTCCTCTCCGCTATCCCGTCGAAATGACACGGGAGCCCTCCCTCACACCCCTCAAATTCTAACCCCGCACCTCTCCGGCCCCCCCCTCCACAAACCCCTACACCCCTCCCTCTCATCTCTCTCCATCTCTCTCTCTCTCTCTCTCTCTCTCTCTCTGGGTTATTTGTTAAATGTTAACATGAAAGAGAGATGCTAACACTGCTGGCTACTATGTAATTTTTATAAAAAAAAAAAAACACAAAAAAAATACTAAACAAATAAATAATAAAACTACAAAACATATAATGACCAAAATGTCTAGTTAAAGACTTTTCTTGACTTGCCAGTAAGAAAAAAAAAAAAATATATATATATATATATATATATATATATATATATATATATATATATATATATATATATATATAATTGATTAAAAGTGACAGTAAAGACATTTATAATGTAATAATTTAATTTAAAATAAATGTTTTTACTTTTACATTTTACTTTCTATTCATTAAAGATTTCCGTTACAAACAGCAAATGAAAGGATCATGGCTGGAATAAGTACATTTTAAATATATTTTTCAAAAAACACTTAATTTAAATTGTATTAATAGTAGTTTTTTGTCTCTGTATGTTTGATCAAATAAATGCAATGGTGAACATAAGAGAGACTTCTTTTAAAAATGTTATAAAAAATCGAGCCCCAAATTTTTAGTGCATGCACCAATTGTCCTCAAAGAAAATTTTGATTGAAATTCTGTGCCAAAGTTGAAGACCTATGCAACTCATTAATTTTCTCTAGCTGTAAAAAAAAAAAAAAAGAAAAAAAAAGCAACTTTTGAGCAATGAAATTTTCGGATTGAAGCCGTGGATTCCTCACAAGATCATCATTTTTCACCAAGAGTTGCAGTAAGTTGCTTAAAAAAGATCTTTGTTATGTGGAAATAGTCAGCGTGTGAAGACAGCTAAATGGAAACATACATGTTTTACTGAAAATCACGTTCCTGCGATGTAGACTGTTTGTCTCCGTCTGCACCACCCTTCTTCTGTAGTATTCACTCCCCCACACTTTTTGCTTAAACCTCCAGTTGTAGTCCTACATCTTTTCATTCGTCATGTAAATTGTGGCCTCTCTCTCATTTCCCCCTGAATTAATCAAAGTTATTAATTCACTGTTCGAAGTTCCACATTTGAGGCCACTCGAGGCTGTACAGAACAATGGTGAAGTTGTGTATCAGGAGTGAACGCTGTGCGTTTACGGACACACGCTGGCTAAATCGTGTAGCTTGTCATGGTAGGAGTGGGTCATTTGTTTTCTTGATTGGGGTGTTGTGTTGCATTGTAGGACAAAAAAACTTTGGCTTCTGTTGTCTTACAGTTAGGTCTGAAAATAAATGAATTAATATATAAAAGTGGATGCCAAAGCCATTTTATGCTGACAAAGATTTTTTCATGCATTTAAATACAAAAGATATGTCTTTCTCTGGGTTATTGTTAATTGTTAACATGAAGAGAGAGATGCTTCTTACTTTAACTGCTGGCTGCTAGCACAATTTTATAAATAGTTAGAATTAAATGTTATATGAAATACTAGTTAAAGACACTTTCTAACTAAAAAAATAAAAAAACAAAAAAAATAAAAAAAAAAAAAATTTATCAGAAACTATAACTTTTTCTACAAATAGATTTAATATATACTATACACTTTAATCTGAGTGGCACATAGACTTTAGCTTTAAATACTTATTTCATGATTGTGCTATAATTATTTCCATTTAAAAGTGAGAATTATTCATGGTAATCATAGAGAGTAAGATTGGAGCATTTTGACTTCAATTCTAAGGCTTTAATTATACTAATAATTATAATAATAATAATAATAATTACTTCAATATAATGAAACTTTCTCAATGTAAAATATTTTACAGATGACAAATATCAGTGTTTGTTACGACAAAACATGAACTGAAAAAAAAGAGAAAATTGTGTAGGGTTTATTTTAAAACTCAGAAATCAAGTAGTTTATTTTCACACAAATTATTTCAAAGAAATGGCAATAAACACTAAATTAAGCAGGAAATTTTGGAAGCAGGAAACTTTAAATTGTATTCTCTTGTAAATGTAATTTAATATTAATTTTACAATTTTGAGAAAATATTTTTTATTTTATTTATTTATTTTAAAAGAAAGGCCTTTTTTCAGACCAATGGGATTCTAACTTAGCAGTGTGAGATATGGTTTGATGACTGTGTTAAATGACTTAACACAAAGTCAAAGAGTAGAGAACTCATGTCTGTTCTCACCGGTTTTTTCTTTTTTTTTTGGTTTGTTTGTTTTGTTTTGTTTTGTTTTTTAACAGTGATTATGGCTTCGAGAGAAGGGCTGATGGGAAATGTACTCCGGCATTCTGGTTCCTCCCCTCCTCCATGTCTCGGACCTGTACTACAGAACACACGTTCCTCAACAGCACTGGGTGAGGTCTCACGTGACGCATGCATCTCTCTATTTAAAGTGATTATTCAATGTTCTCATTTAGAAAGCTAAGTAAACTTGTATGTGTATTCTCAAATGATTTTAATGTATGACTCATTTAAAATGTTGTGCGTCTTTTCCCTGTTACAGCTAAGCAGGTTGTACAGTATGTGTTTTCACTGTTGCAGATAAGCAGGCTAGTCATTTGAATGAATGTCATGCGTCTGTGTGTGTGCACATACACAAAAATGTTGTCTAAAAAAACCACACCTGTGGTGATATAATGCATCTGTGTGTGTGCAGGTACAGAAAGGTGGTGTCTAATAACTGCACCGGAGGGGTGATGGAGCAGTTCACGGCTCGTAGGCAGCTATGCCCTAGCCAGGCCCCTCGCGGCCTCCACTTAGTAATCCTTGTCTTCCTGGAGGAGGTATAGAAAGATTCCAGCAACGTCACCTTCCTTGTCTTCCTGGAGGAGGTATAGAAAGATTCAGTGTTTCCTGCACTGCTTATATAATGACAAAAATCATCCATTGTCTTTCAGGGAATGTGAGTTTGCATTCTGAGCAGATAAAACAACACAAAAATAATAGCAACACATCTTTCCGTGACTGCTTATGAAAACTAACAGTCATTAGCTATGTTTCCAACATCCCATTTTATGCACATTTTTTGAAGTATATCGCATCAGAGAAATGAGGGATGGAAATGTAAATTTAGAAAAAAAAAATCCCTTAATAATTTGCAAAAGCGTTTTACGGTCACTTGAGGTGGTTTTGATTTGTCTGCGAAAAAGGGTTAATCGCTGAATAATGGGGAAGATGGAAAGGCATTTTAGCGAATACAAGATTTCCTCCATGCACATCAAAAAAAAAGTCATTTGACTTTACTGCGATGGGACAGCATAACCTGTGAATAACCAGTGGACAGATCTTTTTGCAAAAGTATCTGAAATGTTGTTATGGTTATTCTCCAAATGCCGAGCATGGTTTGTCTTCAAAGTATTTCTGCATAATTGCCTCCCAGAAACAGCGGGCATCCCACCTCTAGAAAGCAATGACCGCCAAAGTAATTTATTATATATAGAAAGAGGTATTATAAGAAATAGTAGCTTCTTCTACTTTATTAAGTGATATTGGAGTGCCAGTTTGTCAGGGAAGTGTGATTTTGTTCTCTCTGACTTGTTGAATGGAAATGGTGCTTATTCGCAAAATGTTTTTATCGCGATATTGCAATTTTGCGCACAAGTTAAATTACGCAACTTTAGATGGAAACCATGTGCAACCAATGTAGTCATTTACAAACAAACAACTCCAGTAATGCTTTGTTTTTACACAAACCAAATTTCCACTTATTGACAAGTTGCGTATTAGGATGCATTTTAATATGCATATTGGCTGTTTTATTAATACTTACAATAAACACATACAAAGACAAGTTCACTTCCAGAATAAAAAGAAATCTCGCAATGACCACATTTATTGTGTTTCTGCTTTTTGCTCTGAGATGCAAGTGCACTATTTATATGAAAATTATTATATTCAGTGTGGTTTCTCCTACTCTTTGTAATATTTGGTGCCAGTTTGTCAGGAAGTAGCGATTTTGTTATCTCTTACTCATTGAATGGAAATGGTGGTTATTCAATTTTATGCGTTATTTTATTTTTTACATGCTATATTAAGTTTTTTGCACACAGTTAAATTCGCATTTGAGATGGAAACCCGGCTATTGTGTCCAGTGTAGTCATTCACAAACAAACAACTCCATAACACTTTTCTTTTTATTTATATTTTTTTAGTGAGCTCAATCTCACTATTTTCAAGTTGTGTATTAGTATGCATTTTACTAGCATATTGGCTGTTTATTAATACCTAAAATTCTTTCTGCCTAAAAAAGGAGAAAATTCTCAGATATAACAGAAAGTTATCTGAGTAAAGAACATTTGTTCAGCAGCCAGGTTGTGTTTTTTAACATTTGTTCAGCAGCCAGGTTGTGTTTTTTAGCTAGGTTCAATGATGTTGTTACCCTTTTTTTCCCAGGGTGATGGATCGAAAACCAGCATAACGGTGGATTTCGGCGACGGAAACGCTTTCACCTACTCCAACGTGAGCTCTATCGAGGATGGGATTAAACACATCTACAAGAACGTGGGGATCTACCGAGTGTCAGCCACGGCGGAGAACAGTCTGGGCACTGAAACGGTGCTCCTGTTTCTACACATTACATGTAAGCCAAGACGTGGGAGGGCAAATAACAATATGCACAATACAGACAGCCACATCATATTCTGATTTCATATCCTTAATGTATTTTAAAGACCCACTGGGTCTGAGCACTCTGAACTCATTTATGCTTTATTGACCAGAAGAATCTAATTTTGCCTTGGTCGTATTGCCCTCCACATTAAGCAGTCTAGATTTCAAGCTTATAGCCTCTAACTGGACCACGAGATTGGAATCATCCCTCTTAGTTATTGCCGACAGTAACTTATGATGAAGGTCCTCAGGAGCCAAAATATCATCCAGCACTGCTAAACTTTATTTAATGTAACTTTTACATTTATGAATCAGTTATTTTTAGTCAATTAAAACCATACAGCACAAACAGTGTTGTCCAATCAATTTCCAAACAAATGACTCTTTTGAACAGTTCTTTTAGGTGAATCGAACACAAACAGTTTACATTTTACTCTTATGTTGCTCATAAAACTTTTGAGACTTCATATGACTGTAAGTAATGCACATTAGGAGTAGTATTTTATAAAAAATATGTTTTAAAAAATAATTCAGGGAAGTTTTGGAATCTTATTACTCAACTTATTTGGAATATTTGATTCTAATTCTCTCGATTCTTTATGGCAGAAAAACACACAGCATGCCGACATTAGTCCGATTCCCTAATGATTGAATCGTATGAGTCAGTTCTATTTAGTGACTCATAAATATACAGCACAATGAAACAAATAAGTAAATTAAAACCATACATCGTGAACAGTATAATACAACAGATTTCCAAACAAATTACTCTAATGAACTATTATTTTAAGTGAATAACATCGTATAAGTTATGTTTACTGTTAAGCTGTAGTTAGAACTACTGAGACTTCTTAGGACAAAGTGCAGCATATATTATGAGTAGCATAAAAATTTACCACATTTTTTGCTTTTTTAATATTGTTGTTTAATATATAGTTAATGCCAATTATTGAATTTACTTCATGCTACTTCTACAGACTGAGAGGTCATTAAAAAGCATTGATTTCAAGATGCACTTGCCCCTTAATGTTTTAAAGAAAAAAAAAGTGTGGTTGGTCATTTCACATGTTGGTCAAATGGCCTATTCCTTTCTGCGTTGGTGGTTCTTGGCCAAAATATGGATTAGACTTAATGCCAATATTTTACAGACTTTTGAGCAGACAACTCTATCCGCTTATGTTGCAGTGATGTTGAAAGACATTATTTTAACACACTCTACAAGCAGATGGCCTGAGTTTTTGTAGCTTTTTTTGTGTGGTTGTAGTCTGTGTTCCTGCTAGAGGAAGCTCATCAAATAGCAGCATCTAACAGAGATTAACTAAGCATTTTGATTCAAATGTTTGCCCTTTTTCTCATGTCCACCTACTCAGTGAACTTGCCACCCCCTGCTACATTCAGGAAGGAACGCTTCCAATCTGTCAATCCTGTCGTGCCAGGCAAAGCAAATAGGGCCTCTGGAGCAGGAACTGAAATTCACATGCAGATGGCTTTGTTGCTAGGAGAAGTATCAAACATATCACATATGGAGTTTGTGCTATAATTGTTAAGGCTGTTCTTTTTTTGGTCCAAAATAGAACCACATTCCACCATCATTTTCTCAATATAATTCTATGATAATATATCCACGCTACCTCACATCTATTTTACCAAGGTTGGGCTATTTGTACGAATTTTGTACGACCTCACATCGTACGATTTGAATATGATTTGTCTAAAAAACCCCAGTGTCGGTGGTCGGTTTAGGTTTAGGGGCGGGGTTAGGTGTAGGACATTTAGTACAAATTCATACGAATTGTGCACTCGTCAAACATGCATACGATTTGGCAAAAATCATCATGAATTTGTACGAGTTGTGGTCGGTTTTCGGATGCTTTTCGTACGAATTTAGCCACCTGTTGTCGTATGAATAATCATTAATAATTTCATTTGTATTTTTTTATTTTTATTCTTTATTATTTATTTGTCGGTGAAGGAATTCTCTTAAGCTTAACCGTGAGTGGGCTGTATGGAGGTGATTAAACAAATGCAGTAAAAAAACAGTAATCTTTTGAAATTTTATTATAACAGATTGATTAAACACTTGCGGCTTCTGTTTTGAATATATTTCAAAAAACGTAAAAGCCATTACTTTAATGTCACATGACTCTTTAGAAAATCAATCTCATGTTTTTGTGTGACCAATAAACTGTTAACAAATGTTAATATAGATGAAGAGTTTAGATGCAAAAGCCTGTATGTTATGTTACGTAACGAGTTTATAATTGACAAAACTAATTGAATTTGTATTGTTTCAATTTTAATTATATTGACAAGTGTTATTTAACAAAACTGAATATTGTGTGGTATTTAACATAGCTCTGAATTAGATTTTTTTTAACTTGAAAATTAAACACATTTGAATTTTTTTTTAGCAGAACTGAATATTTTTATAGTTTTATAGACGTATTTTCAAACAGCATTTTTTTTCTTTTTCTTTTTTTTTTTTTGGTTCTGAAATCAAGACAGGAAATATCCAGTGTTTAAAAACATACATCTTCAAGTTTTCAAGATGAAGAGGAAATTCAGAACATCAAATTCAATATATATATATAATTTATAATTATTATACATAATATTTGTGTAGGTTTTTTTCATGATGCAAATCGTTGCAAAGCAGCTTTTTACAGAAAATTAAAGTTTGTACATTATGTTTAGTAATAGCTTATCTCAAGTTGATGTCCATATGGCAGAAATTTATGGTAAAAATCAAGCAGTTAGTTAATGTCATGTAATGAAACCAGACGATGAACACCTATTAACAGCAATGATTATATGTATGATCAAACTTATAGCAAAATTTGGTAGTTTTTGTATGTTGTCTGAGGGTTGGCATCATCTGAGTTCTTCTGAAGGGTTGGCATCATCTCTTCTCAGGTGTTCAGTCATCTCAGGTCTTTGTATGGGCTGGATCCCGACTGAAGCTTGTGTAATTCCTAGTTTACCACGGGATGCCAATGTGTGGCAGAAACAGAGAAGGTAATAATAGAGAAAAAAATAGCGTAGTTGCTGTTCCAACTAAGCAATGAAATGATGTGTTTCAAGATTCAAGATTTTATTCATCACATACACGATTATATAGAGAATATATAACCAGCAGTGAAATGTGAGTGGTAGTTTGGTGTTTAACCCAAGCAAAAGAATGAAAATGTGCATTTGATCAGATGTACGTAACTGACAAGGTTATGAGATACATTATGTGAATGCTTGGCTAAAGAGATGTGTCTTTAATTCTAGATTGAACAGAGAGAATGTGTCTGCTATCCTAGAACTACCAAGAGTCCAGGTTCTGTGATCTTAGGGAGTGGATTAGATTGTAGCGTGATAGAAGACTAGTTAGGTAATGCAGAAGCTAAACCATTTAGGGCCTTAAAAGTAAGTAGAAATATTTTATAACTGATATGGAACTTAATAGGCAGCCAGTGCAGAGAATGTAAAAATGGGGGCTAATATGATTATATTTTTCTCGACCTGGTAAGGATTCTAGCAGCTGCATTTTGGACTTCCTGTAGCTTGTTTGTTTGAAGATGCAGAACATCCACCTAGCAGTGCATTACAGTAGTACAGTCTAGAGGTCATGAATGTATGAACTAGCTTTTCTGCATCAGAAACAGGTAACATGTTCTGTAGCTTGGCAATGTTTCTAAGATGGGAATTATGCTATTTTTGTAAAATGGGAAATGATTTTCAAAAGACAAATTGCAGTCTAATATAACACCACATTTTTGACTGTAGAGGAAGTAACAGTCATCTGTCTAGATTGTAAATTGTAATCTAAGAGATTCTGTGCACTGTTTTTTGGTCCAATAAGTAATATCTCAGTCTTATCCTAATTATTGGTCATCAAGTCTTTTACATTTTTAACACACTCTGTTAGCTTAGATCATTTAGAAGTTTCATCTGGTCCTATAGTTGAGTATCATCAGCATAATAATGGAAACTAATCCCATATTTTCTAAGAATATTACCAAGGGGCAACATGTATATTGAAAATAGCAGAGGGCCTAGGACAGATCTTTATGGCACTCCATACTTTACTGGATTTAACTGAGATGATTCCCCGTTTAAATAGACAAAGTGATAGCGATCGGAAAGGTAGGATCTAAACCATCTTTTAAAGCGCCTGTCCGTGAATACCTGTAAGTTTTGTAATCTATCTATGAGTATGTTGTGATCTATGGTGTCGAGCGCAGCACTAAGTTCAAGTAAAACTAGCAATGAGATGCAGCCTTGGTCTGACGCATGAAGAAAGTTATTTGTAATTTTGCAGGAAGGAGCACAATTGATGATTATTTTATTTTATTATCTGATTATTTGCTGATCTAGCCGCCCACTGTGCTAAATAAAAACATTGGATTGTTTTAGTTATTTTCTATGGGTTTGTTGATATGCTCAGCCCGGGCAGCTTTTAGAGCCTGTCTATAGCTGGACATACTGTTTTTCCATGCAATACTAAAAGCGTCCAAGTTTTTCTCCATTTGCATTTCTTTCTTGAGAGAATGGGTATTGCTGTTGTACCATGGCACAGTACATTTTTTCTGGACGATAACACGGATGTCCATATAGTTAATATCAGTAATAGGCAGCATGCACGATACAAGGTAGTGGTCATTAACATCGTCACTTTGAGGTAATATATCTATATAATTAAGATCAGCTCCATGTGATATAATTAAATCTAGTGTATGACTAAAATGATGAGTGGGTCTGGTTATTTTTTGCTTGACTCCAAAAGAGTTCATTAAGTCTGTAAAAGCAAGACCTAACACATCATTTATATTATCAACATTAATGTTAAAGTCTCCTACAATTAGCGATTTATCAACATTAACCAAATTTCTAGGAAATCTGGCCCTGGCGGTCTATACACAGTAGCCAGAGAAAAGAAAGTAGGGAGAGAGTCAAGTTATACTAACGATAAATATATTTCTTACAAATTTTTCATCTAGTTGTATCACTAAAATGAAAAAAACTTTATTGGATCTCTCATCTGCGTTTAACACAGCAGGTTTAAATGGGAGGAAATTAATAAGTTTTGAGAACTAGCAAACACTGTTAAACTCGTTCAGCGCGAATAACCAACTTTTCTCTGTTCTTTTTCTCTCGGCTCAGGTCAACTGGAGTCTATTCACCTCTCCGCCCCTTTTGTCGCTGTGAAAAATAAAGAAGTCAATCTGACAGCAGTTCTCTCACCAAGCCAAGTGGGAACGGTCACCTATATCTGGTGGTTTGGGAACAATTCGGAGGTAAAGCCTCCATGTGTGACTCACTAGACACCTGTGCATGACTCAGTCTGTGTGTGTGTGTGTGTTTGCCTCACAGAGTGCCATGTAAATAAAGTTGGCATCTTCACTGCAACTGCGCTGACAGGGCGTACTCTAGAGAGTCTCTCTTACACTGTATTCACAGCCCGTGATCACGCTGGAGGGGAGTGTGGCATTCACGTTCTCTCGAGAGGGAATCAGCGTTGTCACTGTACAGGTGTCTGCTGGGAATACCATCCTGCAAGACAGGAAAACCGTCGCTGTCCACGGTGAGTTTTACACACAACAAGTAAACAGACTGCTGGGTATTGAAGATAGCTTCATATATGAGCAATAAGATTTCTCAAAATATGTTTTTTTCCTTGCTCTTTGTATATTTGTGATACATTTGGGAAAACATCAACATTTTAACTATTGTAGTTTAGCATACAAGGAATGGTAAAAATGGTAAATGAAAAAAAAAAAAAAAAAAAAAACAAATAAAATAAAAATATGTTAATGTTATGTTATTTTTATGTTTTTATAATTTAATATATAAGTCAATTGTTTTTGAAAGAACCACTTATGTTTACCAAAAATACAATAAAAACAATAATATTGTAAAATATTATTATAGTTTAAAATAATTGTTTTCTATTTGGATATTTTGTCAAATGTAATTCTAATATAATGATTTGCTGCTCAAGGAACATTTCTTATTAATAATACTATTAAAACAATGTCCTTTACTAATTGCAATGCAATTTCATTTCCTGGTGATTTTAAATTAGTTTTAAAAAATCTCCACCCTCCTTTTCTTTTCTTTTTTTTTTCTTCAAAAATGTCAAAACTCAAAATGAAACCATATTCATATTGCATTTTAAATACATTTAAATACACATTGAAAGCAAATGCTGCAGCACAGGTGTACTGCAGTGCAGTAGTCAGACAAACAGTAATTGTAAACATTTTTTTTTTTTTTTCTTTTTATATTACAGAATACTTCAGATCTCATCTTCTTGCCTTTTCATCTAATCTGGATGATCACAACCCTGATGTGGCTGAATGGAGGCTGGATGTGAGTCGAGTCATTAAAACCTCTATGGTGCAGGTGAGTTCAAACCATTTACCATTTGACAAAACATTCAATTTTCACACAGCTGAAAATCTGCTCCCCTATTCAGTGACATCACATTACAATATATAATGCTTCACTGCATATACAATATAATAAAGCATGAAGAGGCATTCATGTCTGTCCCCCTTGAGGTCATATATATGGTAGTAGTGCTAACATAAAGTTTAAAAAGCTATACATATTAAAGTCTTTCTAACCTTCTCAAAATCAAATTACAGCATATTTATCAATGTTAATAATAAAAGTATAAAAATAAATTTATCAAATAATCTTTATGATATTACTCCATGAATATACATTATATGAACTGAACAAAAGAAAATATAAACAATATAACTGAACTCATTTCTATAAACAAAAAAAAACAAAACTCATATCAATCAAGAACCTCCAAATTATTTTATCAAACAATAATCAAGGTCTTCTGTGGATTTCCTGCATAGATATTAAACACAAAGGATGACGATAAACCACTAATGGATGTGTTTCACAGATATGTAATGGCATTTGACATTTCAGGTTTTGAGCATTATTTGACAAATGTCAGCATAAAATCTTCAAAAAGAATTCTGTTCAGTAGTCGTGACATAAATAAAAAATCCTTTCAGAGAATTTCAATTTAAAGCACTACTTGAGCCAATTCAAGAGGGCATTCAAATGTTCAGAGTCTATATATACTGAGCTGGGTAGTAACTGATTTCATGTAATCTGGAGTACATAATCAGATTCCAAAAATTAAGTACTTATAATTAGACTAAATTACATTTTAAAATACTCATAATTAGACTAAATTACATTTTAAAATACTCATAATCAGACTATAGTTGCTTTTTTAATGATGACATGATTACATATTATTCACGCAATAGCAATAAATTATTATACTTATTTTTAATCTTTGAAATTTTCCTTTCTTAAATAGCCTGCCGCTCATATTAACTTAGAAAGTCACTTTATTTAGTTTAATTCACTGCAACACAACACCATTACATGATTTTTTTTTTTTTTCATGCATTACCACTGTTTCCATTCTTTCCATTCCTCAGAAATACACAATGGGCTCAGATTGGTTAGCTGGCCCAGTGTGTTGTGATTGTGTGCTCCCGGGGGCAGGGTATATGTCAGGGGGCAGTTATGTATATGTAAAAAGCAAAGGTCTGTGATATCACAAACCAAAAATCTTGTTGTGGTCCCTGACCAGTCGTTTGTTGTAACTCAGCAAAGGAAAGTCTGTAAAATAAAAAAAAAAAATCTTCATTTGCATTGAACATTGTTTACATAAACATACACAGTTAAAAAAAGTAAAAAAACAAAAATAAAAAAAGTAGTGAAATAATAAGGATCCCTGTAAGTACTCATGAGATTTTAATTAAAATCAATATTTGAATTATTAAGTATCACATTTGCGTGTTCAGAGTGCTCTGACATGGTCATGTGGCGTGCATGTAAACATAAAATATTTCACTTTTTTTTTTAGTAAGTGTTTTGATTGTTATTTTAAAATCATTTATTACAATTTTACATGATTTATGATTTAAATAATTGTTAGCTTTTCATTTTGGAAACCTTGATGCAATATAATGTTTAATACACTTCATGTTGTTAATTACAATAAATGGAATATATTTTCTTACTCTTTGTATTTTTACATCATTATGGTACAAGATTATCCAATGTGATAAACAAGTTAGGACAAAAGTAATCAAAAAGTAGTCTGATTACGTTACCTAAAATGTGTAATGTAATGGATTATGTTACTGACTTTTTTTGTCATGTAATTTGGAAAATTTTATTTTTTATTCATAAAAGAATCCTGTTTCCAAAACAGGATCATGTGACACTGAAGACTGGAGTAATGATGTATTCAAAAGAAAGTTCAGCTTTGCTTTACAGGAATAAATTATATTTTAAAGTATAGTAAACTATATAATATATAATAATACAAACTGTCATTTTTAATTGTAATAATATTTCACAACATTACATTTTTTTCTGTATTTTTGATCAAATAAATAGCTTTGATGAGCATAACGTAAAAAAATTAAATAAAATACAAAAAAACCTAAAAAATCTTACTGATCCCAAACTTTTGAACGATATACTGTATATATGATATCCATTCCAGGTATAAAAAGTGTACAAACACAAGTGTAGTCAGGAGCTTTAATGGGTTTTCACGCTGCACACTTTGCTTGAAGAACTCAAGTTGACACACTTGTGAAGTTGGCTTCCAGATTCACTCTCACTGATGGAAAGGAAACACCACTGTGACAGAACAAGCTTCACGAATATTCAAACATATGACACGACAGACCGAAATAATCATCAGTGCTCTCCTGCACTTCCCCCGTGGCATTTTCAAGAGGCCGTTATAACTGAACATGGGGACTTTCTTTATGGATGTTTATGAAATATGACACTTGAGAATAACGGTTCTCATGTGAGCCATATGCGTGTTCTGCTCTAGTTGGTTAGTGGTAATATGTGTAATGAGTTTTGCGCTGGGCATATGGACAGGAACGAGGTGGACGTTGTGACCTTGTAACACCAACCAAGGAGAAATTTATATATTTATTTTCTGAAAAACATGAAAATTCTCACTTTATTTACTCACCCTCATTTAATTCCTAACCCTACCATTTTTCGTCTGTGGAACACAAAAGGGGAAATACAGAAGAATTGATTTGTTGCAAGAGTGGGAACCAATGATGTGTGACATGATGTCAAATCTGGTTCAACTCATTTAGAAGACACGAGGGAGTAAATGATGTTGAAAAGTTAATTTTTGAATTCTTTAAATTGCATTGCAGCAATGGACTGTGTAATCATGTGTATTCTTGAGACAGAAAACAATTAATTTTATTGTTTTAAATAATGGCTCAAATATATACAAACAAAAGTAAAAGTCCCTTATTCTGCATTTATTTCATAAAAAATACACTAAAAACAGCAATATTCTGAAATATTATTACAATTTTAAAAAAGGGTTTCCATTTTAATAATAATTATGTGATAAATATTTATGTCTTCAGTGTCACACGATCCTTCACAAATCATTCTAATATGCTGATTTGAAACATTCCTTGTCATAATTAATGTCAAAAATGGTTGTGCTGCTTAATAATTTTGTCAAAACTGTGATTATTATTATTTTTTCTTTCAGGATTCTTTGATAAATAGAAAGTCCAAAAGAACAGAATTTATTTGAAAAATATTATAAATCATACTGTAATTGTCACTTTTGATAAATTTAATGCATCCTTGCTGAATAAAGGTATTAATATGTATATAATAATAATACTAACTAAAAAAATAACATTTTAAGTATTAATATTATTATTATTAGTATTAGTATTAGTATTAGTATTAATAATAATAATAAAATAATAATAATAATAAACATCTTTGGGGTAAAAAGTCAGTCTCAAAAGAATATTTGAAATAAATCATAATAATAATAATAATAATAATAATAATAACAAATGATAAAAACATCTTTGGGGTAAAAAGTCAGTCTCAAAAGAATATTTGAAATAAAGGGATTGTCTTTTTTTATTTTTTGTTTCTTTGACTCTTGTATTCCTCTAACCCTGTTTATTGGATGTTTGTATCTCTAAGAGTCTGTTTGCTGGTCTTCAGGCGACAGGAGTGAATCCAGAGCAGCTGTTGGTCACTGTGTTGCCTGGACTGCCAACAGCGGCCGAATTCTTCCTGTTACCGGACAAACAGCTGACAGAGGGGAAACCAGACAAAACAGCCACCCATTTAGACCAGGTACATGATGCATGATTTTCAATCTCAGTCGTGAAACACTCAGCTATAATTAATGTTTTGCTTTACCTTTGTCTCGTATTCAGAAGAAAGGGCTCAGATATTCAAATACTATTTCCAGTCCTCCTTTCAAATACAAAAGGATGGTGGGTAAATGGAGGATCTTGACAAGAGCTTCTTATGGTCTCCAGCAGATGTCAATGTTGGCCTATTTAACTCTATTTAAAAAAACTGTTTTTACTAGTCCACAGAGATTGTTCTTGATCATAAAGTCTCTTAATTTTCTCCTGAAATGAAATACTAGGTCATGAGACAACCACATAAATACACTTTCATAAGCAACTTCAGAAAGTATCGGTAAAAGTGGCTTTCTGATTAGATGTCAGAGCTTAATGAGATACATTTCTTATAACTCACTTGTGAGGTCAAGGGTAATTCTGGCCATACTGCAGTATATTTGGCCATAACAGAGAACAGCCATTATCGAATATGAGAAGATGGCTCATATCCTCCAATATTAACATGCAGAGTCATCTATATTTTTGAGGCAGTGATTTCTCACTATACAGACTCACTATAGAGGAGGTCATAAGTAACCCATCCACTAGATCGCTTATGGGCCAGAGATATATCACAGATGATAGGGGGATATCTGCACTTTGAGGATGTCCATGCACGGGCTGCTTTTTTTTCCCTCGCCCAAACCTACCTTGAATCTGCAATGGACCTTTCACTGCAGATCCTCATAAATCTCTGTTCAAGGGTGGGATGTTCAAAGTATAATGTGTAGATAGCCTTATTAAAAAAGTATAATAGACTGACTGACCCTGGTACAATTCATAAAGAAAGTAATTATTCATGGAATGGTCTAATTTTAAAAGGGTGAGAGATAAGGAGAGAGAGAGACAGAAGGTGAGAGCACTGAAGAAATAAAGGAGCGCAGAAATAAGTCAGGAGTCATTTAGTAAATGAGGCAGATTTAATGAAGCTTGGGTAGAAAGAGCGAAAAAAGAAATTCTTTGAACAGGAAGTATATTTATGTGAGGTTTGGTCATCGCTGAACTCAGATCTGATGCCCAAGACAAAGCTTAAGAGTTGTTTATGAAAATAAATAAATAAATAAATAAACTCTTAACATCATATTTATTATAATCATAATAAACTAATCCATCATCCAAAAAAAACAAAAAAAAAACAGCAACTCTTTAATAATAAAGTTAGCACCATTTCAGAAAGTGAGTTCTTCAACAAATAGTTAAAGTTAAAAAACTTTTTTTTAAATCAATTGATTATCTGAAATGAATTCTCATCATTTCAGAAAGTGCACATTTCAAAGGAAAGTTTTATTTTATTTTATTTTATTTTATTTTATTTTATTTTATTTTATTTTCCCCATCTTTGGCTGACTTGTCAGTAGGCAAAGATCTTTAAATCCTGTGAGTCCTTTCACAATGATTGTATGAAATACAAGTAATTATTGAAATTTATTATACCCTGACCCATATTAAATGATATTAATTTAAGATGAAATGTTGCAGTGCCATTTATTAACACTGAAACACACTCTCTGATAGAGAGAGAGAGAGAGAGAGAGAGAGAGAGAGAGAGAGAGAGAGAGAGAGAGAGAGAGAGAGAGAGAGAGAGAGTACTTTAAAAATGATCAAACTTTAAGCACCTGTTTCGTTTCAGAATGACCCTTAAAAACATGATCTGCCATAATCGAGCGCAAAATCGAACAAGGCTTTATTTGGGGAGGGAAATATCTATCTGCTTTCAAGATTTTTGCATACATAAAAGCGCCTGACAGTCAAGGGCTCTGTGTGTGTTTGAGCGAGAGGAGAGAGATGTTAGGCCTAAATGAGATCCCCCTCCTATGTCATATATCTTTATTTGTGAGTGAAGGTGATAGAGTTGATTTATCCTGAAACATCTTCTCAGTGTGGTACAGGCTCACGTACGACAAACAACATGAAGAGCCCACACTTTGCCTCAATGCATCAGCACTCACCAGGCTCAGAACCGGGAAAATCAAATACCTACGGGACACGAATGTCTAATTTCTTTTTGTGAATGCTTATGTAATTTAATTTGACAGATTTGGATGTATTATATGCAAGGCAGTGTTTTCTCATCCAGTGTGGTAAGAATATGATGAATATGTGATTTTGCTTTCAGCTCTCAGAACTGGTTCTCAGCGCTCTGAATCAGAATCTGGTTCAGTTCACACTCAGACCAGGAGTCCAGATCACAGTATACGCTGCCCATTTATCAGCAGGTAATGAACTAGAATCAAACACTGCCCTTCTGGATATGAACGAGAGAAGGCTTGCAGATGGTTTATAATGACCGAATTATCATTTTTAGATGAACAGCGCCCATATGACATTGATTGCATAATGAATTCTTTTCTAAAAATATTGAGGGATTTTAATTTTAGAGATTTGTAAAGGTTTATAAATAGAAGGGCTGAAATCTGCCAGACTGTGCACTGACAACAATTGCTTGTCTTATTTTCCCCTGCGTCTAGCGCCTCTAGTGGACACAAGCGAGAATCACAGCGGCTCAGCTATGCTCATGCTCCTCTCTGTGGTGGTGGTGGGTTTAGCCGTGTTCCTCATCTATAAATTCAAAAGGTATTGTCATCCATTTTTAAAAATTCAACGTGGATCATAATCTATTTATTATCAGTTCAAAATATGGTTAGCTTTCTAAATTGGTTAAATGTCTAGTGGCAAGAGTCTGGGGAAGCCTGAAAGATTACAAGTTATTTATGAAGTAGTCAAGACACTGTACTTTTACTATCAAAAAAAACTACCTAACTACATTGGATATAATAATCATTTTAATAAGGATGAATGTATATATTTTCAAAGGCATAGAAAAATATATATATATATAAAAAAATAATAATAAATAATAATAATTTAGGTACCCTCATGTCATTCCAAACCAGTATGAGTTTTTTTTTTTATCTGTCAAGCACAAAAGAAGACATTCTAAAGAATGTTGATGGTACCCATTGATTTCCATAGTATTTTTCCCATACTATTAAAGTTAATGGCTACCGTCAATAGTTTTGTTGCCAACATTCTCAAAAAAAAAAAAAAGTTTTGTTGCCAACAATCCCAAAAAAAAAAAAAATATGCTCAACAAAAAAAAAAAAAAAAAATAAAAAAAAAAAAAAAAAAACTCATACAGGTTTGGAACAACTTGAGGGTGAATAAATGATGACAGATCTTTCATTTTTGGGTATATATTGTCATCTGAAGCACGCAAACCTGCGCAAATATTAAGCTCTCTATGAGGTATTGTGTTTGAATGGACAATTTCACACACAAATTATCTCAAAATGCCTGTCAAGTAAACTATACCATACAAAACATAAAATAAAAAACAGCAAAACAGTAAAATATTAAAACAATAAACAAAATAACACCATATTTCTAATATGAGAAAAAAAAAAAAAAAATCATAAAAGAATCCTGAAAAAAAGTATCACAGGTTCCAAAAAAAAAAAATGAAGCAAAAAAAAAAAAATATTTCTGAAGAAAAGCAGCACAACTGTTTCCAAATTTGAATTATAAATCGGCATATTATAATGATTTCTGAAGAATCATGTGACGCTGAAGATTGGAGTAATGATGCTGAAAATTCAGCTTTGCATCACATGAATAAATTACATGTTTAAAAAAAATATATATAATAAATATTAAATATATAAAATGTAAAAATATTTCACAATTTTACTGCTTTTGCTGTATTTTGGATCAGATAAATGCAGGCTTGGTGAGCAGAAGAGAATTCTTTAAAAAACATTAAAAATCTTACTGTTCATAAAATTATTTTATTAATTGATTCACCTTTTTTTATTTTTTTATAACTAAACAGTATTATCAGCATTATGATAGAATCAAACAGCATTATTTAACTGAATATAAACTGTTTAGATTTTTTTAAAGAAATTTTCAAATTAATGTAATAATAAACATTATCAATTATTTTGAATATTGTTACAAAAAAGCAGAGCAGATGCCTGCGCAAGGACTCAAATGAGGCAAAGTCATTCTTGTTCCCTCAGATCTCCAAGTTGTGGCTCAGTTTAGCTTAAAACAACGTAAAGCACAGAGCAGATATGTTGAGCGGTGATTCACCCTTTCGCTGTTGCAGAACCTTCTTTTTTTTCTTTCTTTTTTTCCCCCTAAGCGCTCATAACAAATGAGAAATGACAGTCAATGCACAGACATTATCAATATTTAGCCCTTTGAGTTTTTCAGGTTGACCTTTATGAAATGTTAAATGATTTCCATCACTGGACAGAGAGAAAAGGGCACAAGAGTTCAATAAGACAAGATCTGGAGACAACAGAAGTGCCAAGAATTTTCCAGCGCTTTAATACATAACAGTCTGGCTCTCAGTGACGCTACAGCCGGCAACTTTTCACTTATTGAAGGAACAGGAGGAACTTCCTGTTAAAAAATAAATATATATTTTAATGATGAAAAACTGTTCTTTTCAATGAATCAGTTCACAAAAACAGTCTGAATGATTCATTTATGAGTTGTAAACTCAATTCTCAGAAGATCGGTGAATAATGGCCTAAATATAGAGCACCAGTGGTATGGACTACTTTTATGGTGCATTTGCATCATTTTTTGAAGCTTGAAAGCCTCATGTCCCATGAGGACTAATTTCAGTTGCAGTACAGTAAACTCTGAAGAAAAGCATCTGCCAAATGCATGTAAATGGGTTTGGAGCGACATGAGTGTGAGTTTCTTTTTGTGAATTAATGAGGGTGCTAGATCACATTTTAATGAGCTGCCCGTTTGTGTTGCTTTCTTTCTGCTAAATCCCTCTCCAGTTGTATTTAGCACAATAAATTTGCTTTTGAATCCTCTTGTTAAGGTTTTCGCTTATGTGGCTTTCTCCCGCCGTAATGATGCAGACCAAGACGGATAAAATCACCTCTCTAAAGGGAGGCCTTGATTTATCAACTCCTAAGTGAGACTTTTCACACAGAGGTCTTTTTTTCTTATTTCTATGTCCTTTTACAACTTTTCCCTGAAGCAGATCCCAGACCTCGGCTTGTAAACGGACTGTACCACACTCACAAACTATAAACACATGCTTCTAGTGATAAATGAACAGAAAGACTTGAATGGCAAAGCTGATAATGTCAGGGCCATCAGAAAGTTTGGAAAAAGAGCGGAAGCGCACATTACAAACCTTATCAGCCCGGCTCATGAATATTAATTAGCTAATGTTTGGCCAGTAGTTCTTGCTAAAAGATAAGTGTCTGCTAGTGTGTGTGTGTGTGTATGTGTGTTTGTTCAACAAGGTTTCATAAAAAAGTAGTTTAAAAACAGTAATATTGTGATATACTATTAGAATTTAAAATAACTATTTTCTATTTGGATATATTTTATTAAAATGTAATTTATTTTGTGTTGCAATGCTAAATTTCAGCATCATTACTCCAGTCTTCAGTGTCACATGATCTTCAGAAATCATTCTAATATTCTGATTTGCTGCCCAAAAGAATTTTGCATTATTAAAAATGTTGAAAACAGTTATGCTGATTAATATGCTGTGAAAAAAAAAAAACACAATGGATTCTTGATGAATAGAAGGTTACAAAGAACAGAATTAATTATAAAATTGAAAATAATAAAAATAAAAAAAAAAAAAAGACCCAAAAATCCTAAAAATATTAAATAATAAGAAACTTGAAACAACTTGTAACTTCTAAAAGATTTTTCCCCTTCAGTTATTAGGATTGCTTAACACTTGACAATATTGATTTTTGTTTTATTTTTTTCTCCCGTCACCACTGATTCCCCAAGCATGTCTCATAGCATCAAGCTTTGTTTGCCCGTGTCTCATTGTAAATCTTTCCTCAAGAAGATCCCAGGCCTCCACGTCTATGCAGCGATGCAGGACGAAAAAGAGCAAGAAATGATCCAGAGTCCAGTTTCTCTCACTGACAGCACACCCAGCTTCAGCTCTCAGAGAGAGCTGCTCACAACACTGGAACCTCTGGACACAGAGCCCAACAGCCAGACCATCGGTGAGTACCACGCAGTATTATACAGGCCCTCGGCGCCCACTTCTGATACTTCTCCATTTAACACTGAAGTACTTTCCTATATTCAGCTCCCCTCCTCTACTGAACTCATAGTTTTGATTCTTGGGAACAGCAGATACACTTTCACTATCACTCAGCTCAGTCGTGCCGTGTTAGCCAACTTCCTGTAAATGGCCTCAGCAGTTTTTGTTGGTTGCAGTTTTTTTGTTGGTAGCATTAGATCTGGCAGGTCACGTCAGTCAAGCACACATTATCTGACTCTCAGCTGATCCACGTCGACCCATAGGGATATGGATCACAGCATCCATATATAAGGTACTTCAGTATTATCAGCAGCTTTCAAGTTGGCTCAATAGCTAATGGCAAAACCCCACCATCTTACTAGGATTATGCAATCAGGAATACAAATACATTCCTCTCATGGACTTCACCTCTGATTCAAGTTTGTGAACTTGAACACGTGAATTCGCCGCATTAATCTTAAGCTGCCTGATTTGGAAGTAACTGAGCTAGCATTGCTCCTCGCATCGCTGCGTTATTGACATGGACTCCATGAGTAATACTAATGTGACTGACTCAAGAACAAGTTCAGATGGGATCTGCACTCCCCGCATGAAGCAGGATATCAAGAGATCAAGCATCCACATCACAGCTGGCTATGTTTCACTCTCCATTCATCTCTGAATGTCTTCACGAAGCTAAGCTAAGATCCTTTTTAATGCTTTCAGGTTATTGGCAACATGCCTGTTGCTAAGGCTATCCATGTTGCTAAGGCTTATTTAGTCATTTTCAGTAAAATGCTTGTGTTAGGCTTATGCGATCATATTGGCAATATGAGTTATTATCTGTTGTCACTGGCAACATGCTGTGTTTTTGGGCAGCTTTCTGGTGATAGACAGGAAATAATGATCATGGTGCAGGCAGAATCAGAACCAGCTGTGGCGCAGCTCCAGGGAGACAATAGTAAGCAGGTGTTGTTTGATGAGGTTGCTTCAGCATTGATTCTGTTTAGGTTTTAGATACAATTGTTCTATCTAGTTTTATTGGAAACATGCTTGTTCCAGAACTGTCTGGTTGCTTTTGGAACATGCTTGTTCTTAAGGCTATCTGGTTTCTGTTGGAAACATGCTTGTCTAAAGGCTATCTGGTTGTTATTGAGAACACGTTGTTGCTTAAGCTTTTCAGGTATTGGCATCATACTCATTAGGTCATCTGGTTAAGGGCAACATGCTTGTTGCTTAAGGCATTGAGATTTTCGCTGTCAGTTTGCTGGGGATATCAGCATATGGTTTCTGGATATCAGCATATGGTTATTGCTGCTAGGCTGCATGGATGCACAGGAAGTTATTGCCAGAACTATACCACCAATCCAAACTGTATTCTAATTTTCAATCATCTTTGACATTAGTGGTTATGACAAAAATCAAACGTAGCATTAGTTTTGCCAGTTCACATCAGTCAAGCTCACATCAGCTGACTCTCAGCTGATCCACGTCTACCTATAGAGATACAACACCTATCACAGCATTCCATATAAAGGTTCCTTCAGTATTATCAGCAGCTTTCATGTTGGCTCAATAACTAACTACCCTCCTCCATCCCCAGCTCCTCCTCTCGTCCAGTCAGGATTCAGCCTTTTGATTCCCCTTTGAATCAAACTTAATTTATTATATAACTTACTATTTGTACTAAATTGTATGATTAGTAAAATGCTAAATATAAATGGTTAAAAACACTATTAATATAATAGTAATATAACTAAAAATATTAATATATTAAAAACTATTTTGTAATACACACACACACACACACACACACAGTTTGTGTTACAGATTTGAGGATAGACAGACAGACAAATTAATATAAAATACATAATTATTGGAATTGTGTATATTATGTATTTATTACATAGTGTGTATGTAAATAAAATACAATTCTAATTTAGTTTAGAATTTTAGAATTGTATTTATTATATACATACATGAACATATATAAATCATTAAATTATTAATAATAATACTTTTAAAATGATAAAATGATTTCTTTTCAACATTTAATTTAGTTTTTATTGTCATGTTTTATTGTCAGACATTTTATTGATTTAGTTTTTATTATAATTGTGTCCCTCTGTATTTCCCAGAATGCATCAAACCTCATCCACGTGTCAAATTCTCATCAGATCTTCCTACATACATTGACGTTTGAACTCTAGCCTCCGCCATGTCAAGGACTTTGGTCATGCGGAAACAAAGGTTTCAAGCTTTATTCAGTACTTGTGCATGTTGGACATTAACTTTACTGTGCTCTGTGAATACTAGAACAAACTTTGTAAAGCTTTTTTATACATCTGTGTATTCAAGAAAACATTTTTGATGCTGTTCATTTCTTAAGATGCCAGTGTGTACAGAGTCTGAGGGAAAATCCAGCATGAAGGGTAGAAAAAAAGACAATTATACTTGGTTACCTGTCTGTTTCTTTTTATCGCTAACAGTGGCAGTACAACATGGATATGTGACATTTGGAAGTGTTTTAATAATAAAGTGTAAAGTTATTAATGATTATTGTAAAATGAAACACATTTTCTGGGTTTCATTTTGTATATCTAGCACATCTGTACTTTACATGTAACACAGAAATGTAGATTTTACCACTAATTTTATGAGTTTCATGCCTTCATTCATGAAACAGGGTTAATGTTGAAGCTTGCTTATCTTATTTTACTTCTCTGCAATAGCAAAGCATTTTTTCTTAGTAAAATAAAATCTTTGTGTTTCTATGTAGAAATAACTGACTGTTAGTTTACAAATACATATCAGTGTCAAGATATTCTGCGTAAACTGACTTGAGACATTATGGCCAAGCAGAAGATGATAATCGTGTACTGTGTCTAGTGTTTCATAAACAGATTTGTTTGGAATAATTCACAGAGAGTTACATGATTTATGCTTTCATTTTGCTTGTTTATTTGATATCTTTTTTTTTGTGCATTTAAATTCAGTCATGACATACCAAAAGTAAACTGTACATGCTGACGGATACGAATGTATGAATGTGTAAGTACATATTTAAATATTTAAGTTTTTTTTTTTACTTTCCCTCTTCACATACTGTATGAGCAGTATAAAATCACAGGGAAGCTATGATCAGTTAACAAACAGACAATAATCAACAAATAAAAAAACACAAAAAAAAAAATCAACTAGCAAAGCAAATAATCAATAACAATAATAATTGAAATATAATATTCAGCTATATATATATATATATATATATATATATATATATATATATATATATATATATATATATATATATATATATATATATATATATATATATATATTATATATATATATATATATATATATATATATATAGTAACAATTTGATGGTGTCAGCTACTCAAAAATCGGCTACAATTTACAGCACAAAACACATTGTTGGCACAAACCATGTTTATATGAACCTGCATTTCATGTCAACATATTTTTAAGTTTTTATATTTTTAAATGTAATTTAATTTAGTTTACATTATTATCATTATTATTTATTTTTCATAGTTTTTGTGAATTTCACACAGCTTGTTCATATTGTAATATGCTTAATTTGCATAGCCAAACGACACTTTTAATTTACAAAATTGTGCCAAAACACCAGTTCTGCATCAACAAGAAAATTAACTAATTGGACACTATTGTATCTTTAGTACAATAACAATACAATACTACAATAGGGACCATTTTTTGCATGTCCTCCTGTTTAATATAATGGTGCTGTTACACACATGGATGAGATCATGCTCCTCATCATCTTTATGTCACACTCAATATCGATACTCTTTTTCTTATAGTTATATCTATGGACTATTTGCTTCTCAATTTCGCTCTTCTTTCAATATGCTCTCATTTGAATATCAAGGTTTTATTACAGCTATTGTCAGTCTTTCCATTCTCATACACCAATGAATGTAAATCGAGGTCATCTTTATTACAGAATTGTCAGGATATTGAAAACAGCAAGTCTAAAAGGGAAATTTTAATGGCTAATTTTATTTCAATTGTCCTTGCCTGTCACCTTTTGTACACTGCATATAAATATCATGTCACAACAGTAGAGGATGTTCATACTGAGACAATTCACTATGGACTTGACACAATCACAGTACAGATTATATTTTCATAATATCACACACTGAGTTCTGACACTGTCTTAAATATATGGGACGATGGAAGACAAGACACTTAAATTATGTGTTGAAACTGTCAAATGAGTGCATTGTGGGTAAGGAAGGGGCTATAAAAGGAACAATAGCAATATCATTTAATTGTTTCTGCTGAAAGGTTAAAAAACAAAATCATGACAGAATTAATGTCTGAACAATCAGACCTGAAATGGCATTACTTTAAACCAGGTGGATGGAGAGAAATACATTTTAATTATTAAATTGAGTTATACGTTTAGATTGAAGACAGAGCTTTTTGTTAAACCACTGGCTACAAAACAAGACACTTTATGAGCTTTGAATGGACAAACTGCAGCAGCCAAGAAATCAAAATCCAGCGCTGCCACTTCTCCCTTAAGAGAAAGGAAGATTATTTTTGTAGAAGACAAGAGTTTTATTACTGTAAAGATTTTATAAATATATGAATACATAAAAAACTTTTAGGTGTGTAATGTTTAGTTTCTTTATTTTTTCTTTCTTTGACCTCAACTCTGTGCTTATGTGGAATTGTTTCTGTTTGGTGCAATCGTATTTATTAAATGAAAACTGTTTTTGTGTTTTGATTTTCTTACAGTATTTGTAAAAACATTATGTAATTTGCTGAAGTAACCTCAAAAACATATAAAAAAATAAAATAAAGTACAAAACAAAATTTTGTTTTATTTAATTAATATACAGGCTTTTAATAAAAAATCCTTAATAATAATAATGCAATTGTTATTTGTTTAATGATTATGACACTAATATAATAGTCCAAACAACTAAAATACTGTAATGGTCCGAAACTCCAAAACAATTATAATATACAGTGTATGTGTGTGTGTTTGTGAATGTATATATATATATATATATATATATATAGATATATATATATATATATATATATTATATATATATATATATATATATATATATATATAATTATTATTATAATTTTTTTTTTTTTTATTATTTTTTTTGCATTTCAGGGTTTTATTCTTGAAAGAGGTATCTAATGCTCACCAACGTGGCATTTATTTGGTCAAAAATACAATTTAAAACATCAATATTGTGAAAAATTATTACATTTTAAAATAATTGGTTTCTATTTCAAAATACAAAAAAAAATAAATTACTCCTATGAAAAAAAAAAAAATCATCATCAACAATTATAATAAATATACATTTTTAAAACAGTTGTGCTGCTGAATATTTTTGTGTAAATCTTGATATTATTTTTTTTTAAATAATATACATGTCATAAGTGCAAAAAAAAAATGTGATAAAGTACTAGAAAAAAACAAAAATAATCCATTAAACTCCCAAAGAAACAAATGTTAGAAAAGAGGAGAAATGAGCAGCCATTAGCGATGAATGGCTTCACGACAGCACAGCTAGAGAGAGAGTGAGGGAGGTAACTGGAAGGCACATTAGACTGCAGATTAAGGAGCAATCAATGCTTCCAGGGGCCCCGGCTCTGCTGACATCTCAAGGTAACTTTCAACGGTGCCCAGGGAACTGTAAGTATGAGTGTGTTTGCACGTGTGCCTGTTATGCAACTGCAGTCAAGGTCACAGCTAATTCAAGCCTAATGAAACATTTTGATTTTCCACATAAAAGAAATCACGCCCTCGTGATAAAGTATTAGGCGACCAGCGTACCTCCTGTGTACAAATGAAAGTTCATCAGAGGCCTGTCTCCTCCAGGATAATAACCAGCTCAATCCGCTCCCTGTGGGTTCATACTGTAGTTACTCCAAGGACATTAGACTCAATCTCCCTCTTGGTGACACGTGTGCCTACAGCAAACAGTGTCCACCGCTGGCACCTCGGATAGCAGCTAGCAGACTCACGACATTTAATTACCTTGGGAAAGAAAGACCAGCGGGTGCGAGAGAGAACACACACACACACCAAAAAAGGGAAACTGCATTAGTTACTCATTTCATACTCCTGTTAAAATCCAAACAATGTAATAAATATGAAAGGTTTAACAGGAACAGTATACACAAAGAGCATCAATCATGTGATGAATGCAGAATCAGGTGTTTCGTGTCAGATCTCCTGCCAGGACTTTGTACTGCTTGATTTGAATGGCTTCACGGGACAGTATGATTGTGCCTTTCTATACAAGACATAATTCTGTCAGGCTTGGTTTCCCAATAATATTGCAAATCATGCTTTTAATATCATTGGTAAGTCCAAAGGTGCTGAACTACCAATATCTCCATGTTTGTCTCACCAACAGAAAAAATACTGTGAAACATGAAAATTATGCTGTCTTGTCGAGGTAAAGTTATTAATCATTAATCATAATCTTATATATCCAGGTTGCAATAACTACAGCATTTAATAGTTTAAGTAATTTATTTATGAAGTATATATATATATATATATATATATATATATGTGTGTGTGTGTGTGTGTGTGTGTGTGTGTGTGTGTGTGTGTGTGTGTGTGTGTGTGTGTGTGTGTGATTAATAGTAATACTGATGTCACATTTGTATGTTTGTAGAGTAATTTACAATGGGTCCAATCACAGCTTAAATCAAGGACTGGAACTACAGTATATAGTAATATTATTATAACAATATATTACATTACATAAAATACTAATGTTAACTTTGTACATTCAGGAAATCAAGGCTAAATTAGTAACCTTTGCGATGTCCACACTGTGAGTTAGCATAGTTATACCATGACATCAAAGTATATGTATGTGTGTGTGAGAGAGAGAGAGAACGATACCAAGCTTTACTACTTATCCAGCCATTCACTTCATTAACTTCCCATCTCTCCCTGGGGACGGATTGCATTCTCTAGAGGTTAACACAGGCCAGCAAATAGAAAGTCACTCTCTTCTACAGACTGATTTGCATGGTCTGTTGGTAATTGGCATTCAGAAAAGCTGTATTTGATTACGAGGTTCAGAGGTGCGCTTTTACTCCTGGAGACTCTATCACAATGAATAGGAAACAGCTGCATGAACTGCATGCAGGCAGCAGAACGGAAACAAAAACGGACCGGTAACCAACCCTTGTGGGACACCCTCCCATAAAAGAGTTTATATACTTCAAATGAATGGAAGCTGAAACGCTGTGTTTGGCCTGATTGATTACCCTGCTCAGTGAAACTGCAAAATAAGCAACCTCCAAATGATGCATATGTAAACAACTGATTACTCGTTAATCTGCTTGCGCAATTTTGAATAAAACCCAGAGCCAACTGAATCATTTCTATGCAACCTGTAAAATGTTTTCATGTATTGATCAAACTGGTTCTTTGTTTTTGTACATTGAAACACCCACTGTGGCAGAAAAGGTCATTAAAATCACGCTCCACTAGAGTGTAATCAGTATACATTTAGCTGACATCATGATTGCAGTAATTAACTTTATCCTTTAATTATTTTACCTTTTTTTATCAGTAGCATACTGGAATAGCGGAATGAACATTAAAAAAGTAGAATGAGCATTAAACCATGGAGGTACACCAGAAATTATTTTTTTGAGAAAGCAAAAGTGGTTCATTTTTTTACAAGCTGACTTTAAATGCCATTTTATTTAACTTGCACAAACTTATACATTATGTTTAGACAGTTAGCCTATAGTGTTAAACAAATGGTTGGCTTCAAGAGTCACTTTTACAGCATATATACCATAACTAAACACACCAGAACTACATCTAAGTAAAAAATGCAATTTAGAGTTGCTTTCCAATGGCTGCCCCAGGATTTATTTATTAATATTTCTTAGAAAGAAATAATGTTAATAAATAACACCTGCTGTATCTACACCATTACGAGCTGCAATGTAAGAAAAGCACTCTTAATGAAATTAAAAAGTTATAAACCCCTGACTCTGTCATCCTCATTAGATGTTTGTTTTGCCAAGTAACATTTTTGAAGTATAAAATATCAGTTAGCAAAGTATATAAATGACTGTATGCCTTACAATGACTTAGCTATAATCAAAGCCATTAATCACAGCTGTGTGAATGCAAACACTCGTACCAGATTCTGTTATTCATTTTGTTCAGTGGGGACATTGGAGAATGATTTATTTCATAATTGCATCATGAAACTCTAATTCGTACTTATCTAAAATATCAAGGGATGGATTATACAGAGAAGTTGCATAATGCATTCCTTTTAAAACCATTCATATGCATAAATATGATATATGAGAGTTTGCTAAAAACTTACCTGAACTTTCTCCCCAGTGCATCAGTTGCAGCACCACATGCTCTCCACAGGGGGAGATGTGGGACCACCAGCAAACGTCCAGCTTTCACACACATGACCATTCTACAGAAGAAAAAATAAGTGGTTAGTGATGAGCAGTGATATCGTCCGTCTCCCCTCAGCCTGTCTTACAGATACAGCACATCTCCCTTTCTTTAAATAACAATTACTGTCAAATCATACATCAATTTCACAGCTTAACCTGCCAAAAATATACACGAGGATGGAAATACGGTACCCATAAGGCCAAGTGACAAGAGACAGAATATGCAGGCTAGCTGCCAAAAGCTCTTAAGGTGACACTGTAATCATAACCTATAGGTGAAGTGACAAAAAATGTAGAAGTACTTCTTCTTCCGCAATCTGAAGAACACTTTGAGAAGTTTTGTTCCTCTAACTCCTCATTCTGCCACAGCAAGGGAAATACAGTGCTGTCATAGTCTCTAATTGGCAGAATGGTGCCATTTCTGACATCTGCTATGAAGGAGAAGTTAACAGAGCAATTTTTTTTCTGTTAAAATACTTCCTACTGTTCAAATTTGCACATACACAGACAACTGTATAAGTTGTTCAGAAACTGATTTCACCAAAAAAAAAAAAAAAATTCTTTGTAGTGGTGCTAATAAAACATTTCTCTGTTTGTTTAAGCATGCCAAACAGCAGACACAGCAACAAACTGTTTGCTCAATGGAAGGTAGCGGAAGTGATTGTGAAGCCTTTTTTTCCCTAATTTGTTTGATTATGCAAGTAAACAATGGAGATAATGAAGGTTGTTCGGATAGGCTACCTGACAAACCATTTTTATAGTACATGGAACTTTGATGTAGTGTACACTATAGTTCAAAATTTTGGGGTCAGTTAGATTTTATGCTTTCATTCAGCAAGGACACATTCAATTGTTAAAACAGTTAAGACATTTATATGTTACAAAAGTCATCTATTTCAAATAAAGGCTGTTTTTAACTCACGATTCATTAAAAGAATCTTGAAGAAGAATAAGAAAAAAAAAACATGTTTTCCACAAAATAATATTAAGCAGATTGAATATTACTGAATATTAAACAGGTTTCATTTGGAACTGGAGTAATGGCTGCTGAAAGTTAAACTTTGCCATCACAGGAATACATTTCTGATTAAATAAAATATATTAAAATAGAGAAAAGTTATTTTAAATTGTTATAATACAATTCATTACATTACACATTACACTATTATTTTACTGCATTTTTAATCAAATAAATGCAGCCTTGGTGAACAAAATGCAAACAATATCTCAAACTTTCAAACGTTAGTATATTAAATCAAAAATAATAACAAAGACAAGTACAAAAGAATGCATACAGTACAGTAAATAAAATAATAATAATAATAATAATAATATGCATAATGTCCAACTTTAACATAATTATCTTTCTTCTAAGTCTTTTATTGCACAATAAAAAATAATTGTTGCAATACAGGTTTATTAATTAATTTATTATTTATTATTTATTTATTAATCCTTAAGAACCAGCTGACATTGGGCCTAAAAATTCAATTGCCCCTCTAGGATTTAAAGCATTGCCATTCATAGTCATATTCATATCCAAACTGATATTAATATTCATGTCATTACCTGTGGTAATACACCTCATTCACTGTGGTTATTATTGGTTATAAACCACCAAATCTACTCAGTGAAGACCTGATGCAAAGTTTAAGCCAAGAATATGAGGAAAAATGAGTAGCAAACACATTTTCACAGGAAGCAGAGAAGACTGAGATCCAGTTTTAAAAAAAAAGATGACAGTGAATATGCCCACGGCATATTCCAAAGCAGATCATATGTAAGAAGAGATAGAAATTAAGATTACTTAGAAAATCTGTAACTCTAAAAGAATAAAAGTCTTACAAGAAACAGACAGAATCAAGAGAGAATTTCCACACAAACCCCCGAGTCTTATTTACTAACCAACAGAAATCCAGTTTAAGCAGGTGCAAAATGTGCTGGATTAGCACACTGGCATTTAAGTCAGTCATTCTTTTCAGTTCAAGTTAACCACGCTTCTTTGCCATGTAAATGAAGCTTATTATAAAATGCAGAAAATTAACAAAAAAACACACTTCTGGCATCCAAAGAAAGCTGGTGGATAAACACAATTTTATTTAAAAGAGAAATTTCTGTAGTGATGCTGTGCCATGGATTTTGCAAATGGCAAATTGAGTTCAGCACCGATTTTTGGGGCACGTTTGCGCCATTATCTAATTTGCATAATTACTTTAGTGAATTGGGTCCTAAAACTATGCATGTTCCAAAACAAGCCATTATTCCTGGTGTATTCTTTCCTCTGTATTTACTACAACACGTACACACAGTTCATAAAGCTACTATGTGTGGAAAGATAGGGAAAAGAAAGCTTTGTAGAAAAAAAAAGAAACCCTCTCAAATCTCATCTGGGCTTTGCCTTAAGGCATATGAGAGACTGAGGAAAGATTCTATGATTCTAAAATTGAACTTTCTTGGCCTGAGTGGTAAGCACTATGTTTAGTGCAAACCAAATGCAGCACATCACCCCAAGAATATCATCCTCCTAACAGTGAAGAATGGTGGAGGAAGCATCACTCTTTTGGAGGGAAAGCTTTTCCGTGGAAAACTCATAAAGGGAGAAGGAAAAATGGATGGAGCAAACTCCAGAAATATCTCAAAGGATAAAGTGCTGCAATCAGCAAGAACGCTGGCACTTTAAAGACACTTCATCTTCCCATAGCACCTGAAACATACAGTAAAAGCCACAATGGAGAGACTTCAAAGCAAAAAAAAAAGGTTAATCGTTTCAAGTGGCCCTGCCAAAAATTCAGACATCGGTCTTACTGAGCATCGCTGGAATGATTTAAAGATTGGAGTTCACGATCGATCCCCATCCAACCTGATGTAACCTGAGGAATTCTGAAGAAGAATGGGACGAGTAAAATATTCCCTGCCAAAGATGTGTAACACTGATACAGACGTATCCAGTGAAACCTATATCTGGAATATAATTGAACGCAATTTACTGTACTCATATAATTTGCTGGCATTAAAAAAAAAAAAAAAAAAATCCAAACCTGTTCCTTTCTTTGTTGAACACTAATGAAGTCATTTAGCAGAATATGGAATCCTTTTCCATACATTGAAAGAACTTTTGTGTTTTCAAGAAGAAAGAAAGGTCATACAGGTCTGGAATGACATTGTTCTTAAATAACCTGACATATCTTTGAATTAAACAGTATATTCTTAAGAAGAAAACAGAATGAATAATTATATGATGTAATATGATATTATATTATATTAGATTAGATTAGATATCGGAGCATAAAAAATTATATACCAAAATAGAGTCATGTCAAGGTGCGTTGTTTCAGAGGCAGAGCAAGTTATTACATTCTGAGGAAAAACTGTAATATCTTCGCAATAACCTGATGAATTATGCAGAATAAGACAAGGAACATGTATTAAAAAAGTAATAGTGGACAAATGTGGAATGAATGAATGTATCTGACAGTCAATGCCATTCTGTCAATACTGCTGGAGTTATATTGCAGGGTAGGGTTTATTCCAGATGTTTTCCTCTGGTGTTGGGTCTGCAGTACACTGACCCGTGCAGTAGATGGCACTGTATATATGCTGTTGTGTGAACAGAATACTTGAACTAACAAAGAAAAATGCATTTACAAGATAGAACAACTCTTATGTTCTGGATTTTTCCTATGATAAACTCTTCTTGTTTAGGAAGGAAAGCACAAGAGACTGAACTGCAGTTTATTTATTGCTAAACATAAGCAAGCAGACACTAATAAATTGTTGTTGTCCATAAATACCATACAAAGAATAACCATCAACAGAAGCAAAACTGGAGAAAACCGACCCCTTCAGATTCAGGGGAGCCTAATAATCATTAATGTTATATTTCAACAAACAATAAAAATTGTGTCATCATTTACTCACCTTCATGTCATTCCAAACCTGACTTTCTTTCTTCTGTGGAACATAAATGAAGATATTTCGAAGAATGTTGGTGATCAGTGTCTTCCATTGAACAGACAAAATACTGAGACATTTTGCAAAATATCTTCTATGTTTTGCAGGTTTGGAACATCATGAGAGTGAGTTAATGATGAAAGATTTTTCATTTTTGGGTGAACTATCCCTTTAGATTCTGAGTGTCACTTCATCCATTTGCTTAGAACCTATTCCAGATCTAAGCACCACCAAGCAATCAGTCACGACTGACAAGATTTCCAGGTATGTTGGCCAAGTCTTACATCAGTTTCCCTCTACATAGTCTAAAAGCTGGAGGAAAGAACTTAAACAAGCCAAAGGTTACTCTGGTCTGTTTTGAAGATTTTAGAGGGGTTTTGGGCACTTTACAGCTCGTCGGACACAGAGACCAGCTGGCAGATCAGTTTAAAACCAGCTTGGCCAGCAAGCCCAACCACCTGCCTGGCAAATATACTTCTCATGGATGCTCATTAGTGAAGGAAGTGTTTAACTCCAGAGTATACTAGAGTCTGGGACCACCAGGGGATACAACTGTTCAAAAGAAACAAATAATAAACAAGAATAAAAATGTGTTTTATTAACAGAAATTTTTATTACATATAAAAGTTTTTGTTTCATTTCACTTTCTTAAACATTGAATTCATTATATTGACAGCCCTAGTTTGATTGATTTATTTATTTACTTATTTCAGGTTTAATAAGTCTCTTATGCTCACCAGGGCTAAATTTATTTTAATAAAAAATACAGTAAAAATTTAAATATTGTGAAATGTTAATACAGTTTAAAATAAATGTTTTCTATTTTTTTTGTATATATATATATATATATATATATAATTTATTTCTTTGAGGCATTTAGTTAAGTCTTCAGTGTCACATGATCCTTTAGAAATTAATTTTAATTTGTCGATTTGCTGCTTAAGAAACATTTCTTATCAAAGTTGAAAATAGTTGTGCTGCTACATATTTTTGTGGAAAGCATGGTAATTTTTTCAGGTTTCTTTGATAAGTAGAAAGTTCAAAAGAACAGCATTTATTTGATGTAACAATGCAAAAGTATTTACTGTCACTTTTTATCATTTTAATCCTTGCTGAATAAAATTATGAATTTCTTAAAAAGAAAAAAAAAAAAGATACAAACTCTAAAACGTGTAAATGATACAGATTAATAGAAATCAAATATTTTCCATACAATATTTTAGACACGTTTAATAATTGTTTCTTTCTCAGTGTAAATGTGTCGTTAAATGTGACAAATCATTAATTATTGGTTCATAATTTTGCACCTATCTAAATTATTTAAATTATTAAGCATTTAGTATGTTTATGTGAATTGAAACAAACAAACTGTTTTGGCTGAAGGCAATTCAATATTAGCTGTGTATTGCGACAAAGTATTAAATACCACAAATATTTATTTTACAGAATCTTGGATGTTTTAGTAGTGCTCAATTCTATTATTCTCATCAACCTTTGATGTCAAATATCAGAATAGCCACTAATAGACACTAAAGTAATGTCACTAAAGTTAAAGGTACATGTAAATTACAGCAGAAAAAAGAAGATATATATATATATAAAAATAGGTTGGGGCCATTCTCTTTGATTCTTTTTTCCAGCTGCTGTCAAACAGACAGGTGCGATTTCTCAAAGACACATTTTTGAGTGATATCTGTCCAGATTTTCAAAAAACAAAAAACAAAAATGCCCTAGGCCTATACCACCTTTAACTTTTGCAGTTATACAACGGTGATTGTGATGGGCTTACCAGCATCTTTCAAGACAGAAAAACAACACACTCACAAACACACACAAACACACACAAAAGCAGGTACGCAGAAACAGAGGCATCAACAGAACTCATTTAGAGAGCTACGGTACCGCCTGAAGCAACTGTCCATTTCCTCACATACCAACACCCTAATGTTCACAGCAAACAATTAATGATAAAAGCAAGTGCTCATTAAGAGCAATGTTCTCATTAAAACCAGTGATTAAGTGTTTGTTATTTATACCATAACTGTAATTCAACACATTGTGAATCTCAAATCCACTCTGTACTTCCTGTTATTTATTTATTTATTTTAAGACGATAGATGTTAGTTCAGGGGAGCAGGGTTGTATAACAGCTTGTAATGTTTTAAGTAAGGGATAATGTACATCCAGCCGGTTGTTATCACAGAATAACCCGTGGCCAACAGGGTGATCAGGACCCCGACGCGAAGCTTATTACATGGCTACTTGCCACATAAGTAAACAATTAGACGCAAAATATTTATATGAGTATGAGAATATTTGAACCCAAAGCTTCCGTGAACACAGCAGTTTCAAGCAAGTGAGCGGCAAACTAGACAGACATTTAAGGGAAATGGTGGAGTCAAACCACACAACATTTCACCACATAAATAATTATGTCAATAAAAGATTTAAGATGAAAATGTTTTAAAATCTTACCAGTTGGTTTGTTAGTTCTCTTATAATCCATTACAGCAGTACAAAACAATCGTAGCAAAATGGCAGCAGCTGCATTTGTATGAAACGAGAAAGTGGGTCTGCAATACCAGGATGACATAAATAAATGCACACAATTTTGAATCGAGTTTTAATATTTTATCAGCTAAACAAATGCAAAGCTTCCACCAAAAAAAAAAAAAAAAAAAAAAAAAAAAAAAAAAAAAAAAAAAAAAAAACTGTTCCTAGAAAGAGTACAGCACCGACATCCATTACCCGGATAAGCCTGTGTTATCAGCTTTTACCGGTTGTTATCAAGGGATAACATACTGTACCTAGGAATGTTGCGACTGACCAATCGGAATCATGTATTCCACAGAGCCATGTAATAAATGTTGTTAGATGTTACCCTTGAGCTCTGGCAGATGGAAGGACATACAAAGACACATCATCTCTGGGGTGGGACTCGCAAAGCTATTTACACATTTCCTTTGCCAAACGAAGAGAGTAATTATCTGTCTCAAAGAGAAATCAATCCAATAAAAAGAAATCAATCCAAAACAACAGAAGCAATACAAAAGATAAAAACCAATATGAAAAAAAAAAAAGCGATGAACAAAAAACCACCCTTACACGGCCGAGCCTCTTTTATTTTTTTTTCAGTGACTGTTCTTGGGTTTGAAGCCTAGAAGAGAGTCTGTCTTTGAGCAGCGTTAGCATACAGCTTTAAACAGCAGCGCTCTGCACACACCAGATGGGACTCCCTCACTTCAATCCATATTACTTTGTTTAGCCAAACATATTGTTTATTTCCCTGCAAATAGAGAGTGCGGGGGGGGGGGGGGGTGAGTTTAGTTATTACTAATATGTCAATTATATGTAATTTAATATGTCCAGTGAGCAAAATACCATAAAAACAACCAAAATACTAATAGATACAAAAGTTATAATAAATAAATAAAAAATAACAACAATGATTCTACTTTAGTATGATTCTTTATAATATGATTCAGTGATTCTTAATAATAAGGTAACATTTTATCAATAAGTCATTAACAAACATTATATATGGCTTAACAGATCATTTATGGAAAGGTATGGAATTAAATGCGTACAAATGTCAAACTGGATGTTTAAATTGAATAAAATTATTTATATATCATCTAATGCACAACGGTGCTTTATTACACAAATGTAAATTCTACTTATATTTTCTCTGTCTGCAGTCTTTGATGGAAAACTTCCAAATAATCAATAATAAATACTAAAGTAATAAGTCACTGAAGAGTTTGTATTCTGGTACAGGTACGTTACAGGAGGAAAAACTGATTGTTTAAAAAGTGAAGTAAATGTCCTATATAAAGACATACTGTACGCATTATGATAGACCTATAGAGAAATAAAATAATCTTTTTACTCTCTTTTCTAAGAATGGCTTAACTTGAAGTGCTGTAAATAAATACATAAAATAAATAAAAAACAACTGGGGAAAAATCTATTTATTTTAAGGTACTTTATAATATGATAATATATATATCACATAGAAAAGTGTGGTTTACTTATAGTCCTTTTACTAGTCCATTCTTTTTTTACTGAATGATAATATATATATATATATATATATATATATATATATATATATATATATATCTCATGTATCATAACATTGACATAAAACCAAAAACATTGCAGTTCAGAGCTAATTCAGCATTATGCAATCTAATGAGAGGAAGACTATTTTCATCTGCAGGAAGAGCCAGTTCTGCCCTTTTCTTCTTTACCTTGCCATAGAATATGGCCGTGCTCACTGATGTAATGTTACCTGTATTCATACTTAATCAAAAGTCAAATTGCCATTTAAATTTGATTACATCCATAATGCAAATGCCATTAACATATGACTAATAAACATTATATCACTAGTATCAATGCTTAACAGATTGCAGCTGACCTTGCTAGCTAGCGAAACTGTTGTAATAATGTCATTCCTCTTGGCAACACATACATTTGAATGATTTACCAAAAACTAATTTCATAAAAACTTTTTTTGTGAGGTGAATACGTCATCATAACATCATAACTGTAACGATTAGTCCATTGAAGGACGAGTGTAGATGAACCCAAGTGCAGTTTTATTTACAAAGGTGTAATCCAAAATCCAACCAATAAACAAAGACTTGACTTGAACAAACGTGAACAGACTTGGCATGAAACAGACTAGACTCACCAACAGCAGGTTACAAACGTTAATACACAACAAGCCACAAATGGCAAAAACATGACTACTTATAACAAACAATACAGGTCACATGACAAGAACAAACCAATGGGAAACAGACACATGACTAAGACAACCAATGAATAAACATAACTGATAAATCACATGACAAGACAAACCAATCAGAACATGACACAATGAACAAGAGGAACCTATAGCAAGACGACAAGAGGGTAAGGGAAGCATGACACAAACAGCATACATCAAACTACAAAATAAAAGACATGAAAACAAGAACATGAAACAAAACCCCAAAACAGACATTACAATAACAGTGATGTTTCTGATTTTTTTTTTTTTTTTACAATTTGACTACCAAAAATTACTAAACAAAATCATAATCTAAACTATTATGTGTCACACCTTTTGTAAGATATGTAGTAGATGGTCAGGTGCCATGAGGGTCTTTGAGAGCTTTAATGAAAACGTTTAGCTATCAGGTGTGAACTGAGGTGGTGGAGTTGGGATCAGAGGCATCTGAGGTGAGAGAAAAAGCAAGCATTAAGCATCCCGAGTTAACAAACTGCCCTCCACTTAACACACCTGCTCAGTTAAGCATTACTTTTTCTATAGGAGCTACAGAATGATTTTCTAACTGACTGATGCAAAACAGTTTGAGCTTGTAAAACATGACAATCAGCCTAATAAGCTAAAACTAACACTAAATATATACAAAAAAACACATAAAAAATATCTCTCTCTCTCTCTCTCTCTCTATATATATATATATATATATATATAGTATATTTATATTCGTATGTAAGATAATTATTCTTTGACTAGCAGAATTATGCTTTTTTCTATTTTCTTATTTTGTTAGAAATGTCAGAAGTATCGTTCAGAAATTTCAGAAATGCAGTGAATTTAGTTTTGTCAATCTGTAGTTTTCACCTGAAGAAATTACAGACATTATATAACACCTTAAACTAATATGCATCATGGTACTGAATGATAATACTAACCCAGCACACCACTGTTGACAAAACAATAAATCATCAGCAAAAACCAACCCAAGACCATCTTAAAATAATCAAATCAAATAACTAATCTTTTACAAATACACACAAAACAATATAAGCACTCACCTATTTGGAAATCCACAGAAAACCATAAAAACTAATCACAGATCGGAGGAAGCGAGCATTTTCACCACATTTCCCACCCGCAGAGTGAATTTTCTCTATCAAATCTAACTTCTTATGCTTTCTCTTTTTTTCTGTTATTGATCAGAAAGGAGGCAGATGACAGCTAAAATAATGCTTTTTTGAGGCTTGAGCAAGTGTTTCAAAGGAGATGAATTACACAGTGTGGTATAAATGTCCCACAGTGCTCCTGTTGGGTCCCACCCGGAGCAATCTAAAATCAAAAATAATCAATGAAAAAAATCTGTTTATAAAAAATCTTTGGTTTGTAAATAGCAAATCAGGAATAATCATTGAAGTGAATCTGCTTTTGATGGGGGTGGCACAGGGGGAACAACATAATAATCCATAGTACTTTTGGATTTCATTTATTCTCAACAAACACAATTATTAATATCACCACACAAAATCAATATTTAAATCAATCAGAAAACCACAATAAACGATTAATATTTCATGCAATCAGAAGACCATAATAAACAGATGTCTACTCAGAGCCTTATAATGATAAAAATAAACAAATTTAGCATTGACCTTACTGAAAAGGCATATGCTTGGCCTCAAAAAGTATTTAGATTTTTAATTTATCAATTTGTGTAAATAAAATCTTGCTTTTCTTCTGGAACAATTTTCTTTTTTAGTGAAAAAAAAAACTGGAACAATTGATTTTAAAAGGTAAGGTGCTCAAATCTAGCTATTAAAAAATATATTCTCATTAAATTATGTAAATTATATTTCTGAATGTTGTCTGGGCGTTTACATGTCTTTCTTGGTTATACAAACATTGAGGGAACATTTCATTTTTATTATTTTACAATCTAAGGGTTGTCCCCCCTAAAGAATATGATTAAAAACTAGTCTGTGGATTGTAAATAACAATGTTTTATACTTTAAATAATTGTGTAAGTAGTAAAACAATACAAATGGTTTGTATTAATACAGATGATGCCAATGTGTTTTTTCAATGAGTCGCTATGTTAGCAATAATACGTTACCTGCTTGATGAAAAGGGTTGCCAGTTTTTTTACAACAAACCCTCCTAATTTCTAGCCCAAATTCACTGCGTTTTGGACATGAAAAACAACCCGTGGCAACAATGATAAAGTAGGCTAGCCCAATCTTGGGACAAGACAAACCCGCGGCAAACAATGATAAAAGTAGGCTAGCCCGACATTGGCAGGGAAAACCATGGACTTGGCAAGGCGTCTTTGTTACCTCTGCTTCTGTCTCCGCACAGTCAGCAGTCGCTGAGGGTTCACTCTAATATTTCAGCGTTGGCGTCTTTGTTACCTCTGCTTCTGTCTCCGCACAGTCAGCAGTCGCTGAGGGTTCACTCTAATATGTGATCGGCAGCAATTACAGGTGTATCCTCTGATGCAGAGCTAATGGGACTGGATGAGACGCAGTCCAGCTCCTCGATCGGAAATCCATTTCACTTTTACAGCCCCACATAAATTCAAATACAGAGAGCCAGGACTGCTGAGAAGATACTCAAGCATAATGTCATTGGCGAGAACCATGAAATATGCTTATAAACACAACTGAAAAATAATGCATAAAACATAAAAACAGAAAAACAAGATACACAAAACAAAAAATTACTAAATATATGGATGAATCCTATATAAGAGCGGAATGGAAAATAATCAGCTGGATGCTCCGGAACAATGTCGTTTCACTTTACACTGGCACATATGCAGTTCTGTGTGGCATACAAAAATGTCTTATATGAATCATTAGCTGTCATTTAGAATGATTCATTAACCATGCATACCTGCACTAAAAGCTATGTGCGGTCTCATTCATTGGTAAGTTCACCCTTTAAATTCACTGTAAATTAGTGGAATTTTTAGTAACACTTGATGAAGATTACTTAGTGAATCATTGAATCATTCATTCAACCTATTCGTACAGAGAGCACTGATTCATTCAGGAATCATTTACTCAAGCGATTCGTTCAAAACACTGAAGATTCATTTAGAAACGCCTACCAAGTGGTTTGGAGAGAAACAAGAACTGATTTTGTTCTTGAACTGAAGTTGTTTGGTAATGTTTTTGCTGGCAAAACAAATAAAGTAGCTGGCCTGTTTTGTCTATAAAAGTAAGAAACCGGTTTATTGGTCAATACTGATCTGAATATCAAGCGTTTGTTTACATTCAGTGGAATCATGCAGTCTCTTAGCACTCTTTGAGTGGTAATGTTTAATTACTGATGCATAAATATGCTGTTGATCACCTGAAGTCTATGCAGTTTTGATGTGTTTCAACTGGTTTTCAGAGTGAGACATTAAAACGAGTTTGTGAAAAGTTTACAAAGAGTAACAATTGGATGTACAGGATGTACGGAAAGCCATTATATGGAAATGGTTTGAGTTTGTTATGCTAATTACTAACTTCAGGCACAGGCAATATAATAACAAGGGTACAACAAAATTTTGTAAATGAAATATTGAGAATCCTTTCCATTCCCAGTAAGCCAAAAACTTGTACACACTCATTACTGCATGTGACCTAAATGACTGGGGACAAAGTCTAACTTTAAATTCATGTTAAGGAAGGCTCAACAAGTAGTTCATTAAAAAAAAAAAAAATCTAAAATAAGAACTCAAAAGGCTGTTAGAATTCATAGCTTTAAACATAAAATGTATTATTAGTCACTGCCTTTACTTCAGGCGCATCTGTATGTTGTGCCTGTCTTAAATGGTGCAATAAGGGATTTTTATTTAATTTTCTTTTACACCAGTGCTATCCGATGAGGATTTTTTTTAGAAGCAGCAGATTGGAGACCAGCCTTGTGATAAATGCCACGTTTAATGCCTGGGGAAAAAATGATGGGCAGTGATAATTTCACTTCTGTAATGTTTGACCTGCTTGCAGCGCTGCATGGTGGAGTGATGGATGTTTTCTGCATCCATCAGCCCAGTTATAGTGGTCATAATGAGGAACGGTTGAAATACTACAGAGACGCCAGGGCACGGGCACGGCTTCCTGACACTTCCTTAGCGTAGCTTTTTATGACTTTACAAAACACAAGAGATGTGCTGCAAAATGCAGATTTAAAAAGTGGTGAATTGCCAGTGAGGTGTACAAGCATTTTTGTCTCGGGGGTTTGCAGGAGGGAATAGCTAATTACACTGCAAATAAATGGCAAGCTTTATTTTTCACAGGCAGCTGGTCAGCCGGCTCATTAAGGAGTGTTAATAAATGGGCCAGCAGTTCCTTTAGTAAGAAAAGTATCTTTAGTCAATGATTCTTGCTCAATAAATGTTTTGGATTTAAAGTCATGAACTCTTTGTGCATATATTCACTGTTCACAATCAGAAGAATATATCTCTATTGTGTAATACTATGCATTTAAGCAGCTATCATTCTGGTGGTGATGTGAAGAACAAGCTCTTGCATGTGAATCATCTAGATTATTTTATTTTATTTTATTTTATTTTATTTTATTTTATTTTATTTTATTTTATTTGTATTTTTATTTATTTTTTTTCACATGGTTGAGAAAGCTCTGGAAAAATGTCTTGATCACATATAAGATCTTCTTTTATTGATGCCTGACAGGGAAATCCTAATAAAAATTATGTTTTATAGAAGAGTCAGGGCTTGTCACATGTGTGGTCACATATCCATAACTACTAAATACTGTACTGTGCATGTTGCTTTCAAACAGTGGAACTAGATCTAGTACAATCTAGTTTATGGACATAAAAATATTACCTTGATTTTGGCATAGTTATCTTTCAAAAGGGTAAATTCACTTAAATCTTGAATTTAGCACGGAAGCATTTCATTGATTAAAAGTGCCAGTGGTTTACTATTCATCAAAGAATCCTGAAAAAAATTTAAGGTTTCCAAAAAAAAATATATATATATATATATTATATATTAAACAGCACGACTGTTTTCATTGATAATATAACTTAATAACTCAATAATACGTATGATAACAATGGCATAGTAGTGGTGTGCCAATTCTTAGGGTAATATTTTAGGGGAAGGGGAAGGGGTATAAAGTAAAATTGGGATTGGGCCTAAGTGTTTATGCTTCTGTCAATGCAAACACCTCACTTAGCTTACTTAGCCTTTGTTGCTGGGGAGGTTTAAATTTGTGTGTCTTTCTTTCGTTCATTGTTTCCTCCTCTCTCTTTCTTTTTGCTGATGTGAAACAGGTCTTTCTGGCATTCCTCCTACAACATTAATTAATACTCCTGCTCGTGATGGATCGCTCCCGCTTTAGCCCATTCATCACTTCCTGTATGAGGCTACGACTCAAAGCTAGCTTGCTCCAGCTCTGTTCCTTCTCTCCAATCTGACAAACACTTTCATATTTTCTGTGATACTGCTGTAAGATCACGAACAGAGAGAGCTGCTCCAAAGCTCCTCGAGTCAAATCTGTTAGTTAGCATTATACAGATTAATCTTGAGCATTAGCGTTCATTCATCACAGCTTGCCGAGACATTGCAGGCTTTTGAGATGCCATAAATCAGCACTGAGTGTTTTTCCTGTTGCTTAATGTTTTGACTCTGCTTCTGCATTACAGACACTGAGAAAAGAACTCAAACGTGTAGCAAAAGCGACAAGTATGTTAGCAACGTTGGATTTACTGTTTCCGAATCCCGTCAAGTGTCTGTCCATCTCTTGGGCTTTTTATATGTGGCTCTTTAAACTCTACAACGTTGCCTTTAACCTTTGGCAAAATGAAGCCCGGCACTTTAATTACAGACCAGGAAAGGCTCTGCTAATGATTAGCTGTTAGCACTGACACCCTAATATAGATCTTTCTCTCCTCGGGGACTAGAAGGTGATGCATTGGCCCACTTGGTTCATAGAGACCCACACCTGCCAAGCGAAAACAGACCTAACGTAAATTAATATGCAGAGATGGCAGTCACTGCAGGCTCTCTCTCTAGTCTGGATAACAGGGGTGTGTCACCAATGCGCTTCAACAAGATGAAATGTTTTACTGAGGTGTGGGATGATTTAGGGCCCACTGGGGGCCTGAGGAGCTGTAATATTACAGTTTAAGAGGAGAAAACGATTTTATAGAATTCATCATTTCAGAATGTCATTGATTTTGTTGTTTAAAGGGACGGCCTGATGTCTATAACAGCGTCAGATGCAGAGGTATCGTTGTTGAAAAAAAAAATAAACAAACTAAGAGAGATGTCTTGAAATCTCTTGTTGTAAACTAAAACTTAAATTGAAAAATAAGGTACCAACAATAGTTAAAATATATTTAATTCTAAAAAAGTATGCTTATTTGCACAAACTAAGAGAGATGTCCACTCATAAACAAATGAATAGGAAAAATAGGAGGCCGTAGACCTGCCCTAAAGATAAAACAGCCTTTCGTGTTTGTTTACATATTATATAAGCTGGACCTGCATGAAATATATACAGTATATATTTATATATTTTAGGCATGATTTAAGCTTAAAAGAAAAGTATGTCTCTGTTTATTCACCCTCATGCTGTTACAAACCTGTATGGCATACTTTCTTTGTGTTCCATAGAGTTTTATGTAAATGTACCAACTAGGATCAGTTGGAGGAACAGTATTTTGTGGCATATACCCATGTCTGATAGACAATCATCTTTTATTTGACCGGATATCATTAAAATAACCACTCTCTCTCTCTCTCTCTCTCTCTCTCTCTCTCTCTCTCTCTCTCTCTCTCTCTCTCTCTCGCTCGCTCGCTCGCTCGCTCTGCTCAGACAGCAGATGCCTCCGTGTCGGTGCTGACTGGTTTGATCAAAAGTCCATCAGTAGTTCCTCTGTCCTTGTGGCACTGGCTGCCTCATTTATAATCTCATAACAGATGTTCTAAGGGACTCATCCTTATAGGAGCGGAGGCTTCATGCATCAGTACTTCCTGCCTGCATTCACAATGAAGAGAAAGTCATGGTCAGCCGGACACAACGCTCCACATGTAAAACATCATCTTGCCGAGGAAACTCAGAGAATAAATCGCTGAAATTTTGGAGGAGGAATGAGGTTTCAGTGGGCACGGTGCAAAAATATGTCTTAAGGGACCTATGCTGGAAAATTATTTCTGTAAAGAAATATGTGACGTTAAAGCCTAATGAAACTCAAAGTAAAACCAAACGCTGGGTTTTATGAAGTGCGCATTTCGGGAATGGCGCTGAATACACTGGGGAAAAACTGTATGGTGGTCCCAGTCTTGCATATGCAGATTTATTATAGACTTTAAAGGAATAGTTTATCAAAAAGGAACAATTTTGCTATCATATACTCACTCTATTTTTCTTCTGTGAAAACAAAATATTTTTTTTTTGTATTTTATTTTATTTATATATATATATATATATATATATATATATATATATATATATATATATATATATATATATATATATATATATATTGTTTTGAGTGTGTGTTTTGAACCCTTATGACTTTCACTGAATGCAAAATAATAGTTTAGAAATACTTATTGCATTCTGCAGAAAGAAAAAAAGTTGTACGGGTTTGGAAAGAGAAGAGAATGAATAAATGATGACAGAATTTTTATTTTTGGGAGAACTATCCTTTTTTAAGTTTAGTGTTGTTGGTGTAACCTTTAATGTTTTTTAAAAGAAGTCTCAACAATTAAAGGGATAGTTCATCCCAAAATGCAAAATGCAAAATCTGTCGTCATTTACTCATCCTCATTTACTCATGTTTCAAACCTGTATAAGTTTCTTTCTTCTGCTGAACACAAAAGAAGATATTCTGAAGAATGTTGGTATCCAAACAGCTGACGGCAACGATCCATTCCATTCCATTCCATTGTATTTTTTATTTTTCCCTTACTATGGCAGTCAATGGCTACCGTCAGCTGTTTGGATGCCAACATTCTTCAAAATATCTTCATTTGTGTATCTGCATTAATTTGGTCACAAACAGTAAAGGTAGTACTATTGTGAAATATCATTGCCATTTAAAATAAACTTGTAATGAAAATATAATATATTAATGTGAATTTTCAGCATCATTACTCCAGTCTTCAGTGTCACATGATCCTTCAGAAATCATTCTAATATGCTGAATTATGCTCAATAAACATTCCTTATTTTTATCAATGTCATTATAAATTAATTTCTAAACCTTAACTTCTGAAAGGTGAGTTGATTCATAGATGTTATTAATTTTGAAGTTAAAAAACAGTGTAAGAAAACACTAGACAGCAGGTGTAGACAGTGGAGTTGAGAGTACCAGCAGTCTTCTAGGAATTTGTCCATGCTTCATGTCACAGACTGATCGCAAAGACATTATACACATCATACATACACAAGAGGACACAGCCTGCATACTCGTTAGCTGAGCATGCTGGGATGCCTGTTTATGTCACAACAGTGGTCGTGATGCTTCCCTGAGGTTTATTCACAACACCTACGGAAACAGGATAACCTATAAGATACAGGAGAGAAAGGAAAGAAGCGCAGATGATCTTATGTGCAGTCGTGTCTTTCAGAACCAATGAGAACTGATGCAACATCTTTGCAGAAGTTTGCAAAAGTTTGCAATCATGCTACCCTGTAGATGTAGTGCTAACACACTTCAGTAAGTACACTGAACAAAATTATAAACGCAACACATTTGTTTTTGCCCCCATTTTTCATGAGCTGAACTCATAGATCTAAGACTTTTTCTATGTACACAAAAAGCCTATTTCTCTCAAATATTGTTCACAAATCTGTCTTAATCTGTGTTAGTGAGCACTTCTCCTTTGCCGAGATAATCTATCCACCTCACAGGTGTGTCATATCAAGATGCTGATTAGACAGCATGATTATTGCACAGGTGTGCCTTAGGCAGGCCACAATAAAAGGCCAGCAGGCGTATGTCATGGACAACAAACACAAATTTTATTGATGGCATTTTGAATGCACAGAGATACCGTGACAAGATCCTGAGGCCCATTGTTGTGCCATTCATCCACGACCATCACCTCATGTTGCAGCATGATAATGCACGGCCCCATGTTGCAAGGATCTGTACACAATTCCTGGAAGCTGAAAACATCCCAGTTCTTGCATGGCCAGCATACTCACCGGACACCGGACACCGGACATGTCACCCATTGAGCATGTTTGCTCTGGATGGGAGTATACGGCAGCGTGTTCCAGTTCCTGCCAATATCCAGCAACTTCGCACAGCCATTGAAGAGGAGTGGACCAACTTTCCATAGACCACAATCAACAACCTGATCAACTCTATGCAAAGGAAATGTGTTGCACTACATGAGGCAAATGGTGGTAACACCAGATACTGACTGTTTTTTGCCTCACATTCTCTGTTTCTTTCAGGTATCAAAAATATGTTCTAAAAATGTTCCCATGACTTTATACAAACTTTATTTCTGAATGGGCTCTGAATGTTCAGAACATACAGTTTTTAAAATATTTTTCTTGGTTAAAGGGATACTGTAGTTCAAACTAAAAATGCAAATTACTCCATGATTTACTCACCCTAAGCTATCCTAGGTGTACAGTATATGATTTTCTTCTTTCATACCAACGTGATCGCATGGTAATTTGTATGTATTTTACATAAAATGTGGTTCTACAAAACATACATTTACTTACTTTTTTACAGACATTAAAATGTACAATGCTGATGTATTTACAGCATCTACTGTAAACACTGCACTTATCTGTCTGTCATGTTTTTCTTTATAGTAACTAGCAATTAGTAACTATAAAAAAAAAATATCTTTTTAATGCTATATTGTAACTAAAATTGTCATTTCCCTGCATATTTTGGTCAGTTACGTTTAATATCTTTTTATATTCACTATAAAATTGGTAGGTTTAGGTTTGGGGTTAGGGTCTAAAAATATAAATCACTCACTGATGAAACGATAAAAATTAATTGATACAAATATCTTAATTATATAAAAGAGTTGTAAATATTTTAAGTTTTTTAGCTAAACGTACATAAGCAATATTTACGTTTTAAAAGTTGAAATACACTAAAATTGTACGTTTCAGCATCAATAAAACATACAAAATTGCATGTTTTGTGCTTGTAAACATTACGTAGCCTACTAATATCTATGTTTAAATAATGAGACCAGGCTGTTCCGATGAACATAATTGGAGTTATATTAAAAAATGTCCTGGCTCTTCCAGCCTTTATAATGGCAGTTAATGGTGGTCAAGATTTTGAAGCAAAATAAAATGCATAAATCCATCATAAAAAGTGTTCCATACAGCTCCGGTGGTTAATAAAGCCTTTCTGAAGTGAAACAAAGCGTTTGTATTAAAAAATATTTGCATTTAAAACTTTATAAACCTTCCACTAACTCACCAAGGTATTTATTTGTTCCAAAATACATTTCAAAACAGCGAAATACAGTGAAAATTCACACAGCATTAAAAGAAGAAGAAGAAGAAAAAGAAGAAGAAGAAGAAGAAGAAGAAGAAAGCTTTGGATTGTTACAACTAAAACTGCTTATTTATTTCTCTTTATGCTGTATTATTACAAACTTTTAAATGTATTTTTCTAACAACTTGTTTAATTTCAATTGCACAGGTTTTGTATTTCTTTCTGGAAGTGATTGATCTTAGGGCCTCACTGATGTGAGAGCTTATGCACCTGTTTTTGAGAGAATAATGCCAAAATTATCCACAAATAATGTTTTTTGTTGTTGTTGTTTTTTTCACTCAAAATCTGAGGCGAATCAGCTCAGCTCACTGAGGTGATCAATCAGTTACAAAAAGAAAAAAGACAAAATAATTTAAAGAAAACAAGTTGATAAAAAAATGTGTTATTTATAATTACAATTACAATATTTACAATCAGTTTTTAAAAGGCCAGTCAGTTTTGACCAAAAAACACCAAATGAAGGATTTTTCAGCAAAGCACAAGGGATACATACTGTATTAATCCCATCATTAAAACCATCATGTCTGTGAAGTCAACTGAATGGAAAGGAATACAGAAATAAGTAAGTAAACAAATTTTACCGCAGCTACTTTGCAGCTTTAATAATCAACCAGCTTGGGACAGTAAAAACATCCACACACACAAACCTGCCAACGACTCTCCCCACCTGGAGTACAGGTCTCTGTGGAACAGTCATATCAGAGTGTCTACAGAGTCCACACCTGTGTGAAGACATATGGGTGAGACTGAGACCTTTGAGCGCACACATGCTCACCAAACCACGGACACCTGCGCTCCCTCTACGCTGTAATTACATTTACTACTCTATTTATGGGCACTGCAGCGCACACACCGGGTGATCAGAGACACCACTTTCAGCTCCTCATTTTATAGAGACAGATGCAGATGTGCTCTGCTGGATAGGACATGATGATGGCCTCAGAGGACTGGCTAGTATCAACACTCCCATGAAGTGTTCAGAAATATACGTTCAAGTGCACTTAGACAAATATCCCCTCCACCCTTAATATATGATTCTATAGTCAAGCTAATCACTTCCTTCCTTCAGTGTTTGTGTATATTTGTTTAGCTCAGGGGTTCTCACACTGTGCTACATGATATGATGAAAATGTATAATAATATACAAATACGCGTGTACATAAATTTAATAAAAAAAGAAGTTTATACAAATCATGTATTGCTTAAATATAATAATAATAATTATTATTATATTATATTTTATTTTATTTTAGAAACAAGCAATAAGCTGTTCACAAGTAACAAGCTGTATGGTCATACACTACAATTTTATTATGCATGCTAAAGAGAGCGGCAAACTGGGGCAAATGACAAAAAAAAGTGACACATTTACATTTATATTTTTTGGCTTTTCAAAGCAGCAGCTTTGTACATCCAAGTATTATCGAGGCTTGGTCCTCAAACCACCAGAAGTGCAGGTATTATTCTGTTTGGCCCAAAAGAATGACTTGAAATCAGAATGTTTGCGATTTTCAGTAAGTCTGTGCATTAGTGTTAAGGAGTTTGCTGCTACGCCAGTAGGTGACGACAAGTGACTGTCTTTATGAGTGAATTATTGATTCGCTGATTCATTAAAAAACTCTGATTTATTCAGGAACAAAATAATTGATTGGCTGTGCCTGAAATTCGCATACTCTCTATGTAAGTACTTCATTTTATTTACTTCGCAAAAAAGTACATACTGCATTCATTGCTTTGTTACTTTCATGTGACCTACCAGCATCAGTTGTGTTGCTTTGCTGCCTTTCACAAATCCACTCTTAAAATGTCCAGTGTGATATGGTCTTATTATTGAGAAATACTAGGGTCCTTGCCTGTACCATTAGAGAAAGTATAATGGGCAACTGCATCATGTGTGCCTTGCTAACCAATCACAATACAGCCTTGACGTTATTGAATTTCTGTCAGAGTTGTGCAACTGTCAATTACTGGCTGTGTCCAAAATCACCCTCTATAAGCCTAAGTAAGGCATCTTTGAGAGTGTGTGGATGTTATCGAGAGCACTAATTCAATCCCATAATGCACTGCAACAATGAGAGTACATGAGTGTCCAATGTACACGCAACGGCTAGTGAATACCCATAATGCACTGTGAGGGTCACTCTGAATTAATTCCACCATTTTCCAAACCGCTTGTTCAAAGTGGGTGCAGCATAATCCCATTACAAGTGTAAATTTATTTTTAATTGATTATTAAATAGTTGTAATTACATAAATAATATTATAATTATTTTGTTATTAATATTATAAATAGGTAAATCCTTTCATTACTCCTGGAATTGCCAGTTTGTCAAGATTTGTAAACAGATCAATCCAAACAAATTTTTAATGGCAAACATGTTGAAGATTAGCCAGATTACTAAATAAGCAATTGCACAATTCAAAATAAATCTCACCAGAAAAAGTAGATCAACATGGAATGGTACTTTTTGTCTACTCTCATATGAATAGTGTGAATTTGGACATACTAGTCTATTCATATACCATTTTTTTCCTATATAGCGAGTAAGTATGCGATTTTGGATGCAGCCACATTTTTTATGTGAGTCATGAAAATATTTACATAATTGATTTGTTCAAACATGCGAATTCATTCATAAATGAAAAAAAAAAAAAAAAAAATGTGGTGATATACAGTATCTATGTACCTACTGTGTGTGTAATTTAGATAAGATATATTATAAGATCTATTTCTGAATACATATTTCATATGCTACTCTTGTTGGTTTTTTGTCATTGGTTTTTGGACCTCCAAAATGGCCAGTGAAGGGATTGATGATTTATTTTGACTAGAGGAATATTGATATTAATTGAAATATGTCACACATAAAGCTTCTGCACTCACAGATATCAGTTAGCTTAACAAATTGCTGTGACTAGATGGCCCTAGATGTTTAGATTGCATCAAACATACTTGAACAGTTGAGAGCCACTGATTTAGATTTATCTCTCCAAGGGCGCTTGTGGTGAAAACGTTCAAAATGACAGACATTACTTGGCAAATACTATTCATCCAAAGCGGCTTACAGTACACTTACTACAGGAGACGGTCCCCTTTGGGCAAGCCTAGAATTAAGCACATCGCTCAAGGGCACAGTGGTGATGTGGGATTTAAGGAGCTCTTCAGTTCATAGATCACCCTTTCCAGAGTAACAATAATAAATGTTTCTTGAGCAGCAAATCAGCTATCACAATGATTTCTGAATGATCATGTGACACTGAATACTGAGCTTTACCATCACAGGAATAAATTACATTTTAAACAGAAAACATTTTAATTTGTAATATTTCACAAGAGTACTGTACTTTTTATCAAATAAATGCTGCATTGGTGAGCATAAGAGACATCTTTCAAAAAAAAAAAAAAAACATTGTAATGATTCCAAACATTTGACAGGCAATTTTTATATACTGTAGGAGAAATGATTTACGCACACACACAAACATGCACATATATATATATATATATAAACATTTGTCAGACACACTGCTTTACATAAAATATATATATATATATATTACACATATATGCCGCAACATTTGTCAGACACACTGCTTTACTGGAAGCTTTCAGCTAATCTACATATAAGACAACATTATTTCAGCTCCAATCAACATTTCATGTGCAGTATTTATTTATTTATTTATTTGCTAAGTGGCTGTGTAATAAGAGGCTACTCTGCTTTGCTCCAGAGTCTTCATTACCCTGTCAGAGTTTATTTTGTGTTAATGACCAAAAGACCATGATTATCCCTTACTTATTTTTCCTGGAGCCACGTCCAGAAGGCACTTCAGGATTTACACAATTCTAGGAACAGATCGCTCATCCTGATGTACAATCTATATTCAACTAGCCTCAAAATCATTTTTTCTTGTAAAAACATCACCCTACATCTCTTTCTCTGTTTTATAGTGGCTTTTGATTTTTGAAAAGTTTCATTTCACCAGTTTTGTTTATTTGCTTTTCTGTATTTTGTACCGAACCAGCAGGACAGATTGTTGACCACAAACACAGGAGCCTACAGGGGATATTGACATTTACAGGCTACTGTTCGCTTGTGTCGGGATATTGAATGGAATCAAACGCTTAGTTGTCCTGCATAAGGGAATAATATGCCAAGTGTTTTCTCCTGTGGAGCTAGCAATGCTCACAAAAGAGACTTTTTATGGCCAATCTTTCTGGTCAATCAGTTGGGACACACGCCTCCATCTGCGAAGCTCCATTAATTAATTCTTCTGTCCGTGCGGAGTCGTTTTGCATGAGCTGCAAGAGGAAAATCAAACTTAATTGACCTTTGCATTGATATTTGAATTTGGCCAGATTGTCCATTATCCTTTTAAACTGCCATTCCCTGTTGTTTCATGTCAGCTTCTGTCCATAAATAACATCCACCGTCCACAGAAACTGAGATGAAGTGTGTGGTTTCCCACAGAAACACACGCAGAATCCTTTTTGGACAACTGATGAGAGATCCCTACTGAGAAATCTGGTGTCCATGAGCTCAGTAAATGTCATTGCATCTCCACAGAAGACCCACACCAACACATTGTGAAGAACATTTAAAAAAAAAAAAAAAAAAAGTATAAAAACTATAAGAATCTTCTTATGTGGAATGGAAAGGTTCTTCATGGAAAAGGAAGAACCAGTTGTACTTTGTTGCATTTAAATTTTAATTACAATTATGCATCCTGTTTGCAACATCAATTCAAATACAATTCAGACTTTAAAAGTAATTCTGAATTCAACTCTGATCATGACTGACCTTTATTTGGCTTAACTTGTACCAAACTTAGTTAATTTCCAACATTTACAAGTTACAGAATGCATCTTTTTGCACAGGTGTAATGATCAAGCTTCAATCTGTAGCTAATCCAAACTGCAATATCTTGGCTAGAGATGAACATTCCAGATGCTTAGTTTATGATCCTCGTCTTTCATCCATATTCACTCAAATTATTCCAAAACACTGTACATCTGCTATGTGCTCACTTGTTTGTTATTTACGCAAATGCATTTCTCGTCATACAAAACACCTTTTAATGTACGAGGACATCCACAGAAGAACGGGTTTAGGATTACCTTTAATTCTGAAGGTAAGGCCTAAAAAAATCTGTCAGGGGACCTTGCGCAATCATCTTGTTACTTTAATCTGATCCATCATGAGAAAGATGCAAACGTGATTCAAGTTCAGTGACTTTCTCGCACCGCTGAATGTCAAATCTTAGATTAAAGAGACTTGGCTCATTTGGTTGTGTAACACAGGGGAGCTTGTGCAATCAGAGAAAACCAAATGTGTTTTTCCTTTCATTTTCTGTTGAATGAATTCAGCAGGTGCAAAACTAGAAAGATTTTTTATTTTTTTTTTATTTTAAATAAACATTCAGTGTCAGTTGCTAAGGATTTATCATGGCAGACTTTAAATAATCGTTTCCAATGCAGAGGACTACAATTTCCAAAGTTCTGTACGCATATATCATGCCCACAACAATTATTCATGAGTAAAGGAATGAGCAGTAGTGTCTCCCATACAGCTGAGCATATTTTGGAGGCAGAAGATATTCAAGAGGCCAAGACAGTTAGCCTACAGCAAAATATTCCATTACAGCTGGATAAATCAGGGCATTAATGCATTATTGAGGTAGTATTCTGAGGCTGTTTTTAATTTCAAATGGAAGATTCACCTTCGCATCCTCATCTAATGGCGCATCAAGTATTAAAATGTGCAGCTATGCTCAGATCAAAGAGCCATCAAAATGACAGACTTGAGCCCCAGTGCTGAGACTCCTTGAGGTAAACACTTCTGCAAGGTGAGGTGAAAATTCTGTGACAGATGTCTGACCCAGACTAAGCCTTTTAAGTAATTCACCCATATAAGAACCGCTTAAGGATTCAGACGGAAATGTGTCATTTTCCAGTAAATCTCAGCTCATTCCTCACAAAGACCTAAAAAGAATAATTCACCACCAAAAAAGGGGAAAAAAAGAAAAGAAATACTTGTAATCATTTACTCACCCTCGTGTCTTTCCAAACCCGTATGACTTTCCTTTTCCTGACATTCTTATTGATATAATAAAAGGTGGCTCCTTTACATTAACATGTAGCCTACTTAAAGGGATAGTTCACCCAAAAATGAAAATTCTGTCATTAATTACTCTCCTTCATGTAGTTCCAAACCTGTAAGACCTTTGTTCATCTTCAGAACACAAAAGAAAATACTTTTGATGAATTCTGAGAGCTTTCTGACCCTCCCTTAGACCCATAAACACGATCAAGGTCCAGAATCGTAGTAAGGACATTTTTAAAATAATCCATGTGACATCAGTGGTTCAACCGTAGTTTTACGAAGCTACAAGAATACTTTTTATGCATAAAGAAAACAAAATAAAGACTTTATTCAACAATTCATCTCCTGCCGCCGTTTTGGAGAGTATCACATACGTAAACGATGCTGTTGGCTTATGAATTATTACAATCTGTTTATGCCACCTTTTAAACTACTTAATATCCAGACTTCTGTTTATCACACAAATCTATAGTATGGCTGAAGACTTACCATAGGAAACAGGAATTTTTTTTTTAGCTTAGTCTACTTTTTGTGTTTATCTTCAAGCATAAATGTGAATATAAATGCGAAGAACCCTTGTGGTAATGCTTCACAAAATCATCACTTTTATGCAATTGGAAATCCAGCTGCACAGCACTGACAAGTTCAAAATAATTCTAAAAAGTAGTTTTAAATATATCTACTATGTAAGAGATGTTGTCATTTTCTTATTATCGGTTCTTGAACAAGAACCTTCAAAGCCCAAAGGATTAACAGTCCATTAAGATAAAGGTGGTTTGTAGAAAGCTTCGGGATTGTATTCTCAGAGAATACAATAACTTCAGACAGATTTCATATGCTTGTTACATTATCTGGAATGGAAAGTGAAGGGACAGATGTTGTCTGGAATCATTCGGGGATCCGACTTCATCAAAGAGTTTGAGAACTCTCACAGAATTCCAAAACACCCTGTGAACTCACAACGCATTTCCTGTCTTAAATGTCTCATTACTGGTGTCTGACTAAATGTGCTGAACATTTTGGAGCATTATTGACATTTCTGGGTCACCGTCATATACAGTCATATATAATTTAGCAACAAATCAAAAAGCCATACGAATTATAAGAACTTTAAATGTAACATGAATAGTCAAGTCATCGTTATGATAATTTGGATCTTTTAGGAAAGCCAGAATGGAATTATTAATAAAATCGGATCAACAGTATTAGAAGAACCATTTGACCTTATGAAACTAACATAAAACTACAGCGAAACACAAAATTCCCCAATAGTGGTTGGTAATAGACTTCAATTTCATAATTCTTCACACATGATTGCTCTTATCTTTATGAATATTTATTCTTTATATCTAAATTAAAATCAGTGGAATAATGTTATAATCTGTATATCAGAAGAACATTTTCTTATCTGGAATCATCGATGTGCCTCCTATAGTCTGCTGAATATTACTTTCAGAGGGCATCCACCGAGGTCTTGTGTCATATGATGAAACATCAATGAGAAGTTCAACGATTACCAAAAGGCCTAATTATGATACTGGATATGAGCTTATGGAAATAATGGACATGTATCACATTAATTGAGACCTTTGGTCACCTGTCGCTCTCTGTTAATTAACATCGAATCTGGAGAATTATTTGTGTGAGTGAAACTATTCCACACAAGAAAATATACCCACTTTTGATATTCTATCACTAAATAATCATTAAATCATTTCAAATAACCAAAAACTAATGCATTATCAAGTTATAAAAATCCACAAACTAAGGCGTGATGATAACTCCTGACTGTCCACAAGTTGACCTGAAGGTTAAAAATTGTGATAAATATGTAGTTTGTTGACTGATAAATCACCGCTGGTTGATGGTGGTTAGGTAACTGATCAAAAAGGTTCACATTAATTTCCATGTTGGGCATATGTTTAATATTTAGCACTTCCATCTGCTCTGAAGACAAGCAAGTGTATTGTCATACATACATGTATGAAATCCCCCCGCCCTTCCTCTTTAACCTGTGGCTGAGAAGATTGGAAATATGATATTTATATGCTTTAATCATGTATATCTGGTATATCTGAATAACACCCAACAAATCTGATAAGATCCAAACACTGTGAGAAATAACAAGCTATTTATAAACTTTTGGGAATCAGCAAAAAGATCATTTTACCTCATTAGTGTTTAGAACATCAGATTTTTTATTTTTTTTTCATCAGATAAATCAGGGCAAGTCTCAACTCCAAATAAATATGCACTATATTTTGCACATAGTTTCTCAAGTGTTATAAAAGATATTACGATGTGATCTGATTAAAGCATAACATTTACTTACTGATTTATCAGACAGTTGCAAAAGAAAAACACTGTTTTTCTAAGATAAAAAGAAAGTGATACTTTTAAAATAAGAACAAATAACGATTTAATAATAATAACAATAATATATGTCCTCTTGTATTCAAATAAATGAATACATAAAAACACCTATAACAATTATAAAATAATACACAAAACAGCAAAAACAATAATAATATTATATTGTATTCCATGAAGAATGAAAAAAAAAAAAAATACAATATAAAAATACAAGTAATGGCTACAAAACAATACCCATTTTGAACACACACACACACACACACACACACACACACACACACACACACACACACACACACACACACACACACACACAATAAATGTATTTCATTTCCCTTTGTATTTCATAAAAGATAAATAAAATACATAATAATAATTATAATAATTGTCTTTCTTTATTCCCCAAAAAAATATAAAGATATACTAGGTAAACTTAATAACTACAAATACAGCAATACAGCAACATATTAACAACAACAAAAAGTGTCCTTTTATATTCCATGAAAAATAAATACATAAAATGATACTTACCATACATACACATCCAACAATAATAACATCAAGAATAATATTAATATTAACCAATGAAAAAAAAAAAAAAAAAAAAGTCTTCAATTTTACCAAATTGTAAGAGTACCGAAAGGCTTCAAAGCTAACAGACATGAGCTAAAGACCACACATCTTCGGTTTCGATGTCATGGCTTCTTTAAGCTGTATCACGGAAAGCCCCTCACATCATCAAGCGTGTCACAAAAAAACCAAAAATACAAAAGAAACCCTTACAGAAACACAAAACGTGCAATTATAAATCATTACCCCATCAAGATTTCCTACAAACCATTGTCTGAGTTACGGTCTTTTCATTAGCTCTTTCATTTTCACTAACCCCACTAGACTCCGGTGATCACGTTTGGGGATACGGAGATGTAAACCACACCATGATCCACTCTCAAGGTTGAAGGTGAGCGAATAATAGACCAAGAGGGGAAAGAGAGAGAGACAGAAGGGGCGAGAGGGACAGATGGAAGAGTAGATTGGATGTGAAAGGTAGATAGCAATTGCATGAGCGTATGAGAGAGAAAGAGAAAGAAAGAGATAGAGAAACAAGTATATGTGGGTAGGAGAAAGAAAAAGACAGGTTGAGAGATTAATCTAACCTATGGCGTAATGAGGCCTCGGTCTGGCTGCCTTCCTCCACAAGGAAGGCACTCCACAAATCCACTGTATTTATGCCAACACGCCATCTAGCATGTCTATTCCATGTGCAAGTGCCATCAGGCAGCTGTACCCCCACCCCCAAAAATATCAAATAATGAAATAAAGTTTAACAGAGGTAAGCCCTATTAACTAACAGAGTACTTTCTTACCCTGGTGAGAGATATCTCTTGGGTCGACTTCTGAAATGACAATGTGCAATGACAATGCTGCCAACTTCCCTGACAAGGGTCTTTTATCAAGCTCTGTAGAAAGCCAGGTCCCAATCATTTCATTCCTGGAGCGAGAAAGAGAGTAAGCAACACAGAAACTGTGGATTTGAAATCCAACATACGCCCACTCAAGACTCTACTTACTTCCTGTTGATGTGTATTTCAGTTGATGTCTTGTTCGACAGCGTGTGCATTTCTGGTGGTAATTATCTGTGGTGGCTCATCTCATGCAACTTGAATTGTGTCTTAAACATATTTTCAACAAAACACTGAATGGTATATTTGTGATGTATGTAAATATTCAATAAAGTGATCACATCAGCACAAAATCTATATACTATATATATAAAACAAACAAAGACATAAATTAATTAATTCATTACTAAAAATAAGAAAAGCACATAACAAAAGGACTAAGACTAAAATTAAAAATTAAAACTCAGCATATACACAAAAACATTGACTAAGACTAAAATTAATATAATATAATATATGAAAATATATAATTATATATTATACATGTAAATTTACTGCAAAATTGCTATAGATAATATACAACATAAAATATAGGAATAAAACCAAAATAAAAATACTAAAACAGAGTCACTTTTAATTCTTACTAAAAATGGCCCCATATGGAATAAAAAAAAAAAAAAAAAAAAAAAAAAAGGTCGACAGTGTTTAAAACATAAATAAATAATCAAAATAATAATTAATACAAAGTTTTCAAATTGGCACCAGTCAGGTCGACAGTGTTTAAAACATAAATAAATAATCAAAATACTCTGCATATTGTATATTCTGCTTGTTTGACATACAGATGTGAAGCAAAATTTTGTACCTCTGAGATATCTCAGTGCACTCACCAAAATATTGTAATCATGTATTTGAACGGCATATAAAATGTCCATTCATTTGGATTGCAGTTTAAACATAACCTAATAAACTTAATGTGATGCATATTTGTCAGATTAAACTATTAAGATTTAAAATGACAATGTATTAACTTTTTTGCATATATTTTATTTAATTTGAATAATCATCTTTTTAAAATGAATATTGTTTTCAAAATATGTTTTATTGTGAAAACAACAAAATTGATTCAGTTAAAAAGTATGAACATAAAATATGTCTAGCTGTTTAACAAACAATATTCTATTAGTTAAAATGTAAGAGAAATTGGATTTATCGATGATTAAAGATGCATATTATCTCCTCCCACTATATTGTTGTGTAGTAGCAAGGAGCAAAAACAAACAAATAAACAATGCTAGATCCCACATTTGCATAATTTGATTGGCAATAATATAACACAAAATAAAATATTCTTTGTCTTGATTTCCTTTTTCTTCAAACACCGTATTTCATCTCAAACATGCTCTTGCTTGACACTGTTGTATCCATGGGAACCAAGTCCACTTGATGATAAAAACATCATTAGTGTCAAAACTGTTGGTCAAGGTTGCAAATTACTTCAAAACAGACAGTCATAATTTGGAGGAAAAATAATTTTAACAGAAACATACAGTAAAAATGGTCAATGATTATTTCACTCTTTCTTTAGATCATGAAAGTTACATAACTGTAATAAATAATTAATTGATGGATTTTCATGTTTTAAGGGTAAAACAATAAAATACAAATTTTAAGTACATTTCACAAATAAACTGCCAGTAACAAATTGAATTAAATGTGGAAATTTTAAGACAGAAAAGCTGAAAAAAGTATTTTCTTGTAAAATTGTACTCCAGCAATCTTTTACAGTTTAAAAGTAAAAAGTAGAACTCACACAAACAGTCACTGTAGTTGAAGAAACACCAATGAAAGTGTTTGTTTGTGTTTGTGTCCCATATGTTCAAGACTACAAACTAAAACCCTCCAGCTAGTGATAATTAAAGCAACACAAGTGGGAGTATCTTTCATATATCAAAGTTTGATTAGTGAATTCACAAATCCTCCGCAACTGGGAGAATTGATGTATTTACAGGCCTGCAGAGCTGCATGGGAACTCAGCCTTGAGCTAAACATAGATTCCCTCATAAATAGCAACTATCATTTACGCTGTATCAGAATGAAGACATCCACCTGTCATTCCACATAAGAATTCCCCAGTCAGTGGGTGAAGGACACCTCGTGTGTGTGTTTAGATCAGCGAATCAGACCCAACGTTACCCTGAATCTGCCCTCTGATTCGCTGCTGCAGTAGAAAGTCATTTTTAGAAAGGACTAAACAGATTCTCTTTCGCAGATCTATCCAGCAAACATGTCACACAGCTCCAAATACCCAGGGCACCTTTGTGCTTCTGTTTATAGAAAGACTTGAGAGCCTTGTGATGGCATTATAAGTTGTCGCCTGAGGTTTTCCTTGTGTACCTGCTCGGTTCGCCTCCAGCACACACCAGCTGTGCACATGTTGCCTAAAGACAAGCAAATATCATTAGAAACCCCGGATCCGCCACTGTAGTGTGAACTTGTAATGCCAATCCGAAAATACCACAGACGGGAATCCGTATCTGATGTACAAAAATACATTTATTTGAAACGATTCCAAAATGACAGTAGTTTTCCATAGAAATATTGAAATAAGGATGTAACAATAACCATGAGTCATGCTTTTGTGCGACAGGAGATAAGTATTACAATTATTTGTTCGTCAAAACATTATACATAAATTGTATGGCGAGTTTCTTTTCCACCAGCTTCATTTTGCTTTAATGTTTATAGTGTCGTTATTGTTACAAAGTCATGATCTATATTACAGAGAGAGTGTCAGTAGAGCCAATAAAACCTGATGGATATCATACAACTCCACTGAATGAAGGAGAGAGGGCTCATTAGCACACAATGGCATTAAATAAAGAAGCTAAATAGTTGTTAAATGTCAGCAAAAAAAAAAACTGTTCTACATTAGAAAGAGGTTCTCGCAAACCTTGGATAGCAGGTTATAGAACAAGAGCTCAGCTCTCCAGACTAACCAGAACTTTTACACTGAAGGTGAAAATGCTGCATGTGCAACAAAATCAAAGCCAATCAGAAAATTGTCTTGTTTGACATACAGCTGTAGAGCTCACATTTAAACCAATGAGATTTCTCAGTGAATTCAACAATATATTTAGACCTTAAATGCAAGATTTATGTATTTGAATTGCATATAAAATTGCCTTTCATTTGGATTACACAGTTTTAACAAACTAATAAACTGGATGTGATGAATATTTGTCAGTCATACATAGGTTTTGTGCAATAAAAATATATATATTATTAGCCATTTGCATCTATTGCATTTTATTTTATTTTTTTCAAATCATTTAGAGTCAGCATAAATCTGTTCATTGTGAAAACAATAAGATTTATTTTAAAAAGAGTGAGCATAAAATATGACTAGCTGTGGAATAAGCAATATTCAATTATTTAAAATGTAATAATAATAATACAAACATTGATGATAAATATATGATAAGTATTTAAAGTAATATTATGTGTATTTATAATACTATTGCAGAAATCCAACCTTTCATTTTTCAAAAAAAAAAAAAAAAAAAAAAAAAAAAAAATATATATATATATATATATATAATTAGACAGTATTATTCAAGCAATTATTTATTAGTTAAAATGCATGAAACATTGGATTTATCAATGATGAATATATACTGTACAATACAAAAATACTAATAAAAAATTGCTGCCTTAAATGTTAAAGTACAGTCAACTCAAGCTGTATAAGTAATTTCAACTTAAATTACATTGAACTTAAAAACATGAGTTGAATGTTGTATAACTTATTTGAAAAAAGTTGTAAATTGCTTAAAATAATGTAAAAACATGTTTTCATGATTTGAAGTTGCAATTTTTTTTAAGTGTAAACCTGCTTATTGTGTATTTAAAACACATTTAGTTTATTGGTACTATTGCACAAACCTGTTTTATTTATGTATATGTACACAAATCATATTAAGTTCATTAGTTTATGTTAAAACTGTGTGATACAAATGGTTTCTAAAATTTATAAGAAATTCAAATACATAAATCTTAAATTTAAAACTTTTTTCGAATGTGGGTGCATCAAAACCCACATTCAAAAAGGGAACAACAAAACATCTGAGCTTTATCTCTTGTTGGTTTTCTGCTTTGGGCTTTTTAAGGACACATTGTTAGATTTAGGTGAGTGTGGGACTAAAGATATGAGTAAAAAAAAAAAAAAAAAAAAAATCAATGTCACTATTAGAGTGAGACAACAACTGCAACTAGCAGAGATAAACCGGGACACTAAGCTAACCTGCAAGTGTTAATGAGAGCGTGTGCGACAGGATGGTAAAGTAGCATACTTCCCCCATTCCCTCGGCTCAGGGCCTGTGTAATTGCATGCTGACTTCAGCACACTGTAGAGCCTCTGAGAAGTCCAGATTAAGAGTAAAACACTGTTTCATGTCACACAGATTTAGACTGTGTCTAAACCAGTCTCTGTAGCCCATTTTCAGTTCCTTTACGGAGGATGAGCGTATGTGTAAAGCATCTGGAGAGACTATGCTCACATTTACAAATGCAAAGCTGTTTTCAGCGGCTCTAGAGTCGATAAAAAAGGGGAAAAATGGCAAGTTAACTAACCTAAAATGTATGTGAATTTGGCCTAGATCTGTAGACTTGAATATGCACTTACTCTACAGTTTGAAAGGCTGGAGTTGGTAGGATTTTTGTATGGTTTTGTTTTTGAAGTTTTTGAAGTCTCTGATGCTCCCCAAATAGCATTATAATTTTAAAATAAGTTTTATTTTATTTGAAAATATTTTAAAATGTAATTTATTCATTTGTTATGAAAGCTGTATTTTCAGCATCATTACTCCAGTCTTGAGCGTCACATGGCTCTTCAGAAATCATTCTAATATGCCGAGTTGACGCTTACTTAACATTTCTTATTATGATAAAAAAAATTGTGCTGCTTAATATATATATATATATATATATATATATATATATATATATATATATATATATACTTTTTTGTGGAAACAGTGATACATTTTCTTGAAATATATATATATATAATTTTAATTTTTTTAACAATGTAAGTCATTACTGTCACTTTCGATCATGATTTAATGCATACTTGCTCAATAAAATTGTTAATTGAAGAATTAAAATCGTACTGACCCCAAACATTTGAATAATAGCCCAGTGCATATGGCTCAAACTCATTTTTGAATTCACTTCTGTGAAATACTTAAAATTTTGTGGTGAAACTGTTGGTGTGTCAGATTCTTCTAGAAGATCTAAATTTGAAAAAAATTAGGTAATATCGGATAGAAATCACAACATACGATAGTACATGTTAAGTTGTGGTTAGTCTGGCTGGAATATCAGTAAACTTTGGGTCTGTGATGATCAAAATAAACAGAATGATGTGAGATCTGTTCCAAAACCTAGTTAGCTGCCTAGGCAGCATTTTAAGGCGTCATAGTGCTCCCAACGCAAAGACTGTCACTTGCTTTGTTTCTAAATGTAATAACTCCCTTATTTCTGACAGTCACTGTTTCATATTTACAGTAAAATAATAATCATTTCATATTTCAATATTCATTTTAAACCCATTAATGCCCATTTATAAATGAATCTCATAGCATTACTCATGCAATTTTAATAGCAGTGTAAATGCATTCATGGCACCTATGAACGGTAAATATACCTAAATGCTACAGCTTCTGAAAACAATGTTATGGCCACATTGTAGCCTTAACAATTCAAGTGTAATAAATTCTATGTTGCATCAAATTATTTCTTTCTAAAGCTGCATTTTTATAACGTCTATTCAATGCTTTTCTCATTTAACACAGTAGTGAATTTAAATTATTTTTGGGGGATAATTTCTCAGCCCACATTGATGTTATTATGAATATAAGCGATTCAGTTCTAATTTCAATCTAATAATAATAATAATAATAAAAATTGTGTGCGCTATGCTTTTTTAAAGATTATTAGAGTATCACTGTTCACGTAAGGAGCACTATTTTATGACACACTCAGATGCTGCCTAGGTAGACAGTTTCAAAACAAAGGTCCTGTTTAAGACAGCTCACTAAGCTTCAAAACAGAGAATTAATGTATGGTGCATGCATTATTTAAAATGGTAAAAATAAAAATACAATGATTTCAACACTTGTTAAAATTTGTTTAATACCAGTTAAAAAAATACTGAGGTACCTACCCATTTTGATTTTTTGTTTCATAATTTACTTGTTTTAATAATATAACATCTGATTGTTCTGTTTCACATAGGGAAAAAAATGTTTGAATAGAGCTCTCTATTCATAGAACATATATTTTACATGGAAATAATGAAGCACAATGTTTTGGTTTGTAGTATGTCGCTAATTGAGTAGAACGGGAATTAATTGTTTGGGGAGTTATTTTGGCCAAAGTCACTAATATTCTGATATATTGCTATACATTTACATTCACAATGGAATCTAAGAAACCTCCTGCTAATTTTTCATGAATTATATTAATTTTGTCTGACACAGGCAATCAACCCCAATACAAAATGTCTAACCATATACTGAAACACTGCTCCCTATAGATTCAACTTTAAATCTAAGGTCAAATTCCAAAATGGCAACATTAAAGCATATGCAATATGTCTTTACTCTTTTTTTTTTTGTTTTGTTTTTTTGTGTACAATGGATGAATAAAAAAAAAAACTATTTACACCACTTGCCTATCTACAGCACATCAATGAATCACTGTTTGGATTCGTAACACCCTCTTTCTGAAATGTATAGCAGACTGTGTCCACTGAACTTCAGTCTTCACTATTATATTTACAGTATAAGGATATGAAATGAAATACACTTGCTGTATATACAAAGAAATTAAATCTTGAGACCTTCTGAGAGTATTCAACACAACAATTTTTTCAACAACCCCTAGATAAAAAACACCTTAAAAAATATACAAAAAAAAAAAAAAAAAAAAAAAAAAAAGGCTGTTATCTTTGTTATAAATTAATTTTCAATTCTAAATGATCAATACACATTATTCAGAAGGCATTCTTACTTGTAAGGCATTCACTTGTGAAGGAAAATTATTCCGTAAGCCATTTATCTACAAAACAAAAAAAAAAAACTCGGAATGCAGATGGATGGTATATATTTGAGGAGCTTCCAATAAATTACATTTATCTGAAGGTATGTTAGATTCAAGTTAAGTTTTCTAACTTTTTCCAGAAAGATATCAAGCTCTATTGTGTCTATGGTTGTATATCAAGAGATTTATTCCACAAAACATTCTCAACGTTTGATATTTCATGGACTTTTAACTAAATTCCAGCTCCAAAAAAAAGCTTTACTATAGAGACATGATTCTTAATAGTTATATTCCTGCTTTATAGAGGTATAAAAAGCTTGCCTTCAAATTGACATGTTATCACAGTGCTTTTGGAAAGGTATCCCACATCATGACTGAAAAATTCACATTTTAGTCCATATCTCGTCGCCTTTAGACAAAGGCTTGATAAATGAGATAAATGTGTTATTAAAAGTTAAAATGTATCAACAACCACCAATTTAGAAGATTGCAGAGCAGGATTGCTTACATGAAGAAGGCTAAGCTGTAATATAGAGAGGGATATAAACACTGTTGGCTTTTTTTGCATGCTTCAGCTGCAATTTTGTTCCCTCAGTTCAAGTTATAACAAATATAAAAATGACATGACCTACTGAAAAATTAAGTTAATACAGACACTAAATGAATTCACTCTTCACAATGTGTGAAAAATCAATTTGAATAGTTAAACGAACTTGGCATACATAAGTTCTGACCCAAAAAAAATCAGAAGTTTGTGATTTACTAAGTGCCACTTTTTTTTTCCCCCAAACCATGTCAAACTGATAAACTGACAAATATAATTCAAAAATGCACCAGGCAAGTGGCTTTGCCACCAATTTTCCATTACCCTTACAGAACAACATTTTTTTTTGGAATTTCAAATGTTGGTAAATTGGTAATTTCTCAACCAAGCATGTTTTCAGTGACTTGTACAGTAGTTCAATCTATTCTCATTTTCCACGCAGATCATAACAAACAAGACACCCATGCAAATCTGAGCTCCTTAGAAAACTATGAACAATGACAGTGTTTTGAAATTACAAAAAAAGCAAAAAGGAAAACTGTCAACCTTTAAAATTGTGATACCTCTGTACACATTATTACAATACGCCTCCGCCTTCTTTCTTGATGTTTTCAGACACTCGTGCAGTTCGGGATCTCCCTTGTGCTTTCGCAGGTGTTGATCACACTGCCTACTCGCCGAAAACACAGAAATGACACATTAGCCTTCAAAATTCTACCTCAACAAACAAAATTGTCTGTATTTATTTTCTTAACACATGTCCCAGGATGATTACTCAGAAAAAAAAACAACTTATTGAATAATCTTGCTTTCAATTTTAATAACTTCCTGAAATGACTTTTCTTCAACCCAGACCTACTTTCCACTATTCAGTGAACTCTCAATGGATAAAATCAAGTCTCAACATGACTTCAAGTTGGATAAATGGTTCGCTTTGAAATGCATAACATTACAGAAGATAAATGCATAGCGAATGCCATTTATGTTGTCTTAAAATGCTTGATTATATGGCCAACTATATATTACTCAACTATAAATGAACAAACTAGATGTTTTCAGCATAAAAGTCATTAAACATTTATCCTAATGAAAGCAAGCAAAATGAATGTAAAGCAGGCTAGAAACTGAACCATTAAGTAAGAAATCAAGCCAAAAAAAACTCATGTTTCATCCTCTTATTAAACACCCACAGAAAGAGTGGTGGGATTTATTTTCTGCGTGGCACCGAATGTTGCATGTTTATTCATCACAGTTGTTGTTATCACACTGACCCCAATTTGACCCCTTTTATAGTTTAACAAGTGATCTATTATAATCACTACTTAACAACACCAATTAAATATTAATTTGCAGTTATTAAGCAATTACATGATCACAGACGCATCCACTTGGGAAATAAGGACACTTGGGCCCACTGTAGATAGTTCTCATTAGCATGCATTATGTGTCCAATTGTAAACTCTCTTGATTCCAAAGGCTGTATTTTGGTCTGATGGTTTTCACTGTGTAATACTAAAAGCTGAATGATTCATATTTTAGTGTAAAACACAAAGCTTCCCACCGCAAAAGTCGTTTTATAATAGCATGCAGGTTTGTGAATCAAATAGTCTTTAGGCTGAAAAAGACTAAGGCTGGAAAAAAAATCACTTTTCCTATCATGTAATTTCTACTTGAGAACTACCCAGACTTAGAATACAAGAAAAAAACTTTTATTCATAGATGTATCTGGAAAAGTTGGTATTATGTTCACTAAGCTCCACCTTAAAAACATTACTGATCAATCCTACTTTAGCATCTTTTATCATGTACAATATCAGACAAGCTTTTGCTCTTTTCTGAAGTACTGTACACTGAAGGAAGGAATTTTACAGAAATGATAGAATGCATTCAGCGGATTACATATAGTGAATAAATAGTGAATAATGGAATAGTTAAGCATACAGTAATACAGTAATAGCAAATATGCTTTTCTCTGAAGTTTTATGTTGTAAATATGAATTTGTAATTTTCCAAAAAATGTCACTCACGTTTGGCACGGGCCTCCAGCTCTTTCTCCATCAGTTCTTTCTGGGCCGAGAACTAACTCAGGGTGATTTTTGGTGTGGCGTCATTCTGGCCAACTGTGCTGATCATCTCCTGCTCTTTCTCATGGTTCACCTCTGCATAAATGTTAATCCAAGGGATTTTTCTGCAGAACAAGTTTTTGTTAAAAAAAATTCAAATAAAAAAACATGAGCATTAACAATAATAATTTTTTATTTTATTTTTTAAAAGGTGTAATTTCTGAGCCACTAGATACACCAAATGGAATTGCAATGTGTTGTTTGAATTCAGAAATCTCAAATCAAATTACCAAAAAAGTCAAATGTGAAAAAATACTGCATGTTTGTTTTGGTGCCTATTTCAGTGGCAAATTAGCATAACAGGCATGACAACACAAAATGAGGGATGTGCACATGCACACTTACAACAAGTGTGACTGTAATCACAATCCTTTATTGTATTCCTGAAATAATGACAGTAATAATTGTTGAGTATATCTAATAACTTCTGGAGAAGAAGTTGCCCAGGCAATCAGAGGTACTGAGAAGCCATGCGGCACAAACCGGAATGAATTATAGAGATGTTTTTGTAATTCCCTGAAATTTCATGGCATGCTTTCCCAACACACTAAACACACTGTAATGTGTTTGCCATTTTCCAAGCTCACTTTATACTTTTATGAATTAGAATAAGTGTCTTTGCTTTTATTTTTCTTTTCTTTTCTTTTTTTTTTCAAATTACTATTAATTTTGTGAGCTAATTGCTTTGTTTTTCCAAGTGTAACATTTCCATAAATACGCTTCCTTTTTAAATTACTTGGGGGGAGAAAAATTATATCCATTATTAATGATTGTTTCAACATTTCTATGAGTCTTTTCCATTTTAATGATTTTGAGACCAAATAAATTATTCAAAGCTCTACAAAACAGTTTTCCAGTAGAGGAACCATGGCTGCATATTAAACAATTCATTGATATTTCCCTGCACTTTCAGGAAACAAAAATGTTTATTATTATTATTATTATTATTATTTCATGTTTCTACCATATCCAAACTAATAACTAGATTTTACAACTAGCATGAGCAAAAAAAAAAAGCACTCTCAAAACTCCCAGATACAAAGGAAAGTCACTGCCGATTCCATCCCATCAAATCTTACTTTATATTTCATCTTTATATATAGATAAACAGAAACTAGAACTATGGTGTGCATGAAAAGAATGAAGTTCAATGGCTCGAGTCCTGGTAAAAAAAGAATAAGTGAAGTAAAATCTGTTTGCATGGATGTACCTCTTAAATTTGTAGATGAGAAATACAGCTAAACCCAAAAACACCACAGACAGAAGCATCAGCATAGCAGAACTGCTGTGTCTCGGGATGGAGTCAACCAGTGGAGCTGTGACAAAGACAAACACAAGTGTTACTCCACACTGACTCTTTTTAATAAGAAAATCAATGTCTTTTATATGTTCATATACACTGCCATTCAAAAGTGTTGGGTAGGTAAGATTAGATTTAGTTTGTTGAAAGAAATTAATATTTTTATTCAGCAATGATGCATTAAATTAATCAGTGAATAATGTTACAAATTATTTCAAATAATTGCTTTTCTTTTGAACTATTCATCAAAGAATCCTTAAAAAATAATGTATCATGGTTTATACAAAAATACTTCTTTTTTTGTCCAATAACAATATTGTTTCAGAAAAAAGCATATCAGTCTAAAAATGGCATTTCATGCAGATCTAAGACCTTTTATCACAAGTGAATTAAAGAAGAACTGATCTTGAATCATTATACAGAGCATCTCCTGTGACAGTTTCCAAAAACCCCCTTCAGCTCTCTCAGAGGGACTTCTGCCAGTTGTTGGCATCCCTTCAAAATCGTTCATGGGAGCCTTACACCCACTGGCTGTATAGTTCCCCAGTGACTATGTTGAAGAAAGACAGCCCCATGAATCCGCTGACCTTTTCGAAAAAATCCTGAATGCTTTCAAGAACTTTCGACACAAAAACCAAGAAATGTGCCAAGGAGGCGGCCAATGTTTCTCTGTAAAAGTGCATGGGTAATAGCACAAACCATGAGTCATATATCAGTTAAAGAGTTTGCTCACTACTAGTCGATGCTATTATCTCTGCAAGGAATCAGTAACCATTACCAAGTTACAACAGAAAATGTTAAAGAAGCCAAATTATATAAATGTGGCATATGGTGGTAAACAAAATGGTTAATACTGAATACAGGGTAAATTAGAAAGAATTCAGTAAAAGCATACATGAAATCTTTTTATGATATTTTGGTTCCAATTCAAATTATTTATTCATCTGGCCAGTGTTTATCCCAAAAACAGTATTATAAGTATGTGTGTTCAATTGGCATCAAACAGATGACTCTTTCAACCACCAATTTCTACTAGTTTAGCTGCAGGAATTGATTCCATTTAATTTGGCTTCTTAATGAGTCTTTAGTTCATATAGCAATAGCAAAAATGTATGTATATATATATATATATATATATATATGACAGTTCAGTGATTTTTTATTTTTTTTATATACTTTGTGTTATGAATGTGAATATTTAGGTAAACATTATCCTTTGAACAACAATGACGATCAGTATCGACAGTTCAGTGAGAGAATCAAGTTGTTAGATTGACTCAAACTGAAAAATATTGTTTATATATTTAAAAATGTAATTTCTGTGATGGCAAAGCTGTCATTTATCTTCAGTCTATAAAATCATTCTAATATGCTGATTTGATGCTCTTATTAGCAATGTTAAGAACAGTTGTGCTGCTTAATTGTTTTTGTGTAAATCATGATTTTTTTTTCTTCCTCAGCATTCTTTGATGAATAGAAAATTAAATTATTTATAAATAGATATCTTTTGTAATATTGTAAATGTCGTTACTCTCACGTTTGATCATTTGAATGCAGCCTTAAAGCACTGATTTCTTTAATAAAAGAATCAAGTGTAGTGTAACTCTTTCTTCTTTTTAAACCAAATGGCACAAAAAGTCATTCATACCCAGTGTTTTGCAACCAGATCTGAATATGAACTGGTTCTTGATTCCCAATCAAAACAATAGACCAGAAAGCCTAATTCTTTTCAGTGCTGACTGTGAGTGTTTTTTCTTCTTCAAAAGTGGGGAGATCTTGCAAGCTATGATTGCTGGAGAGCAATTATCCAATTATCTTCCATAAGGCTTTCAGCATCACTGGTGCAGCATAAAAGCCCAATCTTTCAACAATTTATAGTGCTGACAAGTTTCTGGTCTCAGGAAAGCAATCAACGTAATTACCCAGAAGAATCGAGGGAACAGTATATAGCACCCAACAGAGGCTAGAGAGGGAGATCAACTGAAACACCACTATGTAATGTAATCAAATATAAGCAGTTGAACAGTACAGATGTCAACTAAATCATATCAAAATAGCTACATACAGTATGTAGCACAACAGTTTTGTTACCTAAAGTTAATTGCGTGATATAAACGATGACCCGGGAGCCAGGTTTCAACTCGAACTCCACAGAGATCTGATTCAATGCATTGACCAAGATTTCAGAGATCTAGGAAGAAAACAGCATGCAGAAGAGTTAAATACAGACTTGTCATCTACATTGCCTGAAAAAAAAAAAAAAAAGTAGTGCTTGCTCACAAAGATGCTATGTGTTTTGTGCATGTAGCTATATGCAGTTAGTAAGGTATTATGGGGTAAAATAAAATAAAATAAAAATAAAATAAAATTAAAAATGCACAAACTATTAAAAAAAAACAAACAACCAACTAAAATTTGGTAGCATACATTTTCAGGTACCTTTTCAAAATGTACATAGTAGTACCTAAAAGGTACCAACACATTTACTACATTTTTACCTTACAATTTTAGATACAAAAAAAAAAGGTACCATCCCACTGACAGCTTTTGTACCTTTTTATCTTAGAGTTTATGATAGCCCATATGCATCCATAAACCATATTCTGCACTCTTGTTTGTATCAAATACAGATCCTGCTTTGACATAAGAGTGGAAATTATGCACATTTTAATCTATAATGTCAGACTTTGACAACCCGCAGAGAGACACACTTAGCCCATCCCTCAAACCAGACAGGGTGAGTGCCAGTGAATGCCCAAATGATTGGTTATAGCTCTTTCTGCAGCTTCAATTACAATAAAATTGGCCAAATAGTAAAATGTGTTGTTATTTTTAAGAGTGTAATTTGCAGGTTGTGATTACGCCTGTGAGATATTAAAGAGTAGAGCTTAATTTTATGAAATGGGAGTGTCAGTAGTGTGGGGTTGTGATAATTTGGCTTGTGGATCAAAGAGTTTAAGGGTTTATTTAAAACCCTAAACAGTTATAATGTCTCCACAAGCACTACTATTCAACATTTCACCCTCAAAAATGTAAATTCGAAAGCCCCTACTGTAAAAGACTCTTGTTGTGACACGTCCTTGTCATGTAAGCCTAATTAGACATGAGTCTTTCTGCTGTTATCACAGAGATAATAATGCCTTTAAGGTTAAAGAAAAAAAAGGTAATAGGTAGAAATGTCAAACAATTTTTGACACGTCATCTCCTTTTGCTCTGACAATTACTTTCATTGTAGCCCCGGGTAGAAGCTGCTCTTTTATTCTGATGAAGGTCCATCATTCTCAAGCGCATTTCAACCTTGACCATTAATGAGAAACCATAAAATTTGCATCAGATCTCACATCTAACCTGATCCAGATCCTCCTCGGTCCGTTTCCTGCCATCTGATTGGTTCCTGGGAGGAGGAAGCAGGAAGAGTTCGGCGGCAGTCGGAATGCCAGGAAACACGGCCACTAGCAGCTGCTCTTCTGGAATGTCAGCGACCTGGGTGGCGCAGGACAAAGCGGTACTAATTACATAAGGCTCAATGATTTATATGTTACCGTCTCTTGCATTTACGAGGGTTACATTCATTTTAAATGAGGCTGATGGCTTCCAGTAAATCAGATTTGATATATAAAGAATGAAACCCGGCCAAGAAATTATTAGACATAAGCGTGCGAGTGCAAATGGTTCTACACACGTTGAATTCCTAAAAACCTCAATCAATATCTTAGTCAGAGATCCACTACAAAGCCCAAAGGTCTAGAAATGATGGGCTGCCGCAAAGCCAATAAAGGAAAACCCACCATGTATTCTCCCAGAGATACTCACCAAAGGCCATTTCCCTCATAAAGAGGAAATTATCCGACCTCAGGTAAATAATCTTTGTTTTATCTGGTACTACCACACAGGGCTCGACCGGTTATAAGACAACAGCTCAAGAATAGACAACCTAAGCATAATTTACAATGAGCAATGCGGCCAGAGCCGAAGCAGTCTTGCGAATCAATACTCTGAGTCTAAGTTTGTACTCACCACAGCAATATTGGAGAAAGAAAAGCCCTGGGGCTCATTGAAGGATTCAGCCTATGTGCAACTGCTACTGATATTCCTAATGATTAATGCACATCTCCGAAACTCCAGACTTTATTTCTTTCTCAACACACCAGATTCAACACACACTCCATCTGCTAGCGAATTAAGGTCCAAAAAGACAATTAGACAGCAAAAGAGAGACATAATGTTGCAATGCTCTTAATTACACCCTGCTAATAGCTTAAGAGTCATTGTTGTAATTAAATCACTTCATATCAAAACATTCCCTTCCAAAGACCGAAGAACTGCAGAATAACTTTAAAAGGCACATAGACAACAATCCATTATAGCAGAGGACAAAGTTGTTATTAAAGAGGATGTTTAGACATCTGTTGTGTTTTCTGTCATTGCAGTTCATCTTTCCCTATTTAAGTGCTTGGCTGTGTCTATTATTGACTCTCTGCTAGAATGCAAATATAGCTTTACAGGCGAATTTAAACAATTCAACACTTCTAGTATTTTTCATTCAGATGTATAGTGCTATAAAAAAATCCATTATTGTCATCTTTACAGAGAGCATCCATTGTGTAAATGTTTTCTTGGAAGCCAAGGCATCAATGTGAAAGTCATTGGGCAGTTTTTAAAGCACAACACTCACAGATTAACAATTTACTGCAAATAATTACGAAGTGAGAAATTTGCACAGCATGGGCTGGGTTTTTGCTGGAGAATGTGCCGAAGTGCCGAACACTCTGGTCATGCTGAGAGTCCATATTATGTCTGGATGTGGTGCAAATGGAAATGCAGTTGGTCCAGTGACAGGAAGTCACACTCACCTCTCTATATAGACTGGAGGTTTGAAGATGAAAGTGTCGTCCTGTTACTGGAGGAACTGAATTTACATTTGCACCAAATCTAGACATATTTACCTAAAATGATATACATATAAATACACACTACCAAAGTCTGGGGTCAGTAAGATTTTTGTTGTTGTGGTTTTCTCTTATACTTACAAAAGATGCATTTATGTTGTTCAAAAATACAGTAAAACTAACACTATAAATAAATAAATATTTTAAATATTTTTTTAAATCATATTTATATATTTTAATTTTTTAGATGATATCATAAAAATAAATTTAGTCTTCAGTGTCACATGATCCTGAAGAAATGATTCTAATATTGTGATGATTCTAATATTGCTCAGTGACATTTCTTATCATTATCATTGTTTGACACCGCTTATCATTCTCTTTACTAGTTATGAAAACCATTGTGCTATATATATATATAGATATATTTATATTATTATATATATGAAATATATAATATAACACCCCTATTATGCCATTTCCAATATTACCTTTCATGCAGTGTGTAATGTAGCTGTATGTGATTGTAAACGATCTGCAAAGTTGTAAAATTGAAAGTGCACAATAAATGAAGTTATTGTCTCCCAAAATAAATAATCGACCATGAACAGCTGAAACGAGTTGTTAGTAATTCAAATCCCACTTCCGTGATGGCTACACGTCACGGGTAACACATTTGCATAATGCGTACCTATGTTCTACGTTGGCCGGCCGCGAACAACTTGACCCTGCCCACAAACACCTCATTCAACATGTCTGTTCAACATGGGATTCATAAAACGCCTGCTGTTGACAAATGTATCAGTATCCTGTTTATTTGGACCAGCTGCTCCACTGAATCACAACCTATAAGTATGATAAATAATAGATGTTTTGCATAGAGCATCCAAAATACAGAACTATTGAAATAGGTGTATTGTTTACGACACGTGCTGTACGCCGTAGACCAAACACAACAGACCATCTGACCAAACAGAGCAGACCAGGCTCATGGTAAGGAGGGGTTTAGAGAGACTGAATCTTTGAACTGCTTCGAACGAATCGTTTGAGAATTCACTGGACAATGTGGTCATATTAAATGCATATTTTGAGAAAACGAAAGTGTTTTTTCACCTTGCATGCATGTTAACCTTTTGTAGGAGACTCCCAAACCCATATTAGGAACCGTAAAAATGTCATAATAGAGGCACGGTACAATTTTATTTATTTTATTATTATTATTTTTTTAACAATGCAAAAGTCTTCAATGTTACTTTTTTTTTTTTTCAATTTAATGCATCCTAGCAAAATAACAGTATTAATTTCTTATAAAAAACTTAACACTTTTATGAAGCCATTAAGTTTCAAAAAAAAAAAAAAAAACACAATAAAAGTGGTCCATACAACTGATATGCCATATTCAAAATCTACTGAAGTCAATTGCTTTTTATTAGAAATTATGTTGGTATTGGTAACACCCTCTCTCCCCTGAAATGCCACTATGAAATGATTTGGCACTTGTGCATATCATTACTCCATGTAAAATGTTGTGAAGTTTAATGGATCATTGATGTCACAAGTACTAAAGGGTATTTGTGCCTACCCCACCTCCCCCCATGATATCATATTCTCTCTATACCATACCCATCAATAACAGTGTCAAAAAAGCCTAAAATAATAAACAAAACTTTGTCCTTCTTTCAGTATCAAAGTGTTTGTGATTCAAGTCCTGTGCTGACTCGGAGGCACTGGCTCTGCCTTTAACCCCTGCTACTGAAACCTTTCATTCTCATCTCCTCAGGCTGTTATACTGATATCGCCCCGGTGCACCAGAACAGACAGCCCCCTCCACTCACCTCTCCTGCCCATTGCCTCAAACAGCCGTCTTAAATGGACCCTGACTTTGATTATGTCTGAGCCTCACTCTCCCTCTCTTTTTAATACACTGAGCTGTTTATCAGCGGCAGTATGGATAAAGTGTATCGGCTTCCTCTAGGGTACCACGGGAAGTGCTTTAAATGCAAGAGGATAAATGAAAGGAATGGGAAAAGGCGAGTCTCTTTACCATGAGAGCTCAATATTAAGCCATTAGGATTTGAGCTTGATGTTGAAACAAAGAGGGGAAAAAGTTGGAAGAGGACACATCTGCAAAATTCAAATTAAAGCCAAAGAAACTGAATCCAAGAACACAAACTACAGCAGATAATAAGAGAGAAAGAGCATGTGTAGAAGACAGAGGTATGTGTGCACTTTACGAGCAGATGTGAGATCAGTAGCCTCTTTGTGCTCAGCTGGTCTGACTTTGTTCTCAGGCAGATTCTAAAGCTCTGTTCTGTATAACGGAGTTTAGATTTAATTTTGATATTTAGGGATCACTGTATTTTTGTATTTTATGTCTGAAATAGCGATAGAAAATGGCTGGCTGGATGAGCCCAGTTTTCCTAATGAAACAAGAAGCTGAAAAATCACTTTAAACCAGACTAAGCCGGTTTTCTGGTCTTAGCTGGGCTCTTCCTTTCGTATGTCTTTCGATCACTGAAGCAACTAAAAGAACATCAAGACCACACACCCACAACCATAAACAAGCCATACCAAACTAAACCATTTGAAGTCCAACAGATCAGCTTACGCCGTTGTTTCAATTTAAGACAACTCGTGTTAAAAAAAAAATGGTTACACTTTACAATAAGGTTCATTAGTTAATATTAGTTAACAACTTTAGTTAACATTAACTAAGCATAAACACTTCTACTGCATTTATTAATTACTTATGAATTAACAATGAACAACTATTGAAAACAATCATCACTGTTTGTTCAGGTTACTTAATACATTAACTAACAAATACTATTTCACCAAAAAAAACAAATAATATGAATTTTACATTTTTTAATTTTTTCAAAAAAATTCAATTGTTTTGAATTTTCTGTTCATTAAAGAAATATTAAGAAGCACAAATGTTTTAAACATTGACAATACGTTTTTTTGTTTGTTTGGTTTTTTTTGAAAGAAAGAAATGTATACTTTCACTAAGGAGCATTACATTTATCAAAAGTGACAGTAAAGACTTTTCTAAATGTTACATTCATTTTATTTCACCTCTGAACATTCCAAACCTGTCCTGTTTTATTATTAAGTTATCACATACAGTATACTTTATGTAGCCTATTGAAACTACTGGGATACAATTCTACTTCGAAGAACATTTAATATTGAACTGCGACGATCCCAGGGTTGGACTGACAGCTCAGGTACATGTGTATGTGCACCGAGTGTAATGTCAACGTATCGACCAGCGGTGACTTCAATCTCTCTGTCAGCTCTGAACACAACTGAGAACCACTAGCGCCATTGTCCATCACACACACACTGTATTTTTTTATTGCCCTAAACCAACCCTACACCTAAACCTACCCCTCATAGAAAACTTTCTGCATTTTTACAATCTCAAAAAAACTAATTCTCTATGATTTATAAGCTTTTGTACCCATGGGGACCTCAATTTAGTCCCCATGTGTTGGTGTGTATACAGGTTTAAGTCCACACCAGTGTAGAAAAACCTGTACACACACACACACACACACACACACTACTGCAGGCCTACATCATCACCCAAACACCTCCCTGGAAGACAATGAATTACTCCCACTGAGTGCAGTTTACTGGCTAGTGATTCACTAGGAATTATGCAAATTGATTAATGCTGCCCTCAAAATCACACATGTAGAACACATTACTGTGACCTTGTGTGTCAGTTCTGAGAGCTAGGTGAGTACTAGATACACTTTACTACTTCATCACTCCATCACCGTGATCCAGACATCTGAACTGGCTCTTCAAAATGTTCTCATCTACATGTCACTTCTGGAAATATGCCCCGTTATAACTGTTGCCACGATCATCTCTTTAAAATGAAGTTTAATTCACAGCCTGCCTTTTGCGGGCAGTAATATTGTGATGTTAATTGCACAAGGAAAACAGGCGCTGAGTTGTGATATCTAGAATAAGCCTAAATAGCCTAATTTACATATAAAGGATGTGTGTTTGTGCTGAAATGAAAGACAATGACTTAAATTAAACACAGAGTGGTGCTGTTTCAGTGCATTTATCACCTGGTTAAATGGATTGTGGGTGGTTAGCAAAAAAGAGGCAGGTTGCAATGTGACAAAAGTGGTCTAACTGGTTAAGGAATTCTTCCCTTAGTGTGATGAGGAGCTTGATCCCTCCTGAGAGACAAAATAAAACATTACAAAAAATGCCATTTTCTTAATTAGTAATCTGTTTTATATTCCAGTGAAAATATCTAAATATGTACCATATTTAGATATTTTTATACTTTTTTTTTTAATTTTTTTTTTACTTTTTTTATTTTATAACCCTAATCCTAACCCTATATATATACTTGTTAACCATTCATCAAATGAAATATGGTAAAAATCAGTTTGCAAATGAAGTTAAAAAAAAAAAAAAAAAAATAAATAAATAAATAAAATACAATTAAAAGATCACTTTCTCTGATATAACAGAAGCTTTAATCGAAATAAAATATTACAATAATACATTTAATATAGAATTATTTAAAATGTAAGTGAAGAGACATTATTATTTCTTGTCTTGTTTTCCAGTGAAAATATCTAAATATGTGCCTCCTATATATATTATATTTCATGCATATATCAAATCAAATATGCTCAAAAAACAATTTACAAATGAAGTAAGAAGAATAAATGTAATTTAATTTGTCTTCTTGCTAGACCGATTGCTTTCTCTGATATAATGGAAGCTTTAATCTAAATAAAATAATAAAATTAATAAATGTTATATATAATTATTTAAAATTTAAGCAAAGAGTCATTGTTATTTCTTGTCTTGATTTCCAGTTTAAATATTAATTTTGTTGTTACTAGACAGACTCCTTTCTTTGATGTAAAGGAGGCTTTAATCTAAATAGTATAATTTTTTATTTATTGATTTTTAAGTACACACACACACACACACACACACACACACACACACAATTACTGCAGGCCTACATCATCACCCAAACACCTCCCTGGAAGACAATGAATTAAGTACCACTGAGTGCAGATGCAGTTTATATAAAAAAAAACATATTATATATATATATGTTTATAAATATATAATATCCATATATATATTTGTATATAACCCTGTGTTAATTTCACCTTCCCTGAATATATCTATGTTTACCTATCTTCCCTGAATATATCTAGTAATTAAACTATTTTTCAGTGAAGGAAAATATAGAAGCAAAGTGTAAGGGACAAGAACAAAGGATGGAATCAAGGCAACGGGAGGTATTTGACCAGGATCTGGAGGAGCTACAGAGATGAGCCAGGAAAAGACAGCCGTAGAATAAATTCCCACTCACTTGTAGAACAGCCTTCTGAATTACCCGACCCACATCCTGTCTCCACTCCGGGATGTCGGGGTTGGCCTCGTCCAGATTAGGAGAGAAAGATAAAAGAAGCGATTTGAAGAATTCTGTCACAGAGGAAGAGAGAAGCAGAGACAGACCCTTAATTCTTTCTCTCATAAGATGCCCAACACCTTCTATCTGTGATTTGTTCCAGATGATTTAGTCGAGCTGTAGCAGAGTTATCATTACTGACAGGTATGGAAAGGTTAGCGCTGATTACAAAAATGATTACAGTCTATTTGGCAGTTGCCAGAAGGGAGTTTTTATGACTAGCTTGCAGTGTCAAGAGACAATTTCCTGTAATTCTGAACACTCAGAAAGCTGCAATTATACATTTCATCAAGGTTAGGGTTATTTATACATACATTGTTACCCTAGAGGAAAAAAGTAAAGAGGAAAAAGTAACTTGAAAAATAGGCCTTTATGTATGTAACAAAACACCAAAAAAAAAAAAAAAAAAAAAAAAAAAAAAAACAAAAAAACATATAACAACCTATATAAAAAATCATCAAAAAAACATTGATAAAGAGCATATACTGTTGGATTGTGAACTATGGACTTTAATTAATTAAAAAAAAAATAATAACACAAAACACACACAACAAACCAATATCAAAACAAAATCAATCCACAACAAAAATCACAAAATACACATGCACACTACATCAAACAAAATCTATATAACTATCTATCAAACAAACAAACTAACATCACAAATACACAAGATTAAATAAAATCTATCTATCTATCTATCTATCTATCTATCTATCTATCTATCTATCTATCTATCTATCTATCTATCTATCTATCTATCTATCTATCTATCTATCTATCTATCTATCTATCTATCTATCTATCTATCTATCTATCTATCTATCTATCAACCTACCTGGCTACACACACACACACACACACACACACACACACACACACACACACACACACACACACACACAGTATATAAAATGGCTCGGTAAATACTTGGTAAATGCTTTAAAATAGTAAAAAATATTTATTTTAATTAATTAATTTATTTATTTATTTATTGGAGCATTTAGGAAGTGTGCGAGTTATTTCCTTGGTTTATTTGGTTGTTCTTTAATTTTTAGTTAAGGCATGATGGAAAGTTTCCAAGGCATTTTTAATGTGACCTTGTCATATATATGTATGAAGAAAGAAAGAAAAAAAGTAGAAATCTAAAGTGAAGAACCTGTCATCAATACTATGTCATATTTGTCTGAATGTAATCACTCACCTTGTATGGCGATGCTTCTGGTGTCCTGTAGTATAGAGTCTCCTCACTACAACTTAACAATGACCTAGACCAACAAACATTTTACAAACACAACAAAAATAAAAATGTCCAAATCAATAAATTTCTATCTCAACAATAATACACCTTAAAAAAAAAAAAAATTCAAAACGCAATCCAATGGCAGACAGAAAATCACGTTTTTGTTATTTGTATGCTCAATGACTTCCTTAAAAGAAAACTCTTTTAAAATGATTAGCGCCAACGGCTTTATTGATGTTTCAGGGCGAACAAGCATAAACTAAAGAACACATCTAAATACCACATAAACGACAAGAACAAGAACTACAATATTAACGGTTCATTGCTCCTGTTCTGTTTATCTTCTACCGTAAAATGTCTCAGAGGCCTTCGCCCAACAAAGCGAGGCAGAAAATCTGTAATTAGGAGCTGCTTGTACCTCCGTGTTGTTCCCCAGCCACCAGAAATAGGTGAGCGTTCTGAAATGAGAAGGCCAGACCACTGCCGTCAAGTTCACCTCCTTATTCTTAATGACCACATATGGAGCCAGCAGCTGAATATGCTCCACAGGGCCTGAAACACAAACACACACACACACACACACACACACACACACACACACACACACACAGACAATACAAGATAATCAAACAGGGCAAGGGGTGTGCAAAAACGAAATATTTTGCAAAATCAACTAGCCCGTGGGATGAATAACGTCTCTGTTACGTATGTAACCCTCGTTCCCTGAAGGAGGGAACGGAGACATCATGTTGGTAGAGACCAATTCGTCAGTCAGAGACGTGATGTCAAGAGTGACCGACTGAAAGGGAACTAGTCGACTATTTGGCCCAGTATAAAAATGTTCAAACACAGCCAGACACAAAACAACAATTGGACGCTGTTCAAACACAGCTAGACAGAAAGCAAAGGAATGGAAATAGAACGCAGGGGTCTTGAGACCTGTTTTTAAAAGTTTAAGTATTTTTAACTTGGCACAGCATTTTAAAAATGCAACACTCGCAGCGGAAAAAAGAAAAAAAATGTGCCAAGAAGTCAGTCAGCATGTGTATAGCTGTAGAGAATACATGCATTTAAACGTAACTTTTCAAAGAGAGTTTTAATGGGCTAACAGTCTAAAAGTACAACATGTTAACTGAAGCATTAGCAATAAACATATCAAAACTTTGTCAAAAATAAAAATAAATAAATCAATAAATAAAGTATAGAAAAAACTATTTGGACAACTAGTCGACTATTGTGACCCATACATGGTAAGTATGCACAAAGACATGAACATTAACAAATGACCAAATGAACATACTGTAGATCATTAAAATTGGTCCTTACTATCATTTATGTCATCATATTTTCATTCATCTAAGATCTTTCCGCAATTTGTTGTTTATTTAAATAATCCAACCAATGTTTATTAATAATTCTGCTTCGGTATTTAATACACATCAGGACAAAACAACCCCCTATTATTTTTTAAAAAATTTATCCAAAATCACCTAATCAATCACCTGTGTATTTGACAAACACACGCATCAACTGAATCTTTGTCCCAGTAGAATTGAAACCTACACATAACATCAACATAAAAACAACACTAATACAAGCTGAATGTTTGTCCTCATAGAGTCACCCTAAAAACAACACGCAGAGCCAAGCCTGATTATTACAACAACTCTCTAGCACACTTTCCTTAATCATTGAGGCTGGCAGCTGCGACCAAAAACAGCTGCGGGTAACGTCACCATTCTGCTCCACAGACACCGGCCCATCTGCTTTCAGACACAAGCATTGTTTTCAGCCCCAGAGTTCATTCCTGCCATAACTCTGCCTCATATATGAGATGAGGTGTGTGAAACCAGACACAGGAGCCGCTTATTTACAGAGAAAACATTCACTGCGTCAAATGAATTACCTCTCAGCATGTATTTCAGCTTCCTGTGGGAACCCATCATATTACTTTTGATACGTAATATATACTTTACACTCTATATTGTGTTGGTTTGGCTAACTCATCCTGATGGGTCAATTGCAATCCACCGCAATCATAATTGCTGTTTACCAGATAGGATATTGCATAGGGAATATAACCATAAATATGACTCAAATGGCTCTAAGCGAGTCTTCTGTAAATCTGCATTCTGCCATTTTGTAAGCTAAAATAATAAATAATAATAATAATAATAATAATTATTATTATTATATATTTTTTTCCAGTTGAATATGTGGGAGGAAATCATGAATCCTCAGTAAATTACATTTCTTATTTGTATTTAATCCAATCCAAACAGTAATAACAGTCTGCCATATATACACTTCCAACTATTGATATAAATAATACAATATAATTCACATCAAAAATATTCCAGTATTATATTGGCTTCATGGTGAAAGTTTTCCTGCACACAGCACATCAGACTACAGAAAACAAACAAACAAAAAAATGTAATTAATTTATTATTAAGCCCATGCAATACACACAAAAAAATATAAATACAAAACTGCTAAACCAGCCAAGGCATATTCAAAATACAAAAAAGACGTTAGTAAATTTCATGGCTTATTTGTTTAGGTATATTATGTGATCAGATAGTTAAATAATACTATATATTCTTCTTATAGACTGTCATTGTATATATAGTATCTATTATATTATATATTATATATATATATATATATATATATCTATATATATATAGTATTATACTTATTATAGGCTTATTCTTACTCATGGCAATTTTATTTATAAATTTATCTTTTTAAAATATAAACATGGCTTCATGCCCAATGAAACAGTTCCTGCACCCGGGTGCAGTAGGCCCCAAAAACACCCATAACAAAAAAACAAAAACTGCTAAACCAGCCAGTTAAAAACATCAAAAACAGAGAAAAAGAAAGAAGAGGATCAGGAAGTTGAAGTCCATGACCCTAAACACTCTACATCTGGTTATGGGTGCAAGTGAAAGAACGCTAAATCATACATGTGCGTGTGTGTGTGCGAATAATTCCCAAATCCGTGCTTATGCATCCCCAAATCCCCCTCCTTTCTCTCTTTCTGCCATTAGCACATTGTAGCCTAATGCTACTAGGATATTAATTTGTAACACTGTATAAGCAGCACATGAAGGATATGTGCTGAGGTCACGAGGATCAGACAAATTCCTTTTTCAGGGAAGTCAGTTTACAAAGTTTAGCTGCTATCCTGGAACACATAAACCCCTCCACCCCCATTTCACTGCCAGAATGAATGAATGAGTGAATTAATGAATTATTAGCATTTTTATTCAGTTGTCTAGTAAAAATATCAACATGAATAATACCTTATAAATATATTTTTTAGAAGGAAAATACTGTTTTAGTAAAACTTTACAACGAAAAGTACTCAGAAGTTTGAGATCAGTGAGATTTCATTTTTTCTGAAAATAAATAAATACTTTTATTCAGAAAAGACACATTAAACAGATCAAAAGTGAGAATTAAGACATTTATAGTAGAAGAGATTTCAAATATATTCTGTTCTTTTGAAATATTCATCAAATAATCTTGAAGAAAAAAAAAACATTATGGCTTACACAAAAATATTAAGCCACAAGAAATATTTCTTGAGCATATTAAAATTATTTCTGAAGTAATAACATGTGACACTGAAGACAGGAGTAATGATGCTGAAAATTCAGCTCTGCATCACAGGAATAAATTATATTTTAAAATATATTAAAAAAGAAAACAGTTCTTTTAAACTGTGTAAATATTTAACAAAATACTGTTTTTGTTGTTGTTGTTGTTTATCAAATAGAGACTATACAATTGTTTGTTTTTAACTTTATGTATTTGTATTATTTTATATTACACTGTTAAAATCTATATCATTTTTTTTTCCTGACATGAAGCACAGGTTTTATGAAATACAAATAAAATGTATTATTAATAATAACAATTAATAACTAAAATAACTATTAGACATGTAAACTGATATTTCATTATTATTAGACAATTTCTCTATATATAAAGGTGCATCTCAATAAATTAGAATGTTGTGGAAAAGTTAATTTATTTCAGTAATTCAACTCAAATTGTGAAACTCGTGTATAAAATAAATTCAGTGCACACAGACTGAAGTAGTTTAAGTCTTTTGTTCTTTTAATTGTGATGATTTTGGGTCACATTTAACAACAAATCTCAACAAATTAGAATACTTCATAAGACCAATAAAAATAGAAAAAAAAAAAAAAAGTGAATTGTTAGCCTTCTGGAAAGTATGTTCATTTACTGTACATGTTCTCAATACTTGGTAGGGGCTCCTTTTGCTTTAATTACTGCCAAAATTCGGCGTGGCATGGAGGTGATCAGTTTGTGGCACTGCTGAGGTGGTATGGAAGCCCAGTTTTCTTTGACAGTGGCCTTCAGCTCATCTGCATTTTTTGGTCTCTCGTTTCTCATTTTCCTCTTGACAATACCCCATAGATTCTCTATAGGCTTCAGGTCTGGTGAGTTTGCTGGCCAGTCAAGCACACCAACACCACGGTCATAGCCAACTTTTGGCTTTTTTGCTTTTGGCAGTGTGGGCAGGTGCCAAATACTCCTGGAAAATGAAATCAGCATCTTCAAAAAGCTGGTCAGCAGAAGGAAACATGAAGTGCTCCAAAATATCTTGGTAAAAGGGTGCAGTGACTTTGGTTTTCAAAAAACACAATGGACCAACACCAGCAGATGACATTGCACCCCAAATCAACACAGAATGTGGAAAATTAAAACTGGACTTCAAGCAACTTGGGCTATGGGCTACTCCCACCCTTCCCCCAGACTCTAGTACCTTGGTTTCCAAATGAAACACAAAACTTGCTCTCATCTGAAAAGAGGACTTTGGACCACTGGGCAAGAGTCCAGTTCTTCTTCTCCTTAGCCCAGATAAAACACCTCTGACGTTGTCTGTGGTTCAGGAGTGGATTAACAAGAGGAAGATGACAACTGTAGCCAAATTCCTTGACACGTCTGTGTGTGGTGGCTCTTGATGTCTTGACCCCAGCCTCAGTCCATTCCTTGTGAAGTTCACTCAAATTCTTGAATCGATTTTGCTTAACAATCCTCATAAGGCTGCGGTTCTCCTCGGTTGGTTGTGCATCTTTTTCTTCCACACTTTTTCCTTCCACTCAAAACTTTCTGTTAATATGCTTGGATACAGCACTCTGTGAACAGCCAGCTTCTTTAGCAATGAATGTTTGTGGCTTACCCTCCTTTTGAAGGGTGTCAATTATTGTTTTCTGGACAACTGTCAGATCAGCAGTCTTCCCCATGATTGTGTAGCCTAGTGAACCAAACTGAGAGACCATTTTGAAGGCTCAGGAAACCTTTGCAGGTGTTTTGAGTTGATTAGCTGATTGGTATGTCACCATAGTCTAATTTGTTGAGATAGTGAATTGGTGGGTTTTTGTTAAATGTGAGCCAAAATCATCACAATTAAAAGAAAAAAAAGACGTAAACTACTTTAGTCTGTGTGCATTGAATTTATTTAATACACGAGTTTCACAATTTGAGTTGAAATACTAAATAAATGACTTTTCCACGAAATTCTAATTTATTGAGATGCACCTGTGTAATGAAAACATATATTAACATATATATATACACATTATTATTTTTGTTTTCTTACCACAATGGCTTCTTATTTTCATTTTAAGCTTAAATTAAGAAACAACATTTAGTAAGGTTTATACTTAAAATTATGAAAAGATGGATGAACAGATAGATATCTAACAATAAACTAAGCTAATCTCTTTCCTCATAAACTTTCTCTGCTTCTATCTTTTCCAACCTTGAACTGCTTTCTCTGTTAAAAAAAAAAAAAAAAAAAAATCTTGTGTTGCACCTTAAAGGCATTAAATATTAAGGTCCATTTGATTTGCCTAAGAAACAGCCCCGGCTCTGACCCTCATGAATATAAATAGATAGAATTCTTAGCCCATCTCACTATCTGTTTCCCTCTCTCTCTCTCTTTACTAGCACCCACTCTCTTAATGAAAGGAATAAGCCCTCATTTCCTCATCTCATCATACTGTAATGTGACAACTCTGCTGTGGTGAGACGCCTAGGGAGAAACACTTTACCTGGAATGAGCAAGCGAGTGTCTGTGTGTGTGTGTGTGTGTGTGAGAGAGAGAGAAAGAAACCAAGAGAAAATATGTGTGACCATGTGTGCACTGCACCTCAATGAAAAGCTATTCCCCAGCAGGCTTGTAATATGTATCAGGCTTGCACCATACCATCTGTACAAGTGAAGCCTTTTCATCCGCCAGAGCTCCAGCACAGCTCGAAGCAGAGGACACCAAATTATGGAAAGTTTCCAGAATGTCAGAATGACCTATGTGGGTGTAAACGGTCACATATAGAGCTCAATGATAGTCTCACTTAGTCGGACTGGTCTGAAAGTCTGGTCCACCAAGAACAGCCCACTTAGACAGAAAAAAATAGCCTGACCAACATGTAAAGCAACCACTCATGGTTCTTTTTGTGATGGTGTCATTAAGGGGGAGGTTAATATAAAATAGTTGGAACCACAATAATAAACCAGCACAGTAAAAATGTTTTAAATTATAGCACAACTGTGTCTATACAATAACTGACAATAACTGGCTGAAATATCTTCTCTAATCTGTTGTTATCTTAAAGGAATAGTTCACCCCCAAATGAAAATGAACTCACCCTCATGACATTCAAGTAAATGAGTTTGTTTCTTTATCAGAACAGATTTGGAGAAATTTAAAATTGCATCACTTGCTCACCAGTGGATCCTCTGCAGTGAATGGGTGCCGTCAGAATGAGAGTCCACACAGATGATAAAAACATCACAATGATCCACAAGTAATTGACATGACTCCAGTCCATTAATTAACATCCTAAAATGTAAAGCTGTGTTTATAAGAAACAAATCCATCAACACATTTTTAACTTCAAACAACTGTGTCATTCTAAAATGCAAGTCTTTTTGCATAAAATTGCTTTCTCCATTGAAAAACTCATATGCACAGACCAAGCACCGTTTACAAGCAAAAACAGTCCTAAACAAACATGCTGGTGAATTTTGACACGAGAGAACGGGATGGATTTTTTTCACTGGAGGAAACATATTTTTTGGCCAGATAAAATACGTTCATGATGGATTTCTTTCTTATAAACATGCTGCTTTTCACATCACAAGACATTAAATGATGGACTGGAGTGGTGTGGATTACTTGTGATGTGTTTATTATTGTGATTTTTTTATCAGCTGTTTGGATTCTCATTCTGATGGCACCCATTCACTGCAGAGGATCCAGTGGTGACAAAGTGATGCAAATTAAAGTCTTCCAAATCTCTTCTGATTAAGACACTCATCAACATATTGGCTGGTCTGAGAGTGATTAAAATTTCCAGCAAATGTTCATTTTTGGTTGAACCATTCCTTCAAGGTGCTATTTCTGACCTGAACCTTGACTTTGAAAATGACTTTTGTTGGTGTATGCTAATGTAGTCTGGTTGATTCGGACATATTAATTATTATTTCTGATCAAAAAAAAATAAATTACAACACAAAACACAAAACACACTACAAGACAACACACAATACACCATTATTATTATTAATAATTATTATTAATAATTATTATTATTATTATTATTATTATTATTATAGCACTGGTCAATTTTGAGCTGTTTGGCTTGTTGTTTCAGACTAGTGGAAAAACATCCAAATTACACTACACACTTTTTTAAAGGAATTATTTTTTTTTTCCTTCATGCACTGAGCAAGAACTCTCCACCCCAGTAGAACTTGCATACACCAAACTTTATTGCTGTAAAATATTCTGAACGTTTTTACAGTTTGGCTCATGTATCATTTGCCTGTTTTGCCTTTTTTAACAAAATGATATCCCTACAGTAGTTGACTGTATTTTCTGATTTATTAAGCAATAAAAAAAGAGCTATCCAAGATCCTCTCTGTAAAACCTTAACCTCTAATATGTCAACAAAATGTAACAAGAATTCATGCACCTGGCTATCCAATGTTAAGATTTCTATTCTGGGTATTTATGCAAATTAGTTAATATTTAATAAGTTAACAATCATTTGTATTCTGAAAACAAAACTTGCCATTTTTGTTTGCAATTCTTAATGTAATCAAGCAACTGGATAAGTATGGTGATATCTGTTAGTATTTATTTCTATTATCTATTACCATGTATTAGTACCTACTCACTTTGGATGTTTTGCCTTAAAATGTAAAAAAACACATCCCATGTCTTTTGTCGTTAATTTCAAAGTCTTTGTGTCTAATTATAACTTTCTTTTGCCCCCCTAAAAAAGATACTGTTTCTTCCACTTGAAATCTGAGATCTGAAGCAAAACCAGTTGAGAACCAATGCTTTAGCTAACAGACATAATACATTAATCTATTATATGGACATCTAGATAACTGATCATTGATAATCTGCTCACATGGAGTTAGCGCATCAATTTAATAATTATTATTGTATAATTTAGGTCTTGACTTAATACCAGGCCCATAATTATAGCTTCTGGCCATGCCGCATTTTAAATGATCAGATCCCCGAATACGATAATCTGACTATGATTTTCCATTAGCTGAGTTCATTGGATTCAGATGACCCTTGTGATGATCTCACCTCTTCTAGCCGCACCAGGAAGGTCACATTGCTGCCCATGTTGGCTGTGAGTTTGTCATCATGGGTCGTCAGGACTAAACCTCGCGGGGGGCGATTCGGACACTGCTGTTTCCTGGCTGTGTACATTTCCTTCACTCCTTTTGTGCAGTTATTCGCTACCACTTTACGATACCTGAAACACACAAAGAAATCAAAAACTAGTTTGAAACACCTATCTTTTGAGATAAACAATTTGATGGCTCAATGACATTCACATTGTGACTTAGTGTCTGGGTCACTGTATTTATCCTTTTGAATACAACAAGCCTGATAGATCCATTCTGAGTAGCTCTGTTTTTTTTATTGCTGGATTAATGGGTTTGGGCGACAATTTATGTGACACAATCTCTGAAAATGATAATCGCGTTCTTTCTCTGTTTCTTTCCTTGTCTGTAATTTCGTACTCTTGCTCTGAATGGATATGCTTTCTGACTGATGTTGGTTTTAAATTAGGTTTAAATTAAGTCTTTCCATTACACAGTGTTATCTGTCCAGCTAGGTCTCTTTGTATGGATTGTCTGTCTAGAAAGTTGTCGTAAAGACAGACGCCACAATCTCCAGAAAGTTTAAAACCTGCTCACGTCAATAAGGCTTGTGCCTGCTCATCAGCACCGTAAGTTTAAATCATGGCTCACTTAATTAAAAATAACCATTTCCTAACACATGATTGGTTTAGTGCTAGAAATATGAAAAGTGTGCATGTTGTAAACAGACAGCTTACCCTGTGCTGTTGAGGTAGTTTTGCCCTTGGCTGCAGCTTCGAGACAATGTGGAAGGGTTGAACCAAAATGCAGGCAAACAGTTTCCATCCCCTCTTCTCTCAAATCCATAATCACTACAAAAAAAAAAAAAAAAAAAAAAAAAATCTCTCGTATAAATAGCATTTCTTAATTTTGACTCGTTTGAGATATCAATCCATCCATAAAACATAAATTCACTCCAGGTATGTTTGACTAGTTTCATACAAGGTCATCGCAAGTTCAAATCTAATTTGTGACATTTTTTAATGCTGTTCTCTAATGCCTATCCTGTAAAACATTCTCCAAACTACCTGTACATCCTTTCATTCATGCACAGCGGCACATCTTGTATTCAAGCATGTCCCTCTTTTATGCCCTTGAGACAATTGAAGCCATTGAGATGTATTAATTCTGGGATGACAAATGTCTTTTCTTCTTTGAGAGCTGCAGGCATCAATGTATGTCCTTAACATCTTTTAATTCTCTCTTCTCCCAGAAGCCCTGGAACCTGCTGAAGTAAATGTACGTTCATACAGTATATCACCGGTGGCTTTGATTTATCAATTAATTACTGATCCACAACAAAACCCAGCAGACCACATGGTCCCTTTTGGCACCACACATTTGAGTTTTTAATTATGAGCAGTTCCAAACCGGTACTCAGATAAGAGTCAAGCTTTAAAAGATATTTGTGTGCTAGTGCTCAGATTATTCCCTTACAAATGTAGTGTTGTTTTATGTAAATATAAAGCTGCCATCCAGCACCTACTGTAAGGAAGGTATGGCTGGGTATCATCTATAAAATTATGTTTACGAAAAATTTAACCTAAAGGGATCGCTGGGTATCATCTATATAAAAATGCTACAGAATATTATGTTTACGAAAAATTTAACCTAAAGGGATCAAATACAACGAAAATAAAACAGCTCCCAAGATTTAACATTGAGGTACACCACAAGTTAATGGTACCATAGAAGAAGAAAAAAATTCCATGGTCAATGGCATAAAGGTCAAGCTTTTTTACACTGGGTTTGTATCATTGTAGTTGTATTAATGTATGTGCTTTCTTGTTGGTTTTATAATTAAATTTCTTAATAAATTTGCCTCGCCTTAATTTTGAAAACTAAAAAGTAGTGTCCTTCAATAATAAAAAAAAAAAAAAAAAAAAAAAAAAAAAAAAATCATGATCATCTTTGAAGTGGATTTTAGTATAATGTGTGATGGTGTGAATATCTGATATTGTGAGGTAGTAATGATGTAAAATGGTCAAGACATTTCTTACTTTTTTTGGAGAAAAAATCTTTCATAAGTAAGAAGAAATTGAGTTTCTGAATTACAGTCTGAATTACTGACTGGTTTAGTAATGATACCTAATTAAGCTTTGCAAATATCCAAAAAAAGAAAGAACTGGTTTCTATATCACTGATACCTAATAATCAGCAGCTACTCAATTGTTCAGAATCATGATGGCAGCAGTAGTATCCAAAAAAAAGACACATTTTAATAAAGGAAAATATATACATATACAGTAGTTTTTTGAAGTAGATCAAAACTCTCAAGGACAACTTTGACATCATGTTCGCACTTCAACACTGGTGAAGTGAACGAGGCTTGAGAGATATAATTCAGTTTAGACAGTTTGCAAGAATGTTTAGCATCTGTGGTATGAAAATGATCGCTGCCAGACACTGGTGAAGTGAACGAGGCTTGAGAGAATTGTGACTCATGAGTGAGGGTGCGGGCTCAGTGTTGCCAGTTCCAGCTATAGTAAGGATTTTTGGACTTGTCTTTTTCACTTAATTCAACAAATCAAACAATAAATCAAATAATAAGTTCAACAATATCTTCATCAATATCTTTATCCAAACATATTAAAAAATATCTGAAAAAATTTCGGTCTACTTATATTCTCTTCTTATATTCGTTTTTATAGCAATATCTGGCAACACTGCATCACCGGAACTTAAACTAATCAAAAAAGCCTACGGACAGGTTACTGCTGACAGGATAGCACATTCTGTAAGGCAAACACAAAACATATCATGATATTATTCATCAGAAATGTTATCAACGCTGTCAAAAACAGTAGCATTTGACACTAGTAGTACACAGATCTAGAACAAGTAGATTACAGAATGAAATAAAATAGCCCGCAAAAACACTAGCCATGAAAAAGTCTATGCTATTTCATTCAGTAGGGTATAGTAGTAGTAAGTTTTCACAAAGTCATGCTAAAAACATTCATAAGAGCACTAGACAAAGTTATCATCTATATAGCAATGAATATTAACAAAAAACTATAACAGTAATGTTACCGTTGCATGATTAATAAAATTATCCACCCATATAGTAAAATATTAACAAATTTTTATTGCAATAAATATGGTATAATTTCAAAGTGTTCATCCCCCAAACATCTACATGTCTGTCTCTTTTAAAGTGTTTAGTGTGTATAATGAGTTGTATTTGTAGGGGTTATTATAGCACAATTCTTAACTCCACCCCGGACGTCACTAATGTTCAAACCCTGGCTACAGCCATGAACACACACACACACACACACACACACACACACACACACACACACACACACACACACACACACACACACAGGCTATACTGCAATTATTATTATAAAAGGTGAAGAAATGAAGAAACCCTAATTACAGTTGTCCTCGCAACAAATTAATTACAAATGTTACTTTGTCCTTCTGTCAGTATCACATATTTTATATCTGCAGCTAGAAGATGCGTTTTTAATTCTTACACCACAACCTAAACCAATAAAAATTATTAGATGAGCTCTCTGTATCAGAGCTAATGGAAAGAGACAACATATTATATTCCACAGAATAATTACTCTGCATATCATGTCACAAGTTGTTTTTTGCAATTAAAAGTTCTGTGAATCACAGCGAAGTTAGCAAAAGTTGTTTTGTTTTTCAAGCATGTTCCTATCTTAAAACTGCAGGAAGAAATATGTACCGGTGGGCCGAACTGATCTGGACAATGAATATATAAAACCAAAATATCACAGAAGCTAATGGACTTAATTAAGCTGCTAAAGTTTTTCTCATTCAGAAATGAGGCTCAATGGAAGAAAAAAAAAAGTACCACAGCTTGGCTGTATCTGGTTAATTTAAGATAAACAGAGAACTGGGTAAAAATTTAAAATAAATTAGCATGCAAATTAAATCTGTTTAGTAGTTTGTCATGTCTGTATCATCCAGACAATTACACCTACAAATCACACAAAATGCATTACCAAAAAAAAAAAAAAAAAAAAAAAAAAAATAAGTTGCAATGCAATGCAATAACTGTGAATTATGGTTCTTTAATTTGTTTACACAAAGAGATAGAGAGAGAAAAAAAAAAACAATTCTGTTCTGGCAGAACTAATCCTAAGTTTATTCAAACTTTAATTAATGGCTTGATGTTAAAAAGCAATGAAAAGTTGCAATTCTGAACTCTGAAAGTGCTCATTTGAAACATGTAGGTTTGGGTCTAATATGCAACATGTCCTAATTGCTTATTTTCTTTCATTTCTCAACTGCCCGTCAAAAACAAAACAGCAAAAATAACATCATGTTCCTTTTCTTTTTAAGTTGACATATTATAATAATTTCCCCTGATAAAAAAGGAAATACATGTTTGATGCTAAACTATGTGCTGCAGCTCAGTCTTTTATACAGTATAAAGGATTTGGAATGTAACTATAGGACGGAAGTTGAATTACAGATTTAGTTATCAAGGGAAGATTGCTGTGATGGCAGAGGTAATAGTGTAGACATATAAAGTATCTGACAGCAATGCAGTCAAGTTAAGATGTCCTCCCATCAACTTTCAGACATTTTTTCAGGATTACTGAACTAACACATTATTTGTGATGTCTTTTCGGGAGTAAAGTAAAATGAATTTTTTCAATAATAAAAAAACAACACATTATCAAATGTCTTTTCGGGAGTAAAGTAAAATGATTTTAAGTTAACTTTTTAGGGGGTTCCATTCCTTTCATATTTTGAACAGAGCATTGCTTAATGAAAAATTCTAGTATTATAATCAAAGTACTGGGCAAATTAAAGATGCACAGTAAATCTTAAAAGGCATTCTGGGGACTACTTGCATATACAGAACACAAATGAACACATATCTGAAAGCATGTTAAGATCCCTTCACTGAGATTAATAACTGTACTATTTGCTGCAAAACAAGATCAAACAGAACAGAAGAACATATTAAAGACAAAGTAAGGATACACTGTGCATTGTTGGAAGAAGATAAAACACTTAGTCTGTGAATGTGATAAATTATGTAGATCCTGAGGTATTTATATATACTTTAAAAGAACCTCCAGACAGGCAACAACAGACTACGATGATAAAGAACCTCGATCTTCTTTTCTCCTCTCAGCCCTGCGGCCTTTAAAAGCCCAGAGACTGTCTGAATCCATGCATCTTGATCCTCAATAAGGCACCTTTCCCACCTACACCGACCCTACAGAGGGGGTTAACCAGTCCACTGGTGTAGAAGCACTATGTCTATTCTGAGATCTTTGAAAAACAGCTCCCGGATCACCAGTGAACAGAACATGAAGGCCATGCAGCTTTATAAATACCTGCGATCCCACCTAAAGAGCAGAGTAGGATACAAAACAACAGAAAATCTAGACCACATTTTATGCTTGCAGGAGTTTCAGGTCTTGCTCCGTTTGAACGGTTTCATATATTGACTCAAGAAATAAATATCTGAATAAAATAAAAGAACAATATCAAAATTTTAAACACACCGATCTAATAAATTTATCAAATAAAAAGTTTTGAGGCCGATAAAAGTGTATGAGCATAAGTCTCTCATGTTCACCAAAGTTGCCTTTATTTATTAATAAATACAAACCCGATTCCAAAAAAGTTGGGACACCGTACAAATTGAGAATAAAAACAGAATGCAATGATGTGGAAGTTTCAAATTTCAATATTTTATTCAGAATACAACATAGATGACATATCAAATGTTTAAACGGAGAAAATGTATTATTTTAAGGGAAAAATAAGTTGATTTTAAATTTCATGGCATCAACACATCTCCATGAAGAAACAGTCGAGCAACAGATAAGGACAGCAGTTTGTAAGTGTTTTGCCTCGTTTTCTCATTAGACTACTGCGTGATAGTCGTTGCTAGGAAAACTGCGCTTTATTTACGGTGTGTCTTACCCTGGAAAATACGTGTTGAAGTGGCGGAGAAAACGCCTCCGCTTCTGGATCATGTTTAGATATGGCTTCTTTTTTGACCTATAGAGTTTTAGCCGGCAACGGCGAATGGCATGGTGGATTGTGTTCACTGACAATGTTTTCTGGAAGTATTCCTGAGCCCATGTTGTGATTTCCATTACAGTAGCATTCCTGTATGTGATGCAGTGCCATCTAAGGGGCCGAAGATCACGGGCATCCAGTATGGTTTTCCGGCCTTTCCCCTTACGCACAGAGATTGTTCCAGATTCTCTGAATCTTTGGATAATATTATGCACTGTAGATGATGATAGCTTCAAACTCTTTGCAATTTTTCTCTGAGAAACTCCTTTCTGATATTGCTCCACTATTTTTCGCCGCAGCATTGTGGGAATTGGTGATCCTCTGCCCATCTTGACTTCTGAGAGACACCCTGAGAGGCTCTTTTTATACCCAATCATGTTGCCAACTGACCTAATAAGTTGCAAATTGGTCCTCCAGCTGTTCCTTATATGTACATTTAACTTTTCCGGCCTCTTATTGCTACCTGTCCCAACTTTTTTTGGAATGTGTAGCTCTCATGAAATCCAAAATGAGCCAATATTTGGCATGACATTTCAAAATGTCTCACTTTCAACATTTGATATGTTATCTATATTCTTTTGTGAATAAAATATAACTTTATGAGATTTGTAAATTATTCCATTCCTTTTTTACTCACAATTTGTACAGTGTCCCAACTTTTTTGGAATCGGGTTTGTAAATAAATAAATAAAAATACAGTAAAAAAATACAGTAAAAATTTTAATATATTGTGAAATATTATTACAATTTAAAATAACTGTTTTCTATTTTAAAGCATTATAACTTATAATGTATTTCTTTGATGGCACAGCTGAATTTTCAGCACCATCACTCCAGTCTTCAGTGACACATGATCCTTCAGAAATCATTCTAATATCTGGATTTGCTGCTTAAGACACATTTCCTATTACTATCAATTTTAGAAACAGCTGCTGATTCATATTTTTCTGGAAACTGTAATGCAGGATTTTTAATGAATAGAAATTCAATTTATTTGAAATAAAAATATTTTATACCATTATACAGTAAATGTTTTAATGCCACTTTTAATCAATTTAATACATCCTAACTGAATAAATATAGTAATTTCTTGCTATTCTACTTTGTTTTGAGCAAGCATGTGGTGGCCAAACTTAATCTTATTAGTTGTAAACTTTGATTATGTTCAGACTAGCCAGATTGTGAGAACGTGACTAGCAAAGTGAATCCCCATAATAATAATCAAATATCTAAATTAAGATCACATCTAAAATGATGATCAGCATATAATTAGAATCAGTTTACATTTGAGACCTTCTTTAATTGGAGTCAGATCAAATTAATAACACAGTCAGACTAAAATAAATTAAACCGTTCAAGATAATTCTTCTAGAATCACGAGAAAAGATATACCTGCAGGAAATCACTGATGGAGCTGTCGGATCAGTGGGTGGATCTTTAGCTGTGTTCATTTGGTGTGTGCTGTTCACTCACCATTCAAAGTCGTGTGCTCTGCAAATGCAGGGTTCTGCAGACAGGATCCTGGAGTTGTCCCATCCAACCATGCAGTAGTTTCCTGGACGACGCTTCATGTAGATCTGCTTTTGACCCATTATGCATGGCTCACCCTAAGAAAACCATATCTAAGTCAGTTGCAACCGATATTGCAATTTAGAAATGGTGTTTTTGCTTGTTTTTCGTTTTACCTGGTTATGTAGGTGCCAAGTTTGGTAGTCTCCCTCTGTGCACCGTCTGGTGAATATGGACTTGTAGTCAATTTTGATTAGCTGCCATTCAGAACGATGACTAAAGTGTCCGAAAAACCTGCCAATTAACAAATAAATGTTTAATTCTCATACAGCTCACTCATTTTCAAGTGAACCAGGAGACTTTCATTAGCTGGTCCAGACGTGTATGCTTTGGAATAAAACTTTGCAAAAAGGTACATCTCCAGAGGCCGGAGTGAGAAATCCTGTGAAACTTCACCATCCAATAAACTCCTATAACCCTGTATCTTATAAATTGCACAATATGGGGTTTGTAGCATTATCTGAATTCAGAGTGAACAATGCCCTATGTAGTTCATTCTTTTCTAAATGAAGTCTGATATAATATACTTTCTTGACTAAACTGGATAACACACACACAAATCATTTTAAATAAATAATCAAATACTTCTTATGTCATTCTTATTAGGATTTAATTCCCTTGTTTTAACTGTTTCCCCTCCATTGACGAGTTATCTCGTCATTTAGAAGACAACGCTTCCCCGCCACTGATGAGTTTTTATGGCTTTACGTGTTTTCACTGTTATACACTCAGGGGCGCTATTACACATCTTCAGTATGAGTACAAAACCTCCCAAACAAAAACACAAAATAAAAACTAAAAAAAAACTAACAAAACCATAAGCAAACAAAAAAAAATTAAAAATAACATCATCATAAACAATATAAATTAAAAGAAAATAAAAGTGCATAATGTTATGGATAATGTTATGCTTCGATAATCGTAATGAAAATGATCCAGATGTAGTTTTTGATAAAAATGTGATTTACTCACCTTTTTGCTCAAAATTATACATTTTTGTGAAACCTACCTATATTCAAGTCTTGATAAAAAAAAAAAAAAAAAAAAAAAGAATGCTTTAAGCTAGAATAAAATTGGTTCTTTGTGTGTGTGTTTAAAAGTAGAGGCTTTGGTGTTTATTTTGGTGTATTGCATATACAAATATTCATACAGCAAAATATACTGCAGGGCATCAAATTTTAGTGAAAATAATCAAAATCGCTGGTGGTGGTTGGCAACATTTTTCAAAATGCTGGCGGGGAAAGAGTTAATCATTGTGAACACGGCAAACAAACAGAACAAAGATTTATGAAAAAGACTATGAAACCACTTCATAAAGTGAAGTAATATTGAGACAGCCAGATTAATAATAAAAAAAAAACACAATGTAAAATAAAAATGTTTAACAAAAAAAACCAAATCTTGTGCTGTTTCTGTCTGTGTAGCACCTACCGCTCTGCAGATCCCTCTGTTATAGTTTATTTTTAACAATAATCTCCAGTTAATCTCAGTCCTGTTTTTCAGTCCTATTTATACAGAGATTTTTTTTTTTTTAATGTGTGTTTAAAGTAATAATTAAAAAGTACGTCATGACCCTGCTATATTATATACCATCACTGAGACATAATGAGAAGTGTCATTGCTTCACTGAGACTAACAACATTAGCTTAAGAGTCTGATTAATTAACCTTTCCTCACTAGTGTATCTCTTGAACGAACAGGTTTCAGAGCTCAGAGGAATCTATTCTTCTGTACTAAATAGGACATAATGAGGACGCACAGGCTGTGTGCGTGTGTGAGAGAAAGACGGTGGTCAAAAACAAACCTCTATAGACTTACGTCATGATCTGATTTTCTGCACCTGCCTCCACCAGAACACCGTCCACGAACAGCGGCATTGCTGAGAAACTGTGACGCGTCCACTGACGACCTTCATCAAAGCTGATCCTGCAGAAGACATTGAGATGTTCAAATGTCAATGGATGACAAAACTACAACCAAACAAAAGAATGTTGTGCATGCAGTGCTGGGTAGATTACTTGTAAATTGTAGTCTGTTAATGAGTCCAGATTACTGTACATAAAAAAATGCAGTTATTAATGTAATCCATTACATTACACATTTTAGGTTATATAATAAGACTACTTTTTAATTACTTTTAGATTACTTTCAACTTAACTCGTTTATCACATTGATTTAAATAGGATAATCTTGTATCGTATTGCCAGATTACATGTAATCAGTCACTACCCAGCACTGCATGCAGGTTTGGAAGAGTAAGCGAATGAAAGTGAAGAATTTCCATTTATGGCTGAACTATACTTTGAATAATCTGTTTCAGAGGGAATAAGATATAAACAAAAAGCAAAGATACATAAAACCCAGTAAAAGTACAATAAAGATAAAAAAAGAAAGCAGAGGTTGAAGAAAACCAGACGGAACATGAAAACATACAGAAACGTCTACAAATATTGGAGGGAACAGAAGCAAGTACAAGCTGGAGAACTTTCTTTCTTCAAGTCTGATCATGACACTTTCTGACAGCTTATCAACATCATTTTACAGGTGCAAAAAGTCGGCTAGCATGTGTAACAAGGTTGCGACGATGCACACTGGCACTGCTTCCAAGTTGTCTCGGGTCTGCTAAAAGCAACAGTCGTGTGTTAGTGTTAGTTAGTGTTGACATGTATCCATTAAGAGAACATACAGTCAAGGGTGTTATTTGAAGTCATACTTGCAGGAAATGACACGACTGCCCTCCACAGTTGTGTCTCCACTTACTTTTCGCTTGAGTTGTTTAAGAGAACTAAAAAATGAAGGTGCCACACTTCAGTGGGCCTAAAACTAAAGCCAAACGCTTTGAGTGATAAGAGAAAAAAGATTTAGGACTCTGGAGGATTAAACATCACTGAAGCAAAACCAGGGAGGGCCAATTTGAAGAAGGAACCAATGTGTGAACTCGGGGGGATAAGTAGGAAGCTTTAATATGGAACATTTCCCATGGTGCGCCATGTAAAAACTGATTCCAATCTGTTATTTGGCAGCCTTTGTGTCCTGCCGAAAACCTTATAACCTACCCTTTCATACATAGGGAGCATGTTCGATCTACACCAAACCAACGACTGATTTTTTTTTTCCCTCAACGATCTTAATAGCACAGAACCGACCCTGTCAGACAGATGGAGTGCCAAACAAAATAACTGAAGCAGGAATTTCACCAAACCAGCATGAATAAACCTGGCAGAAGCAAGCTTATTTTCACCTACCAAAGATGTCTAGTGGGCACAGTGGGCTGCTTCACGGCAACCAAAGCTCCACCTTTGTCCAAAAACCACACTGCATCATGGTAATAAAAAAATCTGCATAATTTCAACAAAAACAACAAATAATCTCAAAAATATAACACAAATAGGCTCAAAAAGCCACTTTTGCGTTGACATCTGTGTACTTTTCTCACAGTCATAAAATAGTTTTTCTAGTTTTTGTACTCTGGTTTAACCTTTTCGGTTTTTGCAATGGGGTTCTACAGAGATGACGTATTTTTGAAGGACAAAACCCAGCCAAAGTTACAATTTAAGCACTTCCGGTTCCATTGTTCTGAATCAGTGGGGGTTTTTAAATGGGTTTTTGGTATAATGCCTGAAATATAAGGTTTGTGGTTAATACAAGCTCAAGATTAGGGCTGTCAGTAATGATTATTTTGGTAATTAAGTAATCGGTCGATTATTCTGACCATTAATTGAGTAATCGAATAATTATAGTTATTTTTTCGTGGTAATAAAAATAGACCTAAGCGAACAATTGTCTTTACATAATTACATAAAATACATATGATAAATAATAGTGCTAATGTACATTACGCATTATAAAGACTGCAGAGGGTGCCAACAGCCTGACAACTGCTTTCTACACCATACTGCGCAGTCTAATTCTTAAATTGACTTAACAAATTTTAATGATCATTTAATCTTGAATATTTGGCCCTTTCTTTACAACAGAAATGCTACCATCACTGTAATTTCTTGAATATGTGGACATCAAAACATGTCAACTCAAAGCGAGGGTTTAAACTTTTATTTTGAAATCACGATGAACAGTTAGCATATTAAGAAAGATATTAATGTATTCTTCTGTGTTTGCATCGGTTTATAAATGATTTACCTTACAAATCTGATGACATGGCACATGTTGCATTCCCAGATGAATGGCATAATTAACGCAAACTCACAAAAATATACAGAGATTGCGTTTGAGATGCTCTATAAATGTAAATGATAACAGTTTGTGTGGAGCAGCATTTACTGTGAATGGAGCCACTCTGAAACGCATGTACGTTAACTACACGCATATAAGTAATTAAAGCTCATGCATTAAACTGGCATCACATATATTTATTTAACCGGATCGTAACATTTGTGAATTCACAATAGCATTATGATTTATTACGCTTTTTAAAAGGGGTTAATATATCACGCAGCCTTGGAAAATGGTCTAATAATGCATTTCATGGATTCTCATTCACTGAATGCGCCACTTCCGGTATTTTTGCTGGTTACTCGACACGAGTGTATCACAGTTAAAAACCCTCTGTGAGTTTACTTAAAAAAAAGTTTTTGCTATCAAGTGGCTAAATGGGTAGTATGAACCAGTGTGAACCAGCCATACCTGTCTCCAGTTATTGCCTGCATCTGATGAAATGAACATCGCCACATTATTATAAGACAGCTCAGAGCCAATATTTCCTGGGAAACAAACCAAATCCAAAAAATAATTGTGTTAAATAATGAAACAATGTCAAACACCAGCATAACACATTCAAAATTCATAAATCAACAAATGTGTATTTGTACTTGAATAAGCAGCTTTTGTAACTGAGGTCAGACAGCATGGTTCAATATTTGCTCAATCCATGCTCATACAAACTCAATATACTCACAACATGCATACAAACAAACTCAGTTCTGACTGGCATGTTCATGAGCCCACAATCCTGGCACACAATCATATTGGACAAAAAATGGTTGCTTCCAATTAGGTTAAATGGAGGTTTTGAGAAGAACAAATCTTGATGTCTCACACTGTGCTCAGGATTACCAAGACACAAATGTCTGAAATTAAAAATAAAGTTCCACAGTATAAACTCAAACACTTCTTATCAAATGTCTTATCCAAGACCGAATGATATGAGCTATGCTACCCATACTCATTTTATATCTCCATACTTTTACAATGTCATCAATTCTCATTTTATTGGTTTTGTCTCATCACACCAAGACACGGCATCATGGCAGTATGGTAAGGAGTGTAACATTTCCGTCACACGCTTGAGGTATTCAGCCAATCACAAAGCACTGGATGGCTGACCAATCAGAGCACACCTCGCTTTTCAGACCGATGAGCTTTCTTATAAAAAAGAAACTTCTGAGCAAGTTCCTCTCTAATGACTCTGAATTACAGAAGAGAGAGCAAGATAAAGATAAGGTGAGTGCCACAGCTTCTACTCTTGTGTTTTGTAGTTGTGTTGTTTTACACCCACACACACAAACATCTAGCATAAACCCTCCCGCAGTCTCCTCTGCTGTGTGCTGTTGCCCTCTTCTAAGACTGTCACAATGAACTGAGTGAAAGTGATTGTACGTCCTTGAGTTGCCTGTGAGAAATGAGTTTGTTTCCTTCAAGTGACAACTTTAACAGCAAACCCACTGGGAATGTGAAATGAGAGAGCTGTTCATGTTTAAAGATCTTTTGTATATTTAAAATGAGGGTCTATTTCAAAACTGACAAATATTTGACACCTGACTACTAATTAAAGTACAGAACAAGTGTATAGTTAAAATTATAGTATAGTTATAAGAGTATTTACACTGATTATTTTTGAAGTTTATGTAAAAGCACTTGGTTTTCAAAATGGTTTTTTTTCTATATTAATTTTACAAATATGTGGTCTACATTCATGAATACGTTTTTTTTTTTTACATTATCCACCCATAAAGAGGGGTCTGTTAGGTGGAGCACATTGTTGTAAGGCCATATTAGAACTTGAACCCCCCTTTAAAATAAAATAAAATAAAATAAAATAAAATAAAATAAAATATATACTACTGTTCAAAGGTTTGGGGGTCTTTTATACCAAACTGACCATGAGAGGTCAAAGATGCAAATTATAGGCACAAACCTAAAAATGAAAATTATTTCATCATTTACTCACCATCATGTCATTCCGAAAATGCATTTCATTCCAAACACCCAACACAAACTTCAGAACAAAAGCAGTCTTTTTGAACTAGATGACATGAGGGCAAGTAAATAATTTTCATTGTCAGGTGAAATATCCATTTAAAAGTTGTTTGTATTTGTGATTTAGGATGATTTGCTCACAAAAAAGCTGAGTCGTACTCCAAACTACATATTCACTTGGAGCCAAATTCCACTTTCACACCAACTAAATGGTCCAAACACTAACTGCAAACAAACATGAGGGTCTGCAGCAAAAGCTCTGGCATAAAAGCATCCTTAGTGACCAGCCTGACATAACAAGCAATGTTTAAATTTCTTACAAACATGCCAACACACCCAACAACGCTGAACATGACAGTCCCACACATGCCGCTCATGTTTTCATTTACCTGTAGCCACGATGACTCCTGGTGCAGAGCTCTTGGTGGAGATGGAGCCTGAGAGGTATGGGTTCTCTGACATCTGCAGTTGTAGGTGCAGCGAGCAAAACGGCTGAGCAGAGAGAAAGTGACACATCCTCCATTAGCCACAACAAAGCTATAATGTAGCTGTCAATCAAAAGGAGCGGACGTGATCCCGCAGGCATGAGAAAGTCTAAGACAATAAGTGCACGAGTGCTGCTGCCTTGGCTATAATGCAGGTGACTTTATTACACAATTCATAATACAGAAGCAACTCCTATAATTCACTGTCATGACCCTGGAGAAACATGGATAACGCTGGGTGATCTATTGCATACCGGATACCGTTAATCTTGCAGTTGGAGATCTGTGTGTAAACAAAATAACACAGTTCAGATAAATCTACAAAGCAAACTCGGTCAATCAAGTTAAAGGGGTCATATGATTTAAGTTTCCCTTTCTCTTTGTAGTGTTACAAGCTGTTCGTGCATAGATAAGAACCCTAAAGTTGCAAAGACTAAAGTCTCAAACCCAAAGAGATATTCTTTATAAAAGTTAAGACTCTTCCACTCCCTCCTAAAACGCCTCGTTTAAACATGCCCCCACATGTCTACGTCACTGTGTGGGACGATTTCCATAAATCGTCCAAATGTTCATACAAAGAAAGGAGGAGTAATTTTGATTCTCACTGTAGTATTGTTTCCCCCCCCCACGTTATATAGAAGATACGCTTTTTTTGTTGTGAAAGCGAAACTACTTTGTTTGGCCTTCCAAAAGAGGACACAACAAGAAATCAATGGTTAAGTTGTATTTACAACACTGTTCCAGAACAGTACAAACCAAATATCCGTGTGTGTGTGTGTGCAACGCATTCAATGGAGGATTGTTTCCTAAACCTACAATGCCAGCTGTTCTGACTCACAATCTGTAAGTATGTTTTCATATTTAAAGAATTGGCCACTGATGATTCAAACACGAGTTTTGAGCAGTGTAGAGTAGTGCTTGTTGTTTGTCGTTTCTTCGATCACAAATGCAGACAAATGGTTTTATGTTTACGGAGCGCGATACGCAACGCAATGCGTAAAAAGACAATATAAGTCATTATAATCAGTAGTTATGTCCCCACTGGATGCAACAAATGCCTTGTTTGTAATGGGTTTTATTGGTTTTGTCTCGTCACAACAAGACACGGCATCATGACAGTATGGCAAGGAGTGTAACATTTCCGTCACACTTTTGAGGTATTCAGCCAATCACAAAGCTGGCCAATCAGAGCACACCTCACTTTTCAGAACGATGAGCTTTGTAAAAATCGACACGTTTTCAAAGTATGGCATGAGGAGCAAAATAATGTACAGTATGTGGAAAAAAAAAAACTCTAAGTTTTTTTGTTGTTGTTTTTTTTTTTTTTACCTTAAACTGCATAAACACATTGCATTACACCAAATACACAAAATAAAGTTTTTTTTTAGCAGCGTCATATCACCCCTTATAATAATTCTGAATAATTCTGTTCTGTTTAAATTCAAATGTAGAATGTTCCAACCTGATGTCTCTTACTTAATATCATAAAGGCCAGACGATACAAAACAAAATGTCAATAGCAATCTTCGCTTAGCAGGTGTTCGACTATGAACAAAGAAGTTGTCTGGCATCCAAATTACAGAGAATAAACATTGCTGTGCAATGTTAACATGTTCTATAGGTGCACAATTATCAACATACAGGATCACACCTGTCTCTGCTAACATTTGCAAACATTTTTATCACATAATGTAAGAATTATGACTCATTGATGTATTTTGTTCGCTTATGATGTCTCCCTGGGTGCTGCAAAGGTACACAATGTCTTGAGGGATGATTTTCTGTTTCCAAGTTTAAGTGGGATTCTATTACACTTTTCAAAGTAGGAAGTTAATTTCCCGGATTGGAATGCAGCATAACACTATGGTGTGACATGACTCGTCAAAACTAAATCGTGTTCATTATAATCAGCTGTCTGCACTGGAAGCAGCTGATGGCACGTCACGGATGCTCTATTTCAGTTTTTATCACGTGGTACGGCCAACTTAATAGAAATAGCAACCGTTCACTCAAAAATTAAAATTTTGTGGAAGTTTATAATAAAATTAAAATGACCGGTTAAACTTTATTTTAAAGGTGTCTTTGTTACAGTGTAATTATACATTTAAGTACTGAGTAATATTAATTAACTACATGTACTTACTATATGGTTAGGCTTAGAATTAAGGTTTGGCTTAGGGTTACTTGCATGTAATTATGCATAATTTATTATTATTATAATAGTAAGTACATGTAACGTGTAACAAAGACACCTTAAAATAAAGTGTTACCAAATTGTCTACTTAATTTTTCTTGTCAGAATCAGAAAAAAAAAAGTAGGATTTGATTTCATTTTACTGTTGGTAAATTGTAATCTCAATCTTCCAGGTGATTGGTCTGTGTTAGTAAATACTCAGAAATAACATGTAGCTTCGATGCTTACAAATGTACACAGCCTCAAGCAATGACTTGTAGAAGAGTGTATTTGGTTTTGTAATAAAGGGCAGGTGTGATGTTTTATTACTGAGTGCAAAAGTGGGTATCACGTACTCATTTATCCAACACTAAAAAGATAACAACTTGAAAAGCTCAAATGAATAACAATAGCATATCGACTGCGGTTTACACCAAAAAAAGGGACAAATAATGCAATGTAATCATGTATGGCGTGCCCTCTGTCGAGACCGCTACCCTTACCATGAACGCTAATTTCCTTTTACAGTCATTACCAGTAAAAGACAGGGATCTGACATTAAAGCAGAGAAGCAACTCTCCTGGGATCTCCAACATAACAAAACAATAATTATATATGCTCTCCATGCACCACAAATTGCCCTTTTCATCCCCTCAATAAATGGCTTGACATTATTACATGGACAGCAAAGGCAACAGGATTTCGAGTCGGTAATCGTAAGGATTATAGGAGGCTAATGAGAGTGTCAAAGCCGAGGACTATTACAGCCTCTTCAGTCTGCTGGAGCTTTCTGTGTGTGTTTCTTTAGCCTTGATGTTTTTCTTTTGCCTCTAAACATGATATGGCTGCTAAATATGAATGATTCTCTGTGCATTTCAATACCCTGAAACTATGTCCCATTTACAAATAATAAAAACGTATTACTTGAGTAGATCTAATATCATCTCTGATTACGCATTACAGAGTCTGTTGCCTTTAATCAAATCTGTTGGAGAAAGAATATTACGTTGAAAGAATTAGACAGTTAAGCTAGCCACAAGCTAACAAAATAAATATTTCCAAAATTTCCTAGAACATTTGGTCTAGATTTATTTTTTCTTCCCACAAATAACAAACTGACCCATAAATCAAATCAAACCAAACCAAATCAAATCAAACCAAACCAAATCAAATCAAATCAAATCAAATCAAATCAAATCAAATCAAATCAAATCAAATCACCAGAGTGCTGTATTAGTGAGTGAACTATTCCTTCAACTTACAAAAACTACAAATACTTTATACTGTATGTACTTTAATTTAATTTAATTTAATTTAATTTAATTTAATTTAATTTAATTTAATTTAATTTAATTTAATTTAATTTTAATATAATGCTTGTAAGCAAGTTAACTATTCCTTTATTTATAAAAAAAAACTAAAACAAAATAAATAAAACAATACAATTAAATTATTTTATGTATTTAGTATACAAACATACCAACTTAAAGGAATAGTTCACGTACTAATAAAACTTGGCATAAAAAAAAAATAAAAAATAAAAAAAAAAAACTGTATATTTAGAACTAACCAAGTTAAAGGACCAGTTAAATCACTACTAAAAAAAACGAAAATAATACATTAAAATAAAACAAACATTAAAACAAAAAAATAATTATGAATAACAAACAGACCAAGTTAAAAATATAGTTCACCAACTAATAAAACAAAAGAAACAAAACAAATATAAAACAAAAACTAAATTAAACAAAAACAAAATAAAATAACATAATTGTAGGTATTTTAGTAATGATTAACTGTAATAATAAACTAACTGAGTTAAAGGAAGAGTTCACTCATTAATAAAACAAATGTTGTTATGAAATAAATGAAATCAATTGTGTATATTTTAGTTATGATTAACGTGAATATCAAACGGACCAAAGTAAAGGAATAGTTTACTCACCAATTAAAAATAAATAAATAAATAAATAAATAAAAAATGTTTGTGTGTGTGTGTGTGTGTGTGTGTGTGTGTGTGTGTGTGTGTGTGTGTGTGTGCCAAAACATGCCTTTGTGTGTGTGTGTGTGTGTGTGTGAGTGCGTGTGTGTGTTAAAATAAAATTAAATTAAATTTTCTTACCAGCACACAATGAATGGGATTTCCTGCCAGGTCAGTAGTGGGCGCCTGCAAAAGCCTCCAGTCTCGGCCCTTGTTGTAAGTAATGTACGTCTTCACCTGGTTCTCCACCTTCCTATTAGCAATGAGCATACCTTCAATCCCTGCTACCTGGGAACAAGGGGAAAGAAATATGATACAAATATGAACATGAACATCTACATTCACCGTTAAAGTGCTTCTGACTGTCATCTACTAAAGTCTCTTAATTACGCAGACACTAACGCCCACTCTATGATAGCCCAAGCTAGCTGACATGCTATTACTCTAGCTGACAAGCATCTAACCCAGTGCCAGGCTGCTCATCCTCAGCTTAAAACAAGCCCAAACTTAGCAATATTGAATCTTGACAGTGGTGCTAGCGACCCGTTTTAAATCGCGTCCTGCTAGCGAAGCATGCTCTAAGGCAGGGTCCGAATCTGTAAGTGGCACTAATAGGGACTGCATTTGACAGTGTCACAGAGACGGAGCCGCATTGGATGGACACGACTAATGAGGTCCCCTCCTCCGCTGGCCAGACGTGTCAATCACAGCAGTAATTATTTATTATCCTTTAGCTTCCATCTCTCCATTCCAATGTTCTCCAGGAAGAAGATGGATATACTGGTTGTGGTACAGCGGTTCATATTCAGCATGCTCTGCAAATCGGGTCATACTTCAGTGAGCGGCTCAGCTGCTCGTTCGTGTTTACAGTGAATTCATCACAAGTATGTGTTCAGCGCTATGCAAATAATCAAAAGAGCAACTGAGCAAACAAAGCAAAGATCTCTAGCCTTAAATACTTCTGTTTAAAACAAGAGTAAAATGACCAAGAAGATCTTGTTGTGTGTAGCAACTCATAATGTAATAACTGCACATAATGTAAATTATTTAAGAAGCTAGTGCATCATATGTTGGTGAACAGCAATGATAGAGTTTTCAAATGGGAGGAAAGACGAATAGGAAACCAGCGGCAACTTTGGGAAATTATGTTGTACATCCACTTATAATAAACTTTTAGATCAGATGCAAATAAAAATGTCAAAAAAAAAAAAAAACTCAGCATAATTTATTTTTATTGCCACTTTGATATTTTATGTAAAGCAATGACATTTATATTTCAAAAGTTAGCAGAGGTTTTTTTTTTTTATTATTTTATTTTTTTATTAATTTTTTACACACACACACACACCTGTAATACCATGTCAGTGAGCTTGGGCTACCATATTTTTTATTAATAATTCTTAATATTTTTGAAATAATTCATAAAATTATTTATTAATTTAATATTTTATATATTTATTTAATTAATAAAGCAATTTGTTTTTTTAATTTATAAGTCTTTACTGTCACTTTTGATAAATTTAATGAATCCTTGCTGGATAAAATATTAATGTTAAAAAAGTTTAAACAGTAGTATATACTTGAATTCTAGTGTTGCCAAGGTAAGCAGTGTGTGTACTTTGCATACAGGGCAGCACGCCGCTGATGCCAACACCAAAGAAGTGTGTGCACAGAGTGCCAGAACCAAAATATGCATTATCAATCACTACTGTTATAAAAAATATATAAAAGTAAAACAACCCCACTTCTCGCTGATCAGTAGGCAGATAAATATGACAAACGTCCAGTCACGAGCCACATCTTAGGCTCCAGCTGGAGTTTCAGTGAAAAAAGACAGTTTTCAATAAGCATTAATGAAGGCTGCTGCAATCTATTAGAGATATGGATGGACTGCTGATTCAGTATTGGCAGGGTGAGCGTGCTTTGAGCCCGCCTTGGCACAGAAGTGGGGAGATGCATCATAACCAATGCATTAATGAAACCATACTTGCTTGCACTCACTAATGGAGACTATTTTTAGCTGCCTTGGACAAGGGAAGCAAATGTTTCATTCCTCAATTTTTTTGTGCTTAGTACAGGCTGCTAATTTTAAAGCAATATGTTATAGTATATGCTGAGAACGACTATATTCTGATGGTAATGTCTTACTGTCGTGAAGGAGGAATGGTTTCCTTGAACTCAATTGGCAAATCTATTCTTACAGAAAAACTAAAACAGGTGGATCGATCTTGAGATATTGATACTTCCGATACTTAAGTTTTCCTGTGGGGATTTATCCTCACAAAATAGTATTGATTGTGGTAGACTGTTGAGTAGTGATTTTATGGAAAATTGTGCTAGAAACGGATACTTGCTTGCAATTTTGATACTATGTTAAGTATATAGCTCTGATGCGGAAGCAAATGTTTATTTATAAATATTTCTGTGTGCTTAGTACGAATGAGGTATAATATGATATAGTATATGCTAAGAGCGACCATATTCTGATGTTAATGTCTTACTGTCAAGAAGGAGGAATGGTTTCCTTGAGCTCAATTGACAAATCTATTCTTACAGAAAAACTGCAGGCAGTGTGAGAGTTCTGGCCACAGACAGGCGGATCGATCTTGAGATACTGATACTTCCGATACTCAAGTTTTCTAGTGAGGATTTATCGATTGTGGTAGACTAGTGAGTAGTGATTTTATTATTTAGCATAGATATGAATGTAAATCATAAAGGTCTAAATGGAAAATTATATATATATATATAATTATATATATATATATATATGTATATATCTATTATTATTATATTATATATATATATATATATATATATATATACATTGACCTGAATATTCCTGAGAAGAGAGAAAAAAAAAAAAAAATATATATATATATATATATATACATTGACCTGAATATTCCTGAGAAGAGAGAAAAAAAAAAAAAAGAAACACTTCACTTTAGTGCTTCATACTTGGTACGAGATTTAAAAAAACAAAAATAGTCTAATAGCCTACTCTTATTAAAAGAAGAAAGCAGAACAATGCCACTGACCCAAAAGAAGTATAATGCAGACTACCACTGAGAGGTGTTTAAAGAATAGAGGAAGAGAGACAACAGGAGAAATTGATAGAGAGAAAGGCACTTCCTTTCACTTAGTCTCACATGTTGTTCTTTGCTTTTATTAGCTTTTATAAGAGTTCCTTTTTTTTTCTAAAAAGTCTCCAATAAATCCTTAAGATGGATGCTTGTGCCTATAATAAAGACACCCAAGCTTCTTTAGATTTTTAGACAAAAAAAAAAAAAAAAAAAACCTCCAAATTATTGAACAGACATAATAAAATGTGTGCTTTGGAGCAATTAAGATAATTTGAATTTTTTGAATTTGAGAATGGTTGTTTTTTGAAGTACCAGTATTTCATAACAGAGCTTAAGTCGGCTAAGAAACCAGCTATGCTCCAAAACACAGCTAAACTTGAGCAAGATTTTCCAGAAGGAAACAAGTTACGATATGTCTTCATGGTACAATGAATCTTTTATCTCGAAAGATCAAGGGAAACTTCATTCCTCGTGATAGGATCCCTTTAAAAAGGAATCATACCCAAAACACGAGCAGCTCCCATTGATTCAGCAATCTTTCTCCTCTCCCCCTTCGACAACATTTAACTACAACTCAATTTATCTCTCTGTCTTCAATGCTATCATTCATTTACGCTTGCTAATTCCCCAGAGGCTTAAGATAATGTGGGCTATGCTTGAGTGCCAGGGTGAGAAGTAGCATCTGACATGAATTCTAATGCAGTCCGAGGAGTAATGGGCATCTAGCATGAAGTCGTTGACTTGAAGGCTAATGTTAGCTTGTTAACAAGTTTGGGATGAAGTTATGCCTCGTAAAGGTCGATCATGCTGTTGCCTCCGAGCCCACGGCTGGTCCTGACGTTCTCCAAAGCCAAGGTGAAGTACACCCCACGCGTGTCAGATATGTACAGGTTGTAGGTATCATTCTGGTTCCACTCCTGGACGGCGGTGAAAACCTGACCTTGATCTGTGCTCACAATATGCATGTCCTGGAAAACAGAAAAAGAAAAAGAGGGGAAAAGACAGCTGAGGGTGAGAAAAACGAAAGCAGAAGTCATTAGCGAGGACCCCTGCTAGTTCTCAGTGGGCATGATCTACAGGATTAGATGTTGAACATGTGTTTTAATGTATGCCCACCTGACCAAAGCAAGCCAAGTGAACAGATTTTGCACTTCAGTTATTCAACAGGAATGTGCAGAAACGTGCTCGGCATTAGTAACTAAAAACCTTTACTTTTGACTGATCATTCATCCACTCCAATAAATGTCATTATAAAGGCCAAAACCACTGGGTTAGCAAAGGAACTACAGAGTGTTAATGAAAAGCTAATAAATAATCAAATCATAAAAAGTATGTTCTCCTGTTGTCTATTTTCCTTCCGAATCTAGTTGTCTAATGAAAATACTTTGTCCACTCTAGCTAATTCATTCGAAATTTTAGGTAGTCTCTTACCTTGGGCAGGGAGTATTTGGGGATTTTAATGCGTACAAAAGGTTCTCTTTGATAGGACACATAGTAGCTCGCTCTGCCAGTGGTCGTCACCTGTATGGAGAACATATAACACATATCTCACATATCAAATAACTGGCATCAAAACTGGGAAAATCTATTGACAGTAACTATTGATTTGTCTTTGTACTTTGAACAAAAGTTTAGAGGTGGGTCATATGACCAAAATCTTTTATCACAGTATGAGTAATTGTATACAACACTAATGGTGTATATTGAAATATAAACTTTAATGTTGGCTTTGTTAAATATAGCTGGTAACTCAGAACTGGGTAAATATGTTGGGTTAAAACAATGGTGTCAAAAAACTTTTCCTGGAGGTCTACTGTCTATTAGAGATTTACTCCAATCCTAATTAAATACACCTTAACCAGCTAATCAAGGTATTGAGACTCACTAGAAACTTCCAAAAAAACAACAAAAAAAAAGTGTCGGATCTGGTTAGAGCTAAACTCTACACTGGACCTTTATGGGCAGAGTTGGACATCCCTGAGTTAAACTAACCCACCAAATAGTATTGTGCATTTTAACCTAACACGTCACAATTTTATTTTGTAATGTTCTACCGCAGTATAGCAGAATATCTATCACCATTTCTACCAACAGCAAAAAAAACCAAACCCAACAGCCAAACAAACCCAGCCAAAATTGCGAAACAAAACAAAACCAACTGCTACACAAAACTACCCCAAAACTCTGCCGTTCCATCAAAATTGCATTCTGGGGGGAATAGTGACATAGTTTGGGGTGGGGGAGAGATCACTTAACCCGCGGGTTTAAAAAAATAAAAAATAAAAAATAAACCTGCGGCAAAGTAACGGTAACCCAATTCCTCAGTAAAACTGCAGACTTGGCAACCCTGAGGCCTAGCACATTCAATGAGAATCTGAGCTATCAATTAACTATCTTTTCCAGCACATTACACAAAGCTGTAATTTCAGATGGCCAATTCAGTAACGGAGCGAGCAGGTTAAATTTGGAACGACCAGTTTAAAAGAATCTCCTCACTATGATTTGGAGAATACTGCTTGGTCTCGGTTTGTCGATGGCCTTTGGAGTTCAAGAGTGGAGAGTGGTAAATATCTCGTAGGACAATCAATATCCTTATTATTCTCTGTCAAGGGGAATCTTAATTCTCGCAAGCAACGCGCCTGCTCCCACCCAGCTCCGGGGGAGATTGTTGGCGCTAATGATAGCACGTGTAGCAAACACACACTGGTTGTTAACATACACAGCAGGAACTGTCAGAAGCTTGTCATACCTACAGCTGCACAAGGGGGAATGGAGAGTGAATAATTCTTATGCAGCACAAAAGGTGTCTGCAAAAGTAGCAGACACATTTAATTTATCCCACCTCTTTTCATAATTTCAATTAGAGGGCATGTATACACCCAACAGGATTCCGAATTTGAACAATGGAATAAAATGGCTCCGTGATTATATGACAGAAACAGTTGTTTCTTAGCGGGTAATGTGCATTCAATAAATGAGGAGAGAGAGGCAGAGAAGGAGAGCGGCAGTCTAGGGAAAGTTCTAAACAAACAGCATGTCCAACGTGTCTCCAAAAAGCTGCTCTGCGTGCAACAGAAGGAAGGAGCAGGCAGGATCGATGCGTTCCAGGGCAGTTGAACTTCGAAAGAAATTGGGATGATCGATTTTTCTGTTTCACATTCTTTGGACTGTGATGTGGCGTGACAAAACATTGGGGTTGAACGTCCACTCCTTATTGGCAGGACTTGTTATCTGCACTGCTGTTAGACTACCAAGAGTGTATAGTAAATAAATGTTTTGAAACTTGCCATCAATGTGAGGAACTTTTCCATTGCCTGGGAAATACTGGAATTCATAATTCCCAGTCTGAAGTTTTGGCCATGACTTCGGATGCAATTATTTGTATTCTCTGGGTGCCCATTTCTAAAATGGCTCCCACCCTAACATGCAATGTTTCGAAGACAATTGTTTTCATGAAGATGGAAATTAATATATTCAAAAACTGCCCTGAAATGGAATTGGAAATTTAGGCTATTACCATTTCATTTTTCCCTTGAGTATAAGATTATTATTTTGATCCACTAGGGAGTTGAAAATGACACATGAATACATACATATTTATGCACACAAACATTGCCTGAACGTTAAGGAAACTTTGGTTTTTGGCTGGGAATGACATGGAGGTGAAGAAATGATGACAGAACGTTTGTTTTTGGGTGAGCTATTTCTTTAAGGTATATTACACTGACAGTGATCTGCAGCCTAAAGCAAGCAGAAGTCGTTCATTTTCAATGAGATTTGGAGATTTGAGTTGATATGAGCGGCGGCAAGCGTTGCCGATGTGACAAAGGTGAGCAGAGTTCAACTTCTTGCAAATGAGCAGCAATGCCATGGGAGTGAAGACAGAGGGCCTCACTATAGTTAGATATTTTAATCAAGTTCTGTATAGGTCAAATTTTGGATCCCACTTGTTATAGTCTATATGTACTATATATCACACTGTGTTCCACATTTCATAATTTATAAATTAGGAGCGATAGGAATGACAAAACTTTTCGCAGTGGGAACAAACTGAGAAATACCAACAGGTCTGTTGTTCTAGGAAGTCCTTATCTCAAAGACTAATGGCTGTTATCATTGTACTTTTTTATTTCGGCCACACTTAACTTTATATTAATTGTGGATGTCATTATATAATCCAAAAATAATTAATTGGAGCCATTTGACTTGTTTCTTTGCTCTAAAGCATTTCAGAAGATGCTCTTGACTAAAACAATAATTCCAGCATTGGTTACCCATCCAACTGTAATTCTCTGGCTAAAAAAAGAAAAAAAGAAAAAGGCTTAAGAAGAATATTTTTCTGAAGTGCAGACTTGCAGTTTAGGCAACATATACCACAGTAAATAGATTAAACAGTAATACACTGCATATAAAAAAGAGAGACTAGAACAATAGAAACTATTTGTAGCAAACTATTTTGACAAAATTTTTTTTGAATTTTGTGGAAAATATTTGTCCAGTAATGCACTGTACATATTACAAAGAAGAAGAAGAAGAAGAAGAAGAAGAAATATACGATTTTTAAAATATTAATTCAAATATTTAAAATATTTAATATCTAATTAATATATTAAAGTAAGGGATCTCTGGTCCTTACCTGAACAAACACGTATTCATCTTGAACCACAAGTGAGTTGGTCTCAATATAACCAGAAAATGGATATGTCCTACTGGATTCAGAGCAGGCTTGAGCTCTGCATGTCACATACTGACAATCTGTTGTAAGGAGAGACAGAAAGAGGATTCTAGATGTTAATTAGATTCTGATTCTGGGGGCATTGAGTCCAGCAACCTCTAACTGCTTCTCAGAATCTCTAAGGACGCATCATATTCAAGGAACATTAGGTGGAAGATTCATAATTATGTATCTAATATTAAATAGAAAGTTAATTCAAACAACTGAAACTTCTGCCATTATTTGCTCAACCTCATGACAGCCAATTTTGTTTTTTGGAAGCTTGGTTGCTATTAACTATTGTTGTATGGAAAAAGTTATTGAGAGGTTTTTTTTTTCTCACATAAGGGTGAGTAAACTATGACAGAATTTTAATTTTTCAGTGGACTATGCATGTAACCAGTGAAAGAAAGCAAGGCAGAGAGATTTCAGGTCCTATATTAAATGGATATTCCACCCCAAAATGAAAATTTTGTTATTAATCACTTACCCCCATGTCGTTCCAAACCCATAAAAGCTTTGTTCGTCTTCGGAACTTCGGATGATGCTTTTCATACTTTTCTGGACCTTGACAGTGTATTTAACTTAGCAGTCTATGGGGCAGTCACAAGCCTCCCTGTTTTCATCCAAAATATCTTAAATTGTGTTCCGAAGATGAACAAAACTTTTACGGGTTTGGAACGTCATGGGAGTAAGTGATTAATGACAAAATTTTCATTTTTTAGGTGGAGTATCCCTTTAATCTGCTATCAGATGGTGTGCTTATCATTACGGTAATCCTGTCTAGCTGCCTGCAGGACTGGCTTTATCCTCAGCCTCGGAATTCATCCCCAAGTTCATGGGCTCTCGTCTCATCTCTTTTTCTCCTCTAACATCAGAACTGAAGGAGTAGTGTATGGTAGATCAGTAGATGCGATGTGAAAGGAAGGTGGGGAAAAAGAGAATTTGAAATAACCTTAGTGTGTACTGTGAAGGAGCATTTCTTTGAATGGATGAGCATACTACATCTGAGCCAGTCCGTGTTTTGAGTCTGAACAACACTGAATGAAAATAGAGTTTGTAAAAGTACTCGGACTTATTGTTTCAGAAATAACAGTACGAGTGAGGCATCAGCAAAAATCTGATAGCTCTTTCTTTTTTCAAATGAATCAGAGTGAGAGAGGCATGAGCAAGAATCTGCCAGCATTTTTTCAAATGAATCTGTTAAGTGAATAATAAAATGACTTAAATTATTTGTTTACACATATATATGCTTATACATACACTTTATAATATAATATAATATAATATAATATAATATAATATAATATAATATAATATAATATAATATAATATAATATAAATATAATATAATATAATATAATATAAAAAATATAATATAATAATATAATATAATATAATATAATATAATATAATATAATATAATATAATAGAATATAATATAGACTTTGTTGTTATTTTGATGAGTAAATGTAAATATTTTTTGAGATATTTAAACAATGGTCCACTTAAAATATTTCCAGTCTGGAATTTAAAAACAATTAAATTAAATTAAATTAAATTAAATTAAATTAAATTAAATTAAATTAAATAAAATAAAATAAAATAAAATTAAATAAAATTAAATTAAATTTAATTTAATTTAATTTAATTTAATTTAATTTAATTTAATTTAATTTAATTTAATTTAACGACCTGAGGGTCAGTGATGCATCTTTTTTAGCATACCAAATCAAAAGATTTGAGTCACTGGTACGAATCAAAATTCCACCACTAGATTGCAGGACAGTGGTGAAGAATACAGACAAAGACAGAAAGAAGCAACTCACGGCCATCAGGAGTGTGGGCCTCCATGTGCACCAGATCTAACTCCTTGTCCAAACCGGTTACAGACCTGCATTAGACACACCAGAGCGAGGAGAAAGCATTTTTATCACAGAGGCAAAAAATCCACAACAGATGTCTTACTGAAGGTCCATTTCAGCCAACAAAGTGGAAAAAAAAACAGCCGCATGATGGGGAAAAGAATCAAAGTACAATTTACAGCTGCAACCAGAAGCGTGTCTAAAACCCATGCATTTGTAGGTGTATTTGTGCATGATGGTGACAGTGAAGGAGTTCAATGGAAATGAGAATGATGACACCTGTTGGAAACATGATTGTGTGGCACACCAGCCCTTAAACAACCCTACCATTAACTAGACAGTGTCTTTTATAGCTCAAGTAGGCTGTACCAGTGTACCCGTTTTCTGTGACTCATGCTCACATTGAAGACAAACTTCAGATAAAAGCTCTGCTTTCTCACTAACAGTCTAAAACATCCTTCAGTGCTTAGAACTAAGTTACACATAATCTTAGCTACTTCCTGTGGTATTTGTACACTATGGTAAGAATGCATTGATTAAGAATGTAAATGTTGCGTTATTCTTGCATTAATACGGTTCTTGCAATTGACAATGTTGACAATGTCAATTTCTCACAAAAAAAAAAAAAAAAAAAAAAAAAAAAACTGAGACGTGCAAAATGTGCATTGTTAGCCAATAAGGGGGGGGGGGGGGGGGGGGGGGGGGGGGTTTCTAAATATAGAAACAATAAAGTACAGTGGGCAAAATACACTAAACCAAATTAACTAAAAAAACTGACAGGAGGCATAGAGGAGAAACAATAAAGTACAGTGGGCCTCATTTACGAAACGAACGTACTTCAGAAAATTGGGTGTACAGTCATTTCAGCACAAAACTTGGAATTTATCAATATGGATGTGAGCGGTGACTATGATTAAATCTCACATCTGGTCTCAGCTTGTGTATGCAAGTTTTTGATTACCAATTGTGCGCAGTGTAGTAAATACAGTGGAGAATTGTAGAATGACAGCATTTTATATATATATATATATATATATAAAGATATCCATATATATATATATATAATTTATATATATTATATATATATATAGCCAATATATTTATTATTTCTTAGATTTTTTAGTTTTTTTCACACTGGAGTCTGGATCTTATAAACTGAAAAATCACAATTTAAACCCACGGCCCTACTGGAGTCTGGATCTTATGTGGTTGTGCATCATTTTAAACTTCTTCTTCTTCTTCTTCTTCTTCTTCTTCTTCTTCTTTTATCTATATAAAAACTATACTACTATCCATTTTTTTATGTGTAGAACTTTTTCCAAAAAACTTTAAAATCTAGAAGCACTATGGAGTACAATTCCATTCTCTTTTGTTCTCCTCAGCCATCTTTACGCCTCTATTTCTTTCCATCTTCCTCTGCTATGCTTATTCTCTCCCTTTCTTTCATTGTCTTGATTCTGAATAGAAAGGAGTTGTGCAACAAAGGTCTTAGAGCTCAAACATCTATGCAGTTTTCATCTCACGTTGACATGAATAGCAGCCTGTGCTTTTTTTTTTTTTTTTTTTTTTAAGCATAAGAGCGTGTGAAAAGGGACACAATTTGAGCAACTGAGAAGATGGATACGGTGTGAAGTATCCATCTTCTCAATTGCTCAGACTCTTTACACATATCATGAATGCATCCATATATCTTATATATCTATATATCTATATTTTCCACATATCATGTCAACCAGCACTTGACTAAACTCTCCCTGTTCGCCCATAAAATTGTAAGTTAGTGACATCATGTGAGAAATGGAGATGAGGTGTGATTATGAATGTACCACCTACCAGTAGAAGCGATTCGGAGTCACTCGCTCGTGAACCAGCTGCCACTTTCGGCCAAAGTCAAATGAGCTATACAGCTGAGAGAAAAAGAGAGAGAGAGAAAAAAAGAAAGAGGCAGCCATTAAAATCTGCAGTCATTTGCTCTAAGTTAAAACCATGTAACTATTTAAAGCCAGATTTTTTCTCATTTCATTCAAGAGCATTTTCTCTTAATGTAACTGAATTGTCATTTTAATTAGTTTTCATTATACAGTCATTGTGTGCTTTTCAAAGGACTGAGCAAAAAAGCACAGTCTTGAGATCATTTGTCATGGGTTAAAGAGAACCCCGGTTTGGTTACGGTTGGGCTTTTCTAGGTAATTGAACACACTATGGAATAGAAATATATGCCATTTTAATAGTGTGGGAAATGAAAACCATATTTATTGCACATAAACACGGTGAAGGGGAACACATCATAAGGATATATATATATATATATATATTTTTTTTTTTTTAATCTTTTGATTAAAAAAAACTAAAAAAACAGTTTGAAAATACATAGTAACTTTCAGAACTCAAAACTTCCTCAAACATTTTTTGAAGCTAAAAAATAAAAAATAAAATAAAATAAATTAAATTAAATTAAATTAAATTAAAGGGAGAGAGAGAATTAATGTAACAATATTTATTAAAATGTATAATATCTGTATATACTGCACTATATAAATACATGTGCTAAATATTTACCAAAATCATTCAATTTTTGTTTGTTTGTTTTTGAAAGAAATTCAGATTTTTAATCACCAAGGATATACTGAATTGATCAAAAATTAAAAAAGAAATAAAATTCACCAATATTAAAAAAATATAAATATAATAAATAACAACTTTAATAAAATTTAAAAAATAAATAATAATAAAAAAAACAAATAATATTAATTTACTCCTTTAAACACTTTCTTAAAAAAAACTATACTTAAAAATATCCTTTATCTTTACTTTCTTAGGCCTTTCTTTTCAAAACACTATCCTTCCAAATCAAATATATAGGGTTTCTGGAGAATGTCCAAGCTACAGTATATAAATGCAACAGAAGCAGATTAAAATTTTTTGTTGTCTCAAATAAAATAGAATGTCCAAGCTACAGTATTTTAAACTGGGCAAAATACTTATAATAATAATAATAATGTAAGCCTGTCTCCTACTGTAATTTACCAAAATTTTCTCTGTTTTGGTACCACAAAATCAGAGTCAATGGTATCTTTGAGATTCATTCAGACAATATATCAGACAAATTAAATACAAAAAAAAACTATCAAAACAAAACCCTTATAAAAACTATTACAATGCATTATTACGGCTCAAAATCTCATACAACAGAGAGAAACAAGAGAAGACAACTGGCAGAAGTTAAAAGCATAGATCGTTCGAGGTTCAGCAGCAAACATTGAGCAAAAACACAACACAAAAACACACAAAAACACACTAAAATGTAACTATTTGGACTTGAATCTACAAGAAGAACCTCAAGGTGAAACCCAAACTGCAGAATCCTAATGGATAAGATGAGTCCATTCAGGTCTGGAGGGAATTCATTTAGAAGTTTCTGCTCCACTATGTGCTCTAGTCAGTAGCCATGGAAAAGAACAGACCATACCTGCAATCTCCAGAGATTTCTAGAGCCGTTAGGATGGCAGATCTCAAACTAAGGTCAGTGGACCCCAGAAGTCTATTTCAAATAGCTAGGGTGTCCGAAGAATCTTTCTTTATTGTGCAAGCTATATGAAAGCAACAGCAGCAGACTCACATTTCTATCATCTGGGTTTCTCATTTATTTCCTCCATAGATATTTCAAATAAAGCATTTAACCATTGAACCAAACCACTCAGCTCTGAAAAGCGAGATGCAGGTTCATGAACAGTTATGAACTTATGAAATGGATCCTTGTTCAATTTTTTTTTTCTGTATTCAGAGACATATTACAAGTTAATACAATTTAATTCTCTGTGCATTAAAAAAAAGACAAAATACAAAAGTGTCAAGTGTGCCGTGGAGTAGTCATCCTTAATCAGAAACATTGATGTAGTTGTTCAAATCTGTAAATGAACAGACAAGTGTCAAAAAACGTCTAACGATTGCATTGTACATCTTGACAAGTCGCTAAACAAGACAGAACAAAGACAGTTAGTATCACAAGCTGTTTACTGACAGGAGACATCACACAGATGCTCAATAACAGGACTGATGCTTTTGATGAGATCTGAAAAGACTGTTTCTGAGAAGACTGCCCCCAATCACTGAATCTAACCCAGAAATACACAGAGTTCAAAGAGGTTCAAGTACAATGAGAATCCAAATACCTTGAGCAGACAAGTCAGTTCAGTTTAATTAGATTTTATTATGACTCTTCACTTCTATATATGTGCAAGGTTATTATTGCTAATTATAACTAAAACAATTCAAGAAATGTGTTAATCGAAATTAAGCTGGAATAAAATACACATATTAGATGGAAAACAAAAATGAAATGAAAATTAGAAAAGTTGCCAAGTTTAAACACTAAAATTACTATCTGGAAACAAACCTAAACTAAAAATAAATGAATCATAAATAGAAATAATTATAAAATAAATCCTGTTAAAATTACAAAAGCACACACCAAATAAAGAAATACTAGAATTAAAATAAAAACATGATAAACTATGCAAATAAAAATTCTAAATATTAAATACACAAAAAACTAAAAAAGCATATAAATAATTTAAATATTAGATGAAAAAATAAACTAACCTAAATGAAAAGTAGAAATGTTGTCAAACACTTACATTATTATTGTCATCAATAACAATAATAGAAAAAATAATAATACAAATGTTAAAAATATAAAAATATACAACAAAATACAATATAAGAAAATAAATATTAATAATAAAAATAAAAAGTTCTTCAAAACATTTCTAAATAAATGCTTTCCAAAAGTGAGGAAGAACAAATTTGACTGAAACATGCATACTTTGAAAATATTTGTGGAAAATGTTGCATAATTAGTGGTAATTTATACTGAAACAATACTGGAAATAAAAACAAAAAAATGAGAAATGAGAATTCAAAACTAAAAAAAAAAAAAAAAAAAAAAAAAATGCTTTCAAATATTGCTCATATTGAGGAACTGACACACAACACAACCCTGATGCAAATTCCAGCTTAAAAAATCTGGAAATGTGTTCCGCCCTTATATGCCATCATTTAATGTCCCCTCCATCTTGTCCTCTCCATCTCTTTCCAGTCCTCTAAAACAAGCAAAAATGCCCAGTAAAAAAAAATGTAATGGCAAAGCCTGGGGCATAATGTTCAACATATTACTACTAGAATGATACCACTAGACAGACATACAAATAGATCCCCACAATTACAACTAACATACTCAATCAATATCAACACCAAATCAACCAAATAATAAAAAATATGACATAATACAGACAGACAGACAGACAGATAGACAGACAGACAGAGAGGCACAGAAAAAACCCCGTAGGACCATGGATACAGACAGACCAGAAACCTGCTAGAATGACATACAGACAGAGAGATAGATAGATATATGGATTGATAGATAGATATATAGATAGATAGATAGATAGATAGATATATCGATAAATAGATAGATAGATAGATAGATAGATAGATAGATATATAGATAAATAGATAGATAGATAGATAGATAGATAGATAGATAGATAGATAGATAGATAGATAGATAGATAGATAGATAGATAGATAGATAGATTTTTGCATTGGTCTGAACAAAAATTGCAGACGGGCTTATTGAAAATGCAAATTGATTCTCTACCATTAGGAGTAGAATAAATATAAATATAGCATGTGGAAAGTCTATGTTAGTAGTTAGTTTATACTATATAAATCAATGCTTTCAAAATATATCTAGCCTTAATGAATTGGCAAAATCAAAGTGGCAGTGGAAACTGTAACATTGACAGTGTTCCTCTGTGAAATTAGTACTACTGATGTGCAAAATACTTTGACTTACACTTTTTTTCTCATTGGGAAAATATAAAACTTCATCAAACAGGAGTTTTAGTCTCCCGTCAAATTTTTAGACCTTTCAAAACAAGTCTGTGGTTAATCAGATCAAATCTCAAATTGTCCCAGGACTTTCATATTTAACACAATCTGTCCAAACACAGGGGACAGAGCAGATTGGCGAGCCTCATATATATCCCTTGTCGATGTAAGTGCATATGGACCACTGGGTCCCTCATAAGCATGGACGTTGACATATTGTGCTGCTGGGTGAACTCAACCTGTAGTCATTCATCAGCCGCATGACACGCTCAATTTTAAAAGCTCGGAGCTGTCACAAAGTCGGCTTCATAGCTTCCCACTTACATCAATAAATCACTAGCTGCAGCAAGGACCCACTGCTGACAGTCGGTGACTGCCAACAGAGAGACTCTGGGGCCTTCTAATAGGAGGTGAGGGGAACAGCGAGAGGAGAGCTGATTTTAATAATGTACTTATAATGAAAAAGAAAATCTATAGCACGTATTTGCATAACGCCCTGAACACTTGGATCATTTCCATTAAACTGTGATGGAGAGAGGAGGGAATATCAGGCATGGTTTGCTGGAGGAGGAGGGTGAGGATGAACCATGCCAGAAAAAGACAGGATATAAGAAACGCAATTTAATGTCATGGACTAAGAAAGCAATTCATCTGGGTATGTTTTAGAGACACGTGAAACAAACGGCTGCAGTTTGTAAAATAAATAAGCGACAAAACTGATAAAACCGCTGAGTTTAGGTCTTGCTTATCCCAAGTTAACTTTCAGAAGAAATAAATTCCATTCTCACGAAGCCCTGTTTACACTTGGAATCAACCAATCAGAACAGAGCGCGTTTTGCAATGTTCAAATTTTTGCTGCATGCAAAAGGCGAAAAAATATAGAATGATTGATTAAGTTGGTCAGAAGAGATGTCAATTAATTGACATTTCCGGGGTTCTAATTTGCTTGTTTAGTTGGCTAAACTCAAACTTCGAATGAAAATGTAAATCCAACAAGTAGTATTTATTTATTTATTTATTTTAATGTTCCCATTTGACTGTGAGTTTTTATATAATTTACAAAAGGCGAAAAAATGATTGATTAAGTTGGTCAGAAGAGATGTCAAATTTAGCCTCCTTAAGCCATTACATTAGAAACAATCACGGCAGTGTTAACAGTTTCATTATTAAATTCATTTGACATCTTTCTTTCTGTTGTAGTTTAATGTCCCCGTAATATAATACAAAGTATAGTGTTATAAATGCATATTACATTTTAGATCTATTGCCACAGCATCAAAGGTTTCTATTTACAACATTAGCCAATCACAGTTGAGCGCATGAATGCAACAGCCAATCAGAGAGACGTCACAAATCAGTTACTGGGCAAAATTCCACTCAAAAGTGTTTTTTTTTTTTTTTGGTTCAGTTCAGGTTCATGACAAAAATGGAGTGTTATTTCCATTCATGTGAAAGTTTTTTTCAGCTAGATTTTTCAATATAACATTTACTAATTATAAATAATAACTAATTGCAAGTAAAATTTTAAGAAAAATAGGTGGCAGGTTTTCATTTTCTGTGAGCTGACAGCCCAGTAAAGTAATTAATAAATATGCGGTATCGGACAAATGTACGACTGGTCAAATGTGTTAATGAATATTAACACGTTAAGAATAAATAAGTGTTAGGGTGCCAGGCTAGTTCCGAGAATTTCAGCACTAACAGATTGGTCTCCAGAAGCTAGGCGTTCAGAATCTTAGAGATCTCTACAGTTTTTAAATGATCTGTCAAGCACAAAATGTTTATGCTAGCAAGGCAGATGGCAAGATTAGCCCAATTTATGACTCAAATTAGCGGCAGGAGGACACATTTAGCTTTCTCATGTGTGATTTCCAAGGGACTCAGTTTGACTAAACCCAAAAACAATAACTAGCTGGGCTAAATTCAAAGATGCAGGTAATTTAGAGATTTTCTATGCGCACCCATTTATTTTGGGAGAGCAAATACAGATGTTTATCCATAGATTACAAAGATTAAATTGTATACAAAAACAGTTTTTAATTTCAGAGTTTACTGAATTTAGTCAATAGCCTTCTAAATTAAATCCTCCTAAGTTTCCACTAAATTTGTATATGAAATATGATCAATGAAAGATGGGTTACACATCACATGCATTCGTCTGTACTCAGACTCCAAAATGTTCGTACAAGTCCAAGTACCAAAACTCTACTAGAGGCTCAGACAAACCATTAATCTATTAAAAATGATCAGACAAGTGTCCACATGCATATAAACACCTCTTAAATACTGTCTGAGAATTTTCGGCTTTCCCAATGAAGTGTTGACCTGCCCTACAGAGAAGAAAGAGAATGAGTCAGAATGAGTAGGTTATGGAATTATGGAAATGAGCAACCAAGTGTTATTGTTCCTGCGTCTGGCCATTTTCATAATTCACTTTTATACCGGCTAATTGCGTTAGCTATACATTCCTGATGGACTTCTATACAGCACTCTAAATCATCAGGCGTCCTGTGGAGATCGCTTGCAAAGGCAATAGCTGCACTAATCCTTTCTTTCTTCATTTCCCTGTCAAGCTATAAGCACGCTCAACGATCATGATCCTGAGACATAGGCAAAAGGTAGCATGGTGAAATATATGCAAATCATGCATCAGTTTTGTTTGGGGTTATGGTTATCTTTGACACCCAGGCCCCTAACCGTACACTTCTCTAAACCATCACTCAAGTTTGCCAAAAACTGTTTGCAAGCTTTCAGAGGTATGTTTCTTGTTTCTTCAACTAGACAGTTCAGTTCTTCCCTGTGGACTTTGAAAGTAAACTTGAAGTCACATAAAGTTGAAGTTTAATGTGTCTGACAGCTTATATACTTATAATTCTAACAAATGTCATTTCCATGTCAAATTATGCATTGCATTTAACAGCATTCTATGATGGAGATGACATTTTTTAAATAAAACGACAACTCTTTTCTCTTGTTATTTCTAAATTCAACTCTTATATTTCATCTCAAGCATGCTCTGAAATAGTAACCAAGTGCTCTCAAAATCAGTAACAATAGTAATAATGATAATTCTAATTATTGTTATAAATAATAAATAATAAGGTCACATAAGTTAATGCTAGGTGATGCATTATCTAACATTAACTAAAAATAAGCATTACATCTGTTACAGTAATTAATATTATTAATCTTTGTTAACACTGGTTATTAAAAATAGAACTGTTTATTTTTATTTTATGTTAGACCAGGTTCATTAAATAATATTACCAGATATTATTTGAATTAGGAACTTCAATCAACCAATCAATCAATCAATCAAACTTTAGAAGTATTTTTCAATTGTAACATTACAAATGAAGACATTTTTAAAAATAGCAAGTATAAATGTAATAAAAAGTGTTTGTCTGAATAATAATCATGGTACATATAGTTGTAAGGTTCCTTATTGTAAGTTTCTTTAAATAAAATCATCTGCTAAATATATCAATGTAAAATAAATGTACAGTAAATGAAGAAAGACCCTAAAATAAGATCAAATGTCATGTCAAAACTTTTTAGTCATTCTTTTATTATTAGAATCATTATTTTAAGTAGTTTATTCTAGGTTAAAATGCCACAGAATAAAAATAGTCTTATGTTAGTTGTAATTTATTTCATCAAAGTCATTCTAGCCAGTATGTGATCACTCGGTACAAAGATATGCTTTACAGGGAATAATTAATTGATTTATTTTGCAAATGTAAGTATGCTGGCGAAAATGATGTAGACAGTTGAAATGTATCCAGCTTTGTGAGAAGAGTATTCAAAGAACACAAACCTCCAGAGATGAGCTGGCCTTTTTTTTCACCATGGGGTCTTTTTGAGTTTGCTTTGACCATCATATCAAACCAGGTTCAGGTAAGATCAGAGAGCATCTGTGCATCGCTGTGGGGCAACAGTTGATGGGGTGGTATAATCTGCCCAATGAGCCAGTCAGCCCATGAAAATTAATGAATTGATTCGGTTATTATGGGCACTTTATCAAAGGCACAGTCCTCCAGAATCATGTCTGGCACAGCATCGTGCCCAAAAAAAAAAATGAAACAACAACAAAAAAAAAAAGAAGAATAATAAAAAAAATAAATATCTTTACTAACTATTAAAAAAAATTCTTCCATCATTAACAGATGTTTACTGGTGCACAAACCTTGGCTTATTACTGAAGCGGGAAAAAATAAAAGTTATTTAATAGTAATTTAAAGGTGAAAAGTGTTATTTCTGTGTATTTCTAGTGAAAATAAAAGTGACTGCAAAATTAATGTTTCCGAAACATTAAGTGCTATGCATGTATATTTCTCCACTATGCAAATATTTGCATAATTCACAGTAATACATTACAGGTGAAACATTCAAAAAGCCTTATGCTGACCAAGGCTGCATTTCTTTTCTTTTTTTTTTTTTTTTTTTTTTTTTTTGTTTTTTTTTTGTTTTTTTTTTTTTTTTTTTTTTTTTTTTTTTTTTTTTTTTTTTTTGTTTTTTTTTCCCTTTTTCTTTCTTTTTTTCTTTTGTTTTTTTTGATGAAAAATTTAATTGTAAAATGTTTTATATTTTATATTGTAAAAAGATTTATTTATTTATGTATTATAAAAATTAAAAAATTATTAAAAATCAATCAATCATTAATATTTATAAATTAAAGTAATAAAAATTACATTCTTAAAAATATTTTTCTTAGAAAAAAATACACTGTGAAAATAAATACAAATAAATCAATTATCTAATCAAAAATCAATAATCACATCAACAAAAAAAAAAAAAAAAAACACTCATAATTTATATCAAAAATAAAAACAATAAATTATTTAAAAAATAAAAAAAAAACATCAAACCGTTTTTAACTATTCATCAACGAATTTCTAATAAAGTATATATGATATATATATATAAATTATAATATATAAATATATGAAATAGATATATACATATATAATATCTGTTATATTAGGATTTGGCTTTGATGATCTGGTTTCTTATTAATATCAATACTGATACATTTTTTTTGTTGTCTGCAATAACGAAATATATACATATATATAGATATATATATATATATATATATAAGATATATATATCACAGCATGGCAATAAAAAACATTAATAATTGTGTACCAATAATAATTGAGCATAAAATCAACAAAATAAAAATATTACAAAAATAACTGAAGGATCATGTGACACTGAAGACTGGAGTAATGATGCTGAAAATTCAGATCTATATCACAGAAATAAAATACATTTTAAAATATATTACAGAATAAATAGAAAACATTTTAAAACTATATATATATATATATATATATATATATATATATATATATTATATATATATATATATATATATATATATATACTGTTATAAAACTACTGGTTTTACTGTATATTTGATCAAATAAATTCTGCCTTGGTAAGCGTATAAGAGTACTTCACAAATCTTAATTATTCCAAACTTTTTACTAGCTCAAGTGCTTTGATTAACTATACTGCTACTACTATGTAAAACAAATACAAAAGGCACAAAAAACTATTAGTCCTCATGAATATTCTGAGAAGCTTAACGGTCTCTTGGCTTGGCACTGCAATTGTGTTTTCCACATTAAGGGAAGTTCAGAACGCCTGGGAGGCTGCATCAGGAGGCATTCACGCGAGACATGAAGAGGGAGGTTAGACACAGCGAGGTGACAGACGGGAATCCGGCTAAAGATATGCACCATCTGGATGAGCAGTGAGCTGAGAAATTCAGCTCTAACAGCACTGAAACAACTGACTTAAACTGAGGTAAAGGTGCACACGAAAACACACTCGTCTCACTCACACACTCAAAAGAGAAGTCACACAGGGACATACATAGTCTGAGACAGGATCACACACAGAGCTGATGGAGCGCATGCACATGTATACTATGGTTGCTCATGCTTACATCATGATCCATGATGTACAAGAGGCCATCATATATTGTGATTATAGACGCAGCTAAAGGCCTTTGTTAAGCACAGCACGCAACAATCTCTCTGCTAATCTCTCAGCTATGAATATATTGAAAATACTGCACACACTTAAAATGGTTACCTCATAAAATGTCATTCAAATGTAAATCACTTTAATAAAAATCATATAAGCCCTGAAATGAAGAGTTAAAATTTTAGATTTTTTTTAAGTCTTCTATGCTCACCATGGCTGTATTTATATGATAGAAAATACAGTACAAAACTTGTAATTTTGTAAAATATTATTACACTTTTCTGGTTTAATATATTTTAAAAATGCTATTTATTCCTGTGATTGTAAAGCTTAATGTTCAGCATCATAACTTCAGTCTTCAGTGTCACATGATCATTCAGAAAACCATTTGAATATACTGATTTGGTACTAAAGAAACATTTATTTATTTATTACTGTTGATAATATTTTTGTAGAAACTGATACACTTCTTTTCAATCATTTGGATTATGCTTAATAATAATATACCCCTAATATCAATTTAACAATAAACTATTAATTTTTCCTAAGAAATATTACATTATCAAGAAAATTTTTTAACATTTCATTGCTGAATATTTTTAGACCCCTATTAGCAATGGTATTATTATTATTTTTTTTTTTTTTTTCAGAAACCCCTACTAGCAATGAATAACTTGTAAATAAAAAACAGCAAATTATTTGAAATAGAAATGCTTGTTCAAATTCAAATTATCATTGCAGAATATTTTTAGACCCCTATTAGCAACAGACAGAACTGCAACTCGTTTGCTAACAATGGTAGACCTGAATAAAATGAAAAATAAATAAAATATAAAATAAAATAATTACATGATACAATTACATTTTAAAATAAATAAATACAATTAAACTTTAAAATAAATAAATAAAAATGTAATTACTAAATAAAAATGAAATCACAAAAAAAAACACACACAAAAAACAAAAACACATGAATTCTAAAGTCGTCTGTTCGTCTGTTATTTCACCCAACGTAATCCTCTAAAAGGGCACATTTAGACCTACACGCAAAGTCATTCAGCATTACTAATCAAAGCAGTGATGAATAAAAAGTGCCGTTCTAGGCTTAAATTGCATGATCCCATGCGCTCAGCATTAAGAGACACAAATCCATCTACTTCAGTTAGACATGGTGCGTATTACAGCCGGTAATCTCTCGCTCAGCTTCTCCAGAACCAAGGAGTCATTCACCGAGACACAGTTCACGCTATTACTATTAACACCTCGTGCTGCTACTAATTCCGATTTTGCTGCAACAACACAAACGTCACAAAAAAAGATGCTGTGTCTTGCGTTTAATCTTGTTTTGTTTACCCTTCTCCCACGGTCTTCTATTTCCAGCAATGTCCCTGTAGCATCGAAGCTAGCTTTTGCAAAAGTTACGATTGTGTGCAAAATAATTAACAGCCTACATTTGCATCGTTAGCTGGGCTTAAGTCAAAGATTGTTTGCGTATTTAGGAGTATAAGAGCGCTAGACTCTCAATGAGGTAGTTGTTCCCTTAGGGTAAACAACTTAGAAAACGGCTCGATTTTTTTGCAGGCAGGTTTGATGTTAGCAAACGTGCTACTGAAGGCAAGCCAAAACAGCTAATTCAATCTGCAGCATTTGAATGAGGGCAAAGTCATGAGGGAGACTGTACAAAACCAAGACGTTTTGTTTTGTTGCCTCACATGTTGCTAAACCTGACAAATGCATAATTAATTACTTTCCAGGTAGAGCTTGAGGAAAAACCAATCACAGTCTGTAAATGTGATGCTTCAACAGCAAAGCAATATGTAAATCACCGCTGTATCTGTGTCACATACTAACAAGCAGCATCCATCTGCTTAAACTAATCCTCACCTACAGCTGATAATAACTTACGAGACATCAATTTTTACAACCAAACATTCCATTTCGCACCCACTCCCTCCGAAAGCTAATACCTATAATCCTATGGGCATCTGTCAGGTCAAGCTTATCCAGGTGTAGCAGCATCTGTTCAGTGTGATCTCATGAAAAAGTCTGGAATAAACATTATGTCCACATAAACCGAACCATTGAATGCACTCAGGATTTTCTTACAGTTCAGACAGTCTTCAAATCACATGCCTTGGCAGGATGTCAGAACCTAGTTCCAGTCAAAATCCCCTAGGTATCTCTTCAATGAGGCTTATATTAATAATGTAATACACACATAGGTTTAATGAGGGTATCTCATAGATTTCCACTGTTTTTATATTAGATTAAGGCCTAACCAGTACCTACCCCTAACAATGACCTTAACAAACCCGTGCAAAACATTACATTCATGGATGATTACACAACAGCTTTTCTGTTTTTATTAGCTAAAAACAGAAAACTTACTATGCGTTTTGGCCATTTATTTACAGGACAATGGTGTAATGAAAAAAAATGAAAACTCAATAACATTAACAAAATTTCAAAATACACTATACCTCCATGTTAGTCTCCATGTAAACTACAAAAATGATGCACATTTTTTTGTATTTTTCACTGATTTGTGTGAATGGGGATCATTTTTACAATGTTGTCTGAATGCAAAACTTTTCAAACATGCAAATAAATTTGCACTAAATGAATGATCCACTGAATGAAAAATAAAAAGAAGGTCATTACGAGTTTGTATCTCACAATTCTGATTTTGTTTCTTGAAATTTCATAAATTCTTGTAATTCGTTTTTTTTTTTTTCTCTCAGAACTCTACAATAAAAACCAACAAATAATACTTATTTACCAACCAACTACTATTTTTTTTTTTCTCTTAGACTTTTTTTTTTTTTTTCTCAGAATTGAGATATAAACTTGCAGTTAGGAATTATAAAGTCCAGTTCTGAGGGGGGAAAAAGACTGATTTGTTCTCAATTGTGAGTTATATATAGATAATATGAACTCACAATTCTGACTCGCAATAGCATGTTATAAAGTCACAATTGTGACTTTGTTTTGTTTTTTTATTCAATGGTGGAAATGGGCTTTCTTTCAGTCTTAGTACAATGTAAACCAGCTATGAAATACTGTGCATACTTTATATAATATAATTTATTCCATATTTTGTGTCATTCAAACATGATTTAGATGATGCAGGATAAAAGCTTCTACAGAGATGTTTGCCTTACTGGAATATGCTGCTGAAGGACATTTTTTGTTTGTTTGTGAGATATTTACTTTCTCTTGTACATCATTACAGTAGGCTTATGCAGATAAAGGTATGTAGCTCATTAGTAGCTATTCCAAGAAATCATCACAGTTTCTTGTTACACCTTGTTCTGTGAAATAATTGTGTCTATAAATAAATGTCTTATGCCAAGGTCTTTACCAAAGAAGAATATTGCACAAAAAAAAAAAAAAAAAAAAAAACACTTTAAAAAACTGTACGTGGCATATCTGTCTGTCTGAATAAAAATGTGCATTCATAAAATGTTAAAAAATAAACATCTAGTCATTTTCTCTGGGGTTTATGCTTTTTGCAACCTTTAACTGATGCAACTGCCATTTGTAAGTGTCTAATAGGTCTCATTACTGTACTCCATACTGTACTGTATACATGGAATTCTGACAATAAAATCAAAAATACAACCTGCAGCCAACAGCTGGGTGTTTGTTGGAAGGCTCAGCACCAAAATTATTTGTAGTAAAAGGTAATGAGAACTTAATAATGGCCAGATTGTGTTCCAGTTACATAACCACACTTTCCCTACAGCTCCTACTACTTCTGAGGGAATAAAATGAACCTGCTCATTTTCCCCATAGCTTATTGCCAGCCAGCAAATAGCTTTCGGTGTGAAACACTCACGTGCAGTGCATTCCGAATTAATGAAGCTGGAGGCGAGTTACGGTCATTAGCGGAATAGCAGGGAGTGGAAATGTAGATGAGGAGAAAAACAAAAACACACACACATCATACCACAACAAATATAAACTATAAATATAAAAATTCTAAACATACAGTAGATCCTCCTCTGCCTCTCTGACCGCCGCACGTTTTTTTCCACAGAAGGCCTTTTAATTTCACGGCCCAATTAGTAAATGACGTTACGCCACACTAAATGTACAAGTTTCTGGTCACTCTTTCACTTACAGTACATAGTGGAATACGCTGTTTTTAAACTTGGTCTAAACTCAAGTTCCCCTTCCCTTCGCCTCTGCAGATCTCTTGTCACATAGTAACATTTGGTTCTAAACCGCTGTACTTTTGCATCCGTGGGTACTAACGGCAACTCAATATCACTAGACAAAATAACCAACCAGAAATACAATATGCCAGCTGTAAAGTTGTCATTGTGTATGTCTGTTGCGGATGCGCTGCAAGAGATGCTGAGAATGTGAGCGGCAATTTCTGTGGAGACAAGTGGCAACTAGAAATGCATTATACTATGATATTCACATTTTAAGGTTTATGGAAGCCATACTGGATTGCATTCATGCATTTGCAAACTGTACTAGTCTTCACATACACAAGAACACAGTTTCATAAATGATACACAATAATTTAACACTGTTTTGTAAATCAAACAATGCATACTTCAAAAGTGTTAATAAAATAAAACAATATACATTTACAAAGTTTCTGCGGGATTTACGAAGGGAAATAAATTGAATGGAACAATACGCCAATCTCTATTATCAATGCTTCAAAGTTTGAAGAGAAAAAGGAAAAAAAATTTCACAATATCTCCTCCCAAAAACACTATATAAAATAAAAAAAACCACTACTATACATCTCTAAATTCTGATACTGCAAAAAATGTTCTTCCTCCATATTTTGTCTTGTTTTCATTCACCACTAACAGATATTTTGTTCTTGTTTTACACAACCCTACTTCATCTTGTAACACTACTCCATATTTATTGATTTTTACATATTTATACATTAACATTTAAAGACACCGCAACATTTAAAGACATCGCCTTATGAATTTAAGACTTTTTAAGGTCTTAATTTGTGGAAGGGTGAATTAAGTTCTTTTCAAGACTCAGAAACCCTGATTTATATAGGTAATACTGTACATAAACTATCTTCCAAAAATTTGGGGTCAATGTCATAGTTTATACAAAAAAACATAAGCAGCACAACTGTTTTCATTATTGATAATAATATAAAATGTTTCTTGAGCAGAAAATCAGCACATCAAAATGATTTCTGAAGCATCATGTTACACTGAAGTCTGGGGTAATGATGCTGAAAATGATTCTTTCAAAAAATCATTCTTTACTGACCCCAAATATTTTACTTACTCTGGAAAGCAACACTAAAACAATGTATAATTACTTCATGTGTAGGTTTATTTTATTTTATTTTTTTCCTACTTATTTAATCAATCACACACAGCTTTAGTTATATTAGGTATGAGGCAGTAAGTGGCTGGTAACGTTCACTCAGAGTAGGCCTTAATTACAAATAAAACATTGTAGCGTTGGAACTTGTTATATTGCTGAAAAAATGAAGCTTTTGCCATCAGTGACTCTCTCAAAACAAAAAACTTTCAAGGAACAGTAAAGCATGATGAAATTCCACATTTTTGACTTCACCACTGGCTGCTGCATCTCCAAACCAAGAGAAATACGCCACAAGCTTCACACAAGACTGCAGACATCTTCCTTTGACATACTGCTGTCTTTGTGAATCAGAAATTTTCAGATTTGTCCTCTACAGGACTTTCTGTCACTGGTTTTCACTCTGCGCTCCATGGACTTTCGCACAGCTACTGTAATCTCTTCAGCTAGCTGGCTTTCTGCAAGAATGGTTTCTTAACTGCAACAAGCCCTTTCCAGTCCACTACTTAAAAGACTTCTCATGGTTGAAGTGTGTACCTTGCTGCTGGATAGTTCCCAGATGCTGAGCAAGCATTCCAATGGATTCTCACTATCCCTTAAGGAAGTGACCTTTAAGTACTGCAATAACTTTAAACATAATTTGCACGTATATCCATGTCAATGCATATATCCATCTCAATGTTTCTAGTGAAGAATAATCTTTCCCTTTTGTCCATTTGAACTGATATCATAAAAAAAAAAAAAAACCTTTCTAGTGATACTGTAGGGATTACTGTGGCAAATCTCACAAAACATTGATGCAACATTGCTGCAATACTGTACAAGCAGATTGTTTCATCTAGAGTTTGTGAATTTGATATTCTACATAACATCCATTGATTGATCTCTTTTGCCATCCATCTACATGCTTATGGTGGAACAATAATTAAAGCAGCGGTACAAAGAGAGTAAAAAGGATAGTCTAACCAAAAATGAACCAAGCATTTTTGGATCCCATTGACCATTATATTTTTGTGCTTAAAACAGAAAAAACACAAAACAATTACCAACAACCAACATTGTTTATCTGTGTTACACAGAAAAAAAAAAAAAAAAAAAAAAAAAACCAAGTCAAATAGGTTTGGAATGTCATTAGGGTGAGTAATTGAGGACAGCATTTTCATTTTTGGGCTAAATGAGCTATCCCTTTAAAACCATGGAAAATACTTGCATACTGCTGTAAAGGTGTGCACATTGAGAGGTATTTGTTTTACACTTAGGGAGTCTTCATTTTGTCGTTTCTACAGAGTGGCGACATCAAGCTGCTCCTGTTTGTGCAAGTAAATGTCAGCCTTGTCTACAGACCCTGTGTGGTCTTTGATGGCAAACTGTGATGACAGGTTCAGAAATGTAGGTAAAATGTAGGAATAATACAGGGAGCGTGACAGAGCAGAGGTGAAGCATTTGAGCAAAACAGCACCAAAAGACTATCACTGTGGGTTTAATCTGTCCCATCCTACGCCTTCAAAAAAGTGAAGATTATGACATGGTGTTAAAATTAAGAAAACTGCATTACTAAGTAAGCAGCTGAATTAGATGAGTTTCAGCCATGTTTAAATAGGCACTCAAATACAGTATATGGGAACTTTCTCTCCCACAAAAAAAAAAATAAATAAATAAATAAAAATGGAAAGAAAAAAAATCATACTCACTGGTTTATTTAATATCCAAAAAACAAAAACAAAATACTAATCCCAAATCATATATCATATCATATATAATATTCAATGATGCTGACACCTTACACCCTTTCTAATAAAGTACAAAAACCACTAATAACTACATAAAACTATATTCAACTATATAACTAGACCTTTAATCAGCTAGGCCAATTAAAGTCCCCAAAATTAAAGCAACATCCATTTGTGAAAGCCTTATTTATCTAATAGCATGTGTGCTAAATTAGGGCAAACAATATACTGCACTGACAAAAAGACAAGTAGTAAACAAAAATGTCAGGAACAAAGACAGGAAAGCAAGGCCAATCTTCATCAGAGATATGCTTTCTTTTAAAAATAAGCACTGCAGTGGATATGAAAAAGCTGAATTATGCACTGATGTTTTTCTTAATTAAATATAACTTAACATTTTACATTCCAATCACGGCACAATTTATATAATTATGTCATAAAATCTTAATTGCTTAAAGGGATAGTTCACCCAAAAATGAAAATTTGATGTTTATCTGCTTACCTCCAGGGCATTCAAGATGTAGGTGACTTTGTTTCTTCAGTAGAACACAAATTATGATTTTTAACTTCAGCCGTTGCAGTCTCTCAGTTGTATAATGCATGGCAATGGTAACAGAATCTATGAGACTAAAAAAAAATAAAAACATGCACAGACAAATCCAAATTAAACCCTGTGGCTCGTGACGATACACTAATGTGATACACAGACTGATTGTTTTGTGTCTTTACACATCAATGTATCATCACGAGCCGCAGGGTTTAATTTGGATTTGTCTGTGCATGTTTTTTTTTTTTTTTTTACTCTCATAGTTTCTGTTACCATTGCCATGCATTGTACTACTGAGAGACTGCAACAGTGCAACGGCTGAAGTTTAAATTCATGAAACAAATAAACAAAGTCACCTACATCTTGGATGCCGTGGGGGTAAGCAGATAAACATAAAATTTTAATTTTTGGGTGAACTATCCCTTTAATTCCTTAAGTCTGCAAAATAATGAAAAACAATATATTGCAGCCACAGAAGAAAAAATAAATATAATAAAGAAAAATTGGGTGAATTTGAAAACACATTTAATAAACAATTATAAAAATAAAAAAAGGAATATTAGAAAAACATTTCACTTTCCTTACTGACTCCTTTTTTTCCTGTCTTTTGATGCCAATCAATAAGTGCATTTTGTTCCTTCTGTGACTGCAAAACATTGCATTTGATATCACAGCAAAATGTTTGATCATGTCAAATATCACAGTTTACCTTTGCTGGACTGACCAAGTGGTTATAGAAACCATTCGAGTGGGTATGAGAGGGATCACAGTACATGGAATAAGAATCTATCTCTGTTTAAAATAATTTGAGAATATTAGTATTTTCAAATCAGCTTCAAAAAGTCTCTTAAATATTAAAAGGCAACACTGAATCAATTAGAACCTCAAGGCATTTCTTACTGATTTCATAATTGCATTAGAAAACACGGTAAACAGTCACTTTCAGTCTAGATTTTTCATCTACCTTTACTTTTTTGAATTTCTTAGTATGCCTCACAGCATGTTCCCCACTCTCGTTCTCTCTCTTCTCTCTCTGCCTAACACGCACACCTTTCCAGCAGTTATTATCCAAGATGACAAAGGCTAAATGACAGCTCCCACCTTTAAGAGAACTGGTCAGATAAAAAATAAATAATAATAACAAAAGGTCAGTGCAAAGATGAAAAAGCAATGTGCCCGCTGGAGATCTGAATTCTAAATACTCTTGGAAGGCAGAAGAGTATATAGTAAGGGCAAAAGTGGACAATCTTCATCAGAAATATGCTTTCTTAATTTGAAAACAAGCCTCACTGCAAGTAGATATGAAGGAGCACAGATATTTTTCTTAATAAAATATACAGTAACTTACCATTTTAAAACCCAAACATGCCACCATAAATTATTAAAAATTACTTCATAAAATCTTACAAGTGTTACATTAGCCTAATGCTTTAGCGTGTGCACACTGCAAATTTCTCCTGAATCTGAGCAACCATAAACGATTTTAAGGGATGCAATTTAAACAGGAAACCAGATGCAAAATAAATAGCAGATTTGCCATGAAATCTAACAAGTGCAACAATCACACACTCCAAACAGACATTATACCAAAAAAAAGCCCCACTGATTTAAAATCACTAAAGAACCCACTTGTTTATCAATGTTTCTACTACAACCTCTAACGCCTTTCGTTTTTGCTGCATTTTACCCACAATGCACCATCTACTAAGCTCAAAACACAAGCACACGATTTCTCAGTCCAACAAAAGTGTTGTTCCATCTGTTTCTTGGCTTTTTTTTTTTTTTCATAAAGCAATGGCACTTCATAGGGAACCCTAATATAACTTTAATTCTAACTGTGACTCTTTTATTTCAGGGTGCAATCGAGTTGCAGGTGTGTGGATGCATTCTTCAGAGATTCAACAGGGGTACGTTCACATCCACCTGTCTTTTTCATCTGCATCCTCCACAGCAAGCACAAAAGAAAAAAAAATACAATCTGGAAAACTACACAGATGCAACAACTTCTCAAGTTTATTTATATCTTTTGCTTATTAGTTAACACAAGCACAGCTTTGCCACTGTGACTAATACCGTGTGCCTCACTGACTGCTGCTGTCTTGATCACCAATATGCGGTTTATTCTAATTAAAGGGATATTCTGGGTTTAATACAAGGTACGTTCAAATGACAGTATGTTGATAACCATAAAAAATGAATAGATTTGTCTTTTAAAAGACAAAAATCAAGAATGCAGTGAGGCACTAAAAATGGAAGTGAATGGGGCCATTTTTTGACAGATGTAAAAGCAGAAATGTAAAGCTTGTAATTTTACAAAAGCACCTACATTAGTTCTTCTGTTAAAACTTCTGTTCTGTTCTTCTGTTCTTCTGTTAATTAAATAATTCTCTGAATAAGAAACTAAAACTGCCAGCAGGTGGCGGTAAACGTCTTTACGAGTCTTTCATTCGATTCGTTTAAACGGCTGATTCATTCAGTAAAAGCCTCACTTTATGAATGGGCCTTTGAATCGTTGATTTAACTGATTTGTTCAAAACCCGGGTTTATTCAGAAACTAAACACTGCTGTGTTGCTTGGAGACGTACAACCGTTCTGCCGTGGCTTTATAGGCTATATTTTTGTTGGCAAAACGAAGTAAAAACAGACAATATTGTGTTTACAATACAACACAATATTAACTTATTATTTACTGAACCATTGTGTAAAATCACATTTGCACTCATTATATTAACAGTAGGCTACTCATGTGATATTGCTCTCCTGCTGGTGTGATATCGCTTATCATGTGATATAAATATGAGACAAAAACTCATACAGGAGCATTTTTGCCCCAGTATCTTGAATTTTAGGCCATAATTGTATTTATGAAGTTGTTGCCCTGCATCATATTTATCAACAGTCAACTGTATATGCAATGCAAGATGACGTACTAGTCTGGGGGCGGGGCCAGTCCATTAACTGCGTTAAAATATTTTAAACATGTAATTCTTTTCATAACTAATTAATTAAGTTAACATGTTAAAATGACAGCCCTAATGTGTATTATATATATATATATATATATATATATATATATATATATATATATATATATATATATATATTTTTATTATCTGTATAGCTCTACACATATAGTGCAGCCGCTATCACATTCACTTAGATCAGACACACAAGTAAATGCATTGAAACATGCCCCCCAACGGCTGTCTGTGGATGTGATGCCATCCTAGGCCCTGTAATTAAAGTGTGATGAGTGGTTATGCTAGTGTCAATCATTTGTAATCTGTACAGCCATTAAGGGCCAAACTTGTCAGAACGATTGATCTGCGGCGCCTCTCACACTCCTCCTTATTCTTAACAACTTGAAAACTAAATTTCACACAAAAAACAAAATACACCTTCCTCCGAAACAACTTGCTAGCTAATGTTCTCACTAAAAGCAAAAGTCATCTTTCTCTGATAACAATAGACTTTATCAGCATGACACATTATGAAAATGAAAACATTTAAAAAATGAAAAAAATGTAATAGTTGTATATAGACCGCTGAGTACCTTGGCGGAAAGGGATGCAGTGTTGTTTACTGGCTTACACAACATCAGCACTCGACAGGTGTTGCTTGATAAATGGCAAGCTAATATTACTTATGATGATATTGTCAGTCATGTGAGGTATTATTATATATATATATATATATTATATATTATATATATATATATATATATATATATATTGATATATATATATATATATATATATATATATATATAAGATATATACTTTTTTTTATATATATATATATATATATATATATATATAATATATATATATATATATATATATATATTTGAGTAGTTTTTTTCCATATAAAAACCATATGTAATATGTAAAAGAAATAGAGAATATCCACGTGCCTTTGACAACCAAAAAATAAAATAAAATAAGTAATAATAATAATAATGATAATATCAAAATTAAAATAAACAAACAAATAAATAAAAAAATAGCATATAAAGGCTTCTTTTGAAGACAATGGATAAATAAATATATACATATAAAAATAAATAACATAAAGGCTTCTTTTGAAGACAATGAAATTCTTGTTAGCCTAAATTGGTGGTTGAACTATAGCAGTTTTAAGTCAAAATATATTTTTTCATTCATACATTAAATTATTATTAATTATAAATGTTACAATTATTTCTGTATTTATTATTTTAGTTGATTCCAAAATTAAAAAAAAAAAAAAAAAAGAATGAATGTAATATATATATATATATGTTTTTTTGGTAGGTACAGTAGGTAGGTAGATAAAAAAAAAAGTATAATTTTAAAGAGTATAATATTTTAGTAAAACCATCATTAAAAAAATTATACAATATTCCTCAAAAAAAAAAAAAAATGTCTCCTAAAACTCCTCCTGTACATAAATGCAAATCATGATCACTTGCCTATGACTACCAAATAAATAAATATATAAATATTTTGCCCTAAACTAATAAAACATACACAATAAATACATAAATACATAAATAAATAAATAAATAAATAAATAAATAAATAAATAAAACAATAAAGAAGCATGCACAATAACTGCATGTGACCCATGAAAGGAAGAAGCTAAAACTAAAGGATGCAACAACAACAAAAAAAATCCATCTGAAAATCTCACCGATGAAAGGTCTGTCTGATGTAACATGTTAAATTAACATATCAGTTGCACTACCCAGTCTGAAGGCCAAGATCTCGTTTTTTCAAGTTCAGTGAGGTACGGCTGGAAGTTATGCTAATCGACTCAAAGACAAGTGCAATAATATCTAAATATAACAGCACATTTGAATAACACCAAATACAACCCAATACCACCTATAACAGCCAATGTATCAAGAGACATGTTATTCTTCTATCGCTTTAAAACACATTGTAGGGAAAGCTCTCTTTGTGTACCGATGAATAGTTGCGACACTCTCATGTCATGGCAGCTTACTGCGCTGGTATTGAGTCCTTGTCAGATATTTCACACTATTCGCTGATTCACTGTTGGCCAGTCAATTAGGGGTGCTGGGAAAAAACACAGAAAACCATATGATCCAGAGCCCCGTTTCACTTAACAGTGTTCTGTCGTTTTCCACTGTTGTGCAGGCTTGGCTCTTTAAAGATCTGTCTGAGCTACTATAGACCTTCACCCAGCACCGACAGTCTGACAACATATAAAGCGCTGTTGTAAGCTGCCCTTCGATGCAGATCTAGGACTTGGAATGCAGTAGAGACCAAAGCTGATCTCAGAACTAAAGCTGAAAGGATGAAAGCGGCATAAACAGGAGAACGCAGACAAACGGTGAAAACTTGCTGCCCTAGATAAAACCTGACCTGTATACAGAGCACCGATTGGAAATATGAGACATTGAAAGGATAAATATCTTTTTTAAGACATGACAGATCATAATTCTGGTATGTTATATAATTATAACATAATTGATATATGTTATAAATAATACATAATTCTGTGGGACCCTAAATAATTAAAAAAACAATTTAAAGTAAAAATAAAAAAAAATTAATGGGAAAAAAATAATAAACTAACTAATTCAAAAAATCAAAAAAATCAATTGAGAAAAAAACAAAAAAAGTGATGGTATTATAATGAAAAAAAAATATAAAGGAAAAAAAAAAAAAAAAAATATATATATATATATATATATATATATATATTATATATATATATATATATATACACACACACACACACACATATATATATATATATAAACAAACCCTCTTAAAGACATGATCACATGCATTATTTTAATTACTATACAAAATGCAATATTTAATGTATTTGATTTATTTTTTTATCACATGCATTATTTTAATTAATTACAAAATGCAATATTTAATGTACTTAGATTTGTTTTCCTATACATGAAAACAATCTTTTTTAAATAGTTAAAATAATAATATAATTCACATTTGGCCTTAAAATATTTAAAGCCCCATTTAGCTCATGATCACATGCAGGACTTGTACAGAATCACAGCAGCTCTGTCTCTTCTAATTCTCCCCCTATCTTTTTGGAAAGCATGGCGTGATGCTTTATGAATTCCTGTACTTCCATTCCTCCCTGTCTCGATCCTCTTGCTCAATCTCTCAATCTGTTATCCTCTGTCAACTCTCTCTCTCTCTGTCTGTCTCTCTGGGGAGGTATTTCCATCTTTGTGAATGATGCGGGAGGTCAGGGAGCACCTGAAGAGTTATCCACAGGCTTTTACGAGCCGTCCCGTGAGGCAGCCACCCCAGGGGAGAGGTCAGAGAGCTGGAGAACTACAGGACTGATGATGTGACTGGGGTTTGAATATGGTGCGTGTGTTTTATATGCCCACAGAGACGGATGCTGAGTACTCAGGAAGCCAAAAGGTTACGGATACACATATATGTTGCCAGAACAAAAATAGCACATATGGCACTACTCTATTTTCACAAAATGTACTGGCCGGTGTATGTGTATTACTTACAGTTATACAATTATTTGTTCTGATCTCCAATAGTATTAGTGTTAGTTTTGTATTGTATTCTAGTTTCAGTTAGTCTAGTGGGGATTTTCTTTCTGCAGGTTTCATTATTATGCCAGTATAGGTCTTGAAAAGTGACTGTCTGAGTCAATAAATCATTCATTCAAACGATTTGTTCTAGCTCACTAATTATTTTATTAACAAAACAAGTGAGCCATTTTATTATTCTCTCAATTGATTTAAAACCACTGATTCATTCAGGAACAATTCACTTAAGTGACAAAACAAGTGAGCCAGTGACTCATTCACTCAATTGATTTGTTATTTTGTTTGTTGTTTGTTCATACAGGAATGAATCTCAGCTACCTTTTTTATGATTTCTGTTGGCAAAGCAAAATGCAGACAAAGTAAGTGGCAACATTATGTCATTCATGTTTATTGAACTGTTAAATACAGGCAAAATCACAATCGTACTTTCGCAACCAATTTTTTTTTTTTTTTTTTTTTTTTTTTTTACTTCTGAATATCACCACTCCAGCACAAGACTGCTTCATCAAGAACAAAAGTACTCTTTGTAGTGTTTGAATAGCAATTTTATTTATATAACAACTTTATATATACTATTTAGACCCCACTTCCACATAAGTAATACAAAATGCAAAACCATGCAAAAAGCAAACTGTTTCACACATTTTTTTTTTTTTTTTTGTAGCAGGCAGTGCTCAGTAAGAAATAATCCATTCTGAAAATAGCCACAGTTACATAAATTGCTCGATCTGCACAAATTCTTTCTCACTCTTTTTCTATTGCAGTTTCAGTCATATACATGCCTAGGCCTACTATTTGCTCTATCTATCTATCTCTTAACAAAAAAAATTTAACATCATACTATCTTTTATTTCAATCAAATATCTTTATTCTTTTTTTTAGTGCATACTTTTTTTTAGTGCATTCTTCTTTTTTTAATATCTCTCTCTAAGAAATATTACAGAGGGAATTCTGTAAAATGTCAAAAAAAAAAAAAAAATACCACAGGATACAAAAATCTGACAATGAAACACGCTCTGTCTTTTGGAAGACAGGTGTTTGTTTTTGACTCCACAAGACAAGGCACAAAAGATGCTTCAAGTGAGTCACGTTGATAAACCAGAGTGTTTATCTGATGTGTCAGATTTTCCAGAAGTAGCTGACAATGACATGCAACCAGCTCAACAGATTAATGCTTTTCTTGATGAAACAATGCAACAAACGTCACTCTAGCCGCTTTTATCCTGGAACATCACAACGTCACTCTGGTGCTGTATTCAGCTCATTTTGGAGGAGTGGATCCAATCCAAGATAATCTTTTAGGATTAAAATTGTTAGTACTTGTTCTTACTGCTTTTCCCCCACATATACCCTGAAAGCAGATACAGAATTGTATCAAGTATGATAAAAGTGGTCACTGGTGGAGAGAAAGTCTACCAGCAAATTTAATTCTGCTGAATGAGAACTAATACACTTAATGGTCCTTTTTTGTGTCATTCTTGAATTCAGTTATTGTGATACTTGCTCTACTATGCATGAAAACTTTATATTATTCTCAATTTTCTATCGTATCCTACTTGAATATATTTTAAAATCCAACAAAAACAACATAAAACAAATCTATATAAACAAAATAAGTCAGTACATTCCTTTGGTAGTGTGAGTGCATAAAACAGCCTATAATCACAGCATAAAGTAATGTGATATAAATAGCATGACAAAACAAACAATTATATGATATATGATAAGTTGCAATGACTTCTTTGTCCTCTCATTCAAAAGGAATGATAAAGCTGATGCTATACCGAACTTTGAGAATGGCATGTCTGTTATCAAGAGTAAAATGATGGCATGATAGAATGCGGGTATAATTTATTTCTCATTTATTTAGACAACTCCTGCAACAAGAAGAAACAACAGCTGAATTTCTTAGTAGAGACACTGATGCTACATTTTTCTTCAATTTAAAATGGAAGATTAGACAGGAGAAGCCAGTGCTGTGCCTGAAGGATAATGAAAGTTTTGTCATCTCCCAACCATCTGCCATGCATAATTTAGCCGCTGAATTTTACTCTCAACTCTACGCTGCTGATGAATCAGTGCTGGGCTCTTCCAAAAACACCCAAAGCTGGAAGATTTGCACACCAAACATATGTTCCAGGAGAGGGTCTGTGATACCTGGAGAAAGCTCTGATTGGCTCATGGCACCACAAGAACATACACAGTCCTCAAGCTCTATACTGGTGACTATATTGAGTTGCAACATCAAAGGCAGCAGAAGAAGTCATACTTTTAAGGGCCCTCCAGAATTAGTCATTGGTAAAATATCTGCTGTTTTTTAAATATTTCTAGCAAAAACATTTCAGTTTGGTTAGAGTACACAGATAGTTTTAAATGACAAACAGAGGGGAAAAATGCTTGCTAACCACTAAAACCTTGAATCCACAAAAGATTCTTGGTTCAGACCACAGTCATAGATATATTTCTTTAACATTTATTTAAAAACTTTTGCTTAGCCAATCAAGGTCAGAAACCTCTTGAAAAACATTTAAGAGCTTTAATTTCTTAACAAAAATGACCTGAGACAGCTGAAAAACTAGATAACAGAGAAATAGAAATAAGAAATATGCTAGTTGACAGCACTTGCAGCATAATGTTGATTACTGTATTAAAAAAAAAGATAAAAAGTGAAGATGAATGTTTCAATAATGCAGCCACGAGATGTAAACAATATGCATTTTATCAGGCATAATGCAACCTAAAATTAAAATATTAGGAAACCCATACATGTGTTATGTTGACATTCAAAAGTATCAGTTTTCAAATCCTGCAGCATTTTAAAGTTGTTTTTAAGCCATAACACAATATTATGCAATGAATTGTGCAAAATTAGGCTTTCTTAATCAAAACTCTATAAGTTGTCGGAGTTTCGGATGAACTATCCCTTTAATGAGGCATCACAAAATCATTTAAACACTTTTTTTGTGTGGTTATATTACATTTTAAAACTTCATTACCATGACTATAAAAGATTATAAACCCTAAAACAACTGTAACAATTATTTGAACAGATGAAATTGTGGTTTTAACAGAAGAATCAATGTTATAATGTCTATCAAAATCATTAACTTCAAATTTCTGCTTTAAATCCTCAAAAAATTGGCCACATTGGCTCCACTGTAAATGCCTCACTATAGCCCTGAACATTTAAATATATACAGTATATATAATAATTTTGGCTGTAATCAACATTATGCTACAAATACTGTCGATTGCACGTCATTTATTTTAAACCCAAAATATTTCCAAAAGAGCAGACCAGTTGCATCGAATGTAGTGAGGCTTGTTTGGTATAATTCAAGGTCGTCTCAAAGGCCATGGTTGCTTCTACAGCTATCTTATTAGAAAAAAGATCTTATTGCTTCCTCAGTGTTACATAAATGACCATTTAGAGCCAGCTATTAGTATAATTAAAGACACTGAATGGCTTTTGTGGACTTTTGCTGGTCAATGAAACCTCCGTTACCCAGACTGAAAGGGTGGGCAGGGATCAATTGCTATTTCTTTTGTCAGATTCCCAGAGGCTCTTTTAAGTAGGAGGCCTGAGCCGGTGTTCTTCTGAGTAGAGGGAAGAAGCTGGGCCTAAACCACCATCTACTTTTAATGAATCGTCAATAAGTGGACCTGACCAGCCTGACACCTCTCTATAAGACAATGCTTCAGGTGCTGACCTAATCCACAGCTCTGCTCTGCCCGTGATGAGTCTGGACACAGTGTCAGCCACCCTTGTCGATTCAGAAAATGAGACACTTTAGTGCCATGTCACCACAGCATTAATGTGTGTCATTTTTTGAGCGAGTAAGCATGACTGTCTCCAAGCACATTGCAGTATGGCTCTGGATAACATCATTAAGGAAAGTGGAGAGACCAGTGACTGAGATGCTCAATATTTTACCACTAAAAGTTTAAAGACAGAAGTGAAAAGAAACAATGGCTGATTCTACGTACAGAAACAATATAATCCGTCTTTTTGCATCCATGCATAGAAATACTTTGTTTGTGTGTGTGTGTACATTAACCTACCATTTAAAAGTTTGAGGTTGGTATAATTGTTTTAATGTTTTTTGAAAGAAGTCCCTTAGGCTCACCATTGATATTTGATCATAAATATGGTAACATGGTAACAATATGTGTTCCTATGGCTCAGTGGTAGAGCATTGCATTAGAAGAGCAAAAGGTCATTGGTTCAATTCCCAGGGAACACACATACTGTAAAGATAAAAATAAATGTATAGCATGAGTATAAGTCGCTTTGGATAAAAGCGTCTGCTAAGTGTAATGTGAAATATTATTATAGTTGAAAACTGTTTTCTATGTGAATATATTTTAAAATGTAAAATCCTTCAGAAATCATTCTAATATGTTGATTTGCTCAATAAGCATTTCTTATTATTATCAATGTTGCTTAATATTTTGTGAAAAATTTTAATGTACATATACAATTTTTAAATGAATAGCATTTGTTGAAATATATATATATTATATATATATATATATATGAGAAATATATATATTATATATATATAGCCACTAATCTATGAGTTGCTGTAACATTATTGTCTTTATTGTAACTTGATACACAATTCAATTTAATACACGATAGATAAAAAAAAAAAAAAAAAAAAAATACTATAAATCCATACAATTCATACTATACAGGACTCAAACAATTCAAAGTATGGACAATAATATACAGTATTCATCTGACATATTTATAAGCTTCAGCTCATTTTGCTGGATGTCCATTCTGTTCACACGTTTTATTGGGTTTTCTTTATGGGCTGACTACGAATATGAATCACTGCCAAATAAAAGGAGACCTTTAAAAGTCAAAAGTCTTTTTTGCTCTCTTTATCTTTCTTTCTTTCTCACTATCCCTCTCGTGGGAGGGTTTGTCCTTGGTAAATGATTATTAAATTTTCAGCACTCGACAGAATTTACTAATTTTATTTGAGAAGCATTCCAGAATGAAAAAAGGACCCAAAACGAAATGCAGAAATGGTATTACTTAGTCACACTTGCAAACTAATGTGAACTAGCCTAAACAAGCACAAAATACTTACAGCTCACTCTACAATTGCTATTCAGTGAGTAAAATGGTACTGAAATACCAAAAAAAATCCAATCTAAAGATAAATAAAATGATAAATCTATCAAATACCAAATTGCTGTGAAAACCCAATGTGAGTTTGATAAAACAGTGTTTAAATGGCCATTTCACTGATTGTTAAAATTTATTAAAAAAAAAAAAAAAAAAAAAGAAAGAAAGAAAAAAAGTTTAGAAAATATTTATCCTATTGCATTGTTGTGAAACCCCCGTTTTGGAACATTTGATGAATCATCATCAGTAAGACCAATTTATTAAATGAATATGGTAATTATTTTTTTATATTTACCACTGCAGGGTTTTTTTTTTTTTTTTTTTTTTTGCTTAGTTGAAGCAAAGCTTACCTTCTGATCGTGACTGTAAGCCAAAGCCCAGTCCTCTTGAGTGTGATGGAAAAGAAGACTTAAAACAAAGAAGTTCAAGCGGTACTTCTGATAACTGGCACCTTCATCCGTGCTGATGAGAACGCTGCTTTCAAACTCTGGGTCAGTCAACACCATTATCTGAAGAAAAAAAACAAACAAAAAAAAAACAGAAAGGCACAACGGTTAACACTGTAAAGTCTCATACATAAGTACACAGAAGAATATGGATTGGAGTTACTCCAAACTCCAAAAGAGGCCCAAACTTACAACAAAATAAAATTTGGTGCAGTTGCCCATATTGATAAGACAAAACAGTGACAAGTAATGTAAATCAATTAGATCTTTATAACAGTATAGCAGTCCATTCACAGAAAAATGCATATACTGTAAATATCAGTTGCCACTATTTCTCCCGAAATTATATATTAGAAAGATGATATTTAAATGCTTAGTTTGATGAGCAAAGCTCTGTAGATTTTATTGTTGGAGGCAAACCTTGTGCAGTGCAATGCAAGGGTGATTAAGAGATGAGCAAAGAAACATTCCTCAAAAGCCTGATGTGTCATATTTGACGCTCACATTTTAACATGATTTTTGAAGTGTTCATCTTGAAATATCACCAACAATATCAAAGTTACCCACAGCAAAAAGACACATGCACTATGACCTGAAGGTGGATTTTTTTTTTTTTTAGAATTATACAAAAATACCTTTTTTCTAAAAATGTATGAACTATCGATCCCACAACAGAAGGGATGTACAACAGTAGATTGTGTTTTTCAGCAGTTTGGATCATGCTAATCATTCAGAGGCTTTAGAAATGTGTATATCTATTATGATACAGTAGGGTGTGTTAAAAAGAAAAAGAATTGGAAATGAGGTTTAGAGAGTGTTAGAATGAAGCCTACTAGCATATCTGCGGAGTAAAAGCAGTTTTTAGCTGTAACATTTTAGGCAGTTTAGTTTTAAAGGGGTCATATGATGCTGCTAAAGAGAACATTATTTTGTGTATTTGGTGTAATGAAATGTGTTTATGCAGTTTAAGGTAAAAAAAAAAAAAAAAAAAAACGTATTTTCCACATACTGTACATTATTGTTTCTCCTCTATGCCCCACCTTCTGAAACGCATCGATTTTCACAAGGCTCATCTCTCTGAAAAGCAAGACGTGCTGTGATTGGCCAGCTATCCAGGGCGTTGTGATTGGCTGAATGCCCCAAGTGAGCCACGGTCTAGAGTGAGCCACGGCCGGCTTGAGTGAGATTCTATGAAGGAGCGTACCTTGGTCTTGCAGCAACCACATGTGATGACCCCGGGCTGGACTCCGCTTCGTCCACGGTGAAAGCTGATTCGGCGATCCACAGTGCAAAGTTGATGTATTTCCTCAGCTTCCAGCACGGATCAGCTCCAGGCATGATGAAGCGGATATCATCCTCTTTTGGAAGGCCAAACAAAGTATTTTCGCTTTCCCAGTGAAACACACAGTGTCTATACGACATGGCAGCGGCAACACCAATACTTGTTCTTGGCGTGAACATCTGGGCAGCGTTATGCAAATCTTCCCACATCATGACATAGATATGTGGAGGCGTGTTAGAACGAGCCGTTTCAGGGGGGCGTGAACCAGTGTTCATAACTTTTATAAAGAATATTTCTTTGGATTTGAGACTTTAGTCTTTGCAACTTCACAGATCTTCTTTATTCACCAAGAGCTTGTAACACTCCAAAGAGAAAGGAAAATTTGAAATCGCATCATATAACCCCTTTAAAAATACTTATTGAACTTGCTGCTATCTGGCACCCTGCACCTTTGCTTAATCAATTCCATTTAAAGGAACATTTCACACAAACAATACCCAAACAAACCCACTGTATGACTTCCATGTAATTTACATTTTTAGGTGAACTATTCCTAGGCTTTAGATCACCAACTAAAGCTCATACTAGGTCAAGGTTGACCATTACTTCCAGTCTAAATGGAATAATAATGAGAGTGCGCTAACTACTGTAGTTCCACATTAGCACTGACCTTGGCTTAGCTTCCAAGCTCCTCTTAAATTGATTCTGGTTATATGTATGCACAGAGGAAAATCTGTGGATGGGCATAGCGTTTAATTAAAACACAAATGCAAAACTATTCTGGTACTGAATACGTTGCATTATGGAAAGTGTTTCTTTTTATGCCTGTGTATGACTGGGCGGTTGCATCTGATCTCAGTGATAATTAAAGGGTAAGTACAGTATGTCTGCGTGCTTGTTAAATGGGCTCGCACCTAAAACCCAGGCACTTTGTTCACTGTCATTCGAGGATTGTTACAGTGCTAAAAACAGTTGCAGACATTTTCATTATGGATTTTTTACTGCTTGAAAAAAAATACAATGCACATGTCTTGGATGTTTAAATGGAACCTAATAGGCTCTAAGGCTTTTCAGAGCACATTTATTTTAAGCATGCACACTTACGGTTGACATCTAGACGTGATAATATTTAGCAAGCAAACTGTGAAACATAAGCTCAAGACCACCTCACCTCTATCATCTCGCTCTTTCTCTCGCCTCTATCCGCCCTAAATGTAAATGGCTGTTTTCTTCCCTCAACTGGATTTGAATTGGAAAAACAGTGGTGCATTTGTCACTGACAAAAATCCCACCCCTCTCTCCACAAGCTTTAACTACGAATCCTCCGGGGCGGTGATTAAGATAAATTGTTTTTCATTAAGCGCCAATAAACAGCCACTCGAAACACAGCCAGGATTCAGTTGGCCTGGGCTCCCAGATTTTTACTGTTCATTATCGCTATAAGAAGATGGAAAGAGGCCCCTTGTGTCTGCTGGTGTCTTTGGGCTTGTCAGATGCAATTCATAGATTTTAAGGTGTAATCATTTTCCGTAATAGTGAGTTGAGTAACAGCATTTGTTATCAAAGGGAAATTATTTTTCACTTTGAGACCCTTGTCGAAGTTTTATTTAAAAAAACTTGCATATTTCTAGAATTTAACCAGAATTTAAACAAAAGTGGGTTTTCACAATGATACCATACACTGTAAAATAATAATAATAATAATAATAATAATAATAATAATAATAATAAAAAAATAAAAAAATCGAAAATCAAAAAACTAAAAAAAAACAAAAATTAAAAACATTAATAAAAGAAAACAAAAAAATAAAATACTATCACAAAATTTGCAAAATTTGTTACACAATATTAATTAAAGTGCTAATGCATTTTTACAGCTCCAAAAGAAAACACGACTAGAAATCATGTTTATATCATGTTTATAATGGGTTTTATGTTTATGTCTCATCACTCCAACCCGGACAAGGCTTCACAATATGTTAAGAGGCGTAACATTTCCGTCACATGCCTGAGGTATTCGGCCAATCACAACGTGCTGGATAGCTGGCCAATCACAGCACACCTCGCTTTTCAGAGAGATGAACCTTGTGAAAATCGACACGTTTCAGAAGGCGGGGCATAGAGGAGAATCAATAATGTACAGTATATGGAAAATAATGTGTTTTTTAACCTTAAACCGCATAAACACATTTCATTACACCAAATACACAAAATTATGTTCTCTTTAGCAGCATCATATGACCCCTTTAAAATGATTTAAAATAAGACAAAACAAGCATTAAAATAAAGTAAAACAATATAAAATTTATATGTTCCTTATTTCATTGACCCCCTGAACAACTAAAGTTATTTGTTTTCTTGATTTCATAATTTCTAGAAAACTTGAGGGGAATGTATTAAAAGTATTTTTCAACTCAATCCATATCCTTAATCCAGTATAAAAGTATTTTTCAACTCAATCCATATCCTTAATCCAGTAAGTTACAAACAGCTGGATGTTAAAGGTTATTTATTGAACCACAAATACCTTTTTTTAAGAGTGTACTGTACACAATGGACTGTACAAGTATTAAATGCTTGTGCAAGCAATTCCCATTTTACCCTGGAGATTAAATTAAGGGGCGGAGATCTTCACACCTTACTGATCTAATATATGGATATTGGATTGACTGTAATGAATGAGTTAGAAAGTTCCAAAATTGCAAAAGTTTGCTACTTTTTTGGTATGCAAGGCAGAATATTCCATAGTTCATATGAATCACTGTTAGCTAACATGCTAAAGAGCTGCAACCTTCTGAGTTTTTCATTAGTCAGTCGCAGCTTTTTCACACATTTTAATTTTCATCTTCTCAGACAAAACAGTCTACGGACATGCTAAAATAACACACAGATTGGCTTGCATCACCGATAATCATTTATTATATTGTCTGGGTGCAACAAAATGAGTCACTTCACAAAACAGACTTCAGACTTCAACCTACAGTATATTTAGAGCTGGACGATAGGTCACGACTGAGCTGTAAAGCCGGGAAACCGCAAATCTCAGGTCAGACAGATACTGATTAAGCATTAGCAGATAATTAAGTTTTCAAGCCACCAGAACATGACAACTGTTAACAAATGTTTCTTCAGCTGAACAAAGGAGTGAGGAGAGTTGCGAAGCACAATCAATAGGGTTGAGGGATCCCTGTTATCTGCCGGCACCCAGACGGCTAGCATCCCGCGTGCTAATCTACATGCAGCGCACAGTTAACGGCCCACACGTAGCCTCCTACCGCTGAATGAGATTGGCGTCAGCGCCGGGCGAGCAGTGTAAACAGCAGGAAAAGGACACACAGTCTCAAATTAATCATGTCATGGGTGATCAACTGCGTTTTATAACAAATAGAGTGGTGGAAATATAAACAGGCTCATTTGTCGGCGATCTTCACATCAGCATGTAATCTCGTCTCCATCGAGAGTGCTAAAAGAGCCGCGTGCAAAGCACTTTGGATTCTTGGCAAGTTCCCATTTAAGAGCTCAGGCAGAGCTGCGGAAATGTCATACCCATCTCTCAAATGGAAAAGTGTTGTGCAAAAGGTTAGGCCTAAACTCAGCCCTATTTGAAAAAAGCCATGGGATCTGCCAGAGTCAATCCTTTTCTCTGGAATGGAACTGTGTTTGCCCACACAGTCAGGGAAATAAGCTGACACATTAATCCAGTTTGTGCACAGAGCCGCTATACAACAACAATACCTTCAGATGATGCACGCTGTGCACTGTGCACGTCCATTGTGCACTTACAGTTCACAAATGCAAAGGTAAACAAACAGCTAGAGCTTTTCAAAGGAGACCATCCATCTGTTCTGATGGGAAATTGTACTAATGGGACCGATGAACAGTCTGAGGGCAGATGGGGACGAAAGTTTAAGAGATGTTTGAAGTACTAGTATGATGCTGTGGTTTATTTTGGGATATTGATGGACTGACTGCACATTTTTATTAGTGTGGATGTACTGTATTGATCAAAAATGACAATAAAGGTATTTATAATGCTACAAAAGATTTCAACTAAAGAATCCATACTTAATTAAGCAGAGCCAATTTCAGCAAACAATGATAAGAAGAAACATTTCTTGTGTATCACATCAGCATAATGATTTCTTTTCTTTTTTCTCTTTTTTTAAGCTTTCCATTCTACGAATCCTAAAAGATGGAACCTGGAGACTGGACTAATGGCTGCTAAAAACACAGCTTTATAAATATACAATTTACAGAATTTTGATCATATAAATGCAGTCTTGGTGAGCATTATGTGATTATCATATTAACATTATGAAAGAAATGTTTCAGATGTTTTATTCAGAATTTTTCCTTTTCCTTAATGAGAACAACAACAATAACAACAATAACAAAAACTTTTAATAAGTTGCATTACGATCATTTTATGAACATTTTAGCATAACTAAACTATTTTGGACGAGATCTGATAATAAAATGTTAAAATAGTTAACAAATAACTACATTATAATATAATATAATATAATATAATATAATATAATATAATATAATATAATATAATATAATATAATATAATATAATAATGGATCAGCTTTCCACACTGTTTAGGTGTGAATTTGGTCCATTATTCTAAGCAGAATTGCTCTAGGTTGTTTAGGTTAGTCACTCCTTTAGTGCCTTTTAGTATCTTTTTATAGGCTGCTGGAAAGCAGAAAAATAAAGAAATATTTCAAAAATAATAAAGCCTTATTTGAAGTAGGGGAACATGGAGTCTCTCAAAGGGAAGAAAACAGAGAATAAGAGACTGTAGGCATCTTACCTTTCTCTTGTTGGTGGGGCAGACATAGAGGTAACTCAAAACAGTCTTGACTCCCACTTTATCATTCAGCCTCTCATAAGTGCTGCCATAATCCGTTGATCTGCAAATAGAAGCACAATTCTCAATATGGCATTCAGAATGCTTTTCTTTTTGTCATTTGTGTTTGCGTGTGTGTGGATAGCAATGCTCCAGTCATGACCTGGCCAAAATGAGTACATTCTCCAGCAAAATGAATCTAGATTGGAATTTGCAGACCTTAGCTGAACTCAAACGATTTAACAGATTTCAGCAAATTAAATTCATAAGAGTGTTTAACATTTTTTTTTTGTTCCTTTTCCCTGCTATTTATATTTCCCTGATCCTCAGTGATGAGCAGAAAAGCTCGCTAAGACAAACAGAATCTGCTGAGCATATGCTGAGCAATTCGGCTTTGTTCTACAGATAGCAAAACTAACATCATCCTGCAACCCCTGGGCATAACAGTGACAGCTGATCCAGAGAATACACTGATTTGTTTAGAAAGGCTAATAATATTTACAGTCTTGCAAACACACACACTTCTAATATTTGGTGTTCTTCTGTCAACTGTCCAAAATGAACTTCCCTTACCTGAGATCGCTTTCCCCTCCAACCCCTTGTTTTATCTCACCAACTGTGTCTTTCCATTCCTGCCATCTCTATTTTTGCTTCCACCTCTCTTTTTCTCCTGAGCGTTGCCTATTTCAGCTGAGTACAATATGCCTGTGGCCCATGTCATGCCCACCAATTTCTCTCTCCTATTCAGCCTCTTTGTGGGAACATAAAGTTCTTTAACACTACATGCACATGTATACTTGCTATTTAAGCCTTAAAGGAAACGTTCACCCAAAAATATCAATTCTGTCATCATTTTCTCAACCACATGTCGCTCCAAACCACACCTATGACTTTCTTTCATCCGAGGAACACACACAAGGTGAATTTTTGAATAATATACTGGCCTGATTCTTTCAAAATAACTGACAACTTTTGTGTTCCAAATCTCACAAAAACTACATGCCATATGGAAATGTAATATATGACACATATTGTCCTATAACAAGAGTGATATTGGCATATATGTTACCTATAAGGTGATGTATAATTTTCACATATGCACATTCTCTAAGTAAGTGAAGATATAAGTTTATAACGTATATAAAATTTTCATATGTACATCGTCTATATTTTGATTTTTATACAGTATTATACTGTATGTAACAACCATGTACAATATGTAATATTTTATTTACAAGATTATTAAAACAACAATTATACAAGAAATCTGTATGTCAGTTTATGTTTTTGTAAAACATTTATTTTATGTTTATGTATATGAATGAACATGTATTGATGTACATATCATATATTTCCAAAATGTGTTACACATACATAAACATATATGTTATTACATTGTTTCTTATTTCAATAACTTGTTTCAATTTCTAATCGGTTTCATATATGTTTTAATTCATATGACAATATATGTCATATGTGGAAATATAATACAGATACATAAATTGCATTTGCATATCATGTGAGAAACTGAGACCTAAATTCATGACTAAAAGCAGCTGTTTGCAAAAGGTTCTTTGTGGTGAAAGAAGATTCTTCAGATTATAAAAAGGTAAGAAAGAGATGTTTTTTTTTTCTTTGACTGAATGGTTCTTTGTGGAACCAAAATGGTTCTTCTATGGCATTGTTGTGAAGAACCTTTAAAGCACCTTTATTTTTAAGAGTTTATGACACTTTTATGGTGCTTTTGTGTCCTCTTTGCAGCTTCTTCCCTCATTCTTTGCCAGAAAACATATGACTCACTGAATGTGGCCTCTAAAACCTCACATACCATTATGGATGCTTTTGTTAAACTACTTGTGAACAAGTTAAAGCTGAATAATATCACACATGACAGCCCCACAAGACAAACATTCAAATTTCTTTGGAGGCCTACACAAAGTAAATAATTCATGCTCTCCCGATGACTTGCATGTAAAATATTACCAAAGCAAAAGCAAGTGAATAAGCCCAGCTTTTCAAGTCTGAATAATTTAGTAGAAGAAATGAGCAGTTAGCCAACACAATCCTCCCTGACGCTCTAATACTTCTCCATCACGTTAGTTTGCTGATCACAGCAATAGTGCACAGACAATAGTGTTTTCAACACCATCACTGACTCCACACCAAAGTGACAGTCTCAGAAACACAGACAGAGGCACATCCCACACACCGCTTCCAAACAGAGGCAATCTAAATTGATGCACCATGGAGGATTCCCATTTTCCATCGCTCAATTCCTTTTTGCCTCTTCCCTGGAGCAGGTCCCCACACCAATACAGCACTAAAGGATTTCAGTGAAATTACAATGCAATCTTCCCTATATACTGTTTTATTCTGGAGTGGCAGCAAAATAAAGGCATACAGATTATTCACAGTAAAGAGACCGTCACTTCATCTATACATTAAAAAAAATAAAATATAAAGTAAAAATAAAAAAAAGGAAATATATACAGTAAACTCCAACCAGGGCTGAAAGTGTATATGCTGTACAATGGCAGAAATGTATCAAATTTCAGTTTTTTACTATGCAGTTTATGCATGAATCTGTATCCAGAGCCAAAACTATCCTTATTGTAGTGCAAGTTTTACTGTTTTTGCACTAATGGCAGGTTTCTTTTATGAATGCAACATTTTGCTTTGAATCCATCAACTTGATTATTAATATTAGGGTGCACACATCTTTACGGCACTCCACCCCAAAAAAAGATAGATAGATAGATTAATTAATTGCCATTATTATTATTATTATTATTATTATTAGGATGTAACTATTGTTACTGTCTTTGCTAAGTGGATTCATTCTTGGAGAAGAAAGAAATTTTAAGTTAAAGAGAAAAAATGATTCAAAGAAAGCTAAAAGGGAAAAAAAGGAAAAGATAATGAAAATGAAGCACAGTATCACTTTAGTTATGATACCACAGCAGGAAAGCACAGTATCACTTTAGTTATGATACCACAGCAGGAAATGAGCTCATAGTATTTTGTCTTATCATAAGCCTCTAATTTAAGAAGACTGAGGTGGTTCATATTTTTATAGTAATATCATGATATTCTGAAAGAATAATGTTCATAGTGTTCATGTTAGTGGTATCATTATTTTTATGATGTCAGACGACACAGGAGTTGAATTATGAAGGTGTGAGCCATTAAGAGTAACCTGCTATAAGTGGTGTGACGGTTTCCTGCACTTGTAAATCGTTCTTTATACCCTAGTGACAAGAGAACCCAGCTGAAATCAACAGGGATCAACTCAATCCTGCCAGAGAAACTGTCCGCAATTATAGTTTAGCATCTGTCCTTATAATATTTCCCTTGCACACAGTTAAAAAAAAAGATGTGGCTTGTCATGTTATTCAATTATTTAATTCCCACCAGAAGAGCTCAGTCGAGATGACTGGTATAATTATGTTTATACACCTGCTCGCGAGTTTGGAGAATTGCGTCTGGGACTTTAGAAAACCATTAAGAATAACCAAACATCAAAAAACAGTATGTTAGGAGAAAAACACAAGTCGGAGACTTAAAAGACCAATAAAAGCACATGTCAGAAGCAGGGGGAAGATTACCACAGCCTAAAAACACAGCATTATCTTTTCCAGGAGAGAACAATAAACAAAACAACGCACCACATAGAATCACAGAAACACAAATAAAATTTAAGGTTGGAAAATAAAAAGAGACTTTGTTCTGCAGTGGCATGTGTGTGAATGTTTCACACTGAAAGCCACAGGGATGGGCACACTTTAGTGAAGCACAGGCAATGGCTTGAAGGCACATTTTGCGCCTCATATGGCATCGCTGTACCTCGACTTCCATTTTCACGTTGAAGATTGGAAAGTATCTAAGGCACATCTGGGAAATATGGCATTTTAACAGAAAAATCTGTTTGTGTTCTATAATGTGGAGACACCCAATGCCAAAATGTGATTCCCAGTGTTTGACCATGTGCCATCTTTGTTTCTGTGAAACTGGGTTTAGTCCCCCGAATCCAGAGCTGCAAGCCAACGTGAAACTCAACTGGACACAAACTTCAGTGAACGGAGGAAAACCGCGGGAGAGGGGGACAAAGACATGGAGAGAACATGAAAATGAGAGGACTGGTGGCCAGGTATAACATCAGGGATTGTCTGTGAGGAGAAGCCAGATGGTGAGGCAGTAAAGTAGAACAATGTGGAGACATGTGCACCAGGCTCCAGGGATGGCGAGAACAATGAACGCAGCAGAGAACCTCAAAAACAAGCCACCACCTCATCAAAATTTCAGTCAAAATAAACCGAATAACTGAAGTGATAACATTAAATGTTGTTTTAATCTGTTCTTTAGCAACATGTATAACCCCTATCAATCAAATAAAAAAAAACCTCATTTTTTTTAAATCACTTAATAAAATACAATCATTCATTTACAACATCTAATAAATAAACAGAAAAAAAAAAAGCCTGATGTACCTCTGATGTGTAAACTGACCAGAAAGGATATGCAAATATTGTAACATCATTTATTTCCAGTGTCTAAAAAGGCAAAAGGGAGAAGAAATGAGATTTGACTCTTTTCCTATAAATAACTAATTGCTATCAGTGATGAGCTTTCAAACGAGTTAACTTTCAGCGAGTCGTCAGAACAAGAGCTGAAAAAGCAAAAAATAAATAAATAAACAGGTGGGGAGAGACTTTCAAATTGAGCTAAAATATTGATGGAGTCCAAATTATGGAAGAATTTCAAAATAAGTCAACGTCTGCATGACAGTGCCATGTATAAATTTGCATTAATGAAGAAGCATTAGTAATGTTCATAATGATCATAGTTTGAATTATAGTCTCTTCCTCAGATTAGGGAGAAATTATATTTACATTATCATAAATTAGCTACATTACAGATTTGATGGTAATGTACTATCATTTATTGTTACACTGTCTTAATGGGAAGCAATGACAAAATAAAGATTAATTATTATTTATCGTTTTTTCATATTTAATATTATAATAGTATATTTATTTTATAATAAACCATTTAAATCCTAATAATAATAAATAATAATAAATATCTTTTGTTGTTTACACTGGAAGCATCTGTTGTGAGTAGCAATTGACAGACAACTCTTTCACCTAAAATATGTATATTTGGCTAAAATTGCATTATATATTATATAATTATATTAATTTATATATAAGGTTGGGAGAAGACTTAAAAAAAGATATGTTTATTTTTTATGCAGTAAGGATGCGAATCAAAAAGGACATTAAATACATTTAGAATGTTACAAATTAAATTCCATTTTTTTTGTTTGCTGTCCTAAAAACAAAACAAAACAAACAAATACAAAAAACTATTCACTAAAGAATCCTAAAAACAAAACAAAACAAACAAATACAAAAAAAAAAAAAAAAATCAAAAACTACTACTATACTACTACTACTACTACTACTACTACTACTAATAATAATAATAATAATAAGAGAAAGAAGAAGAAGAAGCAGACGTAATATACAGTATATGGGTTTTTTCCTTTTTTCTACTCACTGTTGCCAGGTCTACAGTCCAATTATTTCTACTCACTGTTGCCAGGTCTACAGTCCAATTAGTGAAATAGTGAAAAATCTGGAAGTGCAACGTTGTTTATTCAAGGCATACACAATTTATCAATATTAATATACAAATCTACACATCTGCAAAACTCCAAAATTCCCTCATAGACCACCAATACTAACCAACACAAACCCCCACAAACCCTGTTTAAACCGCACCTAAAAAAACCTAAAAAAAAACTGAACCGGATCCTGATCTGTTCCTGAGAGCACAAAGGTCTGCTTCACTGATGTCAGCTGGCAACTGACCAACAGATAGTGTCCGTGTTTGCTCTAAAAACACCAGACAACAACACAGAGGAGAAAAAAACAAACAAAAAAAACACAAAGGTGTAGAGAGCAGTGAAAAATGAAAGGAAGAAAGGGAAAGATACCTATTGGATCAATCACTTGAATTATATTCGACAGGGTGACTTAAAAAAAAAAAAGGATTTTGAATGGAAACACTTTTTCTCCTACATGAACTTATGCCAGTAAGATGAGACTGTAGAAAGACCTGAAACACTCTCTTTTTAGCGGCCCTGGGGCTGAAGTGAGCTTGGAGGACAGCAATACACATTCAGCAGGCTATTGTTTGGATGTGTGGGTACAAAGGCGGAAAGGAAGGCGGAGAGCTGAAACGCAGGGACGACGCATCACTGCCGGCTTTAAGATCTTCTTGTGATGTATTATGGCATTTATGCTAGTTGAAGTCACTGGTGGAGGAAGTTTGTGCATGAGGTGGAGGTTAATCTGACTCCAGGCTGCAGACGCTGACATAAATCATGTGTCTGCACTGACAGACTACCTGCGGTGGTTTGGGGCAGAGAGACAAGACAGGAAGACAGGGAGGATTTGAACACAAAAATGTTACTGTCAACCACAAGTGAGCCTGTTGTGTGTTTTACATTTACTGCGTGCGTGAAATAAATAAACTGTAACGTATAGGAACTCTATCTGCAGTTTACATCGATAAAAGACACAAAGAAACACTCAATAAAAAAAACTAATTGATAAAATTAATAAAGAAACAAATTAATAAAAATAAAACAAAGTCTTTAGTTCATTCAGGAAAGAAACAAGTTACTGTCTTTATGAGGGAGTCGTTGAATCATTCATTCAAACATTGTTTTTTTTTTTTTGTTTTTTTTTTTTAATCAATTTGTATTCAGAAACAAAATACTATTGACTGTGTATTACATGCAGCTGGAGATATTAGTATAAAATTTAAGTTACTCAAAATTAATTAATTGTTTTTAATGTGATTACCTGCATTGCTTAAATATACATTCCTTTTCCAAAGTGTGGGGTTGGTAAGAATTTTTTATATTTTGAAAGACTCCTCTTCTTTTCACCAAGGCTGCATTTGTTTGATTAAAAATACAGTAAAAAGATTTGTGAAATATTATTACTATTATTTTTTTATTTTTTTTAAATTATACTAATTTAATATATATTTCAAAAGGTATTTATTTATTCATGCAATGCTGAATTTTTCAGCAGCCATTACTCCAGTCTTTCATCAATGTTGAAAACAATCATGCTGCTTTTTATGTTTGTGGATTATTTTTAACCCCAGGATTCTTTGATGAATAGTTTGAAAGAGCAGCATTTATATGAAATACTTACTATATTATTTTTGTTAGTCTTTACTCTATTTAATGTCAGTTTTGCTCTATTTAATGTGCCCTTGCTGATTAAAAGTATTAATTTCAGCACTATTTGTGATTGATACCTCAAACTGTGCAGCTTGCTGAGACAATTTTTACCTAGCAGATTATAAAAGACAGAAAAAGCCCTTAGAATTTCATTAAAAGTAAGGACTAGAGCCACAGGGACAAAGATTTCACAGAGACTTGGGGGTGAGCTCTATTAACTTATGCCAAGAAACTACCTAATAAACCACCCAGAATATTTATGCAACTCCCTAAAAATGTCAACAAACAACCAATTATAGTAAGCACCACCCAAGTTTGTCCAGAAAGACTGGTTAAAAATATAGGCTGTTGTTCCTTGAGGATGCCACTGGGGACAGATGAATATTAAAGGAGAATAACAGTGAAGGGAGACAAGACGGGGAGGTTTGCTGAAACTCTAAGTGACACTTGATACCGTCTGACAGCTACAACGTGCTGTGTTATAAAGACTAAAAGCCTTCTGAACACTGTTGCTCAGAGCGTCTCTGTATAGATCCCTCAATGTTATTATCACATTGCTAATTTGTACGTTGTTTGAAAAACTTTGGTAATGACAGTTAGCACCACACTCTCAAGATGGAATACATGCACTGAAGTAACACATCGCCTTTGTTAATTTTAAATCCTATTGTTGTATCACTGCAGTGCCATCAGAGCTAAACCAGACCTGACTTCACACCCAGATGCATGACTGAAAGTTTTATGATGACTATGAAAATCCATTCTGTTAAGCCGCACACCACAGACGAGACAAGGAGAGGAGAGGAGAGATAGTGAAACGGGAGGGCAGAGACATGACGGATGTGTTTGCTATCACGGTGTCTGAGGAAAAGGCAGCAAATAAAATTTTCATAATCTGGATTTAATCAACGAGCTCATCTTTGTAAGAGGAGAGCTTTTGTGCTTACTGTTATTGTGTTTAATTCTGGAGCATTCAAAATAATAATTCTACCTAGATCAACACTATAAAATATTACTCATTTTATTGAAAAACAACAACAACAACAACAAAAAACAATATTATTATTATTATTATTATTATTATTATTATTATTATTATTATTATTATAAATAATAATGTAAACAGACTTCAGTAGTATGCTTTAATAGGGCTAATAGATTTAAAAGTAAAATTATTGAAAATAATGAATTTAATTAATGCTGTGGCTGTGTGTGTGTGTATAAAACAAAATCTCCAATAAATAAATAAATAAAAAACTATAAACAGATAGGGAGTCCTGCAAATCATTTTATCCTCCCGCACCCCGCACACACACGAGTGTCTACCTGCTCGCACCAGCACTCGCTCATCGTGTCCCGCGCGTCAGGTCTCGTGGGAGCAGGTCTCTAATTCACTGGCACTTGACTCGGCAGTGCGTGTGCTACATCCTTTTTATCTCTAGATTATAAAAAAACTGCATTCTGTCAGCAATGTAACACGGCATATATAAAAAAAAAGTAAGTATTTATACTGGATAACAGTCACAACATTTCCAACTTCACATTTGATTGTTTTACTTAACTACATTTCATATTACTCTTGTTATCAGTTATGCATGCATTATAGAATATTTAATGTTATATTTTGTATTGTTTAATTGCATTAGTTTAGTACTGTGTGCTATATTTTTATTTGGCTTTGTTCATGGAAACGTCAGTACTAAACATACATAAAAATTCCTCATTGAAGCCGCACACATACTTTCTATGTGCAAGTCCCAAAGGAAGAAATACACATGCTGAAGTCAACCCACAAATTGAGTCCTAATTCAGTCTATTACAATTGTTTGCACTGTACTCCTACGCTTATTTTGGCAATCCGTGACAGCGGATTAGAGAGAAATGTCATAGGTGGTCGTTAAGTCTGTCGCCCCAAAACAGTCGGTAGGTGTGACACCCTCGACCGAAATCGAGTCGGCTAGCGGGACGCCGCCTCCAGCAATTTCCTCACGAAAGTGCGACAAAGACAAACATATATCCTCGCACACACAAAGACTCTTTCAATCTGGCACAAGTATACACCTTTCAATTTCCTCTCAGACACAAAGCAAAAACAATCACACACACATACACACACTCACACAATTCAGGCCTCAGGCAGACTGTCAGCGGCAGCGTCTCTTCTCTAATAACAGAGCTCATTGAAGCATAATTGAAAATGACTTTGGAGAATTGCCACATTAAGGGAGCATGGTGGATATCTGCAGGTGTTGAGGAGAATTGTGTTTCGGGAAAAATAGACTGAGAGATAAAAACAGAGAAGAAATCTCCCGACAGATTTCCAAACAGAAGCCAAATATAAACCAAATGTGGAAAAGGAGAGTGGACGAATGGGACGGAACAGAAAGTAGATAAATAATAGAACTTCACTATTTACATTTATAGATGGCCCACAATCTGCAAATAGGTTCTGTCATGCTCTAAAGGTGACCTCAGGAAATGAGACACATCTTTCAGGACAGAGATGGGGAGAAGAGGAAAACAATGACGCATGGATCTCAAAAGCAGCAGTTCGTCTGCAGATGTGCATTTGCAGGTGTTTCTGAGGGGTTGTCTAGGATGAATGTCGAAGCGAAGCTCTTCACGCAGACAACATGAAGGTCAGAGAGCTCCACAAACAAAACACTAAAACACAGGGACAAAAATAATACAACAAAGGAGAACAAAAATGGGTCGGAACATACATCCTTACTCTATTATTCACTAGAAGCAGAAGTAAACTCACTACAGGTCTTGACATTTACCCTAGAGTCTGGAAAAGACCAATTAAATATAATTTGGAAATAATGAAATGTTCATTAAGGGTAAAGATCACGCTGGTTGCATAATAATGTCCTGTGCTGTCTAAATTCAATACCACACTTTGTTCGGTTCAAAGGTCTGGGCCAGCAGCTTGTGTTCCTGAAGGGGAATGGCTCTATGTTACGCATGTAACCATGGTTCCCCAAGGGAATGAGAAACTGTGTCTCATTGCCATACTTACAGCATCCCTGCGGGAGCTTTCTTCATTTCCCAGAAGCTGCCGGTGTATCCACTGCACGTGCTTTTAAGCTTCCTGGTCGCTACGTCACCCCGCCTGTGACGTCTCGCCCATCCATTGGACTGATTACACACATGATTCATAGCATGGTCACGCTGAAGGCGTTCCCATAGCGTTTTGACGCAGCGTCTCGTTCCCTATGGGAACCATGTTTACATGAGTAACCTAGAGACGTTTATACTACTAAGTTCCCAAACCAAACTCTTAGTATCTCAGATTTTTTTCTTAGATAAAACTAACAACACACAAACAAAACATAGTCAACATAATTTCCTAGAGAAATGATAATAATATTCTGGAAGTTGCGTAATAACAGCCAATCAGATTAGAGTTTGCTGGGTCAATTCTGCTGTCTGAGGCTGAGACTTGAGAAGAAACAAAAATCAATACAGTATGGTGAAGCTATTATTGTACTATGATTTTGACTCTGTATAAGACAAGTATCAATATTTAAACCATTATTATCACTGTTATTATTCTGCATTGATCGAGCATTGATTTGATTTTTAGGTAGGTCAAATTACATTAAAAAACCAATTGCTGCTTATTTAATACTGTAATAATGTTTTAAAATGAAACTGAACACACAGGTTCACCTAATTTGTTCAGTAATACAGATAAAAATGTGCAATGTGCAAAGCAATGCATTATTTGCAAGCAATGCATTAAAAATGTATGAATAGCATAAATGCATAAAACCTCACTTAGTTAAAGAACTAATCAATATATCACAATAATTAGACTATCATAGAAAGAAAGAAAATGTGGGTGGTGAGCTCTGATAAGTTGAACTGTGGTAATATAATTTAAATATATAAAAGTAAATCTGGCTTGTGTCATTTCTATCAATGAAATGAAATGAAATAAATCAAGTAAGTAAAATGTGAATTAATATATTTTTAATTATATATTTTTAATCTTTTAAGTTAAAAGAAGGAAAAAAAAGACACACACAAACACACAAGACTTAACACAACTCCCAACCTCTTAAAGCATACAAGCATATATAAAAATCAAAAAAAAGCAGAAATCCTCTGTAGACCCTCCTTTTCTCTCAATGATCTTCAAGAATGGTTTTATGCTCAGAAATTAATCTTTAAAATAAAAGAATATAAAAGTTTGACAATTCCACAAGGCACTATTACTCTTGCATGAGGACTGAGACGTTCTCTGGTTACAGCCAGAAGGACAAACATTGGTTGTGCGCACACAATGCAGATGCTAGGGAACTAAATGGGGATCAGACTGTGGTCAATTCAGGAACATCTCCAGCATGTCAACATCCAAGACATGGAGCTGGGACGAGAGACAACAAACACACTATAACTTAATAAATACAGTTCTGGTTTAAGGTGGCTGTTATCTGGGTGGCTGTTAAAACAACAGCATAGGGAGCGGATCAGAATATGGAGAGGCAAGGGATATGTCCATCACCGATGCACAGACATGGGTGTATTCTCTCTAGACAGCAGGACTGATATAAGGTGACATCTTCAGGTCATGAGAATTCAGGTCTGCGTAAGTGTAAATGCTTGTTTCTGACTTTATATCTAGAAAGTGGGGCATAAGGATGGACAGCAGATAGGAACAAGAGAACCCTTTCATATTGGGCCTACCCGTGAGATTTTAGGACCCTGGGCAGGACTGGTTTGACTGTACACTACCAGTTTGTAATACTTACATTTGTTTAAATGTTTTTTAAAACAAGTCTCACAAAGGATCTATTTATTTGATTAAAAAAATTGATTAAAAAGTGTCACATAATCCTTCAGAAATCAATCTTATTAAAAACCATTTTGACTGGTACTGTGAATAAGTCTTATAAGAAGAAAAGGGAGACTGGCCCCTTTAGAAACAGTGAAACTTTCTAAACTGTATGTTTAGAGATTAGTTTATCTTGTATGATGATGCTCATCCAAAACATTATTAAAATAAAAAAAATGAAATATTTGCTAATTTAGCAGCAATAGCACAAAATCTTGCCCTTCCAATCTCTTAAATGCATGCAATCTGACAATTTAGTTGAATAATTGAATAAAGACAAATCAAACAGCACCCCAGTCAAAGACATTAATCTGATTTAGATTATATAATTCTATGAATCATATATAGGCCAAAAATTTTAATTCATAAACTATTAATTCAGATTAAATGGTTCCATTTATTTGGGATTTGGGTTATGATGAATAATGAATATGTTTGAAATGTACATTTAATTCATGAAATTATTAAATAACTAAATGAATTATGACAATTATTAAATATCAAAACCATCAGCAACAACATGGGACTTCAGAGTGTCTAATTTTAATTTATATCCTCCAAAATATAACAGTAATTGTTACTGTTCAAAGATGATAGATAGATAGATAGATAGATAGATAGATAGATAGATAGATAGATAGATAGATAGATAGATAGATAGATAGATAGATAGATAGATAGATAGATATACATAGTCCTAGATATCTATAACAAAAGTAAGTAGTGATGCTTTTTTCTAAAATTCTCTCTAGCCTGTTTCTAACCTCCTCTAAGAATTCTCTGCCACTGAACAGAACAAAAGTAAGTAGTGATGCTTTTTTCTAAAATTCTCTCTAGCCTGTTTCTCACTTCCTGTAAACCCATTATACCTCATCACATACATGCAGTATTCACAGAAACTATTTAAAAATAAGAAAAGATGCAACATGCCAAGCCATGCTAATGGAAAACAAGCTTTCATTTCTGTAGATTAGACTTTCTGCTAGGACACAGAAATGCCATTATCTTATTATTCTGCTATAGTCTAGCAAGACTATATTGCTTTTAAAGAGAATAAGTAAGAGACAGAAAGAGAAAACAGATTTTTTCCCTCCTACTGTCTGTGACGCTTAAATCATTCAGCAAATGAGCAGCACCCCAATGATATTGTTTCTTTATGGCTCCTTTCCTCATACCCAGTCTTTGGAAGGTAGAATAGAAGAGCAGACTCCAATATTAGGAATTGTATTTCCTCTACCCTTCCTTTCTCCTGGCATTTCTTCCATTTTCAAGGGGTGTGTTTGATAGTATGTTCATACAGACTCTCACATCCTCCTTAAAACTTGCTAGTGTGTTTCAAAGGAGTCAAGAGTCTGGTTGGTGTTGGAAAGGCAGAGCTCTGCAAAAGAACCACCCTCCAAGTGCAACTGAAAGTTTTCATTTGCATCCCTTCATTTCTTATTTTATTTTATTATTTATTTATTTTTATTTTTTTGTGTGCTTTTCCCCAGTTAACTGCTTCTTTCTCCCCCAATTAGAAGCTTTAGATCCAATCAGCCTGAACTTATAACTGTGGAAAGAAATATTGCTCCCAACACTTTTGGAAAGTTTCCTCTTCATTGTGAAGACATGGAACTCAAACTGTTTAAAAACGAAGCGTTGCTTTTCAGAAAGACATTAGTTTAGTGGTTCTATTTAAGTTGTTAACCTTTTAAGTTTGTTTTGGTTGTGCAATTTGTTGTAAAATGTTCCATTACCTTTTTGCATTAGATGTTCATTATTTTACTTATTGATAGTTTAAAAGTAATTGAAGTAAATTTGTTAAATTGGTTTTGTTAATGAGTTTAAGTGCGGGCAGAATTAAGGGAGTAGGGTTTACATTAAGATCATTCTAGGACTCGACATCTTAAAAAACTCAAAACTTTTAAACTTCATTGTGTAACATTTATGCTCTGGACATGATCAATAATTCAAACTGTATGGCTTGTTGAGGAGAGATTTGCATGTACTTTTCTAAGTGATCAAATACACAGTTTTGACCTAGCAGATGATACAAGTGTCAAACAAAACAAAACAAAACAAAACAAAACAAAACCTAACCCTAACAAAAAAAAAAAAAAAAAGCAAATATAAACCCCAAAATCTAACAAAAACAAAACAAACTGACAGTCAAACAAAACCAAAACAAACAGTCTAACAACAACATAACAAACAAACAATCAGACAGTCAAAAACAAAACAAAAACACACAGACGCTTGGGGCTCTTTTGACTTGTGCCATTAAGTAACCCCCTAAAAAAAAAAAAAAAACAGAAAACCTAGAAAACACCCCAAACACCCTTCTAACAACAAAGATGGACAGTGCAGAAAATGTTTTAAAAGTGATTCAACATTGTAATTATAGATTATTCCTAATACCTGAGCACACAAAAAAAAAGAAATACAACAATTATCATAACTGGCCAACTAAAGAAAACAAGATGTCCACCAAGTGTCATGACAAAACCAAAGCACTATTTAATTTCCACAGAAACACAAACCAAAGCTTAAAACATAATGCTACTTTTCTGCAGCCCTGCAATCACTTGCATTCCCTTTCAATCTAGGTAAATATATATACAAGAGGATCAGCAAAATTGATACTAGATGAATAGAAACTAATTATTTTAATGCTCTGCAAGAGCATGTGCAGCTCAAAGGTTTCAAACCATGGCAACTGTGCATGCTTTCATTTTCTGATGGTTCTGGTCTAAATTGGTCTAAACAACCTGCTTTGCATAGCACAGAGTGTTGATAAATCAGTTGCTTATTTTCCTGACATACATTAAACATTAAAAAACTGCTATGAAACCAGATTTCTCATCAGCAGAGCACTCAATTCAACAGATAAGCTCTGGAGACAAGCACAATATGACATGTGTCATTATAATAAATAAATTGTGGCCGTGATAAAAGGAAAATGAGACCTTTAAACCTACACTCTTTATGTTGACAGACATTATCTGTCAAGTATATGACTCAATTCCTCTCTTTAGCATATTTTCCTTAGAAAGAAAGACCCCTGGGGCCACTAAAGCAGGACAGGGAACGGTCTGACTCCCTTTTCTGACACATCTGGTGTGTTAATGGGATTTTAATTTGATTACAGCAAACATAACAAGTACCTCTGAGGCTGATTCTGAAACTAGAAAACTGCTCGCAAATCCAGTCTGGTGAGCACATGCTGATGGCGGTGATGATATTCTCAATTTATTATTATGACAGACACTAAATTAGAGTTGGCTCCAGGATATAAGGGGAAGTCCCACCAGAGTGTAATTAAAAAGGTAGGAATATCAATAAAAAAATAGAGTGTGGTAAATGACCTTCTGAATAATAATCGTTAGTGATTTATGATCGTCATCAGAAAGCACGGAGAGGCGGACGAATTAAATCTGGAATCATAATCATGAGGTTTATGAGCTATGTTGAGGTACGGTCAAATATAGCAACTAGAGTTCATAATAATAATAATAATAAGATAATAATAAGTAATACATAATAATATAATATTACCAAATTTATATAAAAATAAAAATCAAAGAAAATTATTTTATGGAAAGAAAAGACATAATTTAATTTTATTTTAAGTTCATAAAAGTCAAAAAAAATATAAAAAATGTGGCACTCCTGCAGCAAACTGCAATATAAATGTCTGTCTTGACTGATCAGAGTGCATTGGAAATCAAGCATATGTCAATTCTATAAAGCCACAAAGACTAAAAACAGCTGGACAATTGTTGTCCCCTAGTAAGAGATGGCACAAAGAGAATCCATGGGGAAAATGAACATCAGCAAAGTTCTTGTTTTTCTTCTTGCTGAGAGGTAAATTCTGACTTCTTTAAAAGGTCAGGGACATCAGGTAAGTCCTGCTCTGAAAGGTCTGACTGGTGTTGCACGCGCTGACCTGTGAAATATCAACTCTGTATAAGACCTGCCACTGCCAAAATGCAAAAACTTTAAACTCTTACAACTGTAACACCCCCAAGACACCAAAGTCAGAAATAAAAAATCAAAAAAAGGCAGCAGCACCTAAATCACATAATCCAATTCTTAAAAAAAAGGTTTAGAGCAGCAGGTACATCACATCATGCTATGCTTGAAAAGAATTAAAGACGCTGACTTCTATTCACACTCATCTTGTGCAAATACAGTCATGCAAAGAAAAAAAAAAAAAATTATTCACATATCTTATAAAAACTATTTCTCATTATTTTCTGCACCATTATAAGGAGCTGTCAAACTGTTTTGATTTTCATTGTTTTGTTTTGTTTTGTTTTGTTCTTTCATCTACAAGCATAAACAAATAAGTAAAAAATTTTGCTCATATGTCTGTGTGATTCCGCCCACTGCCTATTTACCCAATAGGATTTTGACACTCCGGGTTGCCAGTAAGAATGTCTGTTTTTGTTATGGTCTGTGTGATTCCGCCCACTGCCTATTTACCCAATAGGATTTTGACACTCCGGGTTGCCAGTTGCTGGAAAACACATCGTATTGCAGCCTTTGAAGCCAGCAAATGAACTGGGTCAGAGATCACAGATTCTATTGCAAAAAAAAAGCCTCGACATCCATCTAAAAATCTCTATGACCAGAAGCAAAATAAAACATGGATACATAAATGCATCAAAACAAACAACACGCATGAGCATGAAGTCTGAGGAGGATTAACTTGTTAACATTGCGTAAGTCCTCAAACTGGCATAGGAGGAGGTGACGAGAGGAAAAACTCTCTCCAGTATTTAAAATTTTGACTATAGTACCCATTTCATACATATTGTTTTGACTATAGTACCCATTTCATACATATTGCACCTTTAAACTAACTCCTATCCTATTAAAGTGCAACAACGTTTCAGAACTTAAGAGTTCCGTTTTGCATCTATTTTTGCTAATGAATTATAAATAAGGTATTAGGTTTTTCTTCCTCCCCCGTGTACCCAGGATGTTTGCATGAGAAAGAGGCACAGTGCTTTGAGCAAAACAAGTGTCAGTTCTATTACTGGCACCGATATTTCCTTCACATCCACACTCAGAGGGGTTCATTCACTTTGAATATTATCTGTAAAAATGACTGATCTTGCTCCATTGTTTAAGGTCATGCTGTTCATTAAAACTGACACGCCGTTTCTCAGAGCGATGCTCGTGCCCTGACCTTTCTCAAAAAGTCAACAGCTGTCTAGTTTTCTGCTAGCGGAACTAAACTTCACCAATTGCTCCAACAAAATCCACCTCCATCTTAATTGAACTTTGATCTCAATTAAGAATGAAGATGTGTAGTCCCTGAAGTACATTATATCATGAAACAGCATCAGTGACCAAAGCTAAATGCAGACGCAGAAAGAAAATGGCAATCGACGCCAGGGTTGCGCTTAGATTTGTTGTTAGCCTGTGTAAATGAGCAAAGAACTCCCCAGAGGCCTGATTTGTGGGAAACTAAGTATTAGCAAGCCATCATTTTGTCAATACATGCTTTCATTGCTATGGGAGCAGTCAATGTGATGTATTAAAAGTGAGGCTGCACAGAGCCGCAGGGTTTAGCAGACCAGACTACACAACTGTGTGAGAATTCAGTCTTCGTCATGACAGTCAGGTTTGTGCTTGTATTTGTGTTACTGTTGATTTGAAGTTGGTAGGCTATTGTGTTTAACTAGCTATTGTGTTCTTTCTTTCCATCTCCAGTTTACATTTTTTTCTGCATTTTATCAATTCAAATTACCTGCAAATCAGTAATAAAAAAATAAATTAAAAAATGTCCATGCAGAAATGTGATGATAAATTACTGTGTTTATTAGTGTCACACATCAAGGACCTTTTTTGTTGTTTTTCCTTCTCCATGTGTTCTGTGTGACCTAGTTTTCCTTCATGTCTGATTATTGTCATTTGGTTCAGGTGTTTGTCATTAATTACCCTCATCAGCCTTCCTATTTAAGTTGTGTTCAGATCACTGTTTGTTGTCCGGTCTACTTAGTCCCTATGTGTGCATCCTGCCTGTCCATCCTGTGTTTGCCCTATTGTGGATTATTGGAGACTATTAGCATTGTTCATCCACTTGCATTTCATTCACCATAGCTATGACAATTAGATTGTGAACTTTTCACTTTCTCTCCATCTCCAGCTTATTGTCCCTTATTTAATAATACAATTATATTAAAATTAAAAAAAATATATATATTATTTTGTTCTCTCAGATAAATGTGACAAATTAAAATTGTGAATAATCAATTAAACAGTGTTAATTGCATATGATTTTTTTATTCTCTTTTTCTTTCTCCGTCACCAGCATGTGTTCTCTCTACATTTTTTTTTAATTAAAACTACATGCACATCAAGGACACATCAAGGAGGTAAGAGAGAGAGAATTACTAAATTGCAATTTAAAGAAACTCAGGTGAAGCGATTTGTTCTTCACCCTGTTCTACAAAATGTAATTATTAAATATGATTAAAAAATAATAGAATAAAATAAGTATATATATATATATAACACTCTCTATCTCTATATCTCTCTATCTTTTCAAATATATATATATATATATATATATATGCTATTTTTATACTTATTTTATTGTTTTTTAATCAATACTTAATATCTTCTAAAATCTACTGAATATCTTAACTTCCTTTTCAAACTACAATTCTGCATCATGTTTGCCACGTCAATTCAAATACAGCAACTGATTCTCAATTAAGCTCAGATTGGTACATAACCCTAAAAAGAATAATAATATTAATAATAATAATAATAGTAATAATAATTAATTGTATTTACAAATAACAGATCAGACATGGTCGATGTAGTATAAAATCTTCCATTCTTTAAAATTGAGTTAAAACTTAATATAAATTAAATAGAGTATAATTGACTTCCAAGATCTTTTTCCAAATTTGACGTATAGTGATTGCTTAATTGCACAACAATTACATCGTAATATAGTAACCATAGTCTGTACTTATATTGCACATAGAATGAGACACATCCTTTACTAGGAAAATCATTCAGTGTATTCTCAGAAAACCCATTAACCTTGAAACCTTTCGGCCCACAGCAGTTCATGAAAAGACAACTCAACTTTCAACCCAAAACAAAACTCAACCAAAAACCTCAAAACTAAACAACCCAAAACATGCGGCTTCTCTTTGTCCAAACTGAAGTGTTCAGTTGACCGTGTGAAAGATAAGGCTGCTCCTATCTCTCTCAATTGCACAAAGCATCCAAAAACACTGGTAAATGAGAATCTAACAGAACCAATAAGGATTACAAAGCGATGACAAAATAAACTGAATTTAGACTGTAGAGGACTTCTATGGTTTGATCAGTGTCAAAGTCTTTTTTCTGCTCTAAATGTAGAGATAGTTATGAAACAGGCTTTACTTTCCAACTGGCAAAAACAAAAATACAACTGGCAAAAACAAAAATAAAATAAAATAAAATAAATAAAATACATTTTGTCCACAAAAATGTGACAAAAAAAGTTGTGAATATAAAATTAATACAGAGCTTGCTTTGGATGGAATAGTTCCTGGAGTGAATATTGCTCCTCACTCCAGGCAAAATCACATAACTCCGCTTTCCATTGCTTACATACTTTGCCTTGAGTAGAAAGTGTAATGGAGAACGGGGAAAGAGCTAAGATGGAAGGAGAGATGTGGGAGATAGAGGAAGAGATGGTAGCTTTTAACTCACCTCCATAAAGTGCTTTCCGTTACACTGCCAAGGTGAAAGTCATACAGCTTGGTGAGAATCAGAATCACCTGTGAAAAGAAAACAAAAAAATATAATAAATCTATATGCACTGGCTTATTTATTACTCTTATTTCTTTCAATCACATTTATATTCATTGCAGACAGTTTCTTTTTAGAACCAAAAAGGAGCTACAGGAGACTTCACATATTTCAATTTCCAGGACAGGTATACAGACTGCAAGATTCAAGTTAATAACAACAGTGCTATATCTCTTAAGGTCTTTGCACACTGAGTCCAAAATTATTGTCCACGTTTAAAAATAAATACGACCTCATGTTTACACACTGAATTCAGATCAGGTTCGATTTTCTGCGTTTTTGCATCTGTCGCAAGCATTTTGATAGGAAAGGATGATAATACAAAAAAAAAAAAAAAAAAAACGGATTTGGACTCAGTGTGCAAAGACATTTAAGAGTAAAAATGAACATCATAAAAATATAATGAGCAAATATATATATATATATATATATATATATATATATATATATATATATATATATATATAATATATTTAATCAGTAGGAATAAAGAACAGTACTTTCTCAAGACTTTGCCCTTTCTAATTCTGTATAGTATGTCATGATTAAATAAACACTTATTACTTTACAAAATAAAAATATATTAAAATACTTTAACAAAATAAATAAATAAAAGTATTAGCAATATTAAACAGCAGAAGGTTAATTAGATTACAAGAGTTTACACTGCATGCACAGCTACTGATGCAATATTGTACAAACAATGTTTTTCACAGAAGATAAACTTACCATGTTTACATCAATGCATTGCCAAGTTGGGTATCTTATTTTAATTTAGTATCAACTTAATGCCAAAACAGCAGTAATTTTGACATCTACTCCTCAGAAAACTTATTTAAAGCTATTTAGAAACCTAAGGGCTGCCTAAGGGCTGGTGGATAGCTATGCTCATTTTTCCCAAAGCCCTTCAATTGTTTGTCTTCCCGACCCCCGTGATGTTGTGTTTACTTCTCTTTTGTGTCAACAAGCAGGACTCAATCGGCCTTCGAGGCTTTAAGCCGGGTGGGATTGAGCTTGATAGTTCTCAACCCTGACCTTGGGCTCTATGATCTGTGAGAGCTTTTAGCCTGAGGGTCAGTGAGAAGACAGCGGGAGCTGCTGAACTATCCATCCAGAACGTCAAACACTCATGCATGCATGCGCATCACACGTTCACAGCACCGACCCCATCAAACGCCTCGACATGCTTTACTGCGCACACCACTTAAAGGTTTAAAAATGTGTTTTCTTTGCATTTTTCTTCGCTTCATGGTGGCACTGTAAGGAAAAATGGAGTAAGATGTGTCGCCCTCTTAATCAAGAAATTACGCATTCAGCATCCACACCAACGGACGATGACATTCTGTTTATTAAAAGCAAGTGCTTCAGTCCTATCGTCTGTCACTTTAAATACTTGAGGATGGATTCTGACTGGCTATCAATTCTTTTATCGTTCATCAGCTGGAAGAAAAAAAAATTATATCATTCCTCTGTTCTAAAATATATTGTTATATCTTAGAACAATCTTTAAAATTATATTGTTGTTATAGGTATCATACTATAAAATGCAAAATGTTGAAAACATTCTCACTGCATTCAAACATTTTATTATTAAAACTTAGTTTGTTTTAGAAAAAAATCATCATGACATCATGCTTTAGTGCAAATTTTATTTTCATGTATGCTTATATTTTACTTTTAGATTTTATTTTTAAACTTGTTAAATATATATATCTATGAAAAAAAATGTGTATATTTAACTTGTTTAATTTTGTTTTAATACATTTATTTTTATACTGATTTAATATATACAAAAATAAATAAATAAAATATGTGCAAATTGTTTTAATGTTTTCCCGACTGATTCGGCACACCTTTCCTTTAAAGGGATAGTTCACCCAAAAAAGAAAATATATTTATTAAAGAAAAATATTTTTACAATAACCTCTTTTTTTTTTTTTTTTTTTTTAATATAATTTATTTTGTGGTTAAAAGGAGAAAGAACCTCCTGCAGGTTTGAAATGACTTGGAATTTTTAAAGCATTTTTTTTCTTTTAAAAAATCTGCTAAAATCAACTGACAGCAGACATTCTCCAGACATTACTCCTCTAGAAGACAACATGACGTAAATAGTGGCACAGTTCTTCTTATTGAGGATTTTGGTGAAGATCTTATCAATTTTTCTACCAAGTAACCAAACAAAGGCTAATGATAAGGGGGCAACATTTTGAGAATTGTTGCCAGGCAACTTTGCTTAATGTTTCCGTCAATGGGCAACCAGGTGAGGCACAGGGCCCATGACTGATCTAAAGCATCCAGATAGAAATTTGTTGGGAAATTTGTTACCCATTCTCAGTGGGAAATTGCCCAAGCAACAATGCTCAGAAAAAGTTGGCCGGCAAAATAGCTCAAAAAGTTGCACCTTGTATCATCAGCCAAAAAAACACACTAAATTATTTACAAAATAGTGCTCTAAAGACAAGAAACAAATCTCTGAATTGACTTCCAAAATGAATTTAGCACAGTAAATACACCCCAAAAAAATAAAAAACGAAATCCACACCATGACTTAATTACCTTTGAAACCAAAAGGACATACATGGGCTGCATCACATTAGGCGACATACAGTTATATAATTAATAAAGGGCTCACAACTTACAAATGCCAAACAAAATCAAAACACATCAATGATTATAAGTCATCGTTGCAACACATTGTCCCTCATGTGGACATTTTACATAATTACGGCCATTTCCTTCTGTCAGATGCTGCTGTGTTTCCTGTACAGGTCTAGGTAGGTTTGAGATGATGGGTTTCATTTGCATATTCATATTCATTTTCCTTTGATAGCTTTGCCTAGTGTAAAGCAGGCCTCTTCCCTGAAGCAGGGCGACAAACAAGCTGTCACTTTGAGTCATGTTGGTAGTAGCGGCTACTCGGTGTCTGTTTCAGAAGATAAAAGTCATAAGACGTGAACAAAATGTATGAGAGGGGGAAAAAAGTAGCTTATACTCTGTTCAAACCCCTTTTCTTCACAAAATGATTCTACAGTATAACCAAGTGGCTTCAGCAAAAGCCAAGGCCAGCCTAACAGACGGACTCTGAAAAATGTTCATGCCAACACACATCAAATTCACCCAAAATATGGAGAACAGATTGTTCAAACCAAGAATGATCCTTCCACCACAGAGTTGCAAGTAGTCTAAATAAGAAGAGAAACCAATTATGGAAAGAAATTTGAAGACTTGCCCAAGTTAGTTAGGAAAGAATCATAAGTTAGTTAAGAAAAAATCACAACCTCTGAACCCTTTCACTCCCTCTTAACTCTCAAGCACTGATCAGAGACCCCAAGGCCATTTTAATATATATTAACATTAAACAATTTAACAAGAGAAAAATCCTCAGAAAATACGGACTTGATCTAGAAATCGAGAGAGAAACACATCAAAAATCTTGGAGATAGCAGAAGATATGCAGACACTGCAATATAAACCATAAGAAGATGAGATATTTGCTTTTTTTCTTTTTCATCTTTTTACAAGTACTATGCTTAGTATACTATATTTATCTTTTATTAAAAAAAATATATATTTTTCTCAATAATTCTTTCAAATTAGATTGCAGAGAAACTCACAGATGTATTTGGAGTGGATGAAAGCCACAAAACCAGAAGCAAAAAAAAATAAATAAAAAAATAAAATAAAATAAAATAAAATAAATAAAAATAAAAAAACCTTGCCATTAGCAATATAGTGTAATAATTCTGCACACAAGAAAGAAAGAAAGAAAGAAAGAAAGAAAGAAAGAAAGAAAGAAAGAAAGAAAGAAAGAAAGAAAGAAAGAAAGAAAGAAAGAAAAATAATTGAATATAGGGGTGTGAGACACACAGAGAGATTTCATGTCCCTAAGGGCTTCTATTCTTTATTGTGTGAAAGCACAGAGGACTCAGCTGCAGTGGCATTTTACACAAACACAATGTGGAGGCTCCAACCTCTTGATGCCATTCTGCATTGTATTTTCCATCTGATCAGCAGAACTCTTGCTTACAAATAAAGCACAGATCTACCTCTGATGAATGGTCCTCGGCATAATATACAATAAACCACTGCAAAACAAGCAGATATGAGTAAACAATCATAAACATTCCAAAACTGAATCGAAACTGCACTTGTTTATTATCTTGTTCTGTTCTCTCACTGGTTCATGTACATTTGTCTAGTTATCTTGTTTAGCAGTTTGGTTTGTCATTGGTTGTTTTTGTCATGTAATTTACCCAGTATTTATTGCCTCGTTCCACTTGTTCTTGGAAGTTGGAAATTCCAACAAAAGAGAAACAGTAATAAAATATTGTTTATTAGCCCTTATGTTTGTCTGTGTCTCAAACTCAGTGGGGCACGCAGAACTATCCAAACTCTGTTTTGTGGACATGAAGCTCTGGCATTATATTTGCAAAATACTGCTGTTACCAGTAACTGGTATTGCTAACAAATGTGACCCTGGACCACAAAACCACAATTTAAGTGTCAGGTTTTTCAAAATTGAGATTTATAAATCATCTAAATGCTGAATGAATAAGCTTTCCAATGATATATGGTTTAATAGGATCTGACAATATTTGGCCGAGATACAGCTGTTTGAAAATCTGGAAACTGAGAGTGCAAAAACATCAAAATACTGAGAAAATCGCCTTTTAAGTTGTCCAAACAAATTCTTAGCAATGTATACATTTTTTTTTTTTTATTTGATACTCAAATTTACAAAATATCTTCATGGAAAATTCTTTTTTTTTTATTTTAATGATTTTTGGCATTGCTAAAATCGATAATTTTGACCCATACAGTTTTTTACTTTATTTTGGTTTTGGCTGGTCCAGGACTGTTTTGTGGTCCAGGGTCACAAATGACGTGTCCATCTTGGATTTTGTACTTGGATGTGACGTCATTACCAGCTCCTACATCTGACTTTTGAGGTAACTGGAGTGCAGCATTAGCCCTGTTTGTCATGTTTGTTGTGTATTAAAGTACAGTATGTTACACTGTTCCATGTGTCAGGTCATTTTTTATAGTCAAGTCAAGTTTATAGTTTATGTTTTGTTACATGTATTAGACATAATTCATACTGTAGTATGTTTTGGGATCGCTTGGGTTTTCTATGCCTTTGTCCTTGTCTAATTTATGCTAACATAATAAAATGATTGTTCTTTAGTGATAGAAAAACTGGAACATTTTACTGACTCTCTCTTTTGACCTTTCTTCAAAATGAACAAATCTTTATTCAAGTCAATTTGTTAATTTGAGTGGTATTAAATGTAAAATTTTCAACAGCCAAATTACCCAAACACACCCACCTACACAAATTTGATCATATTCTGAATTAGGAAACCATTATAGTGCAGCCAAATATAATTTGTATATTAAATAAATACAAATTACATATACTGATATTACATATAAGATTTTTTTTGGCCAAACTTTACAGCCCTAGTCATGAGCCTCTGCAAAAAAGGAAACTTTTACGAGCCGTGTTCAGTCACTGATAAATCGTTTCTGAGCATTTCATTAGATTTACGTTTGTGAAACAACCATAATCCATTTAGCTTCCAGTCTGTTGGTTTCAATCATTCAGTCTCAGAGTTCCATTCAAGAAGCTCACCCACAAGTTAATTCATTTAAGTTGTCACATGGTTACCATGTGTACTAGTAAGAAGACGATGCAAGTAGACACTACTCATTCTGTGATGCTGCTCTCCGCAAAACCCCAATTGACCTGCAATTAATCAAAGAAATGTCAATTATCCATGACTTAGATTATCATCAATTGGACTTTAATTAAAGCAACCACGACAAACAGAAATATTATTAGCATAACTAAATGTTCCATGTCCACAAAGACCAATTTAAAGTGTCAAACTTAATTTCGAAGTGATGCGGTTTGCCCCACCACTAATGAAGGGACTAATGGCTTCTTTAGAAAAACGCCTCTCTCTCTCTCAAACTCTCCCTCCATCTCTTTTAAAGCATCTTGAATTCTTTTATCTCCTGTTAGCCAGAGGCTACTGCAGGGTCAACTACATGCTGACCTGTGTGGCCATAAATTAAGTATTGCATTTTAAGCAGTAGCGTGTGAGGCCTGTTCATGAATCCGTTGAATTAAATCAGCCAGTGAAGTCAAAAATCTCAGCCAAGATGCAATTTTTACGATTAACTCATCAAAACGAGAGGTTTTTAAACAAATGCACCTGCAGTTAATGATGGCTGACAGACAAATGTTTGAAAATGTCATCACTGCCTTTTGGCTGACACTTTTACAATGTTCACCGAGACATAACGGACGCTGAACAGATTGTGTGTTCCTCTGCGGCAGAAGACAGATTTAATGTTTCGTTGCCACATCATGTCAAAATAGCATTGCGGGTGGGGACTGAATTGCTCCCTATGGATTAGCGCAAAGAATAAGCTCTGATGCATCATGTTTGATTTAGATGTTGCAAAAGGAGTAGAGGACAAGTGCACACGATGGCCCACAAACACAAAATCAGACCTTCAGAAAACAGCAGTGGTTGATTTATCTATCCACAGGGGCTTTCGCACCTTGTAGGAACTCAGATATGAACTCAGTTACAGGAACTAGCCACCAGGGCGGTCCCCCGACAAATACATTTTCCCCTAGGGCCATCTATCCTTTATGTATATCTATTGCATTATCTATATCTATCTATCTATCTATCTATCTATCTATCTATCTATCTATCTATCTATCTATTGATCGATCCATCATTTATCTACACCCATCCCTATATCTCTCTATCAATCATATATCGGTCTATCTATCTATCCATTCATTCATCCATCTATCTGTAACTATCTATCTATCTCTCTATAATCCATCCATCCATCATGTACAGTATATCTATCTATCCCACTATCAATCATCTATACATCTATCTATCCATCCATCCACCCTTTATCTATATCTGCACCTCTATTTTTCTATCAATCATCTATCCATCTGTCTATCCATCCATCATTTATCTATATCCTTTATCTCTCTATCTCTATCAATTATCTACCATCCATCATCCATCTATCCATATCTGTTTATCTAGTATATATCTATTCATCCATTCACCTGTCCATCTATCTATGTATTTTTCTGTCTACCTGTCTATCTCTCTATCTGTCCCTCTATTTATCTCTCTACCATCTCTCTATCAATCGATCAAGCATCTATTTGTCTATCTGGGTCCTATCTCTCCATCCATCTGTCATCTTGACTTTTTTTCTAGTTAAATGTTTACAGTGATACTGTAGGGTTGTTCTGAATTTCAATTCTACTTCTTTACATTCAAATCTGAACTGCAGTTCTGAATCCTACCACAGTGCTACCTCAATTCAAATTCAGGAACTAAATTGGGAAAGAAAATGGGAACAATTATTTCTCTGTTTAATTCTGAATGTTGCAGCCCCTGCTTGTTACATGCAATATGTATATGAGCCAGCTTGATTCATAATGAAAAGACTCATTTTCCTTGATCACGCTAGTGAAGACATTCTATACAATCCCAGTCAAGTATGCCACCACTACTCTGGTACATCCTCCACAACCAAGATGGGGAATTCTGTTGGGGAATGGGGAAGACTGTGCAAATTGCATTCTGCTCTAATATTTTTGAGGCGTGTTTGCGTCGTTACCTGATTTGCATAATTCCTTGACAGGCGCAGAAGCAACAAAACATTGCATGGAAATAAATTAAGCTATATGTGAGCCCAGTTCCTCCTTAGTGAATTCCTATGTAAGTGTTCTCAAATATCCAAAAGGGGAGATGGTTCAGCCTCAGGGTATTGACATTATAACATATAGAACAAACATGTCAACGAATATACATAATAACAAAATTAATCCAAAAAAACCAATTGAACAACCAGAGAAAAATCCATACAGTGACATATGACATGCAGTGATGCTAGATTGCTATTCATAACATAGTATAGCTATGTCAGTATGGCTGTTAACACAATATGAGGAGGATTTCTCATTAAAATGAACATGGAATAACCTATGCTGTCTCTCTCTCTCTCTCACACACATACACACACATAATCTATCTATCTCTCAACATAATTTATGGCATTTACTACTTCATAACTCAGCGAGGAATCAAATTCTTGCCAGCTTGTGTCATTTCACATAACCTCAAAATGAAACATAGATACTGGGATCTATTTTAAATGAGTCAAGATATCTCCAGGAAGAATATTTTTATGGACTGCAATTATATAGAAGTTGGAAAAGAAACAAGACCCTCCAAGAACCAAACCTGATTCCAAGACCCTCAAAAATGTTTTTTTTTTTTTATTCTTCATTTATTTTTAGTTTTTCATTTATAAAAAATCACCACAAATAAATGTATATTTAAAATGCAAACCATGTTATATAACTTTACCTTCTGTCCACATTAAACATGAAAATGCCACTACACTGTGGTGAGAAAGCAATGCACATTTATTTATTTATTTATTTATTTATATTTTACAGTTTTTTTTTTGTTGTTGTTTTTTTAATGATACCAGTTAGCACTTTGAAAAAAAAATACAAATAAAAATATATAAACATAACAAATAAATAAATAAATAAATAAATAAATTCTAATCTATAATAACCCTGACTGTAATATGCCAGGTCTGACATAAACACGCTTAAGTAATAAAAAGTAAATTATACTGTATATTTTTTATAAAAGTATTATAAAAGTAATAATTTAAATGTAAAGATGTACATAAACAACATTAAAGGGACTAGTTATATATAACCAGATAATTGCCCCTGCTAGTCACTGAATCTTATTCCATTAATGACCATTCATAATTAGCAATGTATTCTGATAATATCGATTTATTCATTTCAAAAAGTATGCTAGCGATATATGCAGCGTGTGTTCCAACAGTGTCTTCCAGTGCAAAACAGAAACCACATTCACCACAACATACGCATTACCTCCACACAGTTATTAATTAGCACGTTAACTGTTCATTAGGTGCTAATCAGAGCAACAGGCCATACTAAAACAGAAATCTGAGTTTGCTGCCTTGTGACAGTTTGACTGGATGCCTCCTATCACAGTCTAATTAAGCTTCTGGAGTTCACTACCATGAGTCGTCACACGGCATTCTGAGAATAAGAGTTCAGTCGGTTGCTGTTCTCATTGCTCAGATCCTGTTTTCATTAAATTTAAGAGAAACCACACAGATGTTCCTAGATCACCAAAAAAGTGTCACAACAGATAGAGAAACTACACGTAGCTAGGGGTATTCATAATTAAAATCAGTGTAAGTGTGATGAATGCTCGTTAGAAGAAAACATAGAGAGCTTATCTGCAGAAATTTTAATTAAGCAGATTGTTAAAATATGGACTTCAGCCCATCTGTCAGTGTAGCTAGATGTAACTCTAGTCTTGTAATACTGTAAGTGAAAATCTAGTGATGAGAAAAATGTAAAACCTAATCTAAATGCATTTGTTAAAGGTGCACTAAGCGATTTCTGCCAAATGATGCTGTTATTTGAAAGCACTAAAACAAACACGCCCATACCCAACAGGACCTTGCCCTTATTTTGAAATCTCCGCCCCACACATACATACACAACCCTGGCATAACGACGATCGCGGAAAAAAGCAAAGATTTCACACAAGCATATTCAAACAAAAGCCAACACGGATAAGTTGTGTGAAACAAATTAAAATCAATGTTACTCACCTATCAAGACAAAACAACGCAACCTCAGCATCTGATTTGAGCCCTTCCTTTTTAATGTTTTGTTTCTCTGATATTTTCCTCTCTTTTTTATCTGCCATCTCTCTCTCTATAGTCAATTTGCTTGTACTCAAATTGAGCGCTCTACACCACCCATCAATAAAAAACAAACCCAAACACTCCTTATTCCATACAACACTGTAAAACCACTCGGTCCGACGCTGTGGTCAAAAGCTTCAAAAATCACTTAGTGCACATTTAAATTTTTACTTCTACTTACATGCAGTGTCATGACAGCTACCTTAAACCTGTAGATTCAAGCTTACTTATAATTGAAAGTTTATAAATGTTATAATTTAAACTACATTCAATACAGAAACTGTCAAAAAGAAAGAGTGAACGGCACTATTCATAACATTTATTAACAAGAACTGTCGGAATGAATCGATTCATTTATAAAAAACACGCTACTGTACATGCTGCTCGATAGAAAAAGTAAAAAAAAAAAAAAAAATAGCTTTTTACTTTAAAAAGCTAAATTCAAATTGGTTATGCTAATGGAAAGTGTAGTTTAGTTACTCCTCAGCACTGATCACATGAATGGAAACAAGTGGCAAGTAAACACTTTATTGAATAATAATGTTCACTTTCATTTCTTCAAATGCTGTTTGCTTTAAAATCTATTCCCATCAGAGCCTTGGGGGAAGATAATGATGAAGTCATACATCGAGTGTCTTTTCAAACATATTTACCCTAAAGTGGTCCAGATACTTTTGCACATCTTTACTTTTAATCAAACAAAATAATTAAACACTTCAATCACACTAATGGCTGCCATTGATTCCCATTATCCGGCATATATATCAACAACACAGATTAATACGTAATATGCATCGATGACTCCACTTCTTTCCCACTTCAGTTCTTTAAAGAGCATGTTACCATGGCAACAAGACCCCCACAAAAATCAGTTTTTGCTCTTTAAGACTGGCTGACAACCATCAGGCATCCATTTTGTGCATAGGAAAAAAATCTTGCATTGGGCTGCAAGTATAATCCGTAAATAAACAGAAAATGTTAAGGTCAGATGAACTATGTTAACTTGCAAAGTGTTTGAATCCTAAGCTGTCACTTTAGATATGATCAAAAGCACTGAAGGCATTTATTTGCTCAAATATTCTGTAAGAAAAAAAAACCCTGACATGGCTGCTTTGAGCCTTTCCTTAGAGAAAAATATAAAGATGTAGGAACCCACTTTAGTGCAGATCTATTGTATTCACAAACCTACAAGTCTGTTGACGTCCCCTTGCAAAAAAGAAAAAAATAAACTCCAAAAAACATGCACAGAGCAGTGTTCCCTCTCCCTTGTACGCCCACTTCCCTTTTCCCAGGGTGCATCTGCTTCTCCCTGGCCACCTCTCGAGCAAGTCGTGTGAATCAAACACTATTTGACTGCCTGGAGTACGGGCAGCAGGCCCTTAGTGTGAGACAAAAGTTAAAACCCTTTTGTGTAAACCCTCATCTTCTCTCTCTCTCTCTCTCTCTCTCTCTCTCTCTCTCTGTCTTCACCAGCTCTGTATCGCCAGTGCCCAGAAATCAAAGCAGAAGCCCAGAGTCCTTCTCATTATGTTAAACACTGTGGCAATCTTCTTCATTTCTAGAGACATGTGCTGTGCAACATTGAAAAACACTTATTTTACTGTGGATCACTCATTCCTTAAGACAGAAAGATAAAAGATAATTAAAGGTACAGTGGTTTGGAAATGTCAAAGTGGAAATACTTTGAATATAATGTATAATGTATAATGCATATATAATACTTTGAATATAAGTGCAAATAGCCACCTTGTTCAGTTCCAGTGGTGTAGGTGGTAAAGTGCATACCGTAGTCTTTTTGACGCGATCAACCCAGGTTTGTATCCACATTTTGCCAAACTTTTATCCTCCTTTTCAAATCTAATATCACTTCGGAAAGGCATTTACTTTCAATAAAAAATAAATAATCAAAAGGTTGAAAATAAAGTATTGTGTAGGGTAAGGGCAGGTGTAGGGAGGGCTTTATTTTTCCAATAAGGCGGCATCCATTTAATAATTTGAATTAAAATTACAATTTACACTCAATATGTTATTACTGCATACTGTACTTTCATAATGTACTACAATACTGAGGTGCAGAAAATTGCCACTATTTGCAAGTAGTATAAAAAGCAGAAAATCCCGCTATTTTGACATATATAAATAGAATCTTTAGCTATTTGCACTTAGTGTAAATACCATTTTCCTAAAAACACTATTTTTACTATTTGTACCTAATGTTAAATAGATTCTATCACTATTTTCACTTGGTGAGCGTGATTTCACCAAGTACAACATTCCAATCAACCAATCAGAATTGAGATAAAGCTTTTCAGGAAATATCTGTTTTAGGCTTAAAATCAGGGTTAACTGCTTCTGCGCCCTTGTATATGAGCTATCATTTCCCACTGATTTTAGGAATAAATTATGGGTAAGGTTAGGTTTAGGGGTTGGGATTGGGTTTAGTCTATATGTTTGGACAATAATGTTGATCCAGGATCATCAAAAGATGCTGATCCAAGAACATGTCTTACTTGGCAAAAGCGACCATTTTCACTTAGTGTAAATAGCATCTGTCACTAAGAAAATATGCTATTTTTCACTTAGTGTAATTGGCCTCTATCGCTATTTACACATTGCAAATAGTCACTGCCTATAATAGACCCTTTGCAGAAAGCTTGACTGACAGGCGATCTGACCAATCATAACATTGAATCCTCCATTTTGTCCGACAAGCAAATCAGACAGGAGAGTAGATTAAAAAAATTTAATAAAAAAAACTTGACAGCTAGCTAGACATGAACTGTGGAACCTGCTTTCGATCTTGTTGGTGTACTGGTGACATACAGTAAGAGAATAAAAACCACTAACTTGAGGGTTAATGTCTTCCATCACCACATCACTGCTGTTCCTTTGTGCAAAGCACTTAACCCCCATGACTCCAGGTGGACCGACCCTTAAATTACAGCATTGCAAGTCTCTTTAGATAATAAATAAAATAAAAAAAAACATTCTCTGATAGATGATTATGGTCATTTATAAATCTGCCAGGTGGACCATGTTGAATGTTCGGTTAAAATATGCAGAGAGGTTGGTTTCCGGATGATGGCTTTTGTTTTTCGGCTCCCACACAAGCGCATGAGTGTTCTTGTGGTAAACAGCCACCTGATAATGTGCGCACTTGAGAGCTACAGAAAAAGGCCAGCACCGTAGTGCATTCCCACTGAACTCTCTCTCTCTCTCTCTCTCTCTCTCTCTCTCTCTCTCTCTCTCGTCCTCTTGCCTCTTTGAACTCATTTCCTCCTTCCTCTTAAATTCAAGTGTTCTTATTAACATGCACAATTGAATTGCAAAGCATTAGCTCTGTTGGTCAAATTTAAACTAAGGACCAAACTACTTTGATGTTTTTTTTTTCCCCCTTCTAAGCCTTTGACCTTTCCAGCACTAATTGGTTTTAACGAAATCACCCAAAGGAACATTGTATTCTAAATGGATTAGCAGCCCTTTGCTAAGTTGTTTCATGAGCCTTGATTTTCACACTGATTTCTTTCTCTCTCTTTTTCCCAATCATTACTTTGTAGGGATCTTTATCGCAATGTTTACATTTTTATTGATGGCTATTTGCTTGAAAATGTTGCAAAAGAAATAAAACCTGATTTCATGGTATGAGTAATATTTAATCAAAGTGACAGTATATATTGGTGTATAGTTGTATGTAAGTATGTATACATATATGCAATGAGAAGCAAATTTCTTTCATAGGGTAATTATATAAATAGTTTTTTAGTCATCTACCCACAGTACCAATTGGATTAGTTGTTCACCTTTCTCCTCATGTAATGTTCTCTGCGTCTGCGGTCGAGTCCGAGGGGTAAAGTTCAGTGCACTGGAGCTGAAGCAGTGACTCATAGGTACAGATCTTGCAAGGGCTCTCTGTGCATGTCAGACTGAATAACTGCAGACCAGACATGGGGAACCTGTTTTTCATACATTTGCTCTGAGGAGAGAAGAATTTTTAGGAAGACTAACCTCATGTGAAGAGTTGATTCATTGTGTTTTACATTTGTTCCTTCCACATGGACAATTTTAGTCTCTCTTTTTCCACTTTTTGTTGGTTTTTAGTAGAAGTTGAAACGTCATAACGAGGACAGTTACATTTTTATTTATTTTCCAAAAATATGAAGATAAATTTTAATAGAATTCCAATATTGTAGAATGTAAAAAATAACAAAAAATCCAATTAATATGGTCTGCATACACCTAAAATGACTTTTTATTTACTGTATGTCCAATAATATTGCTTCTCAAGTAATTACATATTTTTTTCATTATTATAGGTTTATTTATTTATTTATTTATTTATTTTTAACTGGACCACAAGACAAGATTAAGAAAAAGACTACATGAATGAATGAATGAATGTTTTTTTTTTATTGTAGTTGCAATGTTATTTTAGTATTTTAGACACTAATATTTTTTCAATATATTTTTCATTTTCATTTTTATTAGTTTTTATACTTTAGTTTTTTTTTTGCCATTTTAATTAGCCTTTGTTATTTTGAGATATTAATCTATATCAATTTCATTTCTTTTTTTGTTTCAGTTCTAGTTTTAGTTATGTTACCAGTTCCAGATTTTTTAAGTTTTTATTTTAGCTAAATATAATAATTGTGCAATAATTTTGATATTATGATACATTTTTATAGAATTCCAATATTGTAGGAAAAAAAAATGCTCTACATGCACTTGTAAAAATATATCTTTCAGAAATCATTCTAATTTGCTTATTTGCTGCTCAAGAAACATTTGTTATTATTATCAATCTTGAAAACAGTTGTGCTGGTTATTATTATTTTTTAATGTTTAAAAACAAGAAAAATAATAATACTGCTTCTCAATTAATTATACACTGCCCGTCCAAAAAAAAGGTTACCAACTGGATTTAACTAAGCAAATATTTAAGATCCTCCCATTGGATAATTACTGCATGAATGATTATTTTATGTGCCCAAATAATGAGGTCAGCTGACTACCTGAATATACTGAATGAGGTTATTCCATCAATTAATTTTTTCTTCCCTGATGGCACGGGCATATTCCAAGATGACAATGACAGGATTCATCTGGCTCAAATTGCGAAAGAGTGGTTCAGTGAGCATGCAACATAATTTTCACACATGGATTGGCCACCACAGAGTCCAGAGTCAGACCCTTACCCCAATGAGAATCTTTGGGATGTGCTGGAGAAGACTTTGCGCAGTTGTCCGACTCTCCCATCATCAATACAAGATCCTGGCGAAAAATGAATGCAACTCTGGATGGGAATAAATGTTGTGACATTGCAGAAGCTTATCGAAATGATGCCACAGCGAATCCGTGCCATAATCAAAGCTAATGGCGGTCCAAGGAAATATTAGAGTGTGTGACTTTTTTTTTTTTTGGATGGGCAGTGTATCTTGTTCATTATTATAGTTTTGATAATTTTATTTATTTATTTATTTATTTTGCTATTTTAATTAGTTTTTGTTCTTTTGAGATGTCTATGTTCACAATTTTTGCAATTACATTAAGCAATGCAAAGAAGTGCAAGCATTAGTCTCAGATCCTGGAAGAAACATCATCATTTAGCTCTCACGTCACGCTGTCCTTGACAGTTGGAGCTTTGCTAAGTTGCCGTGCATCGCCCATCAGGTAATATCCCATGATCCTCAAGGATTCACTGCTTGATGGATGACAGCAAGCAATCTCCTTGGTAACACCTACTGGGCAGAAGTCATATCTCACAGCTGTAAAACAGACAACATATTCCCTTTCTAATTTCATCTGATTGATGCCTGGACGTAAGGTTACGCTATTAGTTACTTGTCTCCATTTCTCAAACGTCATTCTTTTTTTTTTACCTCCCATCTTCCACTGAGGTGAAAATGTTTCCTATTAGCTGACAGGAGCTTGGTGTGAAAAAAGAGAAACATAATTAAGACAGGAGGATATAGCATGGCGTTAATCAAGAAGACATGATGTGTGTGTGTGTGTGTGTGTGTGTGTGTGTGTGTGTGTGTGTGTGTGTGTGTGTGTGTGTGTGTGTGTGTGTGTGATTCATGTATTCATGTGTGACTCAGAATAAAAACTTCAATGACACATGGAAAACCTTAAGTGATGCCTTCTTCTTTGGGGAAATGGAGATAATTGCTTGAAAGATAAGAATGAAAAAAGCAAGGACCAAGCAAAGCTAATTGCTCTGATTCCATCTGAAGGGTAAAGAGATTTGAGTGAAGGCACATGAGGTTTCTGCGCTTGAGAGATGAGTGTTTGTGTTTCTTGATGAGTGTTTAATCATGGCTGTGGTTCAGCTGATAAGGTCATGTAACTGTTAAACTAATTTTAGTTGTGTGATCACAATACAAAGCTACTGTTTCCTCCACATTGGGTAATTGCAACTACACAATGGGCAAATTCATATTTCTTCAAGCACAAACTTAAGTACTCTGGGCAATATTGTCATGGCAAGTGAGTAAGACGAGGAACATGGCAGCTTCATTAACACAAAGTTAACACTGAACAAACTGAAGGACAAAACAAACAATGGAAATAAAAACCATGAAAGAGTACATTTTAGACGACAGAAAATGCACTAAAAATGGAAAAGTACAGATGAAAATGTCAAAATGGTCCCCATTCACACGGATATGAGAAGAAAATGTCAAAATGGTCCCCATTCACACGGATATGAGAAAAAATGTCAAAATGGTCCCCATTCACACGGATATGAGAAAACAGTTAAAAAAGGTGTATTATGCATGCTATGCCAGAAGATGGCGAAGTGACGTGACATACAGTCAAGTATGGTAACCCATATTCAGAATTCGTGCTCTGCATTTAACCCATCCAAAGTGCACACACACACAGTGAACACACACCCGGAGCAGTGGGCAGCCATTTATGCTGCGGCGCCCAGGGAGCAGTTATGGTATTGCCAGCCCGAGACTCGAACCCACAACCTTAGGATTAGGAGTCAAACTCTCTAACCACTAGGCCACGACTTCCTCACAAATGTGTACTTGTGTGTGTTGTTTACACGGAGACAATAACAGAATCGTTTTCAAAAACTTGCACTTTTAACTTATTTTTTTGCATTTTTAGCCCCACAAAACATTCTTTTAGTTGAACACAACAAACAGAAGCATGACAAATGAACACACAATGTTGTATTTTTATTAATATCATATAATAATAGTTGTGTATCGTTAAATGCACACTTCACACCGAAATTAATATTCTGTCCATTTATTTTTTTTATAAATTAGAAATAATATACATAAATTGTATAAAAATAAAATGTAAAACATTAAAACAAATTATATTGTATCAGTGTTAGGGATGCACGATAAATATCGGCACGACATTAATGCGCATCTCGACAGTAAAGCCGATTCTGTAATCAGCGGTAAATCTCTACACCTGCGTGCTTACACGTGGAGCAGCATTTACTAAAATACAGCATCTTCTCTGGAACTCTGATTCTCACCACAATCATATTTTGTGCATGTTTTGTGCAGCTTGCTCATTTGTACTACACTAGCAGTGACAAAATACAGCATCTTCTCTGGAACTCTGATTCTTTGCAGTAATTTATTTCTAAAGTTTCGAGGGGAAGTGGAAAAGAAATCAGCCTATATTACAGCAATTTATTACAACTATTAAAGCTTATTAGCCAGAACTTAAGCCTAATCAAGTTTCTCCTTGATACTCTATGCACTTTGAAGATAGCAGACGCTGAACAAACATGCACAAATTCCCCGATCGGTATCATGTGTTGCACATTTATTTTGTCTGTCAATATCCTGAACACAGTCAATGCATATCATGAATTTCTAATGCCTTTAGGCCACACAAATGCCAAATATTCCACAGAACAGTGACAAGCTTTGAGAAAGGCCTTCAACTTTCTTATTCTACATTCGTCTTCCTATCCCTTTTCAGAAGCTATTTGATTTGATACATTATTTCATTATTTTCCCTTTTAGCAAAAGAACAAGCACACCAGTGTAGTAGCCTTCATTTATGCCACATGTATGATTGCTGTCAGTTACAGCAAAGTCCTTTCCATTGACAAAGAACACAGCAGAGGAACCCTAGCTCTAAACCCACTGAGAAGAACATAAAATCTCTTTAATTTCTCAGATGTTTCTTTTAGATTCAGCGAAAGGCAAACAGTGGCTTTGGCTCCTGCTTTTTCTCTAGAGACTCCACTGATCTCAGGTGTTTTAGAAGAGATCTCAACAGTACCTCATCAGAATCTTCCAAGACCAAATTTCCTGAGCTATTCTTATCGGCATACATTTTGATTTTTATTCTATTTTTGTTTCTCTTAAGGAACTTCAGTTCATAGTTTGAAACACAACTGAGCTTTCCAAGAGTCCCCTAAGAAGAGTAACCTTTGAGAACTAATATGATCTTCCATGGTATTCCCAGTCTTTTTCATTGTTGAAGTAACAAAACCAAACCCAGCTAGAACTCTGAATGAGGCATCTGAACCAATGGAGCGAGCTCTTTTTATTACTGGAATAATGCAAACTGATCTCAACACCTTACTTTTCAGCTTGGTTCAGTCAAAATGTGAAGAAAACTTCAAAGAGAATAACACTCTGCTTATCTAAAGGTTGAGGTTGGTGATTTTTTTAAAAAAAATGTCTTTGAAACAAGTCTCCAAGGTTCACCAAGGCTGCATGCATTTGTTTTAAATACAGTATGACTGGAATATTCTGAAATGTTTTAACAATTCAAACTGATTTACATTCAAAATATCATTTTAAAAACATTTTAAAATTTAATTTATTCCTGTGATGTCAAATTAGAATTTTCAGCATCATTACTCCAGTCTTTAGTGTCACATGATCCTTCAGAAATCATTCTAATGTGCTGATTTGCTGCTCAGGAAACATTTCTTATTATTATCAGTGTTGAAAACAGTTGTGCTGCTTAATATTGTTGTGGAAACTGGTAACATTTTTTCAAGATTCCTTAATGAATAGAGTTAAAAAGAACAGATTAATATCTTATAACACTGAGAATGTCTTTAATGTATCGTTGTACAATACATTTTTTTTTTTTTTTTTCTGAACTGAACAACTACTTACTAACCCAAAAACTTTGTAGAAACCTTCAAAAAATAGCAAACACGCCCTACTTTAACAACCACAAAGCTTTTATATTACAGTAACAACAGAGTCTCTTATGTTAGATGTTTTTGTGTGCTCATTCTGCACTTTCTGATCTGTTCTAATTCTAGTTCTGGTGTACATTAGTGTTAACAAAGCCATCAGGGATCGTGAGAGAGGATGAGAATTACATACAGTATGTTTAAGATGTGCAGATGTATCATGGGATTCCAAAAAGCTTGTTATCAGGGGAGAAGTAAACAGCATGTTCCTTCTATTTCTGTAATCCCTGTGTTTGTCTCCTCAGGGTAGTTTTTTTTTTTTTTTTTTTTTTTTTCTTTTTCCAGGTCAGAGTTTGTTGGTCCATGTTTGCTTCCATGTCTGCCTATAGTTTTGTCCATTCGATCTCAGACCATAAGAACAAACACAAAGCATAAACAAACCGAGTTTGTCACAAACCAGGTTTTTGATTAATGAAACCTAAGAAGTGGCTTGGAACTGTTGAGATTCTCTCTTATCAACATTTCATCATGCTTAATGGGAGGAAATAAGAGTACAAAAGTAAATTTCCATATCTATGGCATAACTGGAAAACTTTGGCACAGATTTGAGACAGTCTCTGCACATCCCTGAATGATGTGTTGAACCCCTATTGTTTTATTGTGGAGGAAATGTCTGCAAACTGCCGCTTGGTTGAACGGTGAATAAAAGATGGAATTTAAATGGCGATTTTTGTTTCTTGTGCTCTCTGGCTTCCTGTTTAAGCAACCAGAGGCTAAGAGCATATTGCACATATTAAGATGGAATACAAATAACTTCCTATTGTTGTTTATTTTATTATTATTATTTTCTTTTTTTTCAGGTCATGAAAACTATGCCCTGAACTGTCATTTCAGTCTGGGTCTCATTTGTCTTCACAGGTATTCACATGTAAAGCATAGACATAGACAATGAAAAATAATATCAATTGTTAACAAGGACTGAAATATAAATGCATATGTACAGTTTTAGAGACATACAAAGTTACAAATACTAGAGACACTATTTCAAAGCAGCATTCTCATTCATGTTTAAATGATGGAGAAACTTGGTTCAATGAAAGACTTTTTAATGAAAAATATATTTTTTATAAACAGAATTCAGATTCTGGAATATTAAAAGCAGTAAAATCCATTGCTGAAAAATGCATCCATTGGATGAATTTAAATATCATCAAATCTTTACCTCATCGGGTATGAAATCTAATTGAAAAACAATCAATGTTACAATGTAACATTAATATATGTGTGTTTCACTCTTTTACTGATCCATGAGTGTGCTCATCAAAAAAATGTGGCATTAAACATTTAATTAATATTAAATATTCTATGAACCTCATAAATATTTGTGTGTCAGAGTTGCTGTAAACACATTGCTATTGCACATTTCAGCATCTATTCAAACATATTACAATGCTAGAATTAGCACCACACTTTTGGTATGAATACCTGCAAATACAAATAAGATCATGTTGATCATTTTTGATGCAAATGATAATCACCGCAGATTTCTCTGTGGAAGGTCAAACAAGTAATTTTTGACACTGCTTTAGGCATAAAAGAGGGCAAAACAGTTAGTGCCACTTAACTTGAACATTTAATAAAAAAAAAACATAAAGGTTAAATTTCACGACACACCCACATAGAAAATCCATTTTCACATATTTATCTGACTTTTCTATTCATCTTTTGATTGTTTAAAAAAAAAAAAAAAAACCTTGAGATGTAAATTAAATCAGTCAATTAAATTTATCTAGCGAAGCATTGAATAAACAAATAGTGGGGTGGACGTATTGCAGACATGATGGAGACAGAGAGAGGGACCATGGTTCCATGAGCAGATGATGTGTGCAGCGGCCATGCATCTCAATTAATATGCAAAATGTAAAATTGGTTTACTTGTACTTGACTGGGTTTTCCATTTTGCTTGTGTATATTACAGAGAAATGTTTAACAAATGTTTCTGGGAATCTAATGAATGTTTTGAACATTCCCTTAACACATTTGCCCCCCTATACATACTCATGTAATGATTATCCTTGTTTAAAGATCATGTGTGGATGAAAAAAAAAAAAGAAATAAAACTTCATTTTAGCAATATTACACAAGCAAATGTCTTGTGGCTACAGGTAATGCAAATCACAAACAAATATTAAAATAATTTATTTAATTCTAACCATCTGCTGTGTTAAAGTATTCATAATATCCTGACACAATAGAATAAGTGAACAATTTCTGTCCTTTTCTCTAATGAAATACTTAAAACTATTAGCCAAACACTTAAATCTCAAATAAAGCAAACAACAGTCATTCAGAAAATAGCAGAATAAGATATATACATTTGATTTGATGATTTTATTTATTAAAGTCCAGGATGCTGGATGCTGTTCTCAAATGTTATTAGGCTATACATTAAAATGAAGCAAATTGCAGCTTGCCTGCAGACACAAAAAAAAATGAGTCCTAAAATACAGTATGGCATAACTCCTTAGAGTCACTGTAAAACTAAATATTTTTTATATTACCACACTCAGCAGTATTACATTTGACCTCAGGCAGTCTTGAACAGACCTAAAATAACATCTAACTTAGAAGTATTGAGAAAATATTTCCAAGTTAGATATAAGGATACCACCGCACCCCTTGGGGGGGGGGGGTGATGTCCAGGCTTTATGTGAGACCCACTTCATGGAGTTATGAGCCAGTTATATTTTAGTATGGCTCACAGCCTGTAAGTATGTTTTGAGAAGTAGAGTAGGCTTGTTGTTTGTTGTTTCTCAGATCACAAATGCAGACATGGTTTTATGCTTACGCAACGCGATAAGCAATGCAATGCATAAAAAGACAGTATAAGTAATTATAATCAGTAATTTTGTCCCCTCTGGATGCAACAAATGCTTCGTTTGTCATGGGTTTTATCGGTTTTGTCTCATCTAGTGATGTCCGGATCGCGAATGAATCTTTCTATTTAACTGAATCATCTTAGTGAACCAGTCGAACCAGTTCACCAAATCGAACTAAATCGTTAGAAACGGTTTGCATCTCCAGTACACACTAATCCACAAATTATTTAAGTTATTTGGTTTATAAATGTGCCTTACACTTCCTCTGATGCGAAATAAACCTTGAACCTTAAACTGAACCTTAAACCGCATAAACACATTGACCCCTTTAAAAACTTGTAAAAGCAAGATATAATGGAATGGTTGCATCAGAAAATGCTTTATCTCATGTTTGCTTTTGTTAACACCTTCTAAAACTCCTAAAACTGAAAGTACTTTTAGTGCCACTCACTGGACATTTCACTTTGAATGTGTTGCAAAACATGCAAGAAGCAACAGAGTCTTCACAGGCAAGTATTTCCAGTAAACCTGGATTCTCCATTTTGGTTAGGATGGAGAAGTAGCAAGGTAGCTTTGAAACAGTCCAATTGTTTTTTTGGAAAAAAATCATTTCTTTCAAGTAGAAATTTTATCTACTTGTAGTGGGGACCCCTATTCACTTTAATTGTATGAACAATTTAAAATTAATACAATATTTTATCTCCCAAAGAAAAAGTCTCACAGGTTTGAAAGGACAAGAGGATGAGTAAATGACAACAGAATTTCATTTTTCATCAAGTCCTCTTAAACACGTACACACATGCTCTACTGTCACTTCTTCATTTCTTTATCTTTCCCTTGCTGCTTCTCTCAGGGTGGGTCTGCATCTATTTGTCATTTCCTCTGTCTCTCCCTGCCTCTGTTTCCCCCGAGGCCACCGCCAGATCAATGTTTGTGAATAGCTAGCCTCCAGCACTTCCGCTGAGTCAGAAAGGTGGGAAAATATGGTGAACTCCGCAGGAGAAACTACTCGCTGCTCCAAAGAAGCTCCAACCGTCTTTCTCTCCATACTTGCAGTCTCTGTCAGTGCCCTGTGATGGCTCCCAGGATACAGCCTGTATAAACACAAACCGGGACAAGCGTCTGAGGTAATTTGTGTCATTGTGGGATGTTCCAGTCTGTTCGGAGTAAATCTGCATATGCACACACGCACTTTGAAGGCTAAAGTCAGCCGATTCGTCTTCATTCATAACAATCTGTCATAACTTGGCCATGTTAAGATTTTCGGGGGAAAGAGACTTTACCTTGTCTCCCTTTCCACTGCTTTGGGCTAAATGAAAACCAAACAGAGCATAGCGATGTGTGCGCGTGTGGGATAGCGACTACATCCACAGTGTTACGTCTCTGCATGCTTTGGAATTTCCATATGTCTCTGTGGTTACTCCTGCCATCCATCACAATTGTTCTCTAGGCAAGACAGCTGTCCTCGCCTCGGGAATATTCACAGCCCACCACCCCATCAAATTACATCTAATTCTCTTTCAGTCAAGCCCGAGACTCCAAAGAGAAGTTCAAAACGGCCTCTGACGGTCGCTGCGAGGGAATGCAGGGGCAGAGTTGTTGTTGTCATCGGCACAATGTGACTCCAGCGGCGCTGCAGCCTTTTGGGGAAGGTGAAAAAGTGTGGGAGTTAGAGGGAGTCAGTGACATTTAAGAATATTAGACGGAATCAAATTTTCTTTGTGTATTTTCGTGTGTATGTATGAGAAAGAGACAGAAGAGAGAAGGTCAACAAAAGTGTGAGACATCATTAATGCTTCGTTTTGGGAGACATGGAAAAGGTAGCAAGCAAACATTTATCCTCTATCTCTGGATTCGGTTGTATATATATATATATATATATATATTCAATCAAGAGCAGTGAGTGATTTCTTTGTTGTTGCTGTTTGATTTGAATATTTGAGCATGATCTGAGGCGCGGGTTTGTGCGTCGGATGAGCGCATGCACAAATCTTCTCACTGTGACCGCACGAGCTCATGTCCTCTGGCTCTTAAATGTTTAAACTGGCAAAGCTTACATGATTTAAGTTTAAACACATATCACTGTGTGCTGTTCAGGTCTTACCTGTGCATGCAAGCTATCAGCACCCAGGTGATAATGGCATAAATGACTGCTCATATTCCAACATACGGCATTCGCAATGAACAAGAATGGTTTGCCCAGGTGTGTTTTTTTTTTTTTTTATCGCTGTGAAAAGCCAGAATGTGCATCCATTAACAGAAACATACATTAGCCGAACCCTGTTTGTTTTACGTGTTATTTACACTGCGTTCAAAATTATTATGCAAGTGATATATCAATAGGATTATAATAAAGAGTCAGATTTTTGTTTGTGTGTTTTTTCACATCTTTTTAGATAACTGGTATCAATTTCATCAATCTTAGGTAAATGGAAACCCTACTTGAAGAGGTTGTTCCAAATTATTAAGCGAGTCACAGTTCTCATGAAATATGGTGAGGAAGAAAGATCTTTCTGAAGATGAAAAGTCTTGAAAAAGGCATTAAAACAAACAATATTTTGTGAAAAGCAAAGCAAATAGAGATTATTGAACTGTCAAAAGATTTATGAGTGACTTAGAGCACAGAAGATCTTGGTCGGATAAAGATTTATCAAGGAAAGTTTCTGTCAAACAAATGAACTGTATTGTAATGCCAGCTGTAAAAAAAAAAAAGCCACTGCTGAGCAGCAGACAGGTGTTTGAAGCTACTGGAGTCTCAAGATCCTCTCCATGCAGACTGGCAGTTGTGTGTAAAGCTGTGTTTCAGTCACTGCTAACCAAACCTCACGAAGAGAAACCTGCACAGTGGGTGTAAAAACACATGAAGACTTGTTTTTAAATAAAGTTGATGTATTTTCTCAGTGACCAGCACGGATCAGCCCCAGGCACGATGAAGCGGATATCGTCCTCTTTTGGAAGGCCAAACAAAGCAGTTTCACTTTCAAAGTGAAGCACACAGTGTCTATATGACATGGCAGCAGCAGCAACAACAATACTACAACGAGAATAAAAGGTACGACCTTCTTTCTTTGCGGGAACATCTGGGCGGCGTTATGTAAATCTTCCCACATACTGACGTAGATATGTGGGTGCATGTTAGAACGAGCCATTTCAGGGGGGCGTGGACAAGTCTCAACTTTTATAAAGAATATTTCTTTGGATTTGAGACTTTAGTCTTTGCAACTTTACAGATCTTCTTTATTCACCAAGAGCTTGTAACACGCCAAAGAGAAAGGAAAATTTGAAATCGCATCATATGACCCCTTTAAGATATTTTGGATGAAAATTGGCTTGTGACTGTCCCATAGACTGCAAAGTAAAATACACTGTCAAGGTCCAGAAAAGTATGAAAAGCATCGTCAGAATAATACATCTGCCATCAGTGGTTCAACCATAAAGTTATGAAGCGACGACAATACTTTTTGTACGCGAATAAAACAAAAATAACGACTTTATTCAACAATTTGTCTCTCCTGTTTCACTCCACATCAGCGTAGCGCCATTTTGGCGAATCTGACCTGTACGCAGGCAGCGTACGTTCTTCTGTGTCAGGTGCAACACAGGATGTGCTGTTTTCTTTCAAATCAAAGTGTAAATATACGTAGAAAATGTATCCTGGTGTCGCGGCTGACACAAAAGAGCGTACGCTGCCTGTGTACAGCTCAGATTCACCAAAATGTCACTACGCTGATGTGGAGTGACACAGGGGAGACAAATTGTTGAATAAAGTCATTATTTTTGTTTTATTAGCGTACAAAAATTATTATCGTCGCTTAATAACGTTACGGTTGAACCACTGATTTGAACTCTCACTTTTGATCTATTTAATGTGTCATTGTTGAATAAAATCATTAAAATTATTTGTTTAAGTTAATTTATATTAAAAATCTTACTAACCCCAATTTTTTTTAACAGTTTCTGCAAAACGTCAGCCTCATTTTCCTAAACCTGAATGCTACTGAACTTACCGCTTTTATTGCCAGAAATCTCCAATATTCCCTGAAAATTATTGACATCTATTGCTTTGTCACTGAAATTCTCCATTAGTGTGAATGGCCTTTTAAAACACTGCCTATGCAGATAGCTCACTAGGTTTGGAACAGAGCCGCTGTCTGTATTCACTCATTTTCCCTGCATTCTCCCATTCCTCTCTCTCTTCACCTTTGCTCAGTTAACTGTCCCTTTGTAGTGACTGGCAACTCAGTTTGTACATGGCCGGTCTCCTGCATAATTGAACACAGCCAGCCTTTGGGACGTTCTGTTTGCGAGGGAGGCTCATTCCATCCCAGCTGTTGTGGTGCGGTACTAAAACTCCCCTCTGCGGATCCATCAGCACACCTCCTGTTCTGTCCTCAGACGCTCTTTGTAATGTTCGTCCAAGTTCGCTGGGTGAAACATTGTTTATGGGGCTAATGTGCAGAGCAAGCAGTAAAGTATTAGGAAAAAATAAATAGTGGACAGTGTGCTTTTCGCAAATGAGCAGATGCAGCAGTTTTGTGATCCTCATTTTTGATAAAAGATGCAGACTACATCTGGCACGCTTGCGCCTGGGGCACTTTTAAAGCATGTCTGTTTTTAGCACTTTGTGTGTCCTGGCCGCCGTTATGGAGTTGTGAGCCACATCATCAGAAGACAGCGAAACCGAGCACAAGAGCTAAGTGAGGAAGAGTGTAGGAGCTACATCATATAAGTTTTCTGCCCACTTCACATACTACATTAGGTTCAAATGGGCTTCTGTTCCATGGGGGCTCACTTTGTTGGCTCACTTAAGGAAACTAGAGTGTAATTTATTTGATGTCGCATGGCATGTTGCCAGCCGTTCTTGATATTCCCGTCTGTTTTACTCTGCATCACCCTTCTCTGCATCAACTGATAGCAAGCAAGTATAAAAGAAACTGCATTGCTACTAAGCGTAAGTGTCACCTCTGTACATGATATGAAAAGCATAACTGTTTATACACAGCAGGATCATAAACTGAATTGCCACCATTGTCCATGTCTATCAAGCTCTAAATATAAATAAATATAATAAAATGCTGAGGCAGCACTAATCTTGTCAAAAAAAAAAAAAAAAAAACTTACTAACAAAAATGGTCATATCAAGTTTTTTTAGGTGTTTTTTATTTATTTATTTTAATTTTTTTTTGTCAGCGACAATAAGATGAGACAAAAATGAGAGGGAGATTACCAATGTCTAGAAAAGTCTAGATTGTTTCAAATAATCCAATCATAGTCAATCATTTTGGGATTGACTCGCTCGAGCTGTTTCAATATATAAAATGTTTGTGTAAAAAATAACACTGGTCTGAAGGACCTGTTTAAATAAGCCTATATATATATATATATTCTTTCTTTTTTCATCAACTAAACTCATGACTCAGATTCAATCGAGAAATAAGTGTTGACCACTAAGACTGACTAGCCTTTTTTACTAGGTGGCAGAATTCATAATTGGGTTGTCATTTTCACAGAAATGGCAATAAAAATTACAGGCAATGAAACAAACAAGGGGAGTGCAGTCAGAATGTATTTGTATTTGTACTTAAAAAAATACAACTAAATTCAATTAAAAATCAAATAAAAAAAATGCTAAACTACGTGCTCCTCTGCAAGTTATCTACAATATCGTAAAACAGCCCTAATGTGCATGTCTAATGTGTCCATAGTGGTCAAATAAGCTTTAGTTTGAAAGGCGAGAACACTTGAAAAAGTAACAGCAGGCAAAAAAAAGTGACATATCTCAGGCTTTAGGTTTAGATCTGTCTGCACAGTAGGCATAAATTTCACCTCTGTGGTACATATAGCTCTGTACATTCCCTGTAGCCTTTATAGGTGCCAATCAAATCCAGCTCTTCATTACTGTATGTCTCTGGACTATAGAGGTTTGTGTCCTGCTGTGACTGTTTCCAAACCTTAGCCGTCAAATGATGTCCCTTGGCAACTGGATTTCTCTTTCTTATCAGCTATCAGTCTATAAACTGCCTGCAGCCTCATTATCAGCCCAGTGTTTGGTAACAATTCTCATTCTAACCCATCTCCGTGCACTCGCTGTGTATATAAAGGTCAATGTTAGATTTTGGCCCTAGATAGAGGTACACAGCAAGTCATGATAAATAAAACAGTCCTGAGAGCTTTGCTTATTTATAATGATGACTAAAGGTCAGGATTTCTTTACCTGGTCAGGATTCGGCTTATAAGAGAGAGAGAGACAGCATGGCCATCCTGTGCTAACACACAGTTAGCAATATATATATATATATATATATATTACTGTATCAGCATATCAAGTATCTACTGCTCTTGAAAAGAAAGCTAGAAGCGTCTCTTCTGTTATTCTTAAAAAATATTTAAGAATGTAAAGATTATTTAAATGTAAAAAACAACCAAATTAATTAATTAACTAAATAATCAATAAATTAAATACAATCTAAATAAAATAAACAACCAAACGAAACTGAACAAAACAACCAATAAATAAATCAACAGAAAAAAAAATGAAAACTGTCATTAAACCATTAAAAAAAATAAAAATAAAATACAATAAAATAAAGAACACTGAAACTTCTCCGTTGACATTTCTTTCATACATTCCTTCCAATATCTCTCTCTATCACAAAAAGACACAAAACAAAACTGAAATGTTTAAAGGAAGGCACAATTGATTGATAATATGCGTATTTTGGTACAAGTGGGACGTTGCAATGCATGTTTGCTGGTGTGATCTTTCATTAACTGAAAGCTTGAAAGATATTGGAATGTATAGCATCTATGGCTTTATGAAATGATTCTCATTAACAACACCATCTCATCAGCACTCCAGCAGATCTCCTTAATGTTTTATTAATGCCGTAGTCAGCCAGGGGGAGGAATGCTTTAGCTATTCCAAACACACACGCACACACAAACTTGGATATCTAACTAATATGCAATTATGCAATCAGTGTTACATCAATTCAATCTTCTGTCTTCATGTCTTCGGTTGAATAGAAACGATCATTATTCATTTATTGATATGGCAAAGTGGCATTAAAATATAATTTGCGTTGAAGTGTGAAATTCCGCTAACTTGCATTATTGATTTCGTTTTTTCACAAAACAAAAACAGTTTAAAAAGATTTAATTATATTCACTAATACAAGTGTTACTACACCAATTTTCTTCTGTTTTTTCCTTCCCCCTACTAAAGCAGTTTTCGCAACACCTCCTCTTCTCCAACAGGGCTCCATATATAATGAAAAAATAAATATATTCTTCCATGTTTACCTTGTTTGTTTGTGACTTGTTTATTTGCTCTCTTGCTTTACGTAACCTAACCCAATCCATCATCCACGGTTGGCTTTTCTGGCTTTCTGCTCACCTGTGCTAGGTACACCATATGGCGCAGACAAGTAAATGAATACAAATCTGCATTTGTCTTCATTTCACAGATTCCTAGCTGGCAATGCAGTGAAAGCAGCATTTTGCGCCAACAAATAAAGATGTTTTTTTCGCCCTCCCTTCCAAAAACAATTTATTTAGCAAATACAATGATCACCCGAGCTACTTTTTTACAATTCCTTGCTTAACAGTGTCTTTATTTGTGAAAATTGATGTCTTTGTTGCATGAATACACTACTGAGAAAAAGGGTTGTCACAAATTCACAAGGTTAAAAAAAAAACATTATTAACCATGCAAACTCATTGCTTGGATATAAAAAGTGACCAGTGAAAAGCTATAGGTTTTCTTCTGCCAAGACTGACCCTCCACTGAGCGACATGCTCATCCGTCAGCATATGTTAATATTTGAAGTGGAGGCTGATGGTCATTTGAGTCATTCTCACTCAGACTCATGCTCTTGTGATTTCAATAAAGATAAAACATCTGAGAATAAAAAAAAAACAAAAACATGAAATGCTATTCACAAAACACTAATCTTCCTTAACATGATGTACTAGAATATAGAGGGAAATAATGTAGGCCAGGATTTGATTTTATCCACTGGGATTTGATTGGATTTTAGAAGTAGGCTATGGTATTAATGGTTAATATTATTTTATGGGTTCACATTCAGATAATCCATAAGAGTGACTGCAACTATAGACGGGGCTTCTAGAGATTAAATGGTTTTTGCAAAACTAACATCCTAATAAACAATACAATTAAAAATAAATAACCAAAAAAATAAAACTATCAATATGAACAGCCTACTAACTTCTAAACACACTTTTAAAAACCAGCAAGCCAAAGACTTAAAACAACCATTAGTACATAGTACAAAGGAATATAAAAAGCTGAAAAAAAAAACCCTCTTATCAGCTAAACATTTTCTTACTGCAGTTTTAAAGTATATACAGTTATATATACTTTGGCATGACTGAGGCTGAGAATAAAGTCAGTTTTAAAATAAAATAATGTTATTTCCAGTAACATTTAATGATTTTCTTGCTAAAAAATGATCCCACAAAAATGTAAGGCTGCAGTATTTACTATAAAGTGTATCATAATGATGGCCCATTTACATTCACAGAGGTCTAGGTTAAGCCTCAAATACCCACGGACCCTTCTGATTGTGGCCATAATTACACCAACAGAAAAGCAATGGTTAAAGATTAGCAAAACAAATAAATACTGTAACTATATAAATAATATATTAAACAAACAGCTGGATAAAACAAATCTCCATTTCAGGCTACAAACTATATAAAACATATATAATCATATGATGTCAAATTCCTTCACAATAAGGCCAGGGATAGTTTTTTATAATTATTTCACATTTTACCACAAGGGCTTTTACCTCATGTTGAACATAACCAAACAACAGCTGCATTAAAGGAAAGTATCTCTGATAAATTGTTTATCATCAATGCTGTAAATGTCAGTGAGTTCTGACCATTAAATTATGAACAGATACACAGAGAACATATTTGTTTGCATCGCCATGATATTTTAGAAGCCCTGTGTTCCATATCTGCACTGTAGCCTAGAAAGATTACTGTAAGCGTGTAGGACAAAATTTAAAATGCCACTTAATTCAAAGTCCCAACTGGGGGATACGGCACGCATGCAGACAAGCATCGTTTCACCTCTATTGAAACACACCAAAGTCGGCTGCAATGCTCTCCGTGCACTAGTCCCGGGAGCTAACTGGGATTAGTTACGCTACAGTTAATCCATAATTGATTTTTGTCTTATTCCAACACAGATCTTTTGTGTTGCGAACAGGCCTTTGTTTCTTCCAGAAAATGTAATTGCATATCTCTGATCACCTAATTTATGAACTGTGTTGACTTTGGCATTGTCCTTACTTGTACAAACTAAATGATGGCACTAATCGTAGAAACCTGTTACTGATAAAACTCACAGCCAGAATACACATCTCCCACATATTTTATTCCTTTCACTGTTTTGTTTCACCTTTATTCAGGTAGATAAGATTATGTAAATCAGTAGTTCTCAGCTGAATTTGCTTCTTTATACTATGAGCACTTGGTTTATGAATGTTCCTTGAATTTGGATGTATTTGGCAGAAAATAAATTAGTGCACAATATATATATATATATATATATATATATAAATATTGGCACATACATCACTATAAGTGAACTTGTATATTTCCATGAGTAATTTTGTTCATGGTTTTAAAGGATGAAAAGCCATCATCAGCCTAATTTGGTCAAGTGATAGATGAAATATCAAATGTTTGCATGGACATAAGGTTTTGACATTAACAATAAAAATATGCATTTATTCCTTCCTTTAAAAGCTGATGAGCTCATTCAATTTGTTATGAAAACACTATAATATAGTGCATTTTATAATTAGCATTTTGTGTGTTTCCCTGTTGTCCACAACCCTGTCAAAACAGACCTATGACCCATTTATATCATGACCCACCAGTTGAGAACCACTGATATAAAGCATAAATGTGAAAGAGAGGAATTTAGTTTACTCCTCTTAAAGTCAAATGAAGGACAAATAAACAAAGTGTACTTATGCAGCTCATTAAAACAAGGATGTTTCATTATAAAAGGGACTAACCACATGCCTTTGCCATCCACCAGTAAACAAGAAGAAAAATCTCAAATCAGATCAGCTCAGTCTCTTCAGAGGGCATGAAAACCTTCCTTCCAGATTTCTGCACACAAAACAAGATAATCCAGAATAGCATAAACAACTGAATTTAACCATTGCAGACATACTGATGACAAAGGTTGAATCTTTCCTTTGGCTAAACTGGTCCTTTTTTTATCATAGTACTTCAACCATTCATTAACAACGTGTGTGTGTGTGTGTGTGTGTGTGTGTGTGTGTGTGTTTGAGCATCATGTCTGATGTTTGGTTTTTCTAAGGTTCAGGGTTTTCTTGACCTTGCTTCCTTGTCCAGTTTTTATGTGGTTTCCATTGCAATCTGTTAGTATTTCCAATCATCTCAATGGCAGTTGCTTGAGTGGCGTATACAGCCCTGGAAATAGCCTCGCAACTGGCAAGGAGAAGAATGGGAATACTAACAGACAGCTTTCTTGAGGTGTCATGCAGCTCCTTGATTAAAACTCCCAGCAACAGTACAGAAAAACTAGTCTTAATATTGTAAGCAGCGTTGCTTCTTAGGTAAATTTATCACTGGGGAAAAAAGTTTGTAATTTTTACATAAAAATACTATAACAATGCTACTGTGAAAGTTAATTGGTTAACTGTAAGTTAACTTTTGCAAGTAAAAACTTGTAAAAAAAAAAAAATATATATATTAGAGTGCTTGTGGTGCAATTTTGGTTATTTAGTTATTGTTCATTGCTTTCTTTTTAGTGTCATTTGTGTTACCTTGATGGTGCTTTGTATTTGTGTTTAGGACTGTGTGCAGTTTTTATACCATAAATTTAACAGGATATTTTAGACATGATATTTGATTTTCTGGAAAATGAGACAAAACACTTACTGTATATAAACACTCATACATTACATATTTGTTAGTGAATGCATAAAGAGGTGTGTGTGTACTGTATGTGTGCACACATGTATGTGAAATATTGCAATACATCTATCAGAGCATGGCCCAAGAGAAGATTAATACCATTTGACGTCGTATTAATTTAGCTGCATATTTTCTGGCAAAGCACATTATAGGAAACCTACAGAGAGAGATGATGAAAACGACATCTGACCAAAGCGCTGTAAATGAGCTTCTAATATTCCAGATAATTGTTTCTAATACCTTTATAGTGAACAGCATTTTTTTTTTCATAGATTAATTAAAGCTACAAATCTTTTCCATGTTAAAAATGCAGGTTCAGAACATGTAAACACTGTTAGACGGATAGCAACGACTAAGTAAAACTCCCTAGTGTGCATTTTCTCAACTCCCTTTACAACCCACCTCTATATTCCACCCCCAACCCTACATTTATTCTTCCATTGATGAATTTCACTGTACCTAACAGAGCAGGTTTTCCATCCTTATTAACCTCTCAGTGTTGGTGTACCTCAGAGCTATGTTCAGGGCCCTATTCCGTTCACTCAATACACCCACTCAATGGTACATCTCCACATCTTCCACATCTCTCCACATCAGCCTTATGTTAGATTTTATCAAATAATAGATGAAATATCAAACATTTGTATGGACATAAGGCTTTGACATTCACAACAAAAGATAAAGCAAGCATTATAGTCCTCCCTTTAAAAGTTGAAAAGCCAATTAAATGTTATCAAAACCCTATAGTGCATTTTATAATTTGCATTATAAAAAAGCCTCAATATGCTGAATTAACAGTTTTAGCCTTTTTTTCCACACATTTTGCACCTGATGGTGGAGTGTCCAACATCTTTTCACACTCATCAACCCATATTGTTTGAATTGTGTTTTACTCCAATGTAAGTGACAGTGACAGTGACATACAGCCAAGTATGGTGACCCATACTCAGAATTCGTGCTCTGCATTTCCAAAGACCGCCCATCACACACACAAGTGAACACACACCTGGAGCAGTGGGCAACCATCTAGCTGTGGCGCCCGGGGAGCAGTTGGGGGTTCGGTGCCTTGCTCAAGGGCACCTCAGTCGTGGTATTGGCCGGCCCAAGACTCAAAAAAACAACCTTACAGTTATTAGTCAAACTCTCTAACCACTAGGCCACGACTTCCCCACCTTGGTCACCTTGGTACAGTGTCATTTACTTAAATTCATAATTAACAAAATGCCAAACCAACCAGCATCGGCAAACAAAGCTAGATCTCAAAAATAAGGTTTGACTTTCAACCAACTTGTCCTAAGGTTCGCCAAAAAGTGTCAAGGTACAGTATATGTACGCAAATACGCTTTCGCTATTTTTCTCTAAAATAATATGCTTCTTTCTTTGATATCTAATGTCATAACACTCATACATTTTAAATGCAACTTAAGTGTGCACGTACATTCATGCAACAAATTAGTCAAAAAACACATAGCTAAATAAAACTAAAAAAATAACAAAACACATAAAATATCTGAATGTGCTCTCAAGCTCGAAAATGGATGCAACATTAATGTGCTTTGATTTGATTCACAGCATATCAAGAAGATTTATATGCATTAAAACATAAGCTACATTTATGCTTTCAGAAACTTAACAAGATCAGCAGAATTAGAGGCTATTGCATGTCTAGCCGTGTATTCAAGATAATCCCAAACATTTTTCTTATGGTCTCTGAGTTGGTATTCCTGGAAGAAAATCTGTAAAACTGTTCATCTGCGAACTGCCATGCTTGGGATTTAGAGCTCCAAGCTGGCTTTCTGTAACCAATTTCCTGCAATCCATGCCAGGAATGTGAGGAGGAAAAGCTTTGGAAACCACCGCTCTGAGCAGATGGAAGGGACCGCATTACACTGTGCATTTCTTCAAAGGTAAAGCAACTGGATTTGGGGACAGATGGTGGGATGCCAAACCAATCTCCAGTCTCCAAAATGAAGAATTACGTCATTGGTGAATACAAAATTATTTGTGAATTTTTGTTTTTTGGTAAATGTCAACATTTCAATACACATTATGACGTATTAGAATGACAAATGAAAAGAAAATATTTTGACTTCTGTATCCAGACATTTTTGACTGGGATGGCCAAAAAGGCGCAACCTACCCGTCTCATCCTCCAACATCTGTCACTGTTTTCTTAATAAACCAAAATTCCAGCTGTATGTCAGTGGATATCAGCAGCATATCAGAAGCAGGTAAACAAAAAGCTATTGATTGAGCAGATTGCATGTCTGGGAGCCCCGCACACTGATTTCTTTTGTCGCTTTCTACCACTAATGACAGCCACAGTGACCAGGCAGTAAAAGCAACAATTTTCAAATGCTAACACATAACAAAATTAAAATCCCATATTCAACCCCAATTATGTCATAACCCAAACTCACACACAATTTACTCACCCATGTTGTGCTAAACCTTGTGGAACACATTCAAGATATTTTGAAAGATGTTTTTGTTTTTGTTTGTCAAGCGTTCTAAAAAAAGACATTGGGATTTAACATTGTTTTGGACTCCCCTGACATTCAGTGTATATACTCTACACATTGCTTCCTGCTCTGGAGATTAGATATGGTTTTATTGATGGTCCCACCTCTGAGTAAATCAATGGTTAAAATTTGGGGGTGGCCAATCAAGTTTTAGGCACCTATCTGAGCATCTCCTTGGTGACTTTCCACATTCTTATTATTAAATGCATTTGGCATTTGCTGTAAGGTATAATATTTAAGGTTGTGTGAGTAGCATGTTCTCAGACTCAGACTCAAATGAAGCAGAAATTATAGAGGCATCCATTTGTATCCTATTTTAATGAAGTGACTAAACACCGCCTCAGGCTTGGATCTGAAGAGAACAGTAATGAATCCATTACATGGAGAGAGAGAGAGAGAGAGAGAGAGAGAGAGAGAGAGAGAGAGAGAGAGAGAGAGAGAAACACTTTACATGGTGTTACGAGACCTAGTCCCTTTTTATGCCTAGATGCACGTCAGGTCCTACTTTCACAAAGTAGAAGAGGAGTCCAAAAACAGTGTTTTCTATGGATGATGCCATGATGCCTAATTGTTATATTCCAAGGATTTAGTGTGAGGGCTCACAATTAAATGTAACACCAGCAAAAATGTAAATCCAATCAAAAAGCCTTGAAGCCTTTGAGCTTTTGCAAACTTTGTGAGTGGATTCCATGTTGTATATAATTTATCACTATTTTCATCAAATCGGTCAAAACTTATGCCTATTCACTGTACGTGAACACAATTTGAAACCATCAACTGCGAATTCCAATAAGCTTTTGATATCTTACATCCATATTATTACAGATGTCATCCAAACTACCTACTTTTTAACTTTTGACTCTTTGACATTGTCTGATGTTCACCCTCAAATGCCTTATGGAAACAAAACATGTCTCGTAAAGTACAACTAATCTGTCAGTTTAAAGTTTCACATCTTTCCATCCTTCTTCAGTTTGTCTTTTACCAATAACTGTCCTCATATAAACAAACCTTTCCGTTTAACACTACATTAAACAGCATTTTAACATGAATGAAAGCTGGTTCAATAGAACCACAGCAATAGCCAAAACAAAAAACAAAAAAACAAAAAATAACACCTAGATAATACTGAGGATATTTTGAACGGGAAAAATTCTGGCCACTTAAAAAATTGAAATGTTACAGGAACATTTTTATTATCCCTGGCTCATTAGAGAACTCTCAGGGAGTTTTCCACTGAAACAAAACACAGATGGCTTTAGAAATTGATGTGCTTAAAAACAAACAAGCCATGAACATTGTGGTTTTTAAAAAAAACTGTGTATATATCTGTAATACTGAGAAGGATGATGTATAAAAACATACAACAACCCGTAAAACCAATCTCACATGTGATATTTCCACAAGCGTTTAGCCATTTTATCCTTCCTGTATAAGACTGCAAATAGCATACATTTCCATGCTGGTGTTGATTGGTTTACACAGGTTAGTGCTAGTTTGGTGCTGGTCTAGCTGGCGGACAAATTACTACATATACCAGCAATTATACTACATATACCATCAAAAATTCCACCTATTTTGATCCTAAATCAAAATTAATAAATATAACATTAATTCAAAAGTGAGAAACAAATTAGGATTTGTAAAGCCAGAAACTGAAATGAAAATGTTCTTATGCGTACAACAAATGAAGGGAAGTTTACAAACCTTTTGCAGCACATTAACCAGAATTTAATTAATTTAACATTGTTCATGAAAATGTACAGATAAATAGGCAAAGTATGCATTAATACAATTATATGTGCAAATTTGCAGTATTTTAAATACTTTGTGAAAATTACATCATGAAAATAATTCATTTATATTAATGATTTCCTGAAAATAATAATTAAGTAACATTTTCCAAAAGCATATTTTGCCCATTGAATATTTGCACACCTCCTCAAAAACAAAAATATATATTTATACACATTGTTTTATATGCTCTCATACACATTGCTCTAAAATAAAATAAAAACTAAAAAAAATCGATACACATATAAACAACTACTCTAGAAACTAATCTACTCTACTCTTATCTACCACAACTGACACTCACAAGCATTCATTTTCACAGAGCTCCAAATTAAACTTATGATGATGAGAACAAAATGGAACTGAGAATGTGACATTGCATTTATAATGCTAACCATAAGGACAGACTGACATGAGCTCAATACATACAACCACCACTGAAATTGATCTACCCCCAATCTAATATTAATGAAAAATATACATGCATACATAAACTTATTAATGATAGCCTTCCCTATCATTGCGTCAAAGCACCTTGTGTTCTTACTTTCAGTGAATACATATTTGATAAGCTAGACCGTTTGAATAAACTCAATTAGTATGAGCTGCTAGCCACTAATGATCACAGGGACATGCAGTGGATTCACAGCGGCACCCGGCTCGATTGGCACATTATTGCGAGCGGAAAGGGAACATAAAGTTCACTCACCGCTAATCAAGTGTCTTGATGCATTGGGTTGAAGCGCCATGATAATTAGCATAATTTGTCACAGTGCCGTTAGATTGCTCTACATGGGTAGTAAGCCTTGTGGAACAGCACTATGAGTACTTGTTCATTCTGAGTTCAAAGCTTCCCTATTTTTATTTGTGTTTATTGTGTTTTTACAGTTAGTCCTAAAACCATTTTAAAAAAAAAGGTTGCTGGAAGGGTTTTTTAAAAAGCAAAAATGAATCCCAGATGATTTGAAAATTACAAATACTAAAAAGAAATACTATACAACCTAAAAAACAAATTATAATACTGACAAAAACAATATCAAAACTGATTCACATAATATCCTGAAGGCATTTCCCCTTCTCTCTATGACTGGTTTACATGCTATATGCCTCAAATAAAACAGAATATCTTTCAATAATCTAAAGCCACCCTAGTAAAAAGTATTATATTTAAAATTATTTATTTCATATTAAATATAGTTCAAACATATTTACTGAAATATTGCTTGAGACTTACTGATATAAAAGTTATAATTAAACTTTATTTGAAGTACTACTTGTACACAATGCACATTTCTTACTATCAAGCCTAAAATGTATTTTAATGTCAATATTGATGGGGATCGTATGATTTTTGAATAATATCAGTCTTTAAATGCAAGATATTCAAAGTATACTTGCAATAGTTCCACTTTAGCACAATCAAATATACTTTATTTCATCTTTTGTTTGACTTCAGCACTACTTCTGCACAAAATTAGTTATTCCAATTTTAGACCTAAAGTTTGATATGCAAAAAGTACAATAGGGTATTTTTATTAAGTACATAATCATGTAAATGTATTTATACATATTTAGCATGATATAAATGTACAAACCTGGCAAAATTAAAGTTATATTAATTCTTTCTAAAGCCTTTGAGATGTAAATCAAATGATTTACAAAGCTGTGGACTATGACTCCCAAAAGTTGTATTTGAGATGCAGCTGAGAGTTTTCTATTTTCACATGTTCCTTCTAGTTTTGCGTGTAACATGCATCAGATGGTCAGCAAACGGTCTGTGAATACTATGTGGCTGTGCCATCTGAGGCTGAGACTGAAACTGGGTGCAGACTGTGCAATTTTATTCTGTTGCTTGTCAGATTGTATGTGACCCCAGACATTTTTTGGGTAAAAGCCATAACAGATTGGTACATAAACTGTCATTTAAGCCAGAATGCACTATACACATTTTTGCTAAGAGTCTGGCCATGACTTGTCAACACTGACTGTGCTTTTTAAGCCACCAATCTTTGTCCATACTAAAATACTGATTTGCATGCAAAATTGAAACTGCAATGATTACAAAATGCAATTTAAATGTAAAATATTACATAAAAGATAAAAATTTAATGTAAAATGACCATAAAAAAAATAAGAATCAAAATGTTTGTCAGTGGTGATCTACTAAGTGAATGCAGATGAAAATGAGCTATTACTAAATCTGGTACAATGCATTAAATGTAAACATTTGTGTTACTTTAATGGATGTGTTTGGCACAGCACAATCTGTAGTGAGCTCTGCCAGTTTCTCTCTGTCATTGTATCTGTCCTGCTCATAACACTGCGTTCTCTCTCTGTCTCGTACTGCTCTTTGCCGCCACTCCCTCTGCAAGTGTCCCAAGCATCGGGTCTGAATGAATAGAGTGTTGTCCTTCCTTCAATCTGTCAGTCATGCAAACACACTCACATATACAGATACACAAAGAACACTAGCCCTGGAAACATACTTAAAAAAAATAAATAAAAACTATCACTTAAAACAAAGTATAAATAAATAAAAAAGAATATACTCTCTTCAAACTAAAAACCAAAACAAAATAAAAACACGACTACGCACACACAGTATATAAAATGGGAGTTAGTTATGTTATCCCCCACAACATCACACACATCACAAAAATGTGCTACTGTAGCGTTAAATTTGCCTAGGCACTAGATTTAGTAATCTGCTAGGTTGAGACATACATTATAACGGTTAATCAAAAAAAAATTAGGTTTCACCAGCACTCAACCGGCACCGCTGAGGCTTCCTGTGCAGCAATTTTACAATTTTTACATTTTCACTACAATCACAACAATCACAAAAATCAATAAAATCAAACATTACACATGGTATCGTGAAATGATCCATAAATGATCCATGTAATAGCTGAGATGGATAAAAGAGTCTGTTCTGAAACCCAGGTTTAGGGCTGCTTTATACACCCTCAAGTGTCCATACGTATAAGAGTACTTATTGCACACAGATATGCAATATCTGACACACCTAGAATCCACACCTGATCTCTAGAAACAACAGTCACATATTTTAGTTTAAAGATGAATTATTCAATGAGCTATTTCTAACACATTTTCAGCAGCAGCAGAATTGAGACTGATTCACTGGTCTGACACTGAAGAGCTTATAGTGAACTCATTTGTTTTTAATACCTATATTTATTTTATATCCACATGTCACCTGTTAAACTAAGCGATGATTTCGGCTTTCCAAGCATCTTCCTCTGGGGAGGATGAGGCCTAAGGAATTGGGTATGACATGTTACTAAAAATACCAACCCACCCACAAACAGTTTGATCTGAATGGCCTTTGAAGCCAAGCAACACAGGAGACAAAGTTTGAGACAGTAAAACCTCAAAGATCATCCATGGATTCTAAGGTGATGAAATTACAAATGCAATAAGCAACCAATAAATATTCTTATTGAATAAATAAATTAAATTGGTGTGCGCTCACAGGTGTGTGGCACTTTCCACAAATTGCTTTCTCATACTTTTAGCAATATTTTCAGAACCAGTTAGTTTCTAAATTATGTAAATATTTTTCAGAATATTTACATTTGAGTTTCATTAAATGACCATCCCTACAGTATAAATTCTGTGGATCTCTTGTTCTTTGAAACCACAATAATGGGGAAGACTGTTGACTTGGCAATGGTCCAGAAGACGATCATTGACAACCTCCACAAAGAGGGTAAATCACAGAAGGTCAAAACTGAAAGGGGTAGCTGTTCACAGAGTCATCACAGCTGTTATCAAAGCATATTAAATGCAAAGTTGACTGGAAGGAAGAAATTGGGAAGGTGCACAAGCAGCAGGAATGAGCACAAGCTTGAGAATACTGTCAAGCAAAGCCGATTCAAACACTTGGGAGAGCTTCACAAGGAGTGGACTGAAGCTGGAGTCAGTGCATCAAGAGTCACCACGCTCAGACATCTTCAGGAAAAGAGCTACCAAGCCACTTCTGAAACAGAAACAACGTCAGAAGCATCTTACTTGGGCTACGGAGAAAAAGAACTGGACTGTTGCTCAGTGGTCCAAAGTCCTCTTTTCAGATAAAAGTAAATTTTGCATTTCATTTGGAAATCAAGGTCTGGAGTCTGGAGGAAGACTGGAGAGGCACAGAATCCAAGCTGCTTGAAGTCCAGTGTGAAGTTTCTGAAGTCAGTGATGATTTGGGGTGCTGTGACATCTGCCTATTTTGGTCCATTGTGTTTTATCAAGTCCAAAGTCAATGCAGCCATCTACCAGGAGATTTTGGAGCACTTTCTGCTTTCATCTGCTGACAAGTTTTATGGAGATGCTCTTTCCTTCAACACTAACCACAACAACACAATAAATAAACTATATAATATCAACAAAAAAAAGACAAAAATATTATTGTGCTTGACTGGCCAGCCAACATGACTGACCTGAACCCCATATGGAATCTATGGGATATTTTCAAGAGAAAGATGAGAAAAAGTCGATTCAACAATCCAGACGAGCTGAAGGCTCAATAGTGCCTCAGCAGTTCCACAGGCCACACCTCACTGATGCTGGAGTTTGTGCTAAAGGAGCCCGACCAAGTATTGAGAGCATAACTGAACATACTTTAAAGAACTTGAACTTTTCTGTTTTGCAAATCCTTTTTTTGATTGATCTTAGGAAATATTCTAATATTTTGAGATACTGGATTTTTGTCTTTCATGAGCTATAAGCTCCAATCATCAAAATTAAAACTAAAAAAAAAACATTTGAAATGTTTTACTTTACATGTAATGAATCTAGAATATATGAAAGTTTCCCTTTTTGAAATAAGTTACAAAAAAAAGAAAGAAAGAAAAGAAAAAAGTATTTTTAGATGCACCTGTGTGTGTGTGTGTGTGTGTGTGTGTGTGTGTGTGTGTGTGTGTGTGTGTGTGTGTTGTTAGCAGTACGCTTTTATTTAGCCAAAGCAACTTACAAATAATAAGCAAATTTTAAAAAAACAAAAACAAAAAAAAACCAATAATATGCAAGTGCTATAACAAGTCTCAGTTAGCTTAACTGTACACATAGCAAGGTTTTTTAAATTCATATAATAAATAAAAAGAAAGCAGATAAAATAGAAAACAATAGAGCAAGCTAGAGCTTTTGTTAATTGTATAATAAATAAAACAATAACAAATAGAATAGTAAAAAGATTAGAGAAGCAAGTGTTAGTGTTTTTATATATACATATATATATATATATATATATATATATATATATATATATATATATATATATATATAAAATAAAAATTTATAAAATATGCCATTTGATTTATTATTTAAAAATATATTATTAATATAATAATAATAAACAATAACAATAAATAAAAATCAGGCTTTTAAAATGTATTAAGACCCAAAATTTGGTAAGAAAGTTGAAAATCTTTCTTAAAGCACATTTTGAAACAAATTTTTGGATCATTTTGAAAACCCCCACTCGTGGAAAGTACCGTGCATATCTCCAATGACTTTTAAAAAGGTCCATCTGATTGCTAATTGAAAATCCACTTTATAAAGTAGTTTTTACTCACAGCAGACTGATTATGGCCTATCAGTCGCCCTCAATCACAGAGTTCAAAATGACCCACAGGACTAAGGCTGGTGAAAAGAGATAAAACAAAAGCCCAAATCCCCCTCTATCCCCTGAAAGCTCCAGCTGTTGAGCTGTCCTCACTGTGTGGGGTAGACCTTATCCGAACTGCCAATTAACCAGCAGCACTCAGAAATTTGTGCACGCAGAGCCCTGAAACTCTCAACACTTTTGACAGAGTGTATCAGGAGCCTTATGTGAGAATTGGTGGAACACAAAAACAGCTCCTCCACTTGTCTCTTACTTTTCGTCTATATTTGATGGCTGATGTTGGAACATGACTTTGCTATCAGTTTCTCTTGACTGCAGTCAGCCTGCAAAAGTGTCTTTGAAAGTTTTCTGTGACAATGTAGGTGCAAGATTTCAAGGGCTGAGGTACAAGCTTACATCTTAAGTGACGTTTTGCAAGAGGAAAAAGTTTACTAATAGCGAATGTATATGGATAGCTTAAAACAATCCTGAAATAAGTGATCTGACAGAGGAAAGTTTAAAAAGAAACACTTAAGTTGACTAAATACTCCAGTACAATCATTTCAGCACTTCTTTTAGTGTCAAGAAAACTGTAATTGGAATGCATGAACATTGCAGTTCCCACTGGAGAGCTTCCTTAGAGCAAAGTCACATTTAACAATAGTCTTTTATCAACACCATGCTTCAGAATCTGCAAGCACAACTGCTAATAGGTTTTCATTTCAAGGGACAATGTCTCATGGAACCACTAGCTCTGGAACACACTAAATTAAACCAGCAGCAGAATTTAGATTTAGATTCAGAATCAGACAAGACCTACTTTGGCTTTGTCAAATTCTCAGTTTGTTATTTAATGATGGGTCTTGTCAGAGGCGATCTAACAAAGCTCCAGCTCAGTTAAATATTTAGGTTCAGCCTATTTAAATGCCACAACTGATGACGCTCCTCTAGCATTTGGACTTTAGGGAGACGAGGCTCTAACAGTTTAGATGTTAACAGTCGACTATAATCTGACACTAGTAGAGGTCCAAAGAAGAAGAAAAGAAACTCGAGAGATAACTAAATGCTTTTAAACCTGTATTCAGCACATCCTGCAGCTCTGATTCACATTTTAATAAGACAGAGGCTAGAAAGAGAATTAAGGGGAATGTTATCTTATGAGTTTTTTTCCCCCTCTTTCATTATATATTTTGTCCTCATGAAAACAGCCACTAGGAACTAATTGTTGGAAATAAGGTTGCATATGCACAAGTGGGCAGAGAAAATGCCCTCCAAACACAGAATCAAAGCTTCGGCACAAATTGAGCAGACGCGGATGTTCAGCTGCGGGCACATAAAGTATACTTTGCTCAAGACTGGTGAAGAAATTAAAGTCCGAGAAAAAAACTGAGAGAATCCAGAATGTCCCTGAATAGGGGGCAGGTCACTTAATAAAAAAAGGGCTGAAAAGTGCAAAAGTATTAAAGGACACAAAGTTCAGAAAGGCTCAGTGCAATGTGACATTTTCCTGGTAATCTAGCCATTGATTTATTTGAAGTCCCTGTAATTTGGAGGGTTTTATACTGTACAAGACCTGATAGACTATATATAATATAAAATCATGGTTGTTGATAATAATAGTACACATTCACGATGAAACAAACAAGTTCATCAGTGCAAACTAGTGCTTGTGCATGTCTATTTTCAAGTATTTTTTAGATTATTAAAAACATTAGATTTTTTAAAGTGATGGTTCGCTAAGAGGTTCTTAAGGGAACCAAAAATGGTTCTTCTATGGCATCGCTGTGAAAAACAAAACCCTTTTGGAAGCTTTATTTTCAAGAGTGAAGAAGGACCCTAACTAATGAAGTACATGTAATGAGCTTTTTAATCAAGTGGAGAAATGAACTCGCCCCCTGAAAGTCTGTTCTGACTGTGTTCAAGTTGTATATGTATATGTTGGAAATCAAGATTAAATCTTAAACTTAATTGTTTAACAGTGGAGAGATGTTTCTCAAACCAACATATTGTCTACTTGCACAGAAGAAATCAGCTCAGTGCAGCAAAACAATGTTGTGTGTCTGCAGGTTTAGAGGTGTGAAAAAAGAAAAGAAAAAAAAACATTCTCAATCATTAATTCTGTCTAATTTTCCAGCTAAAGTATCAAAAAAGACTTGAAGAAAGACATATGTACTGTACTTGAGAAGCAGCATACTTAAAAAAACTGTTTTTGTCTTATATGTATTTTGTCTTGAACAGATTTTTCCACTTGTTTTAGGTGGAAAAGTGAGAAGAAAAAATGCAAGTAAGTTAAATGTGAGTGATTGTATCTTGCTTTGGGGATTTTTAAATAATCTTTAACAATAAATTCAATTTTCAAAAAAAAGTCATATTTGACAGCATCTATAAAATGTGGAACAGCAGGTCTGTATTCATTTTAGTTTAAAATAAACTACTTTTACTTTCAATAAAATAAAATCATCATATGTATCCCCAAATATTAGTTGAGCAACAACAATAAAAATGAATTAAATAATGAATTACTGAACGTTATCATTTAAAAAGTGGGCTATTACTTTCCTTAACAGAAAGTTCCAAGAACTACAATGCACACTACACAGAAAGGCTGTCTGCCCTTGAAATACATTTTATGTGACTGCACACTTAATTATAGATATTACTCTACAGAAAACAATATCTGGATGAATTATGAACAAGCTGTTGCTGCTAACAGCCTGACAAAGTTGAGGAAATAGGTCCCCCTTTACCCATATTTGCTGTTAGTCTAGTGTCATCAAAGTTAACATAACTACACTAAATGAAATGTTCATTAATAGAAACAAAAATCAACACTGGAAAAATGTACATGGCAATGTTAATGTGTTTGGTCTTGGTGGAAAAGATCTGCTACTCTGCCCCTGCGGCAGAGCAAGTAACATATATGAGCATGTAACATAACATACAGTACATGACATTACTCTGTAGCAGAACTACACAGGTGGAGCTGGGGAAGGTGGAGGGTTTCTGAAGCGTGCTGCAACTGCAACTGCTACTGCGACCACTAGGCAAGTATGTGAAAAGTAACCAATCAGCTGTGCCATGTTAATAATGTGATTATATCAGATTGAGTCTGTGCCATCAAGAGTTTCATCACAAAACTAAAACAAAATTAAATTAAATTAACAATAGGCACTATTTTGAGTTTTATTCTTGCAATTCTGAGAAAAAGGGTCAGACTTATGACATAAACAGTCACAATTACGTAAAAAAAAAAAAAAAAAAAACGAAAGGGTGGGGGGTAGCGAAAACAAGCTTTTATAAATGTTAAATTATAAATTCCAACCTATCATGACCATGACTCCTCCTTCAGACTTTATTTACCTGTAAAAACATGTTCAATAGAGCCACAAAAGGACCAATGGAAGGGCTAAAATGATAGCCACTGACACTCTGTGGAGGAGTGGAGAAAGGTAGAGGTTTTGTTTGAGGAACCTTAATAAATCATCTGATGGACTGCAGTATGCCATATCCGAGTAACTGTAAATTGTGACTGTCATTCAGAGTAATATTGCTGTGCAAAGGCTGGAAGGCCTCTCGGACACGCCTTGTGAGGAAGACGAGGCTGACAAGGAAGATGAAGAGCAAGCTGATGTTCACCTATGCAGAACTGAGCAGCACACATTCACACCAATCTTCACTGCCTACACACTGTGTGTCTGGAACAAATAAAGACTTTTTTCTACCACATATATTTATTGATTTATACCGAAATTGATGTAAGAAAGCCAGGATAGTTGCAAATGTATTTTTTATGAGGTGGAACTGGGAGAAGATCTATTTACGTTTCATTTTACAGTCTAAGGAGTGATCTGGGGGTCTTGTAGAAGGTATCAGCATGTAGCAGAACTGTTGATCTCTGGTTTAGCATTTCATTTCATCTTTTGGATACATTTTCACAACTCAATCTTCCCATCTTTTAGGATTTCCAATAGCCCAGCCATACACACTGGTGGCCAAATCTATATGTAGAACATCAATATAAACTCCCAACCATGTAAAGTCTGTCTTTGTACCTCTGTGAAAACAAACAAATATAATGTTAGTCTCAACTCTGACTCCTACCATGGAATCAAAATCTTGCAGCCGCCCCTGGTCACGTATTACATTCAATACTTCATCAAACAAGTCCACCCCCATCTGGCCTAGACGATCAATCTCAACTGGACACCTTGCCCCCCTTGTCTTCAAATGAAGAGCTTGTGCAACTTCTCACTGTTTAGTGGTTGAATCAACAGGAACCTCTGTGAGGACCTCTAACACTAGTAATATTCAGACTAGCATCAAGATTATCTGGCCTTCTTAAAAGTTCACTAGTTTAGACCTTATAAAGTCTGGAGAGATACATTTAGTGAACAGAAGAATTTTATGGCAACATGCTCCCAATGGGAAGGCTATTCCAAAATGAAAGAAATTTAATAACAAAGATACCTTGTTCTGTTTTAAGTCATAAAATCAAATACAACAAACACAATTCAAAAACTAATTACAAGCTTAGTGCATTAATAAATACAAAACGGTGAACAAGGTAAGAGAAATTATGATTATTAGCAATGGATAATGTACAGTCAGCTTATGGAATTAGCCCTCACAAATAGGCTTTAAGCTTTATTAGCAGCCATAACCGAGGTGATGCTAACATGATTTTAGTACACCTGCAACTCTAGGCCTTTAACATCCACTGGCATTAATAAAATGGCACTTTTTTATATAAAAACATGACACAGAAAAGAAAATGTGGCCATTAGGGGGTCTGAACTGCGTAAACAGCCTGAGTAAACTGCCTAGATGAGAAACACGCCATGTGGGTGGATGCTTTGAAAGAGAAAAAATGGTGGTTTTCTTTCACCATAATGTCTGCTGTGTTTCCTCCCTTCAGCAACAGCTTCAAATGCACTCAGTTTCACTTGCGTTCACTTTGTAGCTCTCCCTCATTCCTTTCTGTGGGCTGTGAGAATAATTTAGCCAATACATTAGCACCACAGCTAGCCGGCCCTGCGCATAAGGTCCTGTTGAAGCCGTTAGCGATATTAGCCAATATCGATGCAGCCCAGCAGTCTTTGGAGAGCCAGAGTTAATGACCAATAACTTGCAGGTGGTCTCACACCACTTTTTTCCTATTCATTTTTTCCCCTCGTTTTCGACATGTATTTGATGTCCTTAAAAGGACCATTTTAATTAACTCGACAAATTAACTTTCCTCTTTAAATCACATCCAGAGGAGTTTGATATTCCAAAAATCACAGCATATGCTAACAGGGATATGTGAAATAAAAAGTGACATATTTGTTTAGTGAGAATTTACATAAAACATGGACAAAAATGCACTGAATAAACTGAAAAACACTCATGTTTTGTTGAGAATGACTTTGTTTGTGGTCCCTAGTGTTTTTAGAAACAACATCATTATTCAGGGTAGTAAAAATAGTAGAATAATGAGTAGAATTATTCAAAGTAAACAACAGTATTTGATGCCTGAGTACTTTTTCCCCTTTCTTCCTTACATCTGTATATACTTTTTCTGTTGGCTTTGCTGCACACCTGAATTAAACGGAGGAAAATTAACTGCATTTATTCATCTTTTATCTGCGATTTCTGAGACTCCAAACATAACCCTAGTAAAAAAGTAATATATTTAAAATACACTTATTTTATACTAAGTTAAAACTTACTAACATATTTACTGACATATTGCTTGAGACTTACTAATATAAAAATTCCAATTAAACTTTATTTGGGTTACATTACATTTCTTAATATTAAGCCTACAATGTGTTTTAATGTCACTACTGATGAGGATTGTATGACCTTTGAATAATATCAATCTTTAAATGCAAGACATTTAAAGTTTACTTCCACTTTAGCACAATCAAATATACTTCAGTATATCTTTAGCTGGACTTCAGCACTACTTCCGCAAAATTAAAGTGCATTAAGCACAAAATTAGTTGTTCCAATTTAGCAGACTATAAGTAGACCAGTTTTGTATAGCAATCTAAAGCACTTTGAGTGCCTAGAAATATAAATACAAATGCTATATAAATGTAATTAATTATTATTATTATTATTATAGCAAAAGTACAATTGCAGGGTATTTTATTAAGTACATAAACATGTAAATGTATTTGCAGTATACTTAGCATGAAATGAAAATATATGTATTTTGGAAAGTAATGCATTACTATTGTGTAAATCAGTTTTATAGCTGGTATTTTATACCAATGTACGCTACACTTTTTTCCTGTGCATTACTATTGTGTAAATCAGTTTTATAGCTGGTATTTTATACCAATGTACGCTACACTTTTTTCCTGTGAATGAATGAATGAATGAATGAATGACACTGGCTTTGCTGCACACCTCCACTAAACAGCTTAGCAAATGAAAATGCATTCATTCGTTTCATCTGCAGTTTCTGAGGCCCCAAAGATAAGTAATGCAATACTTCTCACAAAGAACGTTTAAAGCAAAAGTTTTTGTACATCATTTTCATAAGATTAGTAAAACTCACAGAAGGATTCTTCAATGACAGCACTTCAGGGATTTTCTTGTCTTAAACAGAACATGAGGGTTAGAAACACTAAATGTTTAAGGATACTAAAGTAATATCTTTAAATATCAGAGTTCATGGATAAGAATCTTTTGCATTTGATACGTGAGTTGAAAGTTACATATGCCGAAATTGAAAATGCTTGATGCTGCCTGTGTATTGATCCTCAGTACAGCTTCCCACAGTTGGCCTGAGGATGGGCCTGAAATGAAAGACTTTAGACACTCGGTCAGATCCAGTGCCAAGAGTTCCCAGCCTTGTCCTGTGCCAAGCCAGGAATACTAATTGGCCTCTTTTGCCCGCTAATAGAAAGAGGGAATGTCTAGGCGTCGAGATCTCTGATTAGTTTGACTCGGGGCTTCACACTTTGTCTGATGTTGTTCCTACCTACACTTTGCACTTTTGAGGAGTTCACAAAACGCACACTGAATACTTAACAATGGCACTGACACAGAATATGCACCGAAACCATCTGTATTCAACTCTGGAAGATCATTTTCAGCATTCAGTAATGTTTATGAAATCTGACAGCTCGATAGTTCATATCCAGATATTATGGTGAATTATTACACTTATTCATTTTTGCATTCTGTATGCATTATTCACTCTCATTCCTAAGAGAAACTATTAGCTAGAATGTTTATTCTTATATTATATATTCACACTTGAAATGCATTACATCAACATTTCTCACTGACTGATGCCTGTCTCACACTCACACTCAGGAGTAAAGTAATATTTGATTGCCACCTTTGTTATTGAAAAAAAAAATATCATCAAACACAATTTCCAGAACCTGCAGTGTCTACCCTACTGGTGAATCTCGAGCTAAATGAATCATAGCACAGCAAGAATAGAGGATGATGGTGCCTCGGAGACGGGATTCATCTCTGTGGGGTCTCTGGTGCAATTAATGATGTGCTGATGTATTTATTTAGGTCTCATTAGAATCCAACCCCTGAGGAGCACATCCTGTCTCTGAGAACACTCCCACTGGAGAGTACATTTTGTTTGGGCAACATAACAAAGGATAAATTAAGCATAACCAACACGCCCTCGAAGTGCCGAGTGTGCGGTGTTCAGAACGTTCTGTAAATATGAGTTGTAATATAACATAAAAAAAAAACACATGAAAATGTTATTTCTGCAAACCCACATGCAATCTTATGCTTTATGTTCATGCTGATTCAATACAGGGTTTGCTTAATAGTGTTAAATTCTCTGAAGGGGACCAATGTGAACTAAAAGTAAAACTAGAATTACTCTTCAGTGTAGGTTAAACAACAACAAAAAACATGATAATATTATTATTAATTTTAAAGCATCCAAATGAATGTCATGCAAAAATAATGCTTTGCTTCAATATACTAAACCAAAAACAATATAATGTAACAAAAAAATATCTATTGTTTGTTTGGATGAAACTCAAAACAGGCAGTGATGCCATAAATTAATACTGCAATATAGCATTTACAGTATAATGTAACAAAAAATATCTATTTCAAATAAATGCTGTCCATTTCAACTTTCTATTCATCAAAGGATCCTGAAAAAAAATTCCAGCTTCCACAAAAATTTATTCAACATTGCTAATAAGAAATATTTCTTTCTATTTCAAATCAGCAAATTAAATTGATTTCTGAAGGATAATGTGACATTAAAGACTAAAGTAATGGCTGCTGAAAATTAAGCTTTGCCATGACAGGAAAAAATGAATGAATAAACTTTAAACTTTTCAAAATAATGCTGCTTTAACTGTATTTTTAAACTGGGTAATCATAAGAGACTTCTTTCAAAAAACATTTTAAAAAATGTACCGATCCCAAACTTTTGAACAGTAAACATATAAAATGTAAACATTTTGTTGCGACACTGGCATTTCCATGTTTTACGATTTAGATATACAGTATATATAATTGAATGGATTTAGTGGTTTCTTTCTCAGCATTTAGACTATATCCTAATTAAATAAATTCAGAAAAGAACTTGACATTTTTGCATCATTAAAAATTAATAAAAAAATAAATTTTCAGAACTACGACATAGTGAAAATAAAAAAAAAAACAAATATCAGTGCTACCACATATTTTTCAGCTACTGAAAAAATAACATCATCCATGAACAAATCTTAATAAAAAACAAAAATTATGAACTTCAAAATACAAAGACTAAAAAATAAACACAAAAACAACTTTAAAAAAAATTATTTGAATCCATCAAAAACCTTGCTAACAACATCCATTAAGAATCTTAAAATGCAGGGGGAAATTATCACGTTCAGATGAGCTAATGTGGGCTATTGTTGAATCCCTTTCAAAGAACGCAAACTATTTAAATAAGCTAAGCGCTTCAGATAACTGATATACATATTACAGAGTGAAAGTAAAGATTCAAATGGTAATCCTTCATATTGCAACATGTAAGACCGTGTACTTGCCTTTGAATTTTCTGATAAAGAACATTTCATTAAGTTCACTTGAAAACAACAAATTTGCTATGTAAAGGAATTATCAAACATCCACTCTTGATTTCCATAGAAAATCACAGAGTCATACAGTATACGACTCCAGCATAATAAGTCTCTCCATTCACTGAAAATTTACCAGCACAAATGCTTTTTCCCGAATACGTCTTCTAAATGAGTTCTAAAACTTGCTGTTATGAGAACCTTACACCACGTTCTGCAGCAGTTTCAAAAGAAAACATCCTGTGAACTACATTAACTGTGGGTTGTTTTACTGACCCTGGACGTCTATTGTTACTTAAAGAATGTAGGCATTAATTAATTGTAACATTATAAAATCCTAAAACTTTGCCGTCCAGATTCAAATAAGATTTAATTCCAAAATGCTAGAATTTCAAATTACTATAATTTAAAATCAATTCTAAACAAAACCCAAGTCCCAAAAGGCGTAACAAATCCCAAATAAAAACCATGGGGTTCGTACCCCAAGCTCTTCATCACTCAAGTGCATTAGATTATCGCAAGTAAATTTTCACTAATCAATCATGCATAAGATGGAGAAATGTGATGACAAGCGCAAACAGTTTTCAAATCTCAACAGCATGTTAAAATTGCTTCTTTATTCGCTGTAATATTCCTGTGCTAATTTGCAAAATCAAATCACAGGACCTTCAAATCATACTGTGGTGGAAAATGAATAACCTTGTCACAGTTTCATCTTCCTCTAGTGTCTCAGGGGACACTGTGGCCTTTTGTATTTATACCCATGTTTAACCTCCAAAAAGGGAGGTACAGGCATGTATTTCCAATGAGCCTATGTTGGTTACTACTTAAAATGTGAGGATGTTAGTGCAGCTGTGTTGATCATGTGTGTGTGTGTGTAATGTGTGTGTGTGTGTGCAGCAGTGTGTGAATACCTACATGCATCCACACAGTTTTTCATGTTTATAGTTAACATTTATTTCAATTTTTCAGTAATTTTGCTGTTTTTTCATTTTTTTTAATCATTAATTTTTTTCTAATTATATATTAACATTTAATACAAAACATTTATTTCAAGTAATAAAATATTTATGTATTCATTCATTTTTTTACAAAAAATTATTTTATATTTATAAACACACAGGTTGGACAGTGAAGCAGAACACATAATTTTCGATCACAAGATCAACACATCTCCCTCCACATGAAGCAGACCTCCTGCTTTGCTTTTCTCATTTAATGCTCCTCACCTTCCTTGTTCTTTTTTCAGCCTGGTAGCTTTTTCTCTTGTGTGTCCTCATCCTATTCTACATTTCCCAGAATCTCTCCTATCATCCAGCGCTCTGTTCTCGCTCATAAGGGAAAACTTTCTTTCTATGACCCATTTCAAGGAACATTTTCCCGTTCTTCCCCATTCTGATTGGATCAGTGCCTGAGGAGGATTTGGGAGTGACCGGCCAGTCTCTAAGAGGGCGCGTATGGCATGACTGACTTTTAATGCAGCATTATAATTGATGTGTGCATATCTCTCTAAGGGACCTGATCTGGTCTGACAGGAGAGAAAGAGAGAGAAAATTTTGCCACAGAGCTGCACTTTGAAATACGCAACAGAATTTCCTGTATTCACATTAATTCCGCTGACTCAAAATGTCTGTCTAATTTTAAATTAAAGCCCGAAATCTGATTTGGATTCTCATTTTAGTCTTAATGAAAACATGACTAAAGGCTCAAATGGTTCATCGGACCAACTTTGCTCATTTAAATGAAGCAAAAGAGGGAATCATGCTTGTAATCATAAAGTCCTGATTGAAACATAAAATATTAAAACAAAAAAATATATTTGATGAGGTTCGCAATAGTGCCAAGTATTCCAGGTGGGGTTATAAACTGATTGAATTTATCATCATCTTCTGAAGGAGGAGGCATCTGCACATCTGAGAACTAGAAGTGTAGCCAAAAGCTTTAGTGGGGTGTACCAGCATTTCATCCGCTCTGTGATGAAGGACAGAAGACACTATACAGAAGTGAAACTGTCTGATGTTCAGAACAGGAGATTTAAAGTTAGCAAAAAACATATTGGTGCCATTTGCTTTCTTATTGTGAATGACTGGTGCATGTTACTCCAAAGAAAAGAAAAAAATGTTTTTATAATTAAATCTGAAACAACTTTCTTCTTCAGCTTATATAACCAAACCCTTCCCACCAACCACCTGCTGAAACCACATTTCACTACACAGTCAACTAACACTGGATAAAAGGTCGTTTTCTTCAAGTTTTCACATTTTCTTTTTCCTAATTGAATATCCTATTTCTCTCAGAAGAATGCCATGTTGCAGATGTAAAATGGGTTGTAAACATCATTTCATGTTGACTTGACACATGGGAAAACAATGAAACCCAGCTACAGTTACACTTTTTCTTTTTGGCATCGGTAGTTCCATAAAGAACTTTTAACAACCACTGTTAGCGTGGTTTCATTACAGTGGTTCAGGCTGCAGGATTGCTGAAGGACTAAAGAAACGTTATTAGCAAGCTCGTATAACTGTACTTTTCCTGTCTATTACCACAAACTGCCACTTACACCAACAACGGAAATAAACGCAGTTAGAATAGCAAAATATGTGAGAGAGCGTTGCTCTTGTGTGATTATATTGTATTGTTGTATCGTGTATACAGTATATTGTATCACTTCAATGTTAATGCTGAATCAAGACTAGTTGTAAGACAATGTTCTTATGGTTTCAAAAATAGATGAATGATGATAAAACATATACAGTTAAATGTTTGAGATAGAGAAAGAGAGAGAGGACAGAACCCCAACAAGAGAGTGCCAGCAATGAAAAGAGACAGAGCACTGTTACAATCTTCTTTTATCCCTTCCTTGACCATGTGACTAAAACCCAAATGTGAGAATTTCAAACCGACCAATCAGCAGATTACAGCCACACACACTTCTAAAAATATAACAAAAATAACATACCCAAAATATATTTTTTACTACTGAAGATAGGCTTGTGACAGGAAAACAAATGCCTTTGTTGATTTTCAACCTTACAGCATTAAGAAACAAATGTAAGGGCCAGATTTACAGTACTAACAGCTTTGGGCGTTAAAATAGCCTACTGTCAGGATTTACTAAAGACGCGCAGTGAAGAATTAGTGCTGGAAAGGCAAGGACACAATTATTTTTGCATCTGGCCTTATTGAATATGCATTTGTAGGAGTTCAGACGCAAAATTTATGACAGGAGAGTATTAAAATGAATCATGCAACGTGATTTACTAATGTTTGCGCTTGTCAAATTACTGGTATTTGCACCATTATTTAACACCCCAAAAAAGCATGTCTTAAACTACAGTATTCTGTGCTTAAAATATGCACTGGATTTATACCAAAAATAGGCTATATATATATATATATATATATATATATATATATATATATATATATATAATATATATATATATATATGGTGTAGCGCGCTGCACCGCACGGCAGTGTTCAGCACAGGTTTCACTCCGGTTCCATTACTTAGCCTATTGATAATTAATGTATTAACTAACATGAACGAACAATGAACAATGCATTTATTACAGTATTTATTAATATTTATTAATGTTAGTTAATGAGAATACAGTTGTTCACTGTTAGTTCACGTTAATTCAGAGTGCATTAACTGTTAATAAGCACAACTGTTGATTTTAATAATGCATTAGTAAATGCTGAAATTAACATTAACTAATATTAATAAATGCGGAAGAAGTATTGTTCATTCTTAGTTCATGTTAACTAAAGTAGTTAATTAACTAATGAACCTTATATACATTATTTACAATTTTATTGTGTTACTTTCAGTAAAATTGTGGTTATTATTAAGTGTGGTTTTATTGGCTTGTGTATATTTTTAAATTCAGAGTTAAATTAAAAAGTCTTACAAAATGACTTTATATTATTTAATAAAACAATTAATAATAATTACTACAAAGCATTTTCCGTTTCGGTTATCGGCCCAGAATTTTCATTTCGGTGCATCCCAACTTGAAACGGCTGCATTTTTTTTGCTAGGAGGAGGCACTGCAGAGAACATAGTGTGTGTAGTAGAAGGGAGAGGATTTTTTGCAAACCTATTAATTTATTTGGAATGCCAGAACACATTTTCCGAATCCGAATATATATCCTTATGCTAATTTGCGCTGCGCTTGGTAGATCGCATTGGTCATAATGGAGATGAGATGTTGCGTCTGTGTTCTTTAATTTGCGCGTTGTCAGTAAATCACCCACAGAAATGTCCACGCCCATCGGCACAGTTTTGGAATTGCGCTCTCGCACTAATTTGCACTGTTTAGTAAATGCGACCTCAACAGTTCTTTTAAGATCTGTTCACTGTAGGTTTCTTGGAGGAACCTAAGATGGCATGAAATGTTTTGTCTATGGTATTGCTTTGAAAACACCTTTTGAAACCTTTATTATTTTGGAGTCTATGTACTTAGCTTTAGTAAAGCTTATTTTTTTTTAAGTGATATGCACACCAAAATGGGTTTAAAATAGGACTAAAGGGCTTCAATAACAAAAACACAAAAACCTGGTTTTCATGGTGCAGGTTTATGCTAAGGCTTTGTCAAATCTGCTTTGCTTAGTAATCAGTCATAAATCATCATAAATCACAATGAAAGTTCTGTGAAAGTGTATGAGATATAAAAACAAAAAGGGAATAAAATTCAACAGCAACAACAAAACTGAGTCTTAAGTCACTAAAACCCTTATATTGAATTAATAAATGCATAAATAATTCATTTTAAAAAGGGAAAGAGCAGTATGAATTGGTAAGAGAGCAGTATTATGGCAAACTAGAAGATTTGTTTAGAAAAGAGCCGACTCTTGATCAGCATATAGAGCTTTAACTTTAACACTCTGACCTTATAGTGGCGTCTGAGTGATCCGCATAACTGAGATTTCCTAAACTATGTCCTTCACAAATCCTCAGACATAACGCTCTACTCTCTAATAGCTGAGTCTTATGAAACCTGTCAAGAATATCTCTGGGTCATATTTCACCACAAAATCAAAAGAGAAATAAGATATGATATTTTGCTTAAAGAAAAAGAAGTCTATTTCAGGACCAATAAGACATTCAAGACACTTCTCAATCATGTTAAGCACAAAATAATGATACTATTTACATTTTTATCATGGTTTGTTGTACTGGCATTAATAGATGATGATTTAAATTTTTTATTTTTTAAATATTCTACTAAAAGTAATGGGAAACTTATGCGAATCATAATTTTGCAGGGATTTACTCTTAAAATGTCTCTATGCATTACGAAAATGAGAACTTGGGGAAACGTATTCCTAATAGGCTTTATTTTCTTGTCTTCCTTTTTTTAGGTTTCGGAATTTGGAATGAAATGTGACCTGGACATTTTAAGAGGAATGAAGACTATCTTCCCTGTCATGCTCCATAGGTCAAGAGTGAAGTATTCCAACTAAAGCAGAAAAAAAGGAAATTGTAAAATCTGTCATGCCTTGTATGTGTAATTATAGATAGATCGGATGTGCAGATAGTTCACATGGAAAGGGAAAAAAACACAGTACAGATTAGCTGAATAAAAATATTGATTTTCCACCTGAGTTGCATCTAGAGGCAAAAAGGACTTATTATCTAGATGTTGGAACAAACAGAGAGGTAAGTCCATGTGAGTGGTCACTTCTGTAGTTGCATGCATGCTGAGCACACTGTGATTTTATCTGTATCCACTTACATGTAAACACAGACTCACACGTACACGTGCACAGACATGGAGTATGCAGATCAGAGCTTTTCCGGCTGGCTGCATCAGCTCTCCCATGCTGCCTGTGTGCATTGATGCTGGAAATGATAGCTCCATTGCTCCTGTGTATTTGCAAAATCACCATATGTTCATCAGGATTTCTCCTGCACGGCCCCTGGCACAGCCGTTCATTTCCCTTCAGATACAGATCACATTATCAGCCAGCAGATCTGTGCATTCGGCTGATGTTATGGGAGATTTGGGAAGATATATGTTCGTCCTTGAGTTGCAACCAAATATTGCTTATACCATATTTTTTTTTATGCCACATAAAATAAACTCAATTAAATCAAAAAAAACTAACATGTCCAGGTAATATTTAACCCTAAAAACTAAACTAAACTTATGTAAACTCAAGTAAACTAATCTTATCTAAACTAAACTAATATATATATATATATATATATATATATATATATATATATATATTATATATATATATATATATATATATTAATTAACTTACATATTTACACATCGTGATAGTACGGTATGTATTATACTACCTTAAATTTCTGCTAATTCAAAATGATACATTATACATTTTTTGCATAATGAAGAATTCAGAAGAACTGGGGCAGAAAAAAACAATACATTACATGGAAAACAATAAAAAAAATTAAATGGAAAAAGTAGACCTACTGTTAAATTTTCTTTCAAGGCATTTCCATTAACCCTGGATTTTTTTTTTTTTTCTTTATTTTTTTTTTTTTACATTATACACTTAATGTTTTGCAATTATTTATATTTAAATTTACATTTATTTTATATTTAAATTTATATTTATATTTAAATTCATGCTTTTTGCAGATTATTTTATTCTACAATAAAAAAGAATGCATATTCTGGTTATCAAACCCATTGCCCAATTAACTCAAATACTCTTAACCAACATTAAAACACAATAAAACAATAAAAAATCAAAAAAATACACAATTAGCTCACATGAATATCATATAAATAATTCATACATTATTCAAGATATTTGAATCAAGCTTTTACATAATCTATTTTGAGGAAGCATTACTGATGATTTGGGTGCACATCTAGGTCACATCTTTGTCTATTTTTTTACAACACACTTCATTTTTTTCTGATCTGATGTATTCTGACATTCACCACACAATACTGAAAGGTGGCAAATTTACTCCACAAAAAAATCTGTAAAACTTACGGTTAAAAAAACAAAAAAAAAAAAACAGCATCTGTGGTTGCCAGAACTTCTATGCAAAAAAGGTAAGTTTTACAGACTGAACATTACAGTTGATTTAACAACATAAGACATAAAAATAATAATAATAAATAAATAAATAAATAAAAATTTGAGGGTTAATGGAAATACCTTGAAGAAAATTAACAGTAGGCCTACGTTTTCCTTTTTTTTTTTTATTGTTTTCCATGTAACTAATCTACATAAGTGCAAAGAAAGAAATGTAAGCTGTCATCCAAAATTAATAGAATGTCAATATATGGTTTTCAACTGAAATAAGATGTCTAGTTCTTTTTCTCTTCTAAAAACATACAACAGTATTTTACTTAAGATTCTTCTAAATATTCATGATTATGTAAATTAGTCCCTGTCCACACTCAGTCACACCAGCTCAGACTACCTGCTTCACTTTCACTGTCAACTGTAGTAAACACTGCCTGGCAATATTGAATTAATGCAACCTTATATGTTTAAACCAGAAACTGATTCAGAAGAAGAGAAAGAGCTAATTATACAGGGTCGTCTACAAGTTGATGTGTCAGAATGGTAATGTATTTTATGCATCGCTCTCTACAACACTAGACACATAACAGTAATTGATATCATTAGCCTTTGGCTTGGTTTTGACATTATCAAACAGTTAATAATGAGTTGCTAATGTTATACAAACCATGTTTCCATTCACCATCTCAGACAGATACCTTAAAAAAAATCTACTTTCTCAAGCAGAAACACTTTGAACATTAGATGATGATATGAAAACCCCCTCCTCACAAGTTGACGGGATTGGTTGTTTGTGATTGCAGGAAACAGGCTGTTTTAAACCACATTTTTGAGCCGCATGTTTTTTATGGAAGCATGTATCTGCAACTGAATTAAATAATAATAATAATAATAATAATATAATAATAATTTATTGCAACTTTTTATCTCACAATTCTGACTTTTTCTCGCAGTTACTAGTTTATATTAGGACTGGACAATATATCGAACGATATGATCATGCGCATCTCATCAGTAAAGCCGGTTCCATGATTAGCAGTAAATCCCCATCACCTGCTTTCAAATGGAGCTGCAGTTAATACACAGAAAACTACTTCTCTGTGTATTAACTGCAGCTCCATAGTTCATTATCAAAGGCGATTCATCTTCAATAATGAACTCGATATAGCGTAGCTTGTCAGTAAACTACGGCTCTGTGTATTAACTGCAGCTCCAATTTGAAAGCAGGTGATGGGGATTTACCGCTAATCATGGAACCGGCTTTACTGACGAGATGCGCATGATCATATCGTTCGATATATTGTCCAGCCCTAGTTTATATCTTGCAATTCTGACTTTTTTTCTCAGAATTGTGATATTAACTTGCAATTCTGAGAACATAGTTTCTTTCCCCCTCAGAATAAGGGCTTTATAACTCACAATTGTGAGTTTATATCTCGAAATTGCAAGATACAAACTCACATTTGCGAGAAAAAAAGTCAGAATTGCAACATACAAACTTGCATTTGTGAGAAATAAAGTTAGAATTGCGAGATACAAACTCAGATTTGTGAGAAAAAAGTCAGAATTTTGAGAAAAAAAAGTCAGAATTGCGAGATACAAACATATTTGCAAGAAAAAGTCAGAACTGCAAGATATAAACTCACATTTGATAGAAAAAAGTTTTTTTTAATTTCTCACAATTGCGAGTTTATATCTCGCTATTCTGACTTTATAACTCGCAATTGCGAGTTAAAATCTTACAATTCTGAGAAATGTGAGTTTGTATTATGCAATTCTGAGAAAAAACGTCAGAATTGCAAGACGTAAACTCACAATTACCTTTTCTTTTTTTTTTTTTTCAGAGAGGGAAACAGGCTTCCATAGACTTTGATACACTGCCGTTTTAAAGAGAAATTTGTAAGCAATGGTGTTGAATATGATGAATCTGTTAATGGTTTGTCTTTAAAGGGGTCATCGGATTCCCATTTTCCACAAGTTGATATGATTCTTTAGGGTCTTAATGAAAAGTCTTTTTCAATGGTAGTGTAAAACAACACCCTTTTTAACTTGTCAAAAACAGCTCTGTTCACACTGACCACACTTGCTACTCATCCCTTTAAATGCTAATGAGCTCTACTCACCCTGCCCCTCTCTTTCGTGGTGTGACGAGCCGTTCTCATGAGACTGTAAACTTTAGCCACATTTAGCTGTGGAACTTGCTAACTAGCACATTATTAGAAAAGGCGATATGCAAAGATTCATAAAAAAAAAAAAAAAAAAAAAACTTATAGCCTACTCACTTCTTCTGTAGGTGAAGCTGGATCACGAATGATTTGCGCGAACATAGATGCATTTAGGTAGATCAAGGGCACATTTCCATCAAAAACAAAAGTAATCCACTGCGTCTTCAGCGGTTCAGATGTGGGGAGTAAATGATGTCTGCTATGTTCATTATTACATCCAAAAACAAAACAAAGGGCAAATTAATTGTAATTTAATAACAAAAGTAACCTAATATTAATAACAGTCCTAATAAGAAGAAGAATGTAACATGCTTACATTAATTGGAAATGCTAAATCCTCTTAATATTGCCAATATTTGATGCTTTTGACAATATCTCTGGCAATAATCGACACGTTACGACAACTGCCCCAACATGGGACAGTATCACAGGCTTCTTCAGCCCCAAACCAGCACTAACCATTGTAATTCATCCTTGCTTTGTGCTAGTTTTTCAACAGGAATAGCAGTACCTCTTAAAACAGAGTGATACCAGTCAGTTTTGTCACTGAAGCACTATCTGAAGGTCAGGAATTGGTTAACCTGCCTTTCTCTAGCCCTTAAGTCTGTCATATCCCATGCCATGGGAGGGAGGGAAGGAGGGAGGGGGATCAGACAACCCAGTGGCTTTTGAGCCCATGTTGACAACTCAGGACTCTTTGAGTGCCTGGGAAGTTCATGAATATTGCATTTGTTGCATCAATGCGACAGTGACACAGAAGAACTGACATTTCTGAAACAAACGCCTCGATGTGTCTCGTCTAGGTTGGATTTTTTTTTTTCGAGCCACTCGTCTTGACTGGCCAACATGAAATAGGGCCGCTTTGGTAAAATTTGGTGACGCTGAACTCAATTTGTGTGTTAAATTCTAATGAAGCATATTACAACATACCAATTGAAGACAGCGAAAGAACCTCAAGCCACGAGCCTCACCACTAAAGAGCCAAAATTGCCATCTGCTCCCAGAATGCTTTGCTGTGGTTATTGTTTTGTTGCCATTTCTGCTGTATGTGGTGCTAGACATAAAAGCTTTGAACCGACTAAATCTGTAGTAGTTGTCTGCATTCTGAGTCTTGCCACATGCTACTTCTTTCTCTTTCCATTTCTTATAAACCTTGTGATTATGGGGAGCTCAGCTAAATGACTTTCTTCTTGTGAAAGCACAGCACAGAACTCAAACTTTCACTCCACCAGCACCGGCTGACTTTTTACTTGCCTTGAAAACCGGTCTCAGGAGCATGTAAGAGAAAAAGCAGCCTGAGCGACGCCATCAGAAAAAGGAGCCATTTTAACAGCTCAGCGGGTGTAGAAAATGGGACGCTTGCAAAAAAAGGACCATCACAACTCTTACTGAGATATGAGAACACAGACACATCGCCGCACAATGCGTCTGCCCGTTCAGCTCCAAGCTGCACACTCCCCCTAGTGAGCATGTAAGCTAATGCCTCAGGATGTGTCTGTGGGCTACCACACACACACACACACCTCCCAAAAAAGCCCAACAAGTGTGTTTGTGAGAGCACAGGTCCTCAGGAAGCATTCTGAACAGGTTGAGAAATAATAACGACTCCCTTTCCCATCGTAGCTTTAACAAGCACACTGTGAGTAACTTGTAATCTCTCTAACTTACGGTTCTACTCTGTGAGAATGTAAGGAAAGTTAGGCAAATAATTATGAGAATAAGTAAAAGACACAAAATCACTGAAATACTGCAGAATGCTGTACTTACATATCCCTGAAAATAAATACAGTAAACATAAAAAATAACCATCATTATACATCATAATTATAAATCACATTTAATATATCTTTGATGATAGATACAGTATATTTAATATACAGACTTTAAATCATATTTGTTTTTATTTTAAATATCAATCTCATCAATGCCATATGGACAGTACTAAACTGTAGAAACAATCGCATCACCGAATTAAGAATCTCTAATGCATTAAAATCTTTATTTTTTGACAAAAATGTAATTAATATCATACAATATTATCAGGGTTGGAACAGTTTTCTCTTTTAATAATATTTTAAAATGTAATAAGATTGTTTTGTGGAAAAAAATGATATTACTGTCCCTGAATTCTTGAATAGTAGAAATGAAGCATTACTTGAACTGTCACTTGAATCAGCAGTGTAATAGAATAAAAATTAAGTGTAAATTAAATGAAAAAGTTGTGCACGTGTGAAAGGTTGGAAGTGAAGAACCGCCTGTCTGTATTTGTGTGTCTATGTTATGTGCACACCAATGACCCACAATATCTCAAGAGGTCATCTTTTGGCTCATTGGCATGTACATAACACAGAGACACACACAAATGCCCATACCGAAGAAAAAAAAAACAGATCTGACCTCTTGTGCCAGTCACGCACACATAATATGAACTCTCTCCACTGCTGGAGATACAGAGATGCTTCGTTTCAGCTAAGCTCAGGATCAACCTCTGCTCAAAAGTGAAACACAGACTTATTTTCACACTCGCATAAAGAAAGATCTAAAGGTCTAGGGAAGTCCAGGTTTACTTAGTTCCTTAGACATAAGTATAACCAAACACACATATTCAATTTATGTAAAACAGCAGTTTTGACCTTTTTGATATCTCCTTTTATGTTCCTATATAGAAAAGGATATACAAGGGTGGGTAAATAATTCATTGTAAAAATCTATGGAAGGTGCAACCTGACTAGCAAAGCAAACAGCTGTTTATATACAGTTACCATTGTGATTGCAGAAATTATGTAAATTTGCTTATTTGCTAAAGCTTCTCAAACTTTAGCTCAATATCACATTTTTCCTAAATGAAGTCACCTATACTGCGAACAGCAAAAATGGCCTATTGTTCTGTAATATGCTCAAATTAAAATGAATGAGAAGGGAGGGTGAAAAATTAAAAATTTAATGGTTTCCAGTGAAATCAAAGGCGGTATCCTCAGCACTGAATAATAAGTAGTAATATGAACTTTATACTAGAAAAGCGGAAAATTATGCGCTTTGAAAGATTTATAAAGCTGGCTATTTGCATACTTGCACACTTCCATTGTATTCTAATAAGACAGGCCATCTAGGTATTCATATTAAAATATATTAAATCTGAGCCAGAAGAGGTCGGGTTCTGCTATACCCCTCGCATAAGCAGTAAATATTAATTGACCTCTAATCTTGATAATGCACACTATGTGAATATGTATTCATTAAACTTACCCTCATGTTGTTCCAAATCTGTGACTTTCTTCTGTGAAACATATAAAGTAGTAACAATTCAGTGGAAGTCAATAGTAACCAAAACTGTTAGTTACCTTTTTCCGCAGAAGAATGTTTTACAGGTTTGGAAGGAAAAAAAATGTAAATTAAAAAGCAATGTGGCTTACATGGGAGGGTTGCAAGAAAAAAAGCCACTCCTCAAGAAAAGCCACATTCAGTCATGACTGAGCTTTGCCAAAACACACCTTGACGATAAAAATTAATAATATACCAAAAACAAAAAACAATACCTCAACAACAAACAAAATACACCTCAACAAACAAAAAACAACCAACCAAAAAAAAAACACCAAACCCAAAACTAACCACAGTGGTTGAAGGAGAAAAAGGTAAATGTCCTTGCATGGTCTAGTCAGAGCCCAGACTGAAACCCCATTGACAATCTGTGGAATGACTTGAAGACTGCAGTCCACAAACGCTCACCATCAAATTTAATTGAACTTGAGCAGTTCTACAAAGATGAGTGGGCAAATATTGCAAAGTCTAGATGTGCAAAGTTAGTAGAGACAGAGACATATCCCAACAGACTAAAGGCAGTAATTAAAGCAAAAGGTGGTTCAACAAAATACTGACACATGTAACACCTGTATAACACGTATAATTATTATATATTATTTTGAGTTGCTCTTTTCCATAAACAAAAACCAGACCAGAACCTGTCAAGCTCCAAAGAGGACATACAAGTAGTCAATTTGTCTTAGGTACTATAAGTCAAAAAAAAAACATCTTTGACTTCTGCTATCAGAATCACCAATACTACAAAAATCAATATTAATTTTCACTGAATGGGGAAAAAGCAGCTTGGACTTCTGCTGGCATGATCTCCTTTTGTACTTTACAGAAAAATCATCATTTATAATAAAAAATCAAAAAATAAAAAAAAATAAATCATAAAATACATTACTCACAGCCAAAAAATATTGTAACGAATCAAGTCCAAACCCTCTAATCTTGGCCTTGACAGGCTAACAGTGAGGTAAGGCTCAAATAAAACATGCTCTTAAGATAATTAAAATCGCAGTGGTTCCAAGCATGCCTCAGAAATGCAAATAGGTCAGTATGTTTTAATTAACCACTTTTCATCAACCTTTTAACTTGAAATCTTGTTCACTACTGAACAATGTCTGAAGTGCAAAGTTCTCCCAAACTGATCCGCCCTGCTGCGACAAGATTGTTAGATACTATAAGATCTGCAAACCTCACTTTAAGCCACAGTAGCCGTCTCATTTGGACAAGATGACACACATGGAAGCAGGCAGGAGGGATTCAAAGGTTTGGGCACATAGCAAATGTATTTTAAATGCTTTTTATGAACTTTTAATGGCATTCTGAGACGCTGAACTCAAATGACAGTGTAGAGAACTAAGACTAACAGTGTGATGGTAAAGAGACAAAACTGTGTTAGCCAACCAGGGAATATTACAGCGTACTACAGCCATCGAGAAACACACATTCATTTGGATATATTGAAGATATATAAAAAATTTATATATATACAGTATACATTTTTAAACAGGTCCACTTGCATTCAACAAAGCTCCCACTGTTAATTTTGTTTCATTTTCACATGTTGCAGTGCAATGTGTTTTTGGACAGAGCTCGGTAAATACGGATCAGACACTTTAATTCACTCTTTCACAGTCTTCCCTTTGGCAAACATACTCAGGATCGTCATAGCAACAACCATGGTGAACAATCATAGCGCTATTCATTGACTGTGTTTAACTGGCAGAACAATATAACACAGCTATACATGTATCTAAACATGCCTGTGTGTTGCTATCCCTGGCCTTTTGAGAGTCTAGGCAAACAAAAGTGCTTTCTTCTCCCTTGTTCTTGCTATCTCACACTTACATCTTTGTTTTGGCACCTCTTTCATTCATCTATGTATTTCTCTTGCACACTCTCTTGCTGTATAGCTGTCTTTCTGTCTCTCTTCTTTGAATTCGGAGTCTCAGAGTTTAGATGAGATTGGAAACTTCCAGGTGCACATGGACAGTCAGACAAGTAATAAGGGCTGAAAGCAATTTCCTCCCTGCTTTATCGAACTCTGAGAGATGGGCAATAACCACATAGTAAGCCCTGACTCTCTTGTTTATTATTTATATCGAGTTGATTAGGATCCACGAATGTGTCGGCGAGGAGCCGTTGTTTGCAGGGAGAAACATTCACTTTATATACTGTATGAGGGCCTGATGTATTTATCCATCTGCTTGCATGCAAAATTGTTTGGATGAAGACCCTGCTGCTACTGTTACTGGACAAGCTGTTGAAATACTGCCAAATAAGCCAAATTAGTGTACAATGAACCCTCATGCACGTCATCATTATAAAACAACACTAATGACAGTGTAAAACATACACTACAAAGTGAAACTTTCAGTAATTTGACATAAGTGTCAAAACAACAACTTGATTGTTCACTTGCATTTTTTTCCTGATAACAGCAAAAAGAACTTCAGATAAGAGTATCAGATAAGACAAGATTATCTGATCAGATAAGAGCAATGCATCATTTGAAACTGTAAAAGGTCTACTTTGTTTGTACAGTATACACTTGCAATAATCAACAAAACTTTGCGCAAAATAAAAAAAAACAAAACAAATACGGTAGAATTCTGAAATTCGTCACTAAAATTAACAAGAACTCAGCGAATACTTGACACACAGACATGAGAAATAAGAAAGCTTGAAGTCAGTCATGTCGAAAATAAACATTCTCTGATAAAGTAATCCATTTGAAACCAACGCGAGGCACAGTCTTTCCCATCTGAGCTCATTATCTGAAAAAATCATCCATATGAGACACGCGAACATGTAAATGCTCACATAACTTCCATTAACAAAACGTTAAGATTTATCAAGTAGGCTACTTTTCATTTTTGGAAGAAGACACACTGCGAGGAATTAGCCTTGCATTTACTTTAGAAGAAGAACGCGATGTGACGCACAGCTTAAATTCAGCGGAGAATCATTCGGATGAATCATTTATTATTACTTACATTAGTTTTATTGTGACATAAACTTGTACACATTTACTAGTTGAACTTTTCCCAAACTATAATGGCAGACAAAAATATGTGAAATTGAGTGCAACATTTTTGAAATTTGAAATATTCATTGCATCTACTGTATTATGGTGTACGACTTGTCTGCATTTTAGCTCGCATTCTCCGGTGATTTATGAAAGGGCATGCTGACACTTAAAACATAATTTTAAAATGCATTTTACTTCTTCTCTTCTCTTTACCTCCTCTCTTGTTTTTTTTTTTTTTCTTACCACTGCATTTATAACTTAAATAACAATTTTATTGGCAATAGTAACTGTAATCAAATGACATAAATGTATTAAAATGTAACGCATTACTGTGTTATCAGGAAAAGTAATTAGAATACAGTTACTGTGTAAAGCGTTACACTTATACCCAACTCCAAACCAAATCTCCAGCTGCTCTCATGAGAACCAGACCGAAAAAGTAAAAAAAAAAAAAACTACCTTTACTTTTTGGTTTAACACTTCTGTCTTTTAAACAGACACAACTAAAATGGGAGCTCCATTGCAAAGGTGTTGGTGTTCTCATCACTGTCAGAAAATGGGAGCTCCATTGCAAAGGTGTTGGTGTTCTCATCACTGTCAAAATAAAAGTTTGACTTCCAACACAGCAGACAAACAGAAAAGCTTATCTGTTGATGCCAATAACTGAGAAAATACCAAAAATTTACCAATATATCAGTTGACCACTAATTGTATGGAGAGTGAAAATTGTCTTGTTGGAGAGAAGTGGCTGAAAAATAAAAGGACTTGAAACCAAAGTCACTTCAGAAGGGAAGGTTACATTTCTGTGAAAGATTATGATAAACATTTGTTTTCCCTTTAGAATGATGTTAACCAATAAAAAGTTCATAATAAGTCCAAGAATACAATTTCAAGTTTTAAATCTTGCGTTCATGTTATAATTTTGGAACCCCATCACATTAAAACAAAATATACATATTTAATCTTATAAAAAAAAAAAAAAAAGTTTTTCTCATCCTGGAAAACATACGAAAATATTGATGACAATTTTAGTAGACTTTGTTGCCAATTAAATGCTCTCTAGAATTAGAGTGCACTTTCCACCTTAATTATAATTCCCACCTGCCACTTATCTAACTCTTTAACATCTAATTCACATGATCGTGAGCTTCAGAGTCATCAGCCTCCGATGTATTCAGATCTATGACCTAAGATCTACGAAAGTTTATATCTACACCATATGAAAACTCTTATCAAGTTCTAAACTGCAAAATGTGGACACTTAGACATTAAGGTAAAACAGATATTAACGTCATTCATTTCTGTATAGCTGCTTTGATTCAATATGTATTTTGAAAAGTGCTAAACATATACATTTGGCTTGACTATTCGAGGGTGCCATTCTATTCAAGCCAAAATCATTCAGAAGAGCCCTGCTGTAATCCATGCCCTGGCCTATCTCCAAAACCTCCAAAAGCTGTCAACTGTTGTGTTTCCAGGCTGTGATAAAAACCTTTCTGGCTGTTAAAAGCATTGCCGTATTACATGCAACTTCCTGCTTCAAAAGCTGCTACATTAATACAGGGAAGAAAAGTGATTGAGCATATTTTAGTGTCAATGCTATCATGAGGATTTTTTTATGTGTATATCTTTTTTTTTTTTTTTTTTTTTGCACAGTGATGACCTAGAGCGTAGCATATGTGTTATAGATTTGAATTCTGCATACAAGTTGTGAGAGTACTGTAATACCTACTGATCTTGTTTAGTAAAACTAAACACAGAGGCTAAATAAGCCAAAGAGGGTGACACCATAAACACTAGCATATAGACAAGTTAATTGGAAGTACAGTATAGGTCAAAGATGAATAAAATTAATTAAGAGATATCGATTCCTGGTTGCAAAATCTACAGAGGCCAGTGTTGCCATAGTGATACCACCACTCAGCAATCTTTTGACACAGTTCTAGAATCTTTACCAAATGCATTTCACAAAATACAGAAAGACCACACAACAGTACACACAGCTCTTCTTTTAGACCCTGACACGGCTCAAAACACAGATAAGTGCCTGAACCCCGCCACAAGATTTTGCTCTGCTGAACCCTTAAACTCAGCCTATTTTCACTGGCATCTGCAGACACCTAAGCTCACATATACAGACAGTTTTAAAGAACAAGAGCCTTTAAAAAATCATCTACATTTTCTATTCAGCTCCTCTTCAGTCTCCATTAGGACTTCCAAAACGGTTACAAAAGCATTAAATGTTAAAACTCAGTTCAACACCATGGAATATTGACAGATAAACACTTTTATGCTTCACACTTTACCTCACCATGTCATTTCAGCAAGATCAAACAGGCCATTCTATGAAACAAATGCCTTTTATACCAAGTTAAATTACATGCATTAAATTAATATTTATGATATTGGCTGATATTTTTATTTCAAATAAATGCTTCAAATAAACTTTCCATTTATCAAAGAATCCTGAACAAATGTATCAGTTTCCACAAGAATATAAGCAGCAAATCAGTTTTCAACATTGATAATAACAATAAATGTTTCTTTAGCAGCAAATCAGCATATTAGAATGATTTCTGAAGCATCATGTGACACTGAAGACTGAAGCAATTGATGCTAAAAATTCAGCTTTGTCATCACATGAATAAATTGTATTTTAAAACAATTAAATTGTAATGCTTGATTTATATATATATATATATATATATATATATATATATAATATACATATACGGGCAAAATTATTGTATTTTTGATCAACCTTGGTGAGAAATAAGATACTTATTTGCCTGTAAAACACTGTAATGCACTGTAAAAGTTGGCATTGGCTATTCATTGTCCATCCAGCATTATATTTACAGAGCATAAGTAACGGGCAAAACTTATTTTGTAGAATGACCCAAAAGCTGAAGAACCTCAGTTTGAGTATAATTTATTTAAGGGCAGAATTCGATATTCCTTGGCAAAGCATCTCTTTTTTTCTCTCTCTTTTTTCTCTCTATGTATACAAAGAAAACATTGGCCAGATCCAGCAAACTATCACATCAGCAAATTATACACATAATCCTTCTGAATAAGAGAAACCATACACTCAACTTGTTTTGTATGCAGTGTTTTGGGCCAGCAAAGAATGAGACTTACCAGGGAGTCAACAGTGAAGCTGTCAAAAACAGTAATAATGTTAATGTAGCATATTTTGATTTTAGCCAGTGAAGATAAGCAAGCAGATTAGTTTTAATTAGTCAGAGTGCGGATAGACCGCTGGTTCTAGGGAGGAATCTGTCAGTATTAGTCTACATCACGAGAAGCTGCAAATGAACACGAAACACACACACACACACACACACACACACACACACACACACACACATGAAGACTCTCTCAAGCTGACTGTGAGTGTGTAGCCAGTCCACAGTCATGTCTTATTCATCCATCTTTTCCCCTGATTAAAGTGTGTGGGAGAGACACTTTCAGGGCACACATACTTTCCCTAAAAGAAGCTACAACCACGATGAACTCTTCGGCCGCATTTACGTTCCCAATCAATTCCGATTTCTTTATTAGGCATCTGGTGCTGCCCAGATCCTGTTGTTTTGCAGTTTACAAGCATGCATTTGTGAGATTGAATGTTTTAGCAAAACTTTCAAATGGCTCTAAATGCGATATGCACTGTATCTGACCTACATTTTTACACTTTATCCAATTCTTGTCATAATCTGGGATTTTTCCATCATCGCCAAATGACAGACAGGCTACAAAAAAGCAACACATACAGTCATGGGCAAAAATATGGGCACCCTTGGTAAATATGATCAAAGGAGGCTGTGAAAATTAATCTGCATTGTTAATCCTTTTGATCTTTTATTTAAAAAAAAAATTCACAAAAATCTAACCTTTCATTGGATAATAAGAATTTAAAATGGGGGGAATATCATTATGAAATAAATGTTTTCCTCTAATACACATTGACCACAATTAACGGCACCCTTTTATTGAATTCTTTTTTAAACCTCCATTTGCCAGTTTAACAGCTCTAAATTTTCTCCTATAATGCCTGATGAGGTTAGAGAACACCTGACAAGAGACAATTTAGAGACAATTACAATCAGAGACAATTCCTTCATCCAGAATCATTTCAGACCCTTCAGATTCCCAGCTCCATGTTGGTGCTTCTTCTCTTCAGTTCACCACACTCATTTTCTATAGGGTTCAGGTCAGAGGACTGGAATGGCCATATCAGAAGCTTGGTTTTGTGCCCAGTGACCCATTTTTGTGTTGTTTTTGAGGTTTGTGTTTGGGTTATTGTACGGTCGGAAGATCCAAACATGGTCCATTATAAGATTTCTAACAAAGTCAGTCACTTACTGATTTTTTATCTGTTGGTATTTGATAGAATCAAAGATGCCATGTATCTAAACAAGATGTCCAGGACCTCCAGCAGAAATATAGGCCCACAACATAAAAAATACAGCAGTATATTTCATTGTACACATGGAGTACTTTTTATCCCTGTTTTAACCAAACCCACCTTGAGTGTTTTAGTTTCATCTGACCATAGAAGCCAGTCCCGTTTGAAGTTCCAGTCGTGTCTGATAAATTAATATGCTGGAGTTTTGAGCTATGAGAATTTTTCTTGAAACCCTCCTAAACAACATGTGGTGTAGGTTTGCTGTTTGACAATTTTTTTTAAGTTTTCTGACCCCCGAGACTCAACTATTTTCTGCAATTCTCCAGCTGTGGTCCTTGGAGAGTCTTTAGCCACTCAAACTGACCTCCTCACCATCCATTAGGACGATATAAACACACGTCCTCTTCCAGGCAGTTTCGTAACATTTTCTGTTGATTGGAAAATCTTAATTATTGCCCTGATGGTGGAAATGGGAATTATCACTGCTCTAGCTCTTTTCTTAAAGCCAGTTCACTAATTTGTGAAGCTCAATTATCTTTTGCTGCACATCAGAAATATATTCTTTGGTTTTTCTCATCGTGATGGATGATTTAAGGGCATTTGGGCATTGTTTTCCCTCCTATTTATATTTCTGTGAAACAGGAAGCCTTGGATGTATAATTTCATGTTCATAATCACCCTGGAGTGCTCAAAATTGTGAATATGAATGGGAATATACTTCAGAGATATTTTTGTAGGGGTGCCAATAATTGTGTCTAACGTGTATTTGAGAAAAACATTTATTTCATAATTATGTTTCCCTCCATTTTAAATTCTTATTATCCAATGAAAGGTTAGATTGAATTAGTATGAATTTTTCAAATAAAAGATCAAAAGGATTAACAATGCAGATTAATTTTCACAGCCTCCTTTGATCATATTTACCAAGGGTGCCCATATTTTTTCCCATGACTGTACACCCACATAGGGAAAACAAAGTAAATAAATAAACAAAAACTAATTGATTAATGAATAATAATAATTATACACACAGTAATAATACACAGACAGACATACACTCACAACTTTATACTTGTGTTACTTTAAAAACTAATTAATAATTATAATTTAAACATAATTACTTCATCAATTATAACTCTGAATCAAAGGTTCAGGACACAATTCTTGATTGTGCAGCCTAATTTAACCCCTCTGTACATTATAACACATCTTCCAGAACACCATTTCCTTCCACATGTATCAGATAGCACCACATTTTAAAGTAATTTCAAAGAGATGTGTATTTGATATCATAGAAGAGATTTTTAATTTATCTTGGAGCATAGACTGTCACTGCCAGTCCATGAGTGTGTGTGAGAGAGAGAGAAAGAGACTGCTGAGCAGCCCGGTGGGGAAAAAAAGTGTTTAACGCAACAGAGATGAAACCAAATCACATCTGACACTCTGTTATATCAGTGTAATTAACATAGGGGGACAGATAGATGCTGAGACACCCTTGTTGCTTGCTCTGATTCAGCGGCCAAGCGTGTGATTATGCCGGAGTGTTCACATCTCTAGTGTGCCCAGCCCTTCCACTAAACTCCCCAACAATGGAGATAATGGCTACATTTAGGTGGCTTGTAAACCACGATTCTGATCCAGCAGATGATGCTTTTTGTGATGAATGATGAGGTGTCTGATATGTTGATATGGTATGTGGCGCACAAAGCTCGAAGTGCTTAATATTAGGAAGATAAATGACATATACTGGATATAAGAGCTGAATTAACATTGCTTTATATTCTGAAATGTAAAATAAATATTTAATGAAATGAATATAAAACATCAATTTGTAAATGCACCGCTGTCCATGCATTTTTAGTGTTTTATACATAAGATAAGATACAGTAAGAAAATGAACAAAGAAAATATACAAATGAAATGAAATAAGCAGTGCTTTCATTTTTCCATGAAGGTCTACTAACATTAGCCTACTGTTCAGGTAAGTAACAGCCTACCAAAGAAATCTAAAAGTAATCAAATGTAAATGAACACTGCATAGTTTTCACTGTATGTATTGATAGATTAATGCTTATTAAAGCTATAACGTTATTCAGATTAAGAGCTGTGTGATTTTTTTTCTCTGCATTTTGTTGATACATAAAAATTGATTAACCAAACGCCAGTCTGTCACTTTAAGACAATATGTTGACACACATCGGATTTTCTCCCAACTTTTCTCGTCCACTTAAGACATAAACTGTGTTTAAGTAAATACTCTCCAAGCTGACCATTTTGACATATTTTGTGTGTATTTGATCATTTGGACGCGCCAGAAGCTCAAAGTGCACATTTATTGCGCACATTTCAGCCTGGGGAACAGCATCTCTTGTGCGGATTGTTTTTTTATCAAACATTTCCCACAATTTAGCAACAGTAAAGACGGCATTTTAGAACAACCACCGATTGTGCTGATTCTGACTTTAAGTTTGGGTTTTAGGGAGGAACGAATGCGCTCGGCTGTAAAGAGAAAGAAGTTGTGCTAGAAGAAACGCATCCTCAGAAGCCAAAATCGAAATTTAAAAAAAATAAAATTAGCTTAATAAAAGAGCCATAGGCCTAAATATTTAGTTGAATGTTTAGTTCTCTCTTCTATCATAATTAAACAGGGCTTTCATGTTGCATGTGCTGAAGCTCGGTGAATCTTGCTTCTGAATTGCAAATAGCAAAAATGCATCATAGACAACAGCTGGGATTTGCAAGATAACGTATATATAGCAACAATAAAATGTGTGTTTTCTTAATTTCTCCAGTACCGATAGCAGAATTGTTAACAACAGAGCTTATCGATACTCCCGTCTTTCATAATTTAGCCCTGGGACAGATTAAATACTGGGTTTCAGTACCCATCCCTACCAACAACACACTTCGCCTTTATATTTCCTCACTTATTTTCATTGTGTATCCTAAAAATAAGTCTGCTTTTACTTGGAAGTAGCTGAGCGTGATTTTATTCACAAATCATGGAAAGTCAGACAGGACTTGGTCTCCAAAGTCAATCCTGGAAATAAATCCCCTGACTATACCACCGGCTCTCAGCAGGAAGACCTCAGCTGCATAAAAAAGGGCCGGAAAACAAATGTTTAAACACTAATCGGTGTTTGGAGGGCATACTGCATTAGGATAGCTAAATTATTTATGACATTACATAGCCTCCTTTACTAGTAATTAGCATCCACACTAAATAAACAAAGTGCTTTACAGTGCATTAGTGGCACTAAATCATATTCAGGAGTGTGCAGGGTTGTTGATCATTTATCTTGCCATTCTTGAGGTATTGGTGACTAAATGTGTTTGGCTAGCTAACAGTGCCTAAAATATTGAAGTGCTCTTGAAAGTCAGCATCATCCATGTCTAAAAGAAACAACTTTACACAAGGATGAAAAGATAAATAGTTGCCATACCATATATATTAAAAAAACAAATATACACATTAAAACCCATACCAAAACAAATTAAAAAAAAACAAATATACACAAGGATGAAAAGATAAATAGTTGTATTTTGTATAAAAATAGTATTGTACTTTACGTCCACACATGTAGCAGAATGAAAATAGTTGGTCTTCGTGGATTGTAACACATTAAAAGGCTTAAATGTCATTTTTTTGAGCAACTGAATCCTTGCTGAAATGCTAACTTGATTTAAAAATTACTTTAAACCCGTACATTAAGTAGGGGCCAAATTCAAAATCATACGATATACACTATTTCGTCCCTCGATATATATATATTATGCGCATCTATATATACTATTCGTTCCCTAATATATATTAAAAAAAAACCACACGACTTATTAAACCGAGAAAACAATTGATTGCACAATAAAAGGCAAATAATTAAAAAACAAATAAACAGAATACAAAAATTCCAAAATAAAAAAAAAAAAATACCTACAAAACAGAACAAAAGAAAGATAACTAACAAAAAAAATACATCTCTGTCAATAATGTACCTTCCAAACAAGAACACTTAATTGCCATTAACTGAGCAAATGAGATATATCTCTGTCAATAATGGTGCCATTTCAACTTTTAAGAAGGTGAAACAAGTAAAAGAACAATCGAAGACAATGTCTTCATTCATGCCCAAAAAGTGTCTCCAACAAACACGACTCTAGTACATTTGAAGCCTCCCAACAAACTAAGACAGAAACCTGAAGGATGCACCTCGAAAATGTAAATAACTCCTTTATGAGCCAATATCGTTCAACAGAGGGTGGCAAATACTTCCAGGCAGGACTTCTGGAGCACATGTTCAGTTATAAAAAGACAAGAAGAACAGATGGTTTGACAGAGAAGTGAAGGAGGTCTTAGACGTGAAACTAGAACAGTCGTCAGCAACTCACAACGCTGTTTTCCCAATTCACACAGCAATCAAGATTCACACCATTCCCCGAGGTTACATATCAGAGAACATCCACTGTCCTTCAAACTGATGAAGCCATTCAGATGTAAAAACAACCAGATGGTCCTAAATAAATTCTAACTAGATATAGTGATAAATGCAGAACATAGCTAAGCACTAAACTAGATTACTGTTTGAAACGTCCTGTTTTAAACCAACAAACCAATGCCAAAATCATGCAGTTGACCACCATGTTTAGTGAATCGCATGAAAGCGCAAATGAAACAGCCCACCTCTTCAGGGAAACGCTATTTGACAAAGCTCATTTACCGCTTGTATTTTATACTTAGACTTTCAGTGAGGTGTTTCAAAGAGATCCTTGGAGCATATGACAACAGGGTCTATAAGAATGACCCAATCTCAGTGAAGCAGGACTACATCAGAAGCCATTGATGCATGCCAGGCTTACAACTTGAAACTTATGCAAATCTATTTTCCTTCTGAATGCATGACATCAAAAGCATGATGGGATATATGAATCATAAAATAAATAAATTACACTGAGCTTAAACCTCAAAACACCAGTGATAAGCTTCAGTGGACTGGATCCTCTTCTCCACCTAGTCAGAACATCTTTTGAAGCTAAAATATCTCTTAAAATGGTGTAACACATACATTATCAAATATTTAGACAAACGTATTCCTTATTATTACTTAAGTTTTCCAAATTTTAGAACAATACTGAAAGCCATAATAATATGATGACCAAAAGTTGTAAAATTGTATAATTTAGCTTCTGAAATCTCTCAGCCGACTTCACGAAGTGCATCTTGAGATATTTTTGAAACAGCATTGAAGGAATTCACATGTATGCTGGGGACAGTCCAATGTATCCATTATAAATAAATAAATACTAAGAAGAAATAATATAAAAATATAATTTTTATTGGGGGGGGGGTTGTTTTTTAACACATTTTCTAAGCATTACCTCTATAGTTATGGTTATGTTAATAAGCAAATTCAATCATGCATGTCTAAACGTTTATACTGGAAATGTATCACAGTGCCTACTGAATAACATAGCAAAGCATATCCTACATCCGAGCGATGATTGAAAACAGATAATTGCAAATATCGTAAAAAAGGTTTTGCATACATAACATTATTGTTAGGAAACATTGCTAGGAAATCAAATCACACACTCTGTCCTTGCACTCTTCATTCATCTCTCATAAAACTTCCAGCCAATGAAGACAAAGCTCTCCAGCAAGCATGCAAGCAGGGAAACACGCTTGAGTAGGCAGTCCCTGAACAGGACAAAATCTTTCAAAATGGCTGCCTCAGTCCGGAAGATAATTATAGGAGATTTACAGCTGCGGGGATGAGGGACGGGACTTGTGGTGGGCAGTAACCCTTGCCTAAAATTGCTGTGGCTGTTTTACTGACAGCTACTAAACAAGTTAATAAAGCTAGATGTAATATGTCTAGACAGGGCCTGAAAATGCTGGACTATCTGTTTTGATTTATTGTATTTTTTGTGCAAACAGGCACTAAGAAAGACAATAATGGATGAGGTGGAGTCTAATTCATATAGAGTCTAATTCATATAACTTCACCTCATACTGCTGGAGATATTATTTCACATATATAGAGGCCCATTTTAAACGAAAATGCACATACTGTAGAATCTGTAGTAGAAATATCGGCCACAATCCATTGCCTGTTGCTTCCAATTACCTCTCTAGGACAAATCTGCTAAAACCACTGGTCTAGAATCAGTTTTCCAAAGCCAAATAGAAACAATTACTAGAAGCAAAGTCATATGGAAAAATCTGCCTTCCTTTAGTCATCATACTGTTCACTTTTCATGAATAAAACATACATGCTTAAATTGTACCTAAAAGATTACCTGTTACTATGGTATTATTTCAATACCAGTGGTGCTTAGGTTGCTTACACATCATGCTTTGCATTTTATAATATAATATAATATAATATAATATAATATAATATAATAGCACAGATGCACAGCAACAAAACATAGCTTTAACATGAAAATCTGTTTGAAAACCACATTGAAAATCTGCCTTTCTTCTCTCTCGCACTCATATCTCTCTCACGCACACATATCTCATCAAACACCACCTGTCTGCAACAAAATCCAGACACCCAGGCAATACTCTGCAGACTTGCTTAAATGCAAGTCCTTAGTTCTGCTTAACTTAAGCATTTAAGGACAAGGTTATTTTTTGCCTATGTGCCTCTGTCTACAAAATCGACTAGATGGATCTCTGAATTATTGAAATGTGAAGTATTATAAAGTCTCCTATCTTGCCAATCCAAAAACACAGACAGCACTGCAGCCAAGATTCTCTAGCCAACAACCTGCTCTACAAGCAAATCATTTCATCGGAAAAAAATATACCGACAGTGCAGAAAGATACTGCATTAAAGGCATATTTGCAGACTTTGCCCAGCAGTCGATTTAACTAAGGCAATTTAGAAAGAAACTCCCAAAGGTGAATGGTTATTTACACTGAACATGTGGATTACATTCCAACTCAATGGAGAGATCCTATTGTGCTTGATCTCTCTGACAAACAGGTGGTTAACACTCTGAACAGGTGTTTTCTGTAAACCTTTAATTATCTCTGCTCAAAAGACTAAGCTGGTTTGCTGGTTTAAGAGGGTCTTCCCAAGCTGAAAAGTGCCAAAACCCATGTTAAACCAGCCTGATCAACTGGCTTAGAATGCGTTAAGGCTATGTTTTCAGCAGGGATGATAATTTCAGGACAGGTTGGGCAAATGCTCATTATAAACCCTATAGACTCGAAACTACATGTGCATGCCTTCACAGTGACAACAACTGAAGTTGACAAGAACCCTGAAAGCTTAACAAGTCAGCATGGACTAGATAACTGAATAGCATTATGGCAAAGAAGTACAGGATGTTGCGGACTTACACTGCTGTTTTTTCCAGTCCAGTACACGACTGCGTGGTTGTGCGCGGAGTCTCCAGCCAGAGCAAAAGTGCTGCTGGTCAGTTTGGGTTCGTCTGGTCTGGAATCGTGCTCATCGTCCCTGTTCCAGCGAACTTCGGCGCGTTTACTCTGTCCGTCCACCCGCAGACCGGAGGTCTTTCTCTGCTCCTCCGAGCGGGCATCAGCGCTCTGCAGAAACTCAGGCACGCTTCTTTTGACTCTCCCTAATGCGGCGTCCTCGGGTTCCAATTCGGATTCACTTTTCACATATTCATCCGAAAACAATTCTTCGTCTAAAGCGGACTCGGTGAAGTTCCCCAAAGGCGCGCGGGAGTTTATCTCCTCTGCGTTTCTTTCCAGTTCCGGCGCGATCCCTGGAAAACCATCCACCTCTCGTGCAGTGGGTACTCCAATATTCGGGTAAAGAACTGTGATCAGCTTGGGTTTCTTTTGATCCTCTCTCGGATATTTCCCAGAATCAGGCGGGTCACGCAGATGCTCATCCCCTGCGTAGTTCACTTGCATTGGCGACATACATGGCGCGCAACTTATATCTGCCTTTACATTTGGAAAAACATACCAGGAGGAAAGAATTAGCCAGGTAGAAAGAGTAAAGTGGGAGCCAGGGAATACAACCAGACGGGTCTCCATCGTTAGAAGAGATTTTGGGGAATGCTTCTCCCCTCCCACAGACTCTCAGACGCGCGGAAGCAACTCCAGCGAAGTGTCGGGTTTTAAAGAAGTGCTCCTCAGCTACACCGCTCACGTTCAGGGATGTGATGATGGAGTAAGGCAGCACATAGGGGAGGTACTGAATCCAAGCCAAGCCGCTGCTGCGTCTAGAGGGAGAGAGAGAGAGAGAGAGAGAGAGAGGGAGAGAGAGAGAGAGAGACTTGGGCATAACGACATCGTGCGTGTTACTACTGAAAGTCTTTTAATTTTATATCTAGCGAATTGCATTAAAATTAATACCTATTCAAGACATAAAAGCATTTTACTGTTTATGCTCAAATAAATCGGATCTTCCTTGGTTACCACGTTTCTAATTTACCTAAATATGCAGCATTCATAAGTTGTCTTTGTAGAAACCATAAAATACAATTATAATAATAGTTATAATAAATTTATCCGTCATATAGCCTTTAGGTAGGCTATAAAATGTATAATCTGATATGATATAGCTCTTTTCCATGCATTGAAAATAAATGGTAATTGAAAATGTCAAGCCTCAAAAATGAAGAAAAAAAAAAACCTTAAAAGCATCATAAAATTAGTCCAAACGACTCAAGTCTTTTTAAGTCATAGCAAATATGTCATTGAATGAATCGTAACTCTCACGAACCATTAGCTGGAGGTGGGTCTTTTTCAATCTTTTGGTTCGACGGGAATTGTTTTGTTATGAGAACTGACTCGGTTCTCAAACTCAACTCACTAATTCAGTGATTCATTCGCAGCGGTTAACGCCTCACTAATGTAGAGGATTATCAGGCAATTATTCGCTAATATATGACTTCATAAGGCTTGACACTTAGCCTACCCTACCACATAACTCATAATACTTTTATGGTGATTTTGCATCGTTTTTGAAGCTTGACATCTCCCAGTTATTGACGATGTCTCCTAACAGGACTGACTTTTCTGACTACAAAAGAAGTCATACGGATTTGGAAAGAGGTTAGGGTAAATGAAAACAGAATTTTAATTTTTAGAGTGAACTATTCCTTTAAGAGGACTCTTTGCATAGCTCATAATAGTAAAATACACAAATTGACTGGATGCCTCATTTTATATCATGCTCAGTTTTATTTATTTAATTATTATGCCCAATACATATACCCGAATTTGTTGTTTCTTGTGCGTATCCCTAAGAAGGGACAGGACAGATCTTGTTTGGCACGTGCACGCGCGCAGCAGTGGCATTTATTTCTTCTGTCATCCATGCGTGCGAGGATGCTGTGGCCAGACAAGGCGCTCTATGTTGACAGGGACAAAACTGCAGGAGCTCAGCATGGATAACCAACAGGCCTCACACATCAGCGCACATGGGCTGCAGCAATAGGATACCTTTCTTTAGCAGAGAAAGGAGGAGTTTAAGATGATCACATTCTGTTTAATGTTGTCTGTGTGTGTTGGTCCGGTTTTGCTTTTACTGTATTTTGGAGATCATATATTGCAAGGATAGTCAAACCAGAAAACACCTACACAGATGAGATCTGAAATCTGTACTGAATGTTAAAAAATGGTACAGAAAATCTAAAAAGATTTCATGAGGGTTAGGTTACTTAGATGAAGTTAGGAGATATCACAGTAAAAATATAATTAGCTTTGTACCAAAACAGTATAAAGTATAAAACGAAAAGTTCCCATGATAGAAAACCAGAAGTTTGCAAGTGCATGTTAGTTTACAGTTACAAAAAGTATGCTAAATCCCCCTTTATGGGGTGCTGTGAAGGGTGAAATTGATTCATAAAAAATAAATATTTCATATTTTCACAAAGCATTTTGTTATCCTGAAAATGCATTAAATGCAATAAATTGCTTTAATTTGGCATTACCAGTCAGGAAAAATCCTAAAATATAGTGTATTTCTGTGCTCTTCTCCAGCCCGGGGGGAACAAAGGAGATTGTAATGATAACAGCTAAGCGCTTACGATACACATTCGCTCAAATTAGAAGGAAGATGGATTTTTGCCCTCTCCCGCTGTCTCGACACTAACCCCTACTGGTTACATTATGCTGCAGATTACAGCTGGGCTGAGGTGGCAGAGTACTTGCAGGCAGGTGTCGGAAATGCGATTAATACGGATCTGAAATGATATTTGAGTAGATAAGATTTTAATCTCAGGCAATTAAGCACAAGAGAGTATATTCTGAAATTGACTGTATACGCATAAATGCATCTTTATTTGCATACTGGTTTTCTTGCATGCACAAAATTGGAAAAGTAGGAAAAACAATGACGAACAATGGCTATGTATTTCAAGAAATAAATGTGCGATGCAACAAATGTGCATTCATCAGAAAATGGCACATTTATTTTGCTGACTGCTAGCTTTCCTCTTAAATTCGAAATCCGTAAACCCTCACTAGTGACCTTTTCGCATGATCTAGACTTCCCAATATAAAAGATTTACAGCCCAGGCTATTGATGGCTCAAACATGTGGTTGATACCTCTAGTAAAATGGCAGTTCACACAAGAAATCACTGTTTTTCAACACAACTGTTCTCTCGTCATGATTACAAGCTGCAAAGGTCCCATTTTTAAAATATACTGCGCTCAGACTGAGCAATAACTTCCTCTGCCATGTTGGATCATTCCCTGAAAATAAAGACTTGCCTGTCTCCAAACAACAATCAAGGCCTCTTCAGGACATTCAGCTGGTCTTGTTTCTACAATCTCAGTTGGCTGTCGAACAGTCGGATTGTGTATTTTGCCACCCAAAGCTGCTTTTAAAGCTCCATTAAAATGTAGTACCAAAACACATTTAGTCAGGTTTCTCTTTGTTAATATAATTGTCACACTGTGCATTAGCAGTGGTAGCTTTGACAGGTAAAATCTAACTGTATGTGTTCAGCGCTGCTTAGGAGCACTTAGGTTTTAGATTGTAAGATTAAGATAGAATATTTAGCTCATGCTGGGTAATAATGCTTTTTTTCGTTTTCATGAGGGAGTGTTTGACAGTCTGAGCAGAATTTTAATGGCCAAGATGCTCTAAAGAAGAATAAAAACACCTTTGGAAAGAGTCACACCCCTTTGGTCCTTCTCAGCCTATATGCCCAAATATTTTCACGAATCTTCAGAACTTCATTAAGCAGTGAGCAGAGAGAAGCTCATTCTTCCACCTCCTGTGCCCTTGATGAATTTTATGCAAAACTTTTTTACATTTAAAGTCCCAAATCGTGCAAAGATTTAATGCCACTTCACATTGTACCATGTGGGATGGGTCTAAGCTATTGGATTCTCCCACACTTAAGTGACTAGGTTGTGTTGTTTTTATATAAATATTTGATATAAGCCAAAAACAAGTTCTGTTTGTTATGTTCTTGCAGATCTTTATCACATCACACGCCAAAGACTGAAAAGATGTTATTCTTTACCAGACTGCCCCGCTTTCTCACAAATTCATGCATCACTTACAACTAAACAGCCTGTACATAAATGATGTGTGCTCATGCGGTTTTATCTCCCTCATTCCTTCCTAATTAAACTGTAAAATGTCTTGCACCTAGACAAGGCAAAGCTAAAAAGCCGCTAATAAATTCTCAATGGATTCCTCATGCTCCTCACAGATTTTTACCAATGATTTGCACCAACTTCATTTACAATGTGGTTTATGGATTGAATATTTTCAATAAGATAAGAGGGCAATGTTCTGCTGAACACATAAAATATGCATGCTGTTATTATTCTCAGTTGTATAAATTGAACTCTTAAGGACTAATAGGTGATTTGTTGAAACTGCCCTTTAAAACTAATATGAGAATTTAGTTAGTTTTTTTTTTCTTTGTTTTTCTTTTTTTCTTTTTTTTAAACCCCTCTGGCCAGCCATTACCTGCATCACAACTCTGGACAGCAAGGAGAATGCAATGCTAAATACAAAAACATAAACTGCATCTGACATTACTTGGCAAAATAATAGGCTTATCAGTTTAGAAAATGTAGGAGGAAACACCTCACATATCTTCTGTTGTCAAAGGCGATTTGTCCAATCAAACTCTAAGGTACTTTGGCACAGATTCATCCACTTGGTGCCAGCAGAATGTGGTAAGTGCCAACATGAGCAGGTTGCTCATACCCTCAAACTTCAAAAAAAAAAAAAAAAAAAAAAAATCAATCATTCATTTGACATTTGCCCATTTTAGTAAAAAAAATAATAATAAAAAATAAAAGTAAAAATATATAAATAATTAATTTTGATGGGAAAAAAAACTCATACATTGTATAAAACAAGTTTTGGCTTACTACAACAAACATTTCTATAATTTGTCATATAAACTAACTGTTTATTTACAATGCCGTTAAAATATTTTGACCCTCTCTACAACATTTTTCAAAAGAACCATTTTAATTCAGTTTAAAGAGCACGCTTTTGAATCAACGTATATCTAATCTCTGTTTGCCCGGGGAACACAGCTGGTGAGCTCCTCAGGGTTGCATTTCTCCAGGGCCATTTTGGAAGCATTGGCATGTCAAAATGTATCTCCATCCAGTCAATGTAGCCTGAGGGAACAAAGCCTGATCGAGAGCTGTAATCAGAACACAGCTGGAGAAAAAGAATTACAAATTGGAGACTTTTCTTTTAACATACCCATCACAACCAAGAGGGAGATTATAGAATTACAGATAGGAGTAAACAAGATCAAAATAAAAGCTAGACTCTGAGAAAGACTTGTGGAGGAGTTCTATAGAGAGAATAAAAAGATTGCAACAAATATAACTTTGACATTTTGATGTTATTATGCTTCACAGGTTACAGTTAAGAGATTGTCTTTCACTTTCAGAAAATAAGGCCTTGCTTATCATTTATGTACTTAAGCTAAGACTGCATTTATTTCCTCACAATTACTGTAAAAACAGTAATACAGATAAATATTTACAATTATATTTCATTTAAAAATGTTTTGAGAACTGTTTATTATTATTATTACATTTTTGGATATAGCTAATATAATATATATTATATATTGTTTTTTTTCTGTGATAGTAAAGCAAAATTATCAGCAATTTCTCTTGGCTTCAATGTCACATGATCCTTCAGAAATCATTATAATATGTTGATTTGGTGCTCTAGGAATATTTTATTATTACCCATGTTAAAAACAGCTTTGCTGCTTAATAATTTTGTGGAAACCATGATCCATTCAACATTCTTTGATGAAAAGAAAAGTCAAAAGGTCTGAATTATTTTCTTGTTGTTGTTGTTTTAATATACATATGAGAGAGAGAGAGAGAGAGAGAGAGAGAGAGAGAGAGAGAGAGAGAGAGAGAGAGAGACTTAGTGAAGTAACATATTTCTGTCCATTAAATCATTTTTCACATTTTTATATTAAATAGTGCAACATCATTACACATTATTATTATAGTTTCTGAAGTCTACTTATCATAAATTATGAAAGATTATGACATTTATTTAAAAAGACATGGTTTGTTAAAACTTTATCCTTCAATCTAAGGCATTTCTGAAACCTTCCTCACTTGCATAGAGTTGTCAGTTGAGCCGTCAATACAAATCTACAGCTGGCCAATTGCTTGTTAATGGAATCGACAGCTCAATCAAGGCATCATTGGGCACTGCCAACCCAACCTTGACAGGGGACGCCTCTCATATTCAGTTAAGTAGTCCTTAAATGGGGAAAGAGTCTAAATGTCCAAATGTGCTTTGCAAAAGCCCAGGCAGAAGTCACTTGGCTCTAATCTTTGACCAGACGTCCTTCTAACACAATTCCAACTGTAACAATCATAAGGTAAACCGCGTAACCGTTCTTAATTCAGCACTATAAGGTAACTCCTAACTACAGCTCTTACCCAAGATTTCTTCCTCTGTTCGGAAAGTTATTTCATTACTTTGTGGATTTGGAGGATGCTTTCTACCCTCAGGCGAAGTTGTGTGGGTTGTTTTGAGTCCCTGTCTTAATTTCCCTGTATGTTTGAAAGAAGAGTTTCGCTCTTGACATATCCGACTCTAGCGTGAGTTTCTTCTGTTGCTTATAAAATGCAGTTTTACTCACATTCGCTCTCTGTGGAAAACCAGAATATAAGAAAATAATATTTTGAGGCAATCTTTAGGGTGTCTGTAGGGCGTTTTGCACTGGAAACCAAGTATACATTACTTAACTGACAGGGTGATTCACAAGTTAGAAAGACAGTAGGCCTATATTACAAAATCCTTGAGGCCAAAATAATATTATCTGATGGAATACTCACTGATTTCTCTGACTGGTAGGGTGCTGTTGTACATATTGAGAAACTTTTTTTCCTAAGCACTCAAAAGAAGGTCATGATTTCCTGGGTTCTCAGAATTAGCAGCTCATGAATTAAATAGATTTGCGCTGAAAAGCCATTCCCATCAATGTCACAAAGGTCTTTTGTCATTTTATTTAATGGCTTTGTTTGTTTTAACAACAATTTGCCTTTCTCGCCCTTGTGGCAGGATTTGCAAACACATCTGAGGTCATCATATAACATCAGTGTAAGTGATTACAGTAATAGTCACACTACAACTGCCATTCACACCGTCAGCTGCATGCTAGTTCTCATTAAAATCTTATAAAAATCTTTCAAAATGACATTATGATTACACAGCAACATGGAAAGGGGGAAAAGCCAACGATTACCATGTTATTTGCTGGTTATGGCTGGATCCATTCAGCACTGCTGTGTTGCTAACAGGCTTATTTGCTAGTAGCAAGCTGGGGAATACACACTGAGGAAAGGATATCCCCCAACTTCCCCCTAGGGCCCTCTCGATGTAATGCGAAACTTATTTGATCAGCCTGTCTGAATCAGGATGAGCTATTCTGTGCCAGGATTTGAGCTACATGTGAACCGCTCCCTTAATACACAGAAACTGTGCTGAAATAGACCCACAGAGGGGGAAAACAGCACCCATTACACTTATCATAGGGAGCTGACACAATTCACAGAGCCCAAGATGCACCTTGATGTTCGACAAAGTCACTGATAACATTTTAAGAGAAAAGTTGAGTTTCTAATGAAAGTTTTGGAAATGAATTCAGCCTTTCTTGATTAATTTGTAATTGAACATCAATCAAATTTCAGTTTGCTAGAGGCAAAATGCCTACAAATTCTACATAATAAATATAAAAAATAAAAAACAAAAAAAGGCCTTTGAAGACAAAATATAATGCATTAAAATGATCATAAATAACATTCTGCATTGTCGCATCCGTAGCTTGCATTTTGAAAATTAATAAAATAAAAAATTGGATCGTCCGTCATTTCAATCCATATTTTTTTGATAGGAAATAAATACAATACGAATACGAAACCAATCTTTCCAGTAGAAAAATAATCCATTCTGCATTGTTGGCATCCATGTAGCTTTAATCATTTTGATTTTTTAGGAATAAGGACCTATCGACGAATACCCTCCCCTCGAACACAGATGAAATGGCCTAAATATCACTTGCAGTAACTGGTAATCGGACATCTATAGGTTTGGTTTATTGTTTATGATACAAAAATGTAAAAGCTTGTCTCTGTATTTCACTTTTTATATCATGCGCAATAATGTTTATCCTAAACCCAAACAAAAGTGAGCAAAATAACCCTTAGCATTCCCCCCATCGAACACAGAAAAGCCAACATTCATGGCAGGTTGAGTATCAGTTGTTACATTTTCACCTGCTCAAAAAAAGCGTTAATGACATCTTGTTAGGGTTTCATTGGTTTGATAGTAACTTTTATGCTCCATGCTACAAAAAATCTAAAAACACTGTGATCTCAGGTATCATGAGAGGATGGGTAATGGAATCTATCTTATTCCATTTCCTAAACCCAAACAAAAGCAAGCAAAATATCTGTGACATGAGTCTACTCCCATTTGCACTGTGATCTGTATTTTTACATATTTATTTTTAAATCTTTTATCTATCCCTCCATAGCATACTTAAGTCCCACTTGAATGATGGTCCTTCTGTATCCACAATTGATCAAAAACATCTCGGGGCAAGGTTTTCACGCTGACAGCTGTCAGCAACTCCGTTTGTATGTCCAAGGGAGCTACAATAATGGACTCAAAATAATTCTGTAAAGCTGTATTTAAAAAAGAAAAGCATTTATCATTCTTAAATAAACTATTCCTTAAACTCAATTAAACATATTTTGTATTCTAGGTCTCTGTAAACATATTTTAGTAAAAGTACATTATGTTTAATTTTGTCTCATATTATTGAAAAATGACTGCTTTTTACTGTCTTCCTTAGCATAATAGCATCACAAATCAAACCTACTGGCCTAAAACTAGAGCTTCCCAGTCTATATTTTTCATCACAAGGTGGGAGATGAATGTAACAATGTACAGTAACATCTAGCAGGAGGTACATGATAATATCCTATAACGATGTTAAACTCTGTGTCATAAAAACCAGGTGATTTCTCTGTATTGAGGAGCTGTATGAGAATTATGAAATTTATCCATTTATCTGCAATTGTTGATGATAATCCAAGCACATTAAATCCACTTAGGCATGCTGAAAGGTACTCAGGGTTAGTGCATTTGACTGGTAAAAGTAAGAATAACACTATAAAGGCATTCATGTCTGTGAGCACCTGACCACCCTCGTCTCTAATTGCAGAAATAGTGCATTCCGATTCATCATACTTCAATCACAGAGCCAGAAGCCTTGCCTTGCTTTTCTCTATCCACATAAAAATGCCAGAGATGGAATGCTATTTGCCTTTCAATGCAATAAGCAAGGTAGCTATTTCCTTTGAGAGATCAACAACGTGGCTGCTATATTCCAGCAACTTTATTTCAAGATCAGTGTTAGATTATATTATGCTCTCTGCCAGATGTTTCTGTGAGTTTTCCTCTCTTCAATCCATCCTCCCTTCTGTGCTCTCTCTCTCTCTCTCTACTCTGTCTTACCTCTCTCTATCTCAATCTATACACACATGCGCACACATGTATATTTCCTCATGAGTTCAGATGTTCAGACCAGGATGGGGGCTATAGGCCCGAAGGTTATTGAATTCGGTCTGTCCTTCTGCTCAGAGTTGAGGTATCCTTGGCCAAGTGTATGCCTAATATGTCCAGAACTTCCTGGCCATACTTCCATTTTATATAACATACAGATATAATCTAGATTCTATGGGCTCTAGAGGCAGCAGGAAAGAAAACCCATTATTTGCTAGACATTCCTATGTGATGTAGTCTACAGTGCTTATTGGATAAACCATTACATCAACCCTTGCAATGCAACTATTTAATGTGTGAATGTAATAATAAACGGGGAAGAAGTTTGTTAGCAGAATAAAAGGCTTCATGTTCATTTACTTCTTTCCATGAGCTCATGCAAGGACTGAGAATGGTCGGACGACATCGAAAGATAAAGACAGAATTATGTGTTATTTATATGGAAGATATGGAAGGATGGGACAAAATGCAACACAGTTCCCGCTAATAAAGCACTTTGCAGTTTCTAATAATGGTTCTGGGCATTATGATCTCCAGTATTCAGTGTTTTCTTGGTGAGCAAAGCAGTGTTAAACTTCCACCTCTCTGTCTGGTGGCTGTCATTAAGACATATAGGCCCTATGCAGAAAAAAATTAGAAATTAATTAAAAAGAAAGTAAGATGGGCATAATCTCTGCCTGAACACAAGGGGATATTAAGAAGGGTCATATGAATTTGTAATCATTTCTGAATTGAGATTTATGATGAGCAGAATAAAAGCTGCACCACCTGACATTAAGGCTTTAGCACAAGCATAAGTCACATTAATAAAAGACATCAATGAAGAGTGACTCCATCTTCTCAGTCTGAGTTACTGATTGTCTACTGCTACACAAATTAAGATATGTGTAAAATGTTGGAGATGATTGGATTCAGCATAATTATTTAAACATAGGTATGGATGGAAAATAATCTGTGAGTAATACATAATGATTTTTTTATTGAATCTTTTTATTAAACCCAACAGTCATATATGTACAGCAGATTATATATTATGGAAATGTGAAGATATTGGTGGTTTTGAAATACAAACATGTCATTCTTTGTCAAAAAATAAATAAAATAAAAATAAATAAATAATAATAATTATATTATAAAATTACACAAACACACACACATACATACATACATACATACATATACAACAACTATTTACAACAAGAACAGTTTCTTGCGCAGCAAAACAGCATATATGTGGCTTAAAAGTGCAAATAATTTTTAAAACCACTTTTCTTTTTTTTTTAAATACGGCTTTCCATAACATTATTTTTAATAATTTAACAAGAAGTCTTTAATTATTTGTTTCACATCTTTCAACAGCAATAAAACAGCTAGCATTTAAGGAAATGCTTTCTTTTTTCAGAAAAATATTATTTGATATACTTTTTGTTCTCTCTGCACTCTTTATGTGCATCATGTAGAAAAAAAAAATAAGAATGGAGTAAAGCATGACTGATTTATCATATGTTATTACATTTTTGTGTTAATAGCGTCACACCATATGACTCTGGGTACTTCAGAGGCACTAAGCGCATGGAAGTTTGTTTCCATCAGTGTTTAAATTACAGTGGTTGTTACTTTTTCATTCCTGCGATTTTAACTTCGAGAACCCCATTTGGCAGAGTGAATGTCAAGCTACTGCTTTTACTGTCTTATAAAAACAAGTACCAAACTGTCATCAGAACACATGATGTGCACTTAAAGACAACTTCTTTATCGCTCTAAGAGAAATATTCATCATCACAGCCTTCATTCTTCATTTGTCTTAGTTTTACTTACAAGCACACGCAAAAGAAAAGAAAAGAGAGGGGGTGTTATTTTGCAATTTTGAATTATTTATGCCACGTTTTCCTTTGTTTCTGAGAAAGCGCCAATGACAAAGGGCTTCTTTTTTGCTTAAGGAGGAAAAGATGCTTGAAAACCTGCCCTCTTCTTCAGCCAAACATATAGTAAAAATCAAGTGAAGCTAAAGAAATGTACAAACAGCCTTGATCAACCTCCCCCCCCCCCCCCCCCCCCCTCCTCCGCGTCTTCATCCCCAAAGTCCCTAACAGATGCTTTGGGAAATAAAACCAAAACTAAAACCAATCCATGTGTGCTGCAGATGTCAGCTCACAGCTTTCAAAAAGACAGTGCTGTCTAAAGCCAAACACCTCTGAAAGCTAAACCTCCATAAGTGTGTGATATATACACTGAGACCACAAGCTGTTAGCCCAGCAGAGAAGAGCCTTGTAATATTTATGAAGTTTGTGGCTGAGAAAAAATGTCTCTATAATGCTCACAAAGGCTGCATTTATTTGATCAAAATACAATCCAAACAGTACTGTTGTGAAATATTATTACAATTTAAAATAAATATTGTCTATTTGGATAGATTGTAAAATGTGATTGTTTCACTTGATGCAAAGCTGATTTTTCAGCATCTTTACTCCAGTCTTCAGTATCACATGATCCTTAGGAAATTATACTCTAATATGCTGATTTGATGCTCAATTATTATTGGTTCTATTATTACCAATGTTGAAAATTGTTTTTGCTGTTTAAATATTTTGTGGAAACTGTGAACAATTTTCTTTAATAAATTACCCCAAAAATCTTAATAATATTTAAAATATAAATTTAAAATCTAAATCATCAAATACTAACCCCAAAACTTTGAATACTAGTGTACGTAGAATGGTAATTTCTTAAGCAGCAAATCAGCATAATGATTTCTGAAGGATCATGTGAAACTGAAGATTGGAGTAATAATGCTGAAAATTCAGCTTTGCATCACAGGAATAATTTTTTTTTTTAAGTATATTCAAATAGAAAACTATTATTTTATTAAGTTGTAATATTTCGTATTACTGTTCTGTTAGCAGGCTTGATGAAATTCTTTCAAAAACATTAAAAATAGTAATGTTTCCAAACTATATATATATATATAGATATATTATAGATATATAGATATATATATACTGTAATCGTATTTTACAATATTATTGATTTACTGTATTTTTGATTAAATAAATGCAGCATTGGTGAACATAAGTGACATTTAAAAAAAAAAAAACAAAAAAAAAACTTATTCATCACAATCTTTTAACCTACAATGTAGACTGAGATATTGTACTAGCATGACGTCCTGCAGTGGGTGTTTGAAAATAAGAGGAGAAACAGAGTGGAGCATTTATGAAATTCAATGATATTCCAGCATAAATATTAATGTCACTGTATATGCAGGCCTGCTTTGAATCTGAACTGTTTTCGTTGACCTCTGCCTTTTTAAACTCATGCCTTAAATTATACTTTTATTTCCTGCTTATTTCAAGCAGGAACCTAATCAATGAGAACGGGTTTAGTAAAAAATGTCCACATGTCTCTGAAACTGTATTCCCTCCAGCGTTATTCAAATCTAGTACTCCATTTGAAATAAGTGGAGTGCAAAGTGCATTTGCAATCATTTGGTTCAGCCTTTAACACCATATATTTAATTCAAGTTTAAACATATTAATGAGTAATTTGCTTAACCCTACAGTATTTGTCTACACTATAGTTCATTCAACTGCTCACAACTTTACAGAGAAGTTGCTTCTACAGATCTTAATACATGGTTATTTAGTACTTAGCACATCCTCGAGGTTTGCTTGATTTGATTCATTATAGTAACTTGCACATGAAAAAAAAAAGCATTTCTTTCCTTATCTGTGATAGATAATTCACTGCTGTGGTATCAGGCTTCCTTTAAGCAATTTATGGCCTTAGCCTCTGCCTTAGCCTTTTCTGGGCATGTGGAGTCTCTATTTGTTGTTTCCACGCCAAGTTCTAAGCTATTGTCAGTGTGATAGATCCATTCGTGTTGTTTGGGGAAGTGTAGCACGTCTGAACCCAGGCTACTTTAAATTCATCACCGTTTGGACCAGCAGGAGAAATGCACTCAAATCATGTCTCAAGAATGCACTCCCAGCCACTCTAGGCATGTTTACAGGGAATATCAAAAAGAGCCTTAAACCTGTCTGTGAAGTAAGCTTACAATACTACGTGTTGAGGAAATATATGTATATTTTTTCCTTTTTTTTTTTAGATCTGCCTTTGGCATGAACTTATATGTTTATAGAAACCGCATCAAAGATCATGCAATAAAAACACTAACAACTACACAAATAGTAAAAAATTAGAGTTTAAGACTTGAGAATGCTAGGCTTGAACCCTGAAGTCAACATTGATTAAACAATTGGTAACACTTTACAATTAGTCTCATTTGTTAACATTAGTTGTCCAGCACAAATATCTAAACATTTTGAAAATGAAGATATATTTACTTTAGAAGCAAAATGACTTGAAAACACAAGTCTTGTTATCTGTAAATAAATAAATAAATATTCATACTTCCAGTCTTTTTGGCAGTGTAAAACATTTGACTTAAAAAAAAAAAAAAACTTATATTATTATGTAAGATATTACATGCTGTAGATGTACAGTTCTTTGCTAGTTCATGTTAACTAATGTAATTATCAATTATCAACAAATGAAACCATATTTTAAACTGTTACAAAATAAAAATCAAGTGGTCCTACTTACTTAAAATGTCATGTCTTGGAATTATAACTCAAATATCACAACTCTACAGACTTCATAAACTTCAAAATTCATTCAATTTATAATTTAATCATTAATAATTTAAGATGATCAAGTAGAGAATTGCAACTATGGAGAATACCCATAAGCCCTTGAATAATTTATGTATTCTTGGTCAAAGCATGGGAATTCATGGGGACATTTGATATCTATTCTTAATGTTTTTATTATTTTTCCCCTCTCTCTTTTGACTATTGTTGATGTTTTTTTTATGTATGATTATGTTTATATATATATATATATATATATATATATATATATATATATATATATATATATATAGAAAAGAAAAGAAAAGAAAAGAAAAGAAAAGAAAAGAAAAGAAAAGAAAAGAAAAGAAAAGAAAAGAAAAGAAAAGAAAAGAAAAAGAAATTGCAGTTAAGTCTATTTGCAACTATCCTATCTGCAATTTAAATGATTTATAGATACATTAGGTAACTGGATGACCAAAGCATTTCTATGGATGCATAGACAAGAAATTTCTTATTCATTTAAATAGATTTACATCCTTTATGTATGATTATCAATCATTTTACAGTGTATTTTACAGTAAATGTACAATTTCAATCATAATTGAATTTACTGGGTTGGTATAACCACCAATATTTATCCAATACATTTCTGAATAATTGTGTAATATAACTAAAAACAGATAGCTTCACGACTGCCTATTAAATGTGCCCCTTTATCCACTAAATAACAATGACTGTTTCAGCACCTGGTAAATTGCACATTTGAATCTTTACTTAACTGCAAACAGATTAAAAACAGAAGCCGAAAAACATAATCAGGGAATAATAAACAGCAGGACAATAATAAATGGGGATTAATGGCTATTTGTTGCTAATGAGACTTTTCACAATCTCAGTTGTGCTCGTACGGCAGCATGAGCTGTTCTTCTACAGATATTTCACTTCAGAACAGACTCGCTAAAAGTGATTCATTTTGACCAGCAGGCACAAAATTGGGCTGGAACTGTCCAAGGTGCTGGCCTTTCATCTGCAGTCCTCACCTCGTCTGTCTCAAGACACCCAATTTAAAGAGAATAATTTGGAGGGAAAAATAGGATCATGGAGCACTTTTGTTAAGGTAAGTGTCTCTCCAGGCAGACATTCTTAATTTGTACCCCAAAAAATGAGGCAGAGAGATCAATTAGAATGTGGAAATATAAATCCATTTAATGTATGGAGCAGGATGACCAGAATGCAAAATAAGCTACTGTGCATCGAAATGCATTTAACTCTGCATTTGAGTGAGAAATACTGAATGCCAGGAGTCTATTTTAATTTGCATTAATAATTAAACTATGTAAAATGCAGTGTGATGAGCATTTGTGTTTATCAAGCCATTAAACACACTCACTCCTTGGACATGCACATGATGTATTTAAATTTGCTTATTAAGATGTTTTACCACTCATCAACATAATCAGACACTTTACGAATAAAAAGTATCTCTACTTAGTGCACTTTCAAGGAAAAAAACACTAAATTTGGAAGAAAAGAGTGGGAGCGAGACAAGATAGTTAGACGAAATTCTGATCAAGGCATTATAGGACTTTGCATTGGATGTAGCTGGGACCATCATTACAATGTACAGAAAATGAGGAAAGACTATAAATCTAACCAATAAAATGAGTGTAATCAAAAACTTGGTGTCCATGGCTGCCCATTAGTTCTTGCCTGAAGATTCTTAAAAGTGCCAAGGGACACTTAAAATAGTGATTCTATAGTTTGACAAGACCAAAACTGAAAATTGGCCTTCAGTGGTAGTCTTGGTGGTGATAGCATCAGGTTTAGGCATGTTTTGTTGGAGCACAACAAATCACAGACTGTGTTACTATATGTCCAGAACAAGTACAACAGAAGTGACCATGAACAATTATAAAAACATTAAATTCTGATTGCATTAACAATGAATGATTAAATTATGCCGGGATTGCCTAAAATGTCCCGACTTTTGCTTTGCTTGCTTTTTGATTGCATTGCTTTGACCGTTTTCTGTAGACTTCACCTTCTCACCAACCACAAGTGGTCAGCTGTATACAATGTCTGCATGCTATTGGTCAAACTACTTTTTAGTCATTACCTTCAGCAAGTATGAAAACAATATTATAACAAAGCCAAAACCTGAATATTTTAGGTAAGTTAGAAATCCTAGCTAGGACATGTCAGAAAAAGAGGTATACGGTCACCCTACTAATACACTGTTACTAATTGTTACACCCTTTCCCCAGTCTTGTCTATACTTGATATGCATCTAATATATTCTCACATATAATCATGGCTGTATGCTATAATACATAATAAAGTGAAAAAGTAGAAGGGAAGAGAACATGTTTTCCTGGAACTGAATACAGAAAACAGTATAGTGTCATTACTGACATATCTTTTATAAAAACAACGTCAATGTTTACAGTGTTGCCTATAAAAAAAGAAACTAAAGTATAGTCTACATCACATGCCATGAAAAAAAAAATCTAAATCGTGAATACACGATATATATATATATATATATTATATAAGAATACATATATATATATATATATATATAATATATATATATATATATATATATATTTTTTTTTTTTTTTTTTTTTTTTTTTTTTTTTTTTTTTTTCAACAAGTTTCTCAAACACTGTCATTGGTCAGGCAAGCAGAAGCCCCATCTCATGTCTTGCCATTGGTTGAGCTAACGTTGTGATGTTGGGCTGGTCAGAATCCTCACAAGTTAAAACCTACTAATGGCTTACTTATATTTGTCTTTGCATATTAAGCTGAAAAAAAAGTGTATTTTAAACATTGAAAATATTTCCACGCTTCCACTATAAAGCGCACTCACCTTTGTAAAAGGATTTGATAGTGCTTCAGAAAAGAGTGAACCGTTATATAAGTAGCTGTATTTCCTGTTCTTTTAACATGGAACTTTGACCTTTTTATTTCTTGGATATAATTAGGCTAACCTTTCAGAGCCTATATTCGGACACCAACAGACTTATTAACTCTCGAGCATTGGAATGGAGACTCTCCCTCTCTCCCTCTCTCTCTCTCTCTCTCTCTCTCTCGCGCTCTCGCTCTCTTACAGGTCTGAGCCGAGTAGCCAATCTCCTGCCCAGTCAAGGAATTCATTACAGGTCAAAACAACCTAGCGCTCTTTGAAGCAGTGCCCATTACTCTTTGCTAGACATTTTAGGAGGTCTTACTTGCATGAAGGAACACAACAGCTCTTGGGAATCTCGTCAGATCTAGGTCCAGCAGAGTGGGCTTTGCCCCTTTGAACCCAGCACTGAACCAGCTTCCCTTCCCTAATTTTTCATGTTAACCACATAAAAAGAAGCATTCGAACTGAACTGGGGTCCGGTGATAAATTCTTGAAGACCTACTTCTCTAAATCCGGTTGTTGGCGTTTGGTCAGACGTAGGCGTTGAAGTGAGACTTTACAAATATCTTTGTCTGAGTCAAGAGCCAAATATGCTAATGGTTTGAGTGTCTAAAAACAGGCCATTCACGATTTAGATTAATATTGCATAGAAGAGCACTGATTTTGCGCTCGTTACGTCTCTCAAGCTAAACAGCTTTTGACTGCTGTTTATATTCTCGCTCAGCTTGTTCCAAGTGTTCGCGACAGGCCCTCACAAAACAATGGAAAGCCAAGGCTAAAGTTAGCTAAGCAAACAAGCCATCCAACGAGACCTAATTTCTATTCTAATACGTGGAAGAGATTATCAAGGTCGCACATGCTAAGCTAAAAGCTTCCCGCTCTCCCACACGCTGGCGTTTAACCATATGTAGTGAGTCATGGGTGCCCAATCTCACAGCACTCCGAAGCATAGCCCGTTTGTGTTGGTGTGCAGCCAGCCATTCTTGTTTTTTGATAACCCTTTCAAACGGATAGCGTCGTATTAATAGGCACCAAGCAGTGTGGCAGCTCAGCCATTTATATATTTATATCTGTGCACAAAAGCAAGCCGCCGTCTGTCCCTATTGATTTATAGCATTATGGGCAAAAATTGCTTTGTTTGAACCTCTTCTGACCTCGTGGCCATTCTGTGATACATCTTTAAACGCTCGCTTCCTCTGTTCACGACCTGCCGCTTATACGTTCTGCTGTCAAATCACAGTTGTTTAGCTTATCTCTACCCCTCCACGGTAAGAGGGGCTCATTTTGGAAATAAACCGAGACTTTGCGGCTACAATAGCACAAAAGCGTACATGGCTGCAATGCTAATGCAGCGATAAGAGGGGTGTTCAGATTTACAGAGGAGAGACAGATGCTGAATTTGGACATCCTTGCATATCAATGGAGATACTGCGAGCAGAGCCCAAAAATCAATGCCACTGGATTGAGATAATTACAGAAAGTATGCAAATACCAAAGTTATGGATCGAGGATCCTGTGGGAATAGATCATCCTCGTTGGGCTGGATGGGTAACAGCCTGTGTTCATTATGATTAACCTTTTAGGGTCATTCGACATTAAAGCACAGTCAGTTATGGCCTGTATGAGGTAAGCTAACAGTGCAGATGTACAACAACCTCCATTATCATTGAAACGACTGTTCTGTATTTAAGCAAGAAAGTACTGTACAACAGCATAACCATGAGGGCCTTATTGCATTCATAAAAAGGCTCATGCTTTTTAAGAATTATACAGAATAAATACATTTGTATTTTATTTATTTTTTTTAATTTTTTTTTTTTTTTTTGTATTGCATTAAATAAATGCAATTTATTATTCGCCCAAAAATGAATACTCTTTGATGTACTCACCATGTTATTCCAAACTTGTATGACTTTTACATAACATAAAAGATTATATTTTGAAGAATTAAGTCATACAGACTTGGAACAACAAAAGGGTGAATAAAAAACAGCATTTTTACATTGAGGAGATTTTTAAAATTCCTTTCTTCCACTAGAAGACATAATTGTTTCTTGTAAAATATGTTCAATGTAGTGTATTCCAAAAGTCTGAGAACACTAGTAAAAATGCTTCTATTTTGATTTTTCCTTCTATATTAACAATTTCTACTTCAAATTATATTGGTTATACTTACTGTGTTGCTCTTTTGTTTTAATGACAGCAGCATTCAAGACTGAACTCCACAAGTTTGTGTAAATCTTCCAAAAGTTTAAAAGAGCAAGAACATCTGATCTTTTGTGTTTCACATGAATAAAAGTCACAGAGATTTGCACAAAACATTTCATATTTTACACCAGAATGTTTTCTCGCATTCCATTATAGGCATGCATGCATGAACGAATAAATAAATGCACGAATGCATGAATGAACCAATGAACCAATGAATATTCGGTGTAGTTTCAGACTTTTGATTCCCATTGTGCATTGTAGTTGGATAAATGTGTTTCACATAATAGCTGTTACTCTGTGCATTTTAACACAGCTGGAATGTAATATTGACCAATCAGCATTCATGAATGAAACTACAGTATAATCATATTCATTAATTTAACCGCAATTCACAATTCAAATACTCTTGAATTATTACCATTGATTTAGATTTAGATGGGAAATCATTAAGAATAAAGTTCCTCCCACTGTAAACGGTTCAGCGACTAATTCATTAAAGCAATTATGCAAATCAGGTAACGGTGCAAGCATTCCCATAAACTATAGGCTTTTACCAGGCCTCTGGAGTGCTCAGTTGTGGATGATGGCGCAGACAGCTGTGATCTGGCATACTTTACTGTGACTGTGTTTGGATATATAACACTCGTTTCATGAATAACCGCTTTCTGGATCAAAAAAAAAGTGCATGTCTTTTAATATAAAATACCCTTTAATGCCTGCTTTCCACGGGTGGTAATAGCATTAACTGCACCAGGCAAAAAGGACTCTCACAAAGGCTTTGGTGAATAAGGCACAAACTAAGAGCCTAATTTACATAGAATGGAGGCGTGTTTGTGCTGAAAAGAATGACTGACTTAAATACAGGTGGACAACGAAGACGCAGGTTCTCACCAACTCTACCATGGCGCAACTGTAAATTCGTGGTATTTAATAGTTAAACTGCACCGATAACCCAGTCTTCAAAATCTTTATTATTCATCTGACATTTGTCATGCCAGGCGAAACAAAAAATTTTCAGAAGAACCACTCAGGGAAATAATTTGACTCTCAATGTGGATGTGATTCAAACACGACTCAATGTCTTTTCAGAAGTCAACCACTCTGCAGGAAAATATTGTGACTCTCAAATGTGATGCTGTGAAGAGGCCTTTGGAGCCATGAGTCAAGTAACATGCAAACACAAACCATGGCTAATCTGCAGCGAGACCTATTTTAAGTTCTCTCTCTCCATATCCATGTGAGAGACACCAGTCTCCTCCTTATTTAATGATGAGGCTTTAAACAGAAGAGGCCTTTGGAGTCATGCATACAAACATCTGTTCGAGTGCTAATCTTGCCAATGAAAGCAAACGGAAATGTTTGTTGATGCAGGATTTCTCGATTGGAGACTGGAGTTAAAAAATAAAAAAAAGTTGAAGAACAGTAATGGTGCACTAATAAAGAAAAAACATAATTGACTCCAATAATGTTGATGACTGACTTATGTGAGCTAAAAGAGCTGAACACTGATAATCTGAACTAACCTGTTACAAAAAGTTACACAAATAAAATACTTTAAGCAATCTGTTAACCGCAAGCTAGTCTTTAGTTGCTGACTGTTCATGTTTAACTTAATGAATGTTTGTCATTTTCAAAATGTTAGTCTGACAGATTTTTCAAACTAAAATTGTAATTTGAGAGAGAGCACTAAGTAAATTAATAATGACATGAGAAAATATTGAGTAATTTACAGGACGTGATTTCTAAAAGACAAAACCGTGACTGAAAAGTATTTAAAAAAAAATTCACATCATCTGTTGCAATACAGTTATCATCTGTGAAATCAAATACCCTGCAATATAATTTATTTAATTTGTTATTTACATCCATTATGACTTTGAGAATGTGGCATACTGACATTTGATGAAGTGCATCTGCTGTAATTTCCTCTCTCGCCTGCCAGTGTTTATAAGGGCCCAGTAGGAAGCTACAGTAACTTACCGCAGTTCACAGAGGTGTTTGTAACTGCACTTACAAAATCTTCTAATGTCTCTAAAATCACCTACTTACTGTCAGCAGTCAGAGGTGAGAGAGACACTCACTCAAGTATAACACTAAGCACTGCAGCATAAACAACACAAATGTGCACCGAGCGTATGCTTCAGAAACTGCAGATTTATCTAGATATAGATGACACATTGGTATTTGACAGATACTATAAATCTGCAGAACTGAAATCATTTATCTAAACATGCCAAAGAGGAAATGAAGTGATACCGATCAGGAAGCATCAAGTGTAATATTGTTTTGCTTATAAGCCAAGTAATTACCAAATGCTATGATTTTAAATCAACTTTAAATTGATATTATATATTTTAGATAGATAGATAGATAGATAGATAGATAGATATAAAAGGATAAATAATGCATTCAAATTAGCATTTATATTATAAAATATAATTATATTATAAATTAAATATCTTATAAATTAGGACTGCAACAGTACATTGAAAGGGGAAATCATTAAAATCTATTCCAAAAAAATGTCTTATTGACTTTTTAAAAATCTAATATAAATGATATATGTTACATATTTAATAAATAGGAATTTTATACAATATTTAAAATATCACATATTTAGACTGGAACAGTAAATTGCCATTGAAAACCAGAAACATCTGTTTTAATATATTGAAAATTAAAATTATATTTTAAATGTATTGCAGATTTTTTTAACAAATAAATGCATTTTATTTGGAATGCATTTATTAAAAGCAATATATATTACATATTTTATATATTACATTTGAAAATCAGTAATTATGTTGTAATATATTGAAAATTCTAATTTTATTATGAAGTGAACTGTTGATATTTTTAAATAAATTGATAAATCATACACAATATGTTAAAACACATGCATTAAGAAACAATGTGTGCTGATTTTAAACACTAAATTGATTACTGAAGAAAAATACCAGTGCACTAATAATGTTTTAAGAATAATATGGAAAGAATTGACTCCAGCAATCCAGTCATAGTACAGTATACTGATAACTGACCCGCATCATGAACAGTAACTCCAAGAAGAAGACCAATAAAGAAAGTGTGTAGATTTTTAGGACTGTATTGACTTAAACTATCCATTATTTCTATGCATTTGCTTTTACACAAGAACACCTTTGTGTAAGGCAGAAGAAAAAAAAGAACAGGTGATAAAGTTTTGGCAAGCTTAAGGTTTAGGTGATGCTTCTGCATAAATAAAATGCTGCATCAGAGCCTAAAATGCTCTCAAACCGTTGTCATGACAGTCAGTGCACATTTAGTTTTCTGTCAGAGCTCAGCTTCTGTGCTGCCTGTACAGAAGAAAAAATCAATCACAGTTCAGCATGCAAATGAATGCAAGACCAAATCAGAAACTATAGATTTCACTAATAGCATCACTAAATGCATCAGAAGGAGACCTATCCAAAAGTTCTTAAGAAGCAGGATGCTTACAGAAACCAAAATTGAACTTATTTACCACTTTAAACCTATGTTTTTAAAGTATATGAACATTTTTATCAAAGGCCATGAGAGTGACACACTCAATGCCACAATGCAAAGACTGTGTTATCTACCAAAAAAGTTTGAACCGAGTGTAATAAGAGGTCCAAGCTGAATGCATTTCAAAAAATTGTGGGGAAGAAAATGAAAATGATTATAATACACCAAAACTACTTTGTTATAAACATGAAATGTCGCTAAAATGCTACATTTCTCATTGAGGCAGCAAGGCTGACTAGGACAGTTAACATGTGTCCACTGCAACTGACATTAAGAACAAATACTGTACATTCTCAAAACCCTCAGTGTCGTCTTCAAATAGAGCGCAGAAAAAAAAAAAGAAAAAAAAACCAGTGAGTCAATAGCTTCTGAGAAAGCCGTTTAGAAGCTAATTGAAACAATTTTCCCTTGCTGCAGGGAAGGCCAAATTACATCGTCTTTGAACTGCGAGATTGGGAAAAGGAAATTCTTTGAGTGAACTTGGAGGTTTGCAATTGCTCAGAGACTGCAAGAAAAGGCAATTGTGAGAGCGACAGTTGTAAAGCAAATGGCCATTCCTCTGTCATTATCATTGCTTTACATTACACTTTCATCATATGTGACACATCACCACTGCCTTTAGCATATCTCAGATGGAACAAGAACAATAGCAAAAACAATAACGTAAATAAATATTGAACCGCAAAGAGAAGTCATACAGTGACTCCATATGTAGAATGTAAAGTGATATTTGTGGAATTCAGCTGGGAAAAGTCTGGAGCACAAGGCATCACGTAGACAAGGTAAGCATCCCATTATAACACTGAAGGCTACTCAAAAGTTAATGGGGATACAGCAGTGCCGACTGGTTAGAGAACGAGGGAAGACATTTGCATTTAAATTGGAACAACTTCCAAAATCCTATCGACCCACAGAAGTCGAGTGCTGGGGAGGATTGAGTGTATATAGTGATGGTGGGATGAAGGAGTGATTGTAGAGACACCATCAATGTGAATCCACTCTGAGGCAGGAAAGAAAGACGTTCATCCGTAGATCCTCTCTAGAGGGCAATGGATATACTGATGACTCAGAAGAACATTGTAGCTCCAATCGTGTGCACTTCTGTACTACTTAAACTACACTTATTTTTTCCTCCATCATGGCCCTGTTACGCCTCTAATGTCTCTAGTGGCAGACACCTTATTGATTTATTTAATTTAATTAAATTTTTTATTTTATGTAAAATATGTTTGATAATATATATAATATATATATATATATATATTATATATATATATATATATATTATATATATATATATATATATAATATATATATATATATATATTAAAAATCAAATTATATGATGATATTTATCATGCATAAAATAACTTATTTACAAAATAATATATTAAATATAAAAAAATTAACATGTATCTTTATCTTAATATAGAAAACATATATTATCATATAATTTGAATTATGTATAAAAATAAATTACAAAATGTTTAATGCATTGAAAAGATTAATTGAAAACCAATAAATATGAAAACATTTGATTTGAAGCAGGCATACATACATATATACATACTGTACATAATATTATATATAGTAATGAACCTTAAGTAATTATTTGACTTTTCAATTATAAATGAAAAATATATTATATATATATAATAATAATAATATACAAAATATTATATTAAATATTTTGGCAAGGAACATTAAATTCAATAAAAACCAGTAAAATCTGAATTTGTCCTGCATTGATGTCCCTGAGGTGGCACACAACTAATTAATAATAATAACAATAATATTTTTTGCCTGTAATGTTTTGAAAACTGAATTACAACATAAAGTGTAATATTAATAATGCATTTAATAATATATACAGTACACACACATATATGTATATATATATACACACGCATTCACACATATATACTTCTACATAAAATAATTAATGTGTATATACATACGCATATAAGTAAATACATAAAATACATTTTAAAATAAGAAATTATGAAATATATTTGAAATCGAACAGAAAAAAAAACAGTAAAACCTGCTGTGAATCATTGCAAATTCAAATTGTATTATTGATTTTGTAATAAAAAGAAATGATATACACTCTTTTTTTCCCTCTTTATGACAGTAAGTGAGACTCCTACCTCTTGCCACGTATTGACCTTTTCTGGTCAAGCTTTGGTGTTTTCCTCCCCACAAAACAATTCACTAGTTTTTCAAAATCTAACTGTCTGACAAGGTCTGTTTTTATTGACATAAATGTAGTAAATGTGTGTGGGGGCCCCAATGGCCATAAAAATCCATCCCTGCTTCCTTCTTCATCTTAGATTTTTTCTTTTCATTCTTCAACCTTCCTTCTTTCCTCATTTTTATCTGAAGTCTTCCAAGCCTCTTTTTTTCTCCTCAAGTTGCTGTCATATCTAATTCACTGGAAGGCACAATCATACAGACCTGCAGCTGGTGTGCTAAAGAGCGGCGCCGCTTTCTCTTATCTCTATCACTCCAGTTTTGCAGGGACACCCGTCGCCAATGAGACAGCCGGCTGCTTTGACCCGACTTTATCTTGCCCCCACTGGACCCTTCTCACCATAGCCCAGCTATTTGCTACTCTCTTGAAGGCAAATAGCGGCTTCCTGCTATGAAATGGCCAGAAATACCTCAGGAGCCCGTCTGTAGTAAAGGGCAAACTGAGAGGACCAAATGAGTTGATGTGTGAGATGATCATTAGCATATGGTAATGAAGTGAGCTGTTGCACTTATGACAGATTATTGCCATGTGTGTGTGGGGTGGGGGGATGAACAGGGATGTTAATCAGATTTAGATTAAAAGAATATTGCACCCTCAGGTCATTCCAAGCATTTGTTACTTTCTTATGGGACAAAAAAGCATCAGAAAAACAATGCCATGCAAGCAATCAATTTATCAATCAATGAATGTTGTAAACAGTGCAGCTTAACGAAACCAAAATATGTTTCAAAATGTATTTTAGATGCAAGCAAAAACTTTTCCAATCTTACAGGTCCTACATTTAGACTAAATCCAATGTGAATGGAATATAGAGTAAATATTTACAATTAATTAATAATGCAATATAACACATTTGAATAAAATTAGCAAGAAACATATACTTTACAAACAAATATGTTTTGCTGTTATAGACAAAAAATGTATCGTATTTTCTTGGACTGAAATATATAGAACAAAATATATTTTTAAATATGTTTTTAATTTTTTTAATTATTTAAAACTTTAAAATACCCTTTGAAGCAGTACTGGCACAGTGACAGTTTTATACCTTTTTTTTTCTGAGAGCTGTAAAAGCTAGAGTATATGGACAGTCCGGTTTTCCTTAGAAAGGTGCAGCATTTCAAGGCTGGATGCAGACAAACTGAGAGCGGAGTGACCTGAACCCTTTCCCAGGGAAAAGTTCTCCATTGCTCTCTGTTAATGTCTTTCTGTAACTACCTCCATCTCCGTCTGTCTTTCTAGCTGATGGGCTCAGCTTTCTCGCTTCCTTCTTTTCCTTTCTTCTTTTCTTTCACGCCGGTCAAACCTGCTGAGTGCCCTGACGAGCTCTTACAGACAAAAGCCATGCTCAGACTGCACATTAAACAACCAGCCAATTAAAAACAAAGAATGGATTATTAAATTACAGCAAATTGTAGGGTTTGTAAAACATCTCTATAAAATATTACAGGTTAAGTCGCTTGCATAAGCATTCAGCCTAGAAAAAAGAAAAAGAAAAGAAACGGAAAACCATTTTCTCCAAGGACATTATTCAGTAATTTTACAGACATTTCCATTAACCCTAAAACACAATGAAATGAAAAATTCAAAACATAGGTACAACACCTGTTAATAAATAAATACTGATATATATATATATATATATATATATATATATATATATATATATATATATATATATATATATATATATAATATATGGGTTTACAGATAAAGCCTAATTTAATTTAATTTAATTTAATTTAATTTAATATGATGCTGGTATAATACAATATTTATAATAGTTTGGCTTTTTTAATATAAAGTAAAATAAAATTCAAATTATCGAAAAAGTGTTAACTATTGCAATTAACTATTATTAATGAATATTTACCTATTAAATAATATTTATTTAAATATAATACATAGAGTAATATAATGAATAATATAAAATAATCCATAACACTGATATAATATCATATTTATAATACTCTGACCTATTTTGGGAAAAACTCAAACTATTAAAAAAATAAATATTTATTAAATAATATAAATTATTATATATAATATGAAATATTATGTGCATAAAAAATAAACACCTTAGCAACTGTATAGCAACATCATGGTAACCAGTTGTTTTGCACAGCCAGGCACTCATCATTTAAACATATATATGTCATAATATAAATTAATAACACATAACGCTGGTAAATTAAAGTAATATTTATATAATAGTCTGAATATAATATAATATAATATAATATAATATAATACAAAAATATAATAAAATATAAAATAATATAATATAAAAAAAAATATTAAATTTTTAGCATGTTAACCTGATGCACCCAAACATAAATAAATAATATAAATACCTGTATATATACAGGAAGCAACCACTTAGCAACACCTTAGCAACCATGCTAAAACACCTTGGCAACCACTCACAACAACCTACCATCATAGCAGTGCATTTTGCACATTCAAGTGCTAATAATCATGTGAGAGACTCAGAACTACATAGAATCCATATAGAGCTCAGAATCGAGTTCCACTTACAAAACATACACAAGCTCTTGTTTGATATAAGCAGGAACACAGATTGATCTGGTTTCTATTGACCCATATTTTATGTATTCAAGAGCAGCAGTCTTCTGAGGTCTCGTTTCAAATCACAAACATTTGACGTCAACACTCTTAGACAGATGTCATTTTCACTTGAGAAAGGACATGACACTCCCGTCCAAAGAAACCAGTTCAGTCCAGTGTGCCACAGCCTCCAAATTAGATCTGGGAGGAAAATCATTACACAAGTAGATGGACGATCGAATCTTCTGGGGCCTTCCAACCTTCCCTCAGTCCCAGCCGAAATTTGTTTATTTGTATCCTAATGGCCAGCGTGACATTGCCTGTCACATGCCATCTAAGATATTTGACTGGTTTCCATCTGTGTCTACCTCCTCTGCCTCTCAGTATTTCAGCAGCATTAGAAGAGGGGCAGATAACTCCCATGACCCTTCTGGACATGAGAGTCACTGATAGCTGACCGATGCGTGGACTGCTGTACTCACCCTTGTCGAGTTGTTATTAGGTACATTTTTTTTTTTTTTTTTTTTTTCAAAATAGTTGAGATGGGATTTCAGGACAGAAGATATGTCTAAATAAATGGAACATCCTATCTGTGCTAAGAGATGTCTCAATAAGTCAATAGTGATAAGCTACAAAATAAAAGGCCTCTGACAAGCATTCAGGAAAAAAAAAGAAAGAAAAAAAAATTAGGTGCAAAATTCTGATTGGATGAGCCACATTCAAAGCCTTTTTAAAATAGCTTGTGACAAAACATGAATTCTGAATGTAAAACATATCTGGCTAATGGCCTAGATTTCCTGGACAAATAATTTTCTGTTTTGATTTTATTCATCAGGAAGGCTCAAGTATCCTTCATCGACATCAGCGCATTGGTTTTTAACTCATACTTGGAATCATTCAGCAGCATTATTATTATTACAGAGGGAGAAAAACGACTTGAGGAGCTTCATCTCCCTTTAATAAGGCACTTGAGCTTGTTTGTCTAATCACATGCTTTGACAATTCTGGGTGCAATCATGGGAAAACTATCCCTGAGAAAGCAGATTTAGTTGTAAATTAAATCCAGATGGAAGGCTTTAACAAATGTAAAAAGTCATTCGAAGATCAACAAGTATGAAATTTCACCCTAAGGTCATACAAATTACCGCCCATGCAAATTAACATGCTTAGCTTATTCGGTTTTATTGAAATATAGTCAATTTAATTGCAATTTGTTATTTTAACCTTTGACCCCGAGTCATAATTTCTGTTGTATATGTAGATTTAGCAAAAAGAATTTGGAACAGTATATATTACAATTATAATTTCTGCAATATCTTTATTTATAGTACTGTAAGTATATATTATTACAGTTAATACAAAAAAATTATTCCAAATGAAAATATATAAGAGAGTTTACCATACGAAATATATTGCCCTATATCATTGAGAGATAATGCCATATACTGTATGTTACCATAAGGCAATATATAATTTTCACATATGTTCTCTGGATAAATTAAAAACACATGAAATTCCCATAGTACATTTTTTAAATGTACATAGGCCTATGTACCAGGGGCATTTCCTCGGCGAATCCAAGGGAGTCATTGCCTCCTCAAAATATTGGATGATAATTTAATTTAATTTAATTTAATTTTTTTTTTCTCATGTGTGCAGAGAGTTTGGGGGGAGGGGGGGCGGGGGTCAGCTTGGTGACAGCTTGGTGACAATTAAGGTCAATCTCCGTGTCTGTGACCAATATTTACTGAGCTTTGATGACTGATGATCAGTAAAACTCAAAAATAATTAACCATTAAAAAGAATAGTTGAGCTTATGTTCAAACATAAAATATATTGTTCAAATTGTTACTGCCTCCCTTGCCTTCTCAGAGTTATTATTTTGTAATAATGTAAAATGCTTAAAAACGCTAACTTGATGAGCTTCATACATGGCTTTAATAATCAGAATATTGATTTCATTGTAATATATATATACAGGTCCTTCTCAAAAAATTACCATATTGTGAAAAAGTTCATTATTTTCCACAATGTAATGATAAAAATTCAACCAACTGAAATATTTCAGGTCTTTTATTGTTTTAAAACTGATGATTTTGGCATTTAACACACACACACAAAATATACATATAACTCAAATAGAAAAGCCTGAGAGACAAACTATGTTTTGAATGCAAAGAGAATGGGGTTAAAGACATGCTACAATGCTTACACACACACACTGCATAGACATATGCCTTGTTTTGTTAAGCATAATCTCTTGTCAGTGCTTCCTAGCATGTAGAATGTAACCTGTCTTAGACCACCAGTAGAGAATTTAGTCCCTCTGTCCTGTGGCTTATACACTGAGAATGTACTAGAGTCAATATGTTATGACAGCACTGGAGGCAGAAAAGATAAATGCAGACATGGTAAGAAACAGTGTACAGTAAATATCTTAATCATTCCTAAACAGTAGGTGTACTGAAATACTGAAACATTGATTTATAACAATGTACAACTAAGAAGGGAAAGTTTGACACGATTTTCTCTAATGGCATTTGAAAGAAAGGAAAATAAATGTAATAAAGTAATATATTTTAATAAAATAAAATAAAATGTATCCACAAAAATATTAAGCAGCACCACTGTTTTCAGCATTGCTAATAATAATAAATGTTTCTTGAGCAGCAAATCAGCATATTAGAATTCTTTCTGAAGGATCATGTGACACTGGATTATAGATGCTGAAAATCAGGTTTGCATCACAGGAATAAATTACATTTTAAAATATATTCCAATTTAAAACAATTATTTAAACTTGTAATAATATTTCACAATATATTGTTTCATTTGTAAGTGCGAGGGTTACCATACGTAACTGAGATTTTTCCTTTGAGTCGGTCACTCTCGACGTCACGTCGGTGACCGACGAATTGCGATATCCCCAATTTGTCGGTCACCGACGTGACATCTCCGTTCCCTCCTTCAGGGAACGAGGGTTACCATACATAACCAAAACGATCTCTCCAATGAAAACAAATTAACATTTTTGTGAATACCTATCATAGACATATAAAAACATGGATGTAGTGTTCGTGACATCACCTTTAGAATTCTGAACAGTGTTTTTGAAGCTCAAAGTAGGCAGAGCCAGTCGTCGCCATCTTGGCAGCGCGTCAATGCCGGATAAATCGAAAATGGACAACTGTCACTCAAGTGACCACGCCCTTAATTATGCAGAACTTTAAGGCTTAATATCATTTAAACGGATAAGTTATAAAAAATAAAATCACCCCCCTCCCAGTTGTCATGAATGGCAAACTTAGCTATATAGACCAAAACCACTTTTTGTACCAGGCTGTAAACATTTTTTTCTGCTGTAAATTTGGGCATTTTAACATGGGGAGTCTATGGGACCGACTCCCTTTTGGAGCCTGCCTCTAGCGGCCAGTCGATGAATTGCAGTTTTAGTCACTCACGAGAGAGAGCAGGAGGTTGTCGCTCGGTGCCTATACAACACTTAACTAGAGCAAAAACCTTACATGACTACTAAAGTTAAAAAATAAATAAATAAATAAATAAATAAATAAATAAATAAATAAATAAATGTGAATGCTAAACACTCAATATACTCTCCAAAGTTTAGACTAAAGACCTGCCTGCTCTATCAAGCATTCAATGATCCATCAAACAGTAATGGATCATGATGCCTTCATTCACCTCTGCCGTCCTCTGCACCCAAAAGAAGTTTGAATAGCATTTTTTTGCGCTGTAGACATCTCTTTTTGTCAAACATTTACCCACTACTTTTCTATATTTGTGTACTCCTCCTTGGAGTTCAGTAATTCGATTTAGAAAATTTTAACCTGCCATTTCAAAACCAAAAGCTGTAGGAACATATCAGAGCTATAGATATAAAGATCAAAGCAATGGTGGGGAAAATGAGTTCAAAACAATGGCTGGCCCCTGAGAAATTACAATGAATAAAAAAACTGAAGTGAAGTGAAAATAAACAAAAGATACAGAGACAACCTCCAAAATAATTCAACTTCCTGGGGTGAAGAGGATCATTATTCACAGAGCATACAAACAAACTGAAAATGGTGTCAAAGAGATACAACATCTATTAAAACAGGCGCAGGGAAACTTCAGCATCCATTAAAACTTATCCAGTTCAGCTCCAATATGTCTCTATAATTTTGTCAAATGCTTTACTATAATTCTGAAGCTATTAAAGCAGACACATACCATAAGCTAATGTACTGTACTGTAAATATTAAAAACCATATTCTAAAAGAAATGTTGTAAGAGACGGAGGGAGAAAGAGAGCGAGAGAGAGAACAGAAGGGATTATTCTCAGGAATTGTATTTATCCACAGGGTATGAGTTTTGAATATTTTATATAATCATTCACACATAACATTTATTGCTTAACTAATATTATGTATAGTATTAATACATTTGATCAAAAATTTGAAATGTGATAAACATAAGACAAATGTATAAAAAATATATAATATACATATAAAAAACTAATTTAGAGAAAATATATAAATAAATATATATAAATTTTTGTGTTTAGTTACATTAGTAACTAAATAGAATAGAAATAAAGCAACTGACTAAACGCCCTGTCTTTTCACAGGTAGCTAGGACAAAAACATCGATTTACATCTCACAAATATATTTTAGTGCTTGAAAGACTGTCAACTGTAATACTGCCTGTATCCATATAACTATTAAAACACCCCGTTCGTTATTCTGGTATAGCCTAGCAGATAAAGAACTGGGCTGGAAATCAAAATGTTCAATGTTCAAAGCCAGCTAAGGTCGATTCTTCAGCCAGCCTACCCTTGATCAAGGCACTTAACCTGAGGCAACTCCAGAGGGACCGTCCCAGTGTCTTAACATGACATTGCTCTATGGCGATGTTGCATGAAAGTACATAAAGCGAGCTCAACTGGCCCCAGTTGTGTGGTGATAAATAATGAGCCTCAGTTTTATTCCCCTGGGCTCCAGAGCGGCTTTACGGTCTCTTTCTCTCCCAGCTATCCTAGACATCACAAAACCCAAAACAGATCTAGGCAAAACCGTCATAATGAAGCACAAAGAGATGAATGCTGCAATCATCAGCCACTGATAGATGACGGGAATAGAGCTCACTTTAGATGGCAGCCGCTGCTCTTTAACAAAATATCATAACATTTGATATAAACTTGGCACGAGCTGTAACCATTTTATGGCACATCTAGTCTCTTTAAAAGGTTTTAACGCTTCAAAAACGATTACGGCTTCAACTGGGAAGAAATTTCCAATCTTTCCTCAGTAAAAGCGCTAATACATCAAAACACTAAAATATGTTTGAACAGCTATTTAGACTGAGGCACTCAATAACTGTGATGTTTAAGCTAACTGGATCCAAAAAACAAGAGGGAAAGACAGGAAAGCGTCCAATTCGCTCATTCATCCACTTGCTTATGTTATATCTGTTAATAAACACATATACTTCGGAAATGATTTGAACTTTCAGTCATGCAGCACATATCAAAACCTGAAACTGACACACTTGACATTTCATTCTGCTCAAGTGACTCATCAGTTCTGTAATCTGCAAGACAGAATTGAGCAACCTGTCAACAGTGGCTCTTTTTTCTAAACCTGGTGAGGTATCTATGTAGGCAGCCTTTTAAGGCATCAAAGCTGCGCTTCCAAAACGAAGCCGGTTCAAAAGGTATGCAGCATGATTGTGTTGCCTTCTGTAACAAAAGCTCAGGCAGAGCGAAGTTATAGAACCCAAGTGCAACTGTTTGAAACGAACAAACTACAAAGCAAAAAGCAAAAAAATATCAAACAACAAACAAGGAACCAGAATAACCCTAAAGAATACACAATGATTCACCAAAGGGCCTACAATACAAGCACATACCTTCAACACTTAAGTACAATACTAGACAAAGATCTGTGACAAACACTAGAATGTTTGTGTGTATATGCATTACCTGAATGCAGCTATCCATTAGCATTAGCATTCATCTCAATGGTAGATCTCAGAAGCGCATGGCTTGCATGCTGTCCTCTTTGTTCAAAGGGCACATTTTGGAGGTGCTGGAAAATTACAATGCTGATTGGCTGATGGTACCACACGAATGTGAAAAGGCTTTCATTAGTGACAGTGAAGAATCTACTTCATGCATTTAAGGATCCATAATATAGGCAAACCGGTTTGGGAACGATAATTATACAGAGGAACGCAGGAACAGAAACGTTAAGATATCGATTCTGCTCGGAGTGAACCGATTGTGTTTTTTTTTCCAGCTTTCAAGCTCTGATTAAAATACACCGTTAACCCAATATTTGTGTTATTTTTATGCATATTAGAGTATTTTGCCATAAGCTTTGCAGAATGCTAAAGCCAAATTGTGCCCTTTATGCGAAGAGTAGTACTTATATGATGCAAAAGCTTCTGTTTATGTAGAGCATTCCAAATTGGCGACTTATGAGACATTACAGTTAGCATGCTGCATATGTAGGCAGTTCACACTAAGTCAGCTCAATAGGTTTTGGTATGTGATTGTATCTCCAAAATGGCTTAGAAACAATTACAGTATGTAGGCTCTTAGACCAACCAGAAAACAATTCACTGCACATACTTACAAATCCAAAAAAGCCCATGTTCCTAAAAAAACACATGTACAAGGGTGTTGAGAATGGCAACAAGTACACCCAGTGTCATATTATATCCGGCAGCCAACAGCACCTGCACACTAGAAAACATAAGTACACTACATCTGAGAGTGACACAGACAAACAGAGCGACAGAGGACTAGCGAGGCAAATAGAGACAGTGTTTGTGTGTGGATTTGTGTAAATGTTTAGTACAGAATGAAACAGAAACTTCTGAGTGAAAATAATAGACTTTATTTATTCCAGAAGGCAAAAAGAACTGACTTTAGTGCATGACTTACAGCAGCTGACTGGGTAGTGGGCCAGCACCAATAGAGCTGAATAAATACAAGAAAATACGGTCTATCAAGAGGTGATGATGGGTGAAGAGGGTCCTCAGATGGCTCTGGCGGGCATCAGGACTGTTGTTCCAGAGCTTGAAGTGTCATCCTGTTGTGCTGCTTAAAACTGAAGCCTCCTCCAGTGAATCTAGCGCCGTCCGGACGCTGAGGCTGGATCACAGGCTGTCCTGCCTGGGAGAGATTTCGCTCCTTCTCCCTGCAAAGAGGACAGAGAGTGGAAAGATACAATATTAGGGGTCATACATACAAGATGTGCTGTCGAGTTCTGTCTACCCTGTCTGAATTTGTCTTCATGTGCACATGCATCAGATGTTTATTTTATTTTATTGATTTATTTTTCTTTGTAGTATTATTAGTGTCTCACTTCATTAGGTTTGAAAAAATAAAGTTAATAATAAAAAACACAAATATAAACAAACAAACAAACAAATATAAAAACTAAACACTCTGAAGTCAATATATTAAGTAAAAATAATGGTATCTCTGAAGTCTAATTTTTAATAACCGTAGCAGCAGCATTTTAGGTTTTACAGTTTTAAATAATGCAATAAACAAATTAGCTAATATAATATAAAATATACCAACCTTAGATGTACAAAACCTTTGTAATGTACCCCCAAAACACATGTTAAGACACATGATGACCAAAGCCCATCACAAGAAGAATATATATAGGTTAGTTTACGCAAACAAAACAAATGGTAACATATAAACTGAAATAATGCAAACGGAATTCTGGGAATGTCAACTGGTGGTTATTCAATGTAAATTATACATTCTTTTTCCACAAAATTTCATGTAATGTCCAATAAAGTTTTTCATCGTAATTCTTTTTCCACAAAATTTCATGTAATGTCCAATAAAGTTTTTCATCGTATATAGTAGGGGAATTTACCATTAATTTAACAGGTTTTTACTGTAGCATTTTCACAGTCTTTTACCGTTAAAATTTACTGTCATATTTTACAGTGATATGGAAGTTTGGGGTATTAAAACTGTATTTTATTATAAAAACAGCACACTAAATGTTAATTATATAATAATAATCATATGGCCTTCACAAGACTTAAGATACAATAATTGAGAAATTCCAATAATAATAGGCTTAATACACTTAAAACAGCATGTCAAAAAAAAGTTAAATGTTTATCTTCAAAGTTAATTTTAAATACAAAAGAAGCAGGCAGTGGGACAAACATCTTGAGTGTACAGAGTGTTCACACTGTAAAATGTATGTCTTCATTATGAATAACTAGTGACAAGTTGTTAAAATGTCTTGAGACCCTGAGATGTTCCATTCCACTGCACTCGTCTAACAGCTGTTAAATGCAAGAAAGCATCCTGAGTGTGTATGACCCCTTAAAGTGCAGAAAGATGCACGGATGGGTACACTTTTCTATTATCGTCCCACAGATAAACATCCACTGAGAGGTGAAGCACCCACATCTAAACAAATCACAAAAAAACATTTCAAGCTACACACACAAACTCACATTTACATACACTTTCTCTGTCCTCTTGTAGCTTACGCTCCTGTCCAACACCCACATGCCAGACAAAAAGAGCCACACGCTCTTTCTGTTTCCCAGGAGAAAACATCTGTTACTTTCCAGCTCACTTTCAACTGTGCTCCAGTGATCATGGATCTCTCATTCAACAAACTATTATTCCAGGACCTTTCAAACACACACACACACACACACACACACACACACAAACACACACACACACACATCTCTCACTTACTTTGTTTGTCCAAAACCAAATGCCATCAATTAATATTCACTGACTGTGTAATGCAATTTCACAGTGGGGCCGATGAAGACATTTGGCAACAAGCTTTAAACACGAGCAAACATACAACTCGTCCAACCTTTGTTTCTCCCACTGGTAAACAAACAGAATTAAATGAATGTTGTCGGTAAAATGAAATATGCTGATTTCATGTGCTGATATGCTGATAACATTATCTTCTATGATGTGTAACACACACCTTTGTTTAAATCTCAGAAAATGTAGTTTCATGACCCTTTGAATTGCTTGTAGTAAAAGAACAGTTTTTTTATCTTGCTAAAAACCTGCTTTTATCGATGATCTCCATCTTTTACAGCACAAGCAGACTTGTTGACAGATGCTTGAGCTCACAGGTCTCCTCTGTGTCAGAGCTGCACACTGATTCAACAGTATTTCTAGTTCTGAGTGTGACATACTTGAACTAGTTGCTGATATCAGAGCGTCTCAGCTGTGTAGTGGGTTAACCGTACATGTCCACTGGCGCAGAGTCGAATGTGCATTTCTTCAATGCATTCTCTAGTGGAGCTGACTCACGCAGAGGATTATGGGACCGACAAGCGGGGAAAGTGGAGAGAACGTTAAAAAGTTGATAAATGCTATACGGTGGGTGTCAGATAGTGACTGTGAGATGAAGGCAGTGGATTCTCTCATAAGGAAAATCTGTCAATAATGATGGAGATTCTTGAGGGTTTAAAGCTTAAATTGTACAAGTTAGGGTTTTTTAAGATTTTTTTTTTTTCTTTTTTTTTCAGATGATGAACATGTTTAGCAGCCATTACTCCAATCTTCAGTGTCAAATGATCTTTTAGAAATCATTCTAATATGCTGATTGGCTGCTCAATAAATATTTCTCATTACTATCAATATTAGATTGAAGATACACAGATTGAACTCTTATATACATGTTCAAGTTTGGCAAAAATATTTCTTTTCATTCAAGAGTTATAGTCGTTTTAGCAAAAGCATGTGTTTTATCCATCCTGAGCTAAGGAGTCCAATGATATAAAACGCCTGAGTCTGCGACTAACGGTTTAGGAGTTATGAGTGATTTCATACTTTTGATGGCTGTAGCGCCACTGTCAGGCCGATTGGGTCGAGTCTTAGGCACCGTTTACACTAGTGCGTTTTCGTTTTAAAACGCATAATTTTTTTTATGGTTACGCCTATCGTTTACACTACTCCGGCGTTTTCAACCTTTTGAAAACGCTGCAGATCCCGTTTTAGTTTAAAACTCTGCGGTTGCGTTTCAGTGTAAACGGACCAAAACTGATACTTTTGAAAACAATCGGGTGGCTGCCCACATTCTCTCTGCGTATCCTTGATGACCATATAAACAATAAAATCATGCGCATTGTTGTACCCATAGATGTATAGGAAGATTCCCCATTTGATCGCTCCAAGCGCGTAGACGCATCCGCAATCTAAATAATAGGGAATCTACCGATTCATATTTATGAATGTTCCTGCATGAATGGTCATGCCATTTTAAAACGAAAACGCACTAGTGTAAACGGGGCCTTATTGACATTGTAGACAGTTTGAGTACTACAATCCCTCTAAGTTTCAAGTCCCCTACGACTTACAGTTGGGTCTGCCCGATCAGTTTTAGATGGAGATTGCTGATCCTTGGCCATTCTAACAATTACAGTAGAGTTTCAGTGCTATGCGCTTGAACCCCTAAAAACAGTCAAATTTTTAAGTCTACAGCAAGTGTGGAAAATTAGACTATAGCAGCATACAAGAAAAAAAAAAAAAAAAAAAACTCAGATACAAACAGCCAACATTTTTGTCTGTTTTGAATAAAAGGTGGCTGAACACAGCTCTGAAAAATTCTGGCCCAATTTAACACCTGTTTATTTGTTTATTTAAAAAAAAAAAAGATATACCAGCAGTGTTCCTGCTGTCCCTGGTCTTTAATTACACAATGGCCTTCCATCAAATTACATCCATCTATTGTTTATTAAACGCATGATTAATTTATTGGAGCAAATAAATCAATCAGCATGTTTAGCAGTGCTGTAATAACAATCTACGGGAAGTTTAATAATCAGTGAATTAGGAATTTGGACATAACCGTATTATATGGAATTATGCAGAAAGCAGTTACATTACGTGCCAAGTTTATTCAATACATCCCCATGCCGGCAGGAATAATAAAGGGAAAGATATGATTATTTGCCTGTCTTTCAAATCAGTCAGCTCACTCCATCTGGCTGATTATACGTCCCCTCTACCACAGTAATTCAATTATGATCTATAGTTCCACATAGGCAGGCAGAAAGAGGGAAACAGAGAATAAAGTAAAGAGGAAGGGAGGGAGGGAAGAATGGCCGCTCTAGAGATTATAAATCAATAACAGATGGTGATTTGTGTGTGGCTGGAATGTGAAGGTGCTACAGAAATAAAAACAAAATCCACCCAGAGATGAGCATGCTGGTAATTTTAGTCCTCTACAAATAAATCAACAGATAACTGGGATCCATTTGTGCTATTTAACATTTATGCTAAAAATAAATGTAAAAATCGTTAACTTTAATTTGGCAGATGCACTTCTTTGGTCACAGCCAAAAAATAAAAAGATCTTGTTGCATCCATATTTTTAAGAAAGCTTGTCAAGTTAAAAATAGTTTCACAAACAATAGCAATCAGACTACAAGGCACTGCCACTCATTATTTTACAATTCCCCACTATGCTGCTAGTAACGACATTACACCACATTTTTAATCACACTCCTGTGTGTGTGTGTGTTTTGACTTTGCTGGTTCATTTGCTAAGACAATATAGATTTGCCATCACAAAACTCTATGATCCGGCTTGCAAAATTCTTCTCAAAGAAGCAGCTTCTTCTATGGACATCAAGGACGTGTCCCATTCCGCTGGAAGAGGTCAGAGCAAGACATCTCATGCCTGAGAGCAATTACACGGCTCTCCACGAAGCAGAGAGCTTCAATCCAGCAGACATCATAATGAGAGTCTATTCAGGAGGGGTTTTGATGTAGATTATAGTTTTTCAGTACCTTCAGCCTTCACATCAATGCTGGTGGCAGTTTAATGTAGCACTGAGAGTGTTTATGTGTTTGGTGTGAGCAATCAAACTTCCAACTTATTTTTCCTTTTCTACTAATTTAATGTCTCTGTGTATCGATGTAAGCAAATCTCCCTTTACAGATGAAATATCTAAAACTGATCCCACTTTAAATGAAGTTCACAGAGACGTCAAACAAATCTCTAAAGTCCAGGCAAACAGCCAAACAAATGATTCCTCTTTGAACATCATTGGGCACGTTACTATCAACCGAATACTAATGTAATCAATGTCAATGTCAGCTAGACATTGAAAGCTGCCGTCTGTGGAATGTAATTTCTCCACAGTGCTCAACAGAGGATCATTTGCATTATGTTTTGGCACAAAAACACTGACTTAACTGGAGGTTGCTCCAGACAGACAAGAACCATCTCGCCATCTTTCACTTAATTTCACTCTTCAATTTTTTTTTTCTCTCTCTACATCTCTCCCATGAGACTGTGATCTTTATTGTGATGGCCTAAAAGTGGCTACAGCCACATCCATGACTCAGCGAATCGCTAGAGTAGATTGGAGTAGACTACTCTTTAACCACAAGACTTGGCTAAATACCAAGATTCATTCCATAATTAAAGTGGAAGATGCTGCTTTTCATTCTGAAGACAGTAGTGGCACTATGGTTAGATACAGAGTGCCTCATCCTAATGACAGAGGAGGATTGACTGAGCCTGGTTCCTTTCAAGGTTTTTCCATCCATTACCCAAAAATGGTATGCTTTTTTTTATTCCCTTATCACAGTTGCTACAGTTTTTTTTTTTTTTTTTTTTTTTTTTCTATACACATGAACTGACCTGATCTTAATGCTAGCTAAAAAATACCAAAAAGTCCAAGCAAACCTCCCAAAAACCTTATTTTTTTCTCTCTCTTTTTCTCAGTATTATCCCTGTTTGGTTATTTTGATGACATCATAGACAGCATCAGGTCTAATAGGCTGCATTTACACTAATGTGCAGATCTATTTTAACATATCAAATGCTTTGTCCTGTGCTAAAGACATAACTCTGTAATTTTGCATTATACAAGCACTTTGAGATGGAAATGCATTTTACTGCACAAGCAGAGTTACACAGCAGCATACTGTAAGAAACACACACAAAGTATTTATCCCAAATGGCATGAATGATGCCTTCATAGAGCATTTGGAAGGTAAAACACTGAAATACTAGTAAGTGAAACTGCACACTGCCAAGTAAAAAAATTCTCATAGCGCATATCCTGTGCAACAAAGCCCATGACTGGCCTTTTAAACTGCTTCAACCATGAAGCTTTATGCAAGTTTATATACGTGTGTGTGTGTGTGATTGGCAGCAAGCAGAATACCAATCACATAGTGTATGGAAGTGGATCTCAAGGGCCAGATTTTTCTATGTACACAAAAGGCCTATTTCTCTCAAATATTGTTAACAAATCTGTCTTAATCTGTGTTAGTGAGCACTTCTCCTTTGCCGAGATAATCCATCCACCTCACAGGTGTGGCATATCAAGATGCTGATTAGACAGCATAATTATTGCACAGGTGTGCCTTAGGCTGTTCAGTGTATGAATGGCTGTTAAACAAAGAAGTGAAATATATTAATGCAATCAACACATAAAAATATTACGTCCATTTACACATTAAACGTTCTGTAACAGCATTGTTAGGTGACATTATTTAGAGAACCACCACTCTAAGAGAACCACTTTAAATATACAGTGAGATTTTTATTTTTATTTTAACTATTTTTTTTTTCACCTGCTGACAGCTGAATTTATCACAATTAATTGTGATTAGACTCCAAGGGGGAGTCTAAAGAATTGCATATACAATAGCATATTCTTGTGTCCACAACATCTTGTGAAAACAATGTGAATTCCAACAAATTCAAAAGGCTCCAAAACAGAAAGTAAACAAAAACAACTTGCATATTGGAAAATGTGGCAGCTGAAAGTCTTACAAGTAAGTAATTCTTATTTAAAACCTCCGACTCTGCTCTCAACCAAACCTCCACAAGATATTTCCAGTCAGTAAGCGCTCACTCAACTATGAGCCAAGAAGTTATTCCTGAAGGGCTGTATTTGCGCATTTGCTTATATGCACGCTGAGTGTTTCTGCACCTTGTCACGCTTGATCAACTCTCATTACTGCCTCTTGTTTGCATCACACCTCATAAACATGGCTACCGATGCTGCCTGTCTCACTCGCTACCCAGAATGCAATAATCCACATGTCCTCATTTGCATGCAATTTATTGTGAACTTGTCAGCGTTGTGGTTGCCTCCTGTCTATTCTCTCATTTCAAATGAAGGCATCAAGACGCCATCATTCATCGCACGTCATCTGAAACAGAGAATTTACAAGCCGAGCCAGCTTTGATTACATTTCTCTTGGTTCCATTCAGCAAGCAAGAAAGTCAGAAAATGAATGATTTGATGACAGGCAACATTAAAGGCCCAGTCAGAACGTTTAAAATGTTTAAAGTGATTTGTTTGTTTTGCAGTGGTTTGCGAAATATTGATGGCTTGCGATACAATACTGTCTAGGGACATAGAGCTGTTAATTGACAACACAAGTTTATTTCTTCTGCTGTGCTCTGATTCAAAAGAAAACTTTGAGTAATATTACTTCAGTGTCCCAAACTAAAAAAATAAAAATAAAAACTTCATATAACGTTTAGGACATCAAGCAATGGCATTAAAATATTCCTAATTGCTATTGATTTCTTGTTTTGCCATTCTGACATTTAGTTTAAACGGCCTACATTTCTTTGAAAGAGAGAGGGGAAAAGCAAGGTCTATTTCGATGTGCGGTCTGTTAGGATTTATTCAATCAATAGACTGAAAAAAATGCTTGGAGCTTATTAGGTATTTTCCCTAGGAGACAAGAAGGAAGCAAACAGTGTTTATTTGCTTTGCTCTCAATGTGTTCTTAACGGTTCTATAAATCCAGTATAAAAATAAAATTCGGTTGACTATTAATCCTGTGTGTGGTACTGCGGTTCAATACAGAAACTTCTAAGAAATGAAGGCATTGCCACCCACTCCCCTTTTGAAAATTATTTCGTGGTATTGCAATATTTAATTTGGACTTAAATGTCCAACATTATGAGTTCTCCAGCAATGCTAAAAAGGAAATTCGTGATCTGGAAAGAAAAAAAAAAGAAAAAGAATACATGAAAGTGTACACTGAAATAATGGTACTACACAGCAAATTGAATCCAAAAAGTAAAACAGATTACTCTTTGATAAACTTCTACTCAGATTAGTTCTTAAAAGAGCAAAATGGCCTGCACCGTTTTTTTTTTTTTTTTTTTTTTTTTTTTTTTTTTTTTTTTTTTTAGGACAATTTTGTTTCTTTAAGGTTCTTACGGTCAATTTCTTTAAACACTAAACATTTTAATTATTTATTTATTTAATGGATTTATGCACTCTGAGTTAGTAGATTACAGTGATGTTATCTTGTTGTTGTTGTTGTTCTTCTTCTTATTATTACAGATTAGCTCTTAAACCATTCTTCAATATCTAGATGAATGGTAAGATACTAGCTGTGTTATGCAGTAGCATCAGAAAAAAAAAAGTAATTCATGTCTGTGGGCGTCTAGCTTACTCTTGACACGGCACCAGCTTGCCAAGCCTTCATGTTTACAAGCAGGTAGCACTTTTTGCATGAAGCCAAGGTATATGACAAAAAAATACCACCATTGTGTGGTTAAAGCAGTTAATCCAAATGTCCTGAGTGAGCCAAAATGTCTTCCGGAGTTTTGGAGCAGATGGAGCCAGTAACCACACCTCAGTAGAGCTGAACCATGCAAGCAGAGAGAACAGAAAGGGCTGGTCGAGATTAAGTTTTAAATGGTCTGTGAGCACATCTGAAAAGCGAAGGAGAGAAAATGAAAAGGAAAAAAAAGACGAAGACAAAAGACATTTAATGGAAAACAATAGCATGAAGCATAAAAGCCTTTAAGTGAAAGATGGAGAATAAAAACCAACAGGACAGGAAAGAATACAGAAGAATAAACACACTTGAACCTATCAAAACAAAAACACAGTGGCTTTAGCTTCTGCTCTGTGCTGACAGATTATTTGATAGCAGGGGGAAAAGCTGGTGCAACTATTTTTAATCTAAAATTAATTAGGGGAATTTCATTTGGTCCTGAAAGCAACCATGCAATCATTAACATTAGGAGCAAAATTACACAGCGCCAAGCTTTTGATCAGCAAGAGACTGCTATTAGGAACAAAGGGAGTGTCAGTGTTCATTTACTTTATAATGCCATTGTCGATTCTTTGAAATGCCATTCACAACGTATGTACTGGAGTTTAAACCTTTTCCATTCCCCAAACTCCCCAAAAGCTAAACATATAAATGTGTAAATGCATAATTCAGAGTAGATTGTTACAATGCAACACCACTGATTGCTTTATGGCAGTGAACTCTGCCCCATCACATTTACACATACACTATCTGCTACAGACAGTCAGTTTGGGATTCAATCAAAATATAATTTAATTTTTTTTTTTTTTTTAAAGAAGTATTAAGATCCCCAAAAAAATCTAAACAAAGAAATGTCAAATAAATAAATAAATATTCAAAATGTTTTATTTCTAGGTCACTAGTCAGGAGTAAATTTACTGTATCCAGGTCAGCTGGAGTGCTGGTGCTGTTAAAGCAAGACAAGGACATACTGTACCAAACACTAAGAAATTAATGTTAATTTTTCAGTTAAACTCTAAATAGAGTGTGAAAATTAGAAAGTCTCAGGTTTTTGAACCCAACTGTATTAGGCTTAGTTATTAGGCAATCCACCAGTCAGTTACATTTACACACAAAGGTCCTGCATTATTTATTCAACCTTTTAACCATCAAAATCCATCCATTGACCCGTTTTGACCCATCTAAATCTATTCACTGATGTTGCTATAATTGCTGCTTTAAGCTATGAAAGATTTTCTGCCCATTACGAATGTAGACGGGCTGCAACATGCGCTAACCAGAAAGATTCAAACAAGCTAGGCAAGCAGATTATCACTCCCTTGATGCCGTGCGTGTGTACCTCTCATCTCCTGTCTTATTCAGGAAACACGACCATCTCTGTCTCATCCAGCATACTGAAAATGTGAAAATGCAAAATGCATAGCATGCAGCATTTGGCGTTCCCAACCACTTATTATTTAATATAAATAATTTAATATAAACATTGTTTTCCCCCAATATTTTAACGCAACTGACACTGTTTGTAAATGGTCAGAAAAGCTAATTATAACTTCCACACAAGCAGGACATTTACATTGGATTTTGCACTGCTGGGGATAATGAAATTGAATTGTACTACGGAGTCCTGCACATGACATGTGGGGGAAAAATAGATATTAATAATTTGTTGCTACAACTTCATTTGTTCCTATGATTTATGAAGTCGTGGCCACATTTTATTAATTCATTCCCTTGTTAAATTAAGATTAAGGAACAAATTACTACAACATGCCCCCCCACCCCCCGCATGTCATGTCTAGGGCTCCATACAAATAAACTTGACTAAATAATAAAAAGCTAATAAATAAAAAGCTAAAAGCTCGAAACAAAGAATAAATAAATACATTCATGGCACAATTACTCCATAACACTGATAGCATTGCGCTGTGAATGCTGTTTTTAGTGACTATACTGCTTTAAAAAAACTGTTTAATTCAGTCAAGATTCAGTTCGATATCAAGGTGCTAGTATTTTATAACAGAGCTGTTTCAGTGTACAGAAGCTGTTTTGTCTCAAATGGCCTTTGAATCACTTGTAGTGCTCTCCTTAAATACCTCTGTCCTTCAGCTAAATGTCTTCATCCCTCTGCTGGTGTGAGGAAAAAACAAGACCTTCTCCATTACTTATGAACGACTTGTTTTACTTGGTGTGAAAACACTGATGTGGGATTTGTGTAGAATTAAGTCATTGGTCTGAGCTCACGAGATGTCAGAGGGGGGAAAAGGAAATCAATATGCTGCCCATCAGCAAGGCTTAAGTGTAATGTTTAAACATGCAGCCAGGAGAATTCAAAACAGAGGAGGAAGTGATGTCTGTGCTTGGCCTGGACAAAGAGTTTAAAGCAGTATATGTATAAAAAAAAAAAAAAAAATAGACAAAGCTATGAGATTTTTTGCAGCATAGTCTACTTAGTAAATAGCATTAAGCCCCGTTCACACCAAGAACGATAACTATAAAGATAGCGATATCAGCGTCTAAGCACACACTCATCTGCCACTTTAAATTCTCAAGCTCGTTATAGCAGGATGGATTCTGATTGGCTGTCAATGTTTTTATCGATCATCAGCTGAAAAAAAAACCCTTTGAAATTGATTCCAACGATATTGTTTCTCTTGTGCCTTTAGAACTATATCTTTATCATTATCTTTATAGTTATCACACTTGGTGTGAACGGGCCTTTAGAAGATTTTGTGAAAAATGGTTGCAAGAACATTATATTAACTATATGAAACCTTGGTAAAATGGATAAGGTAATCGCATTTCTTGTTATATCTGATACATATGCAAACAGTTCTCCTGGAAAAGATAGCGGGAGACTCCAGCAATATGAACCTAATCTCATGGCACATTACTTCATCAGCATTTCACAGTGTTTATAAAGCCGAAAAGCTATTATTTTATATCTAAAAACACATTTAAAGCTCACATTCATTGTGTCTTATGTTTAGATTTTCAAGCCCTGCTCAAAAAGAAAACTGGTTTAACCAAGGTTATGATAGTTTGTAACAGTAACAATAATGTAACATTTTTATTATTATTATCAGTAACATGGTAACTATTATTATTAGCTTATTAAAATAATATTATAACAGTATAATACATATAATATACATATTATTTTTTATATATAATTTATATATTTTTTTTTTTACAAAAAGAAGTGAGGAAGTAAAAGTTAACAAACATTTATACTTTTTAGAACATTGGTACTTTTAAGAATATTCCTACGTACATTATTGTTGAGGTCACCATTTTTATTTTTTTGGGTGGTGTGCCGGTAAAAAATTCTTAAGCAAAGACACATTAAACTGATCAAAACTTGACAGTAAAAACAATGATACTATTACAAAAGATTTTCTATTTTAAATAAATGATTAAAAAAGTTCCACAGTTTTCATAAAAATACTGTTTTCAACATTAATAATATAAAAAATTGCTGTTTGAGCACCAAAACAGGGTATTAAAATGATTTCTGAAAGATCATGTGACACTGAAGACTGAAGTAATGGATGCTAAAAATTAACATTTGCCATTACATGAATAAATTACATTTTAAAATACATTAAAATAGAAACCAGTTATTTTAAATTGTAATAATATTCAGCTGTTTATACTGGGGGTTTTGATTTTTTTTAAATGCAGCCAGGTTGAGCATCAAAGACTTTTTCAAAAACATTAATATATCTTACCGACCCCAAACTTTTTTTCAACGGTAGTATACGTATTTCTTCTTCATTACTTTGATTAATAGACAGATCAAATGCACTGAATAAATCTACTGTGAGGACTGATAGAGAAAAGTAAATCATTAACTCACCTATATATCTCAATTAGAAATCAAGTCATTCTCTGGGATACAGTTATGAAATTGTAGATCAGCAGAGATGATGGATGCTATTAATTTCACTCTTATTAAGACACCACACAAAGTCAACCAGGCATTTTCCTTAGACTCCTACTGGTCAACCATGAAGTCTGAAACCTGTCCAGTTAAAACAGTGGGACATTCTGTGATGTGACAGGAAGTAGAGCAGTTGTGCTTCTAAACAAGGCGACAGAGACCGGCCAATCAGATCCATGCAATCTGTGTCTGTTGCCGTAGACGTGCCAACCTCTACCTGAAGAAAGCTTTATCCACTTCTATTTTGTTTTGTAATCAGCGAATCTGGTTACAATATATATATCGTTTGAAAAATTGGCTTCCTAAGCTTAATGTACTTTACTTTTTATTTTATTTTGGAATCTGAGGCAGATCGGCAGCGTGGCCTAATGGTTAATGTTGGACTTGTAACCAGAAGGTCGCAGGTTCAAGTCTCGGTGCTTGGCAGGAGTTGTAGGTGGGATCAGCGCTCTCTTCCACCCGCAATACCCACGGCTGAAGTGCCCTTGAGCAAGGCACTGAACCCCCGTTGCTCCCCGGGCGCTGGATATAGCTGCCCACTCCTCCGGGTGTGTGTTCACGGTGTGTACACTTCATTGTAGGATGGGTTAAATGCAGAGCACCAATTTCGAGTATGGGTTACCATACTTGACAAATGTCACGACTTTCACTTTCAGAAACCTACATTGTATGGGCCTTATTCAAGAAACGCCTGCAGAACTGATCTGTCGTTGTAAAAACATTCTTACATAAATCTGTCCTATTCAATTTAACAACGTAAGAACGGATTTTCACACAAATTTGCTCTGCTCATGTTTCAGAAATAAGGCCCAATGTGTGTGTTCTGAAAGATTCAGAAAGAGTGGCTGATGTGAGAAGTGTGCACCGTATGGGTAACAGCAGTGTTTAGAAGATTGCATACAAATCAATCGTCAACCCCCCTAAAAAACATCCTCTCCCAAGCAATTGCGTTAAAAAATAAGACTCCCCAGGATAAACAACATACATGCTTCCAAAATACCACACGATTAGTCATAATTTTATTAGATCGAAGGCCAATAGCAGTGGAATCTGGCAGGGTCCTACTAATCAGCGAGTAACAGAGAGCGTTTTTGCATCACTATGTAATTTTCAGTGTCACGATTTGCTCCCAAGAACACAGAGACGAAACAAGAGAAATCTTTCCAATTCACTGGCTCATTGATTTCTCTCCAAATGCCTTTTTCCTTTCTCACCGTTATCTGAGGTATCATTTTCATCCATGTCAGAGGGGGCTGTTCTTGTCTGCTTGTTGGCAATATCGAAGGTCGTTTGCTGTCAGGACCATGAAATATATGGATACACAGACACCACACACATACAAACACTATAAGTGCTTTCTGCCGGTCTGATTTATACTGTGGGTATAACGTTACATTTTATGCTGATCTGGGATTAACGTCTTGCACCTGAACCCACATGCACACACACATACACACTCAAATACTGGCACACAGTTGATTTTAAACGCTTATGAAAATTCAGTCATCATTTACTCACCCTCATTATTGGTGACTGATGCTTTCAAGCTTTTTAAAAGCATGCAAAAGCACCACAAGCATCATAAACGTGGTCTATACAACTTTAGACTTTATGAGCCATTTGGACTACTTTTATGATTGTGCTTTTGCATCCTTTTTTGAGCTTGATTGCTTTGGTCCACATTTAATGTCAATTGAAAAAGTTGTCTTTTGTTATTCCACAGAAGAAAGTCATACAAGTTTAGAAGGACATAATAATGGTGAGTAGATGATGACAGAATTGTCATTTTTGGGTTTCCGCCTTCCTTTCTCACCTGTGCTCCTGGTCTTTTCGTTTCTGTGCGAGGTATTTTTTCTTGACTTCTTGGAGTTCATGGGCCAGACGTTCGATCTCATACTTGTAGTCTTCTGATTGGGACTCGTGCATGTTGAGCTCTGCTGTTAGGACCTGTGAAAGAAAAGGTATGTTTAAAACTGAGAAAATAGCCTGACTTTACATGTAAATTCTATATTTATGCACTTGGTTGCTTCAAACTTGCCTGGCAACCATAACCGGGTCAAGTGCACAAAAACCTTCATGATTTAATTATATGCAATGGTACAGTACATATCATCATTTGTTCCAATTAAGTTAATTAAAGCATATTTTAATTCAAACAAACAAAAAAAAAATAGATGTATCTGGACAATGAGATTTTGTAAAGAGAAAAACACTGAAAAATTAGTAGGAAAATGTGTTAATTGAATTAAAACAAATAGGATTAATTTTCATGAAAAAAATAAATATATAAAGTATATATACATATATATATATATATATATATATATATATATATATATATATATATTAGTTTTTTTTTTTTTTCGTTTAATTCAGAGCTTAACGGCCTACAGATTAACTATATTGCTTTGCAGACTAATTGTTTAGTGATTAACAACAGTGATTATTTTAAGTACTTTTATAATTAATTTCACTGGAATCTTTTTTCATTTAATTATATACTGAACATTAATGCTTTTAGTTATGAAAGCAGTACATTCTTACAGTGATTTCAGCATGATTAGGTGCTCCACATAATCATGGTAAAACACTGTAACAACTGCCACAAGCAGTTCATTGCTTTTGTGCTTCCAGTTATGTTCCAAAACATCTAAGAGCCCATTTATCAATTACTTTGAAATGATTCCTAAAGCTGTGCCCACCCTTCAGTAGGCACCTCTTTGCTATAAATGTGTCCTAGTTGTACAGTTGTGATGTATCACTGAGGATGTGTTCCGATTGACACGGTCACCTCATCTCTTCCTCTGAGCAAGGAACGGAGTGATTTCCTCTGCGGCATCTCCTTGATCTCTGTCAATCTTTGCACATATCAGTCAAGCTCTAATTGTCATTCATCCAATGTGCTCCAAACCACCCACATAGTGCAGGTGACCCAACAGCCCAGAGCTCAGTAATCAAAGGAACAGAGAGAAGAGAGATGCTAAAGAGAAGGAGGAAGATGGACAGAAAGTGAGAGAGGAGGGAAATAGAGAGGAAGTAATAAATGAAGGAATCTCGGATGTGCTCTGCTGCAGAGCTGGCTTTGGATTGGATGATTTGCGAAGGGTATTGCACATGACAGGCATTCAAAATGTTTCTGCTCATTGAACGTTTTTTTGATTTAAATGTTTTTCCATTTATACAATTAAATACAAATAATTTAAAATAAAATAATTGTATTAAATAAAATAATAATTTTATTAAATAATATCATTTTAAAAAGCCATAAACAATAGTAATTTTTTTTTTTTTATGAATTCTATTGCATAAAATTATTCAAAATGTTTCTGTTCATTGATTATTATTGGTACTTTTTAATTACATTTATTTGCAATTTTTATTTTTATTATTTAATGAACACGATATTAATTGAAACAATTTGGAAAGATATTGCATAATTTACGGCAGCCCTGATATATATATATATATATATATATATATATATATATATATATATACATTTTTTTATGAATTTTATTGCATAAAATTATTCAAAATGTTTCTGTTCATTGAAAGCTTATATATATTATTATAAAAAAAATACAAAATAACAAAAAATAAAAAATAACTTAATAATAAATTTAAGTTATTATTTAGGGCTGTCAAATGAATTATCACATCCAAAATAAAAGTTTTGTTAACATAGTATATGTGTGTATACTGTGTAATATTTATTATGTATATATAAATACACACACATGCATGTATATATTTAAGAAGAAAGAATATTTATGTTTATATATTAAATATATTTTTATATATAATATACAATTAAGAATATAACTATAATAAATGTATATACATGTAAATATTTCTAAATATATAATTTATGTGTGTGTATTTATATATACATAATAAATATACCCTGTACACATACATATATTTGTAAACAAAACTTTTATTTTGGATGTGATTAATCGTGATTAATCATTTGACAGCCCTAAAAAAAATACAAAATAACTTAATATAAATTTAAGTTATTATTATTTTTGATTTATTTATTTATTTATTTATTTTCAGCAAAATTTGCATTGTTTAATCAACTTTCAAGCAAAAACTGCACTTTTGGCACATTTTTAAATGATCAAAATACTTCATCTGTTGTGAGCTTTTCACACAGTGTATAATAATATTCAGACTACTGGGTATTTTACAAAGAAAAACTCTGGAAACATCTTCCAAGCAAGCATGGAGAGTCAAAAGACCGGTGTTAATTAATGTTAATTTCCTAAAGGGGGCTGGAGCGGGAGGACATGCTTCAATCAAAACAAAGAATGGGATGACTTTTCTGTTTGGCTCATTAGTAAGGCTTCTGTTCTAATGTTAATTACGCAGAGCTTTGTTTATTTAAAGCTTTGCCAGTGATGCCTGCGGTGCGTAACTCATTTTAAGCTTGGCAATAAATTATCAGAAAGCAAAACCCCCCTATGCCTACCTTCGGGCCATTATTTTTAAGCTCAAGGGCGGGAGAAGGTTTTATACTCCACACTGCAGATATTATAATAAAACATCACCTAACTTAATCCCAGCCAAGCTAACTACTTTTGAGTCTTTAAAGTCTGTTACATCCATTTTTGTAAAGAATGGCGGATGTAATGGAGCACTTTCTACTGTCCTGACTGGTGTTTAGATCCAGGGCTAGTTTCCTGGATCCTAATGTTCCTGATCAAAACGCAGCTCAAAGATCAACGTATATCAATGCCATATGGACATTATAAGGTCACCGAAGGCTCAGCAAAGACTCATAAGTTTTTAACTGCTCTCATCTCTGCCTCTTGCCTATTTAATAGGACAGGACGAGGCAGCTTAAACCGAACAGACTCATTAAAAATGACATTAGTGGTCGCTGTCTCCAGATGGAGCTGAACTCTTAATTAAGTGGTGAAGTAACTAATTATTCATGGTGAGAGGGGGAATAAGGAGATGAAAATGATGGGAGAGGAGTGAGAGAAGGAATGATTTATGTGAGAAAAAGCCCTCAGTGAGTGGTACGCGGGATCCGGCTGACATATCATATAATCTTATATTGCTTTATTTCATTTAAGAGAAGAGAAGAGAAGAGAAGAGAAGAGAAGAGAAAGGAGAAGGAGTAAGAGAAAGAGAGAGAGAAGAGCTAGAGAAGAGAAGAGAAGAGAAGAGAAGAGAAGAGAAGAGACAAAAGAAAGTGTATATTAGCGGACCTTCAGTTGTTTGGTCTTCTCCCGGAGTGTTCGCTGATAAACCTGTAGTTTTTCCGCTGCTTCCGGACCAGGCTGCCGCGCAAGGATGTGTTTCAGCTCGACGTAAAGTTTCTCTTTCTCCTGCAACACAAAGTAAAACAAAATCAAATTCATTTTAAATATGAAGTTTCATAAAATAACACATTTAATTTAATTTAATTTAATTTAATTTTAATGTAATTTGTCATTGTATTTCATTTTAAACACAAAGTATCATAAAGTACCAAAGTTAATTTAATTTTATTTTATTTTTCAATACAATTTTAATGTGCTATTTTTTTATCCTGTTTCATTTCAAACAAAGTATCATAAAGTACCTGATTTAATTTAATTTAATTTTAAATATTATAAATCATATTATTTTAATTTTATTTAATTTAATTTAATTTTTACTTCAATTTAATTTTTAATAAAATTTTAATGTAATTTTTTCTTTTATTTAATTTTAAAGTATTGTAAAGCACCAAATTTAATTTCATTTCATTTTCATAAACTTGAATTGAATTGAATTAATAAAATTTTATTGTATTTTTTATTTAATTTAATTTTAAACAGGAAGTATCGTAAAGCACCAAATTTAATTTAATTTAATTTAATTTAATTTAAATGTAATTTAATTTTAAACAAAGTATTGTAATTCACCAAATTTAATTTAATTTAATTTAAGTTTTTATACAATTTTTAATGTGATTTACACATTTAAATTAACAAATAAAAAAATGTTTAATGTAACTTTTAATTTAACATATCATTTCATTTAATTCACATTAAATAAAGATGTACTTTTTTATCGTTTTTTACTTTATATAAAACAGTGAAAAATCCCGTGATATTATTCTACATAAATAAGTATTATAACTAACTCTAAAATGAATCAAATCCTCTAAAACACTGTGAAAATTCTCTGAATGTTCTAAATGTGTCACTCTTTTTCTCTTCTGAAAAGAGTTCAAAGAGATATTTGTTAGTTCAGAGTATGAGATCTTTTACCATCAGTTGTACAATTATAAGCAATGATGCTATTTTTCAGTGTCACATCACTGAAAAAAAGCTATATCCAGATTCAAGGGACTGACAGCTAATTCATTTTATAAGCTAGGTGTTAATTATCCAAGTGTGTGGAGGACAGAAATATGGACAACCTAACACTAATCGCAGCACTGACCATTTAATGACACACACACACACACACACTATCCATATATGGATCATCAGTGTCACTAATTAGGAGAGAGGGAGTACTGTCCAGTTTAAACTCATCAATGCTAATAAATGCAGACTGTCTGGTGTCTAAAATGATCACTAATATAAAGGCTCTAAATTTTCAATGGAATATAAATGATGTGCCACAGGAGAAATCATGAATTCAGGGGGCTTAGGATGACTGAAAGAAGATTGTTCATGATCAAAAGGACCAGCATTCAAAATGAAGACACACTCATGGCCTCAACAACCACAAAACAGTTCTTTGTCTCAAACACATTACGCCACACAGTACACACACACACATTATAGATTTATTGCAAAGCTGAAAGCTTAACACATTTTTCCTCTGAAGCTCCCAGTATTTTTCTCAAGATATTTTCTGTCCTTTTCTTTTCGCTGTTTCTTCTTCACAGCCATGGTGGCCGTCTCTTCATAATTTCATCAATAGTGAAGTGTGGGGAATGTTGTGTGTGTGTGTGTGTGTGTGTGTGTGTGTGTGGTGTGTGTGTGTGTGTGTGTGTGTGTGTGTGTGTGTGTGTGTGTGTGTGTGTGTGTGTGTGTGTGTGATAGAGAGCGAGTCAGCCAATGAATGATTTATGACTGAGAGGCGTCTGGGCTTTAATACACTGACTTTTATAAGATGACAACAAGGCTGAGATCAAATCCAGTCTCAGACTCCACCTTTCACCAACTCTGTGTCTCACGCAAACATCTGCACTCATGGCGCATTATCAAAGAATACATCACACCAGCATCCAAAAACATTTCCACGGTTTGATAATGTTAATCAGGGCCCTGAACCGGTTCAAGGAACGAGAACGAAAACCGGAAGCAAATGAAATTTTGACAGGAACAGAACCAGAAACGAAATCAAAGTTTTATAGTTCCCAACAGAAATCGAAAATTTGAAATGGCCATTAACCGGTTAATAATACGTTTATTTTATCGTTCCATGTAATATATGAAATTTGCTGTCAACCAATCATGAATTCCAGTAGTACGGCCTATGCAAATGTGACGCTGAAGCCAATGAGTGAAATGTCCACTCAGCTGTGAACTCATCATAGGCAAGTCGTTTATCTGAGGATAGTGTAAGATGAATTCAACAGATCACACGCACGTGCAGCGCTTCTGTGAATGGAGAAAACAGGAAAACTATAGGCTTACATAAAAAGGAATATAGGCATATACACTAAATATATTTCACTTAAATCATATTGACAGATTAACGAAACAAAAGAAAAAAATGTGCTAAATTCAGTTCATTGTGAATGTTCCAAAGTTTTCAGAAGGGAAAACGTAACAGCAGAGAGTGAGTTTTCTTATTCAGTTTTAAATTTTTATTTTGCAAAGCTTGACCGCTTTGAATAATGTCTTGCTTCTGTATAACCAATATGACTACATCACGCTGATGCCTTACGCACACACACAACATAATTGTTTGCTGTATTGAAGCCTGTCATTATCAAAATAAAATACAGTTAAACAAACAAAATAAAAGGTTACACTGCTCCGTTTTACAAAATTTGTCAGCGTGACCGCGCCTCACTGTGCTGATATAGCCGATGTGAAGGATGATGTTTTATGTCGATGAAAGTACAAACATTAATAAATAATATTTCAGCATCCAGATACGTCGAGAACACTGAAACATTTGGATTCATACCGAATGAGAGAAGTAGGCATCAGCTTCACCTTAAATCAATTTTGTTTTGGATTGAGGTTTTTATAGCCTCAACTTTAGAGTATTTGTTTCGGAGAGAAAAACTAATAACTGGTTTATAATGTTTACATTTTGCTTTAGCCTACAGGCATTTTATCATTAATTATTTCGGAAAGTAACAGGGCTAATAAAATGCGACGTGAGCCGTGACTTATGTTTTTTTTTTCAATCTCAAAACACAATCTTATACAAGTGTTTTTGTTTTTTTAACAATGCAGCAAACATTATTAAATATCTTAAAAATATTTTGATGTCTTTAAAGGTGTGGATAGAATGAATGTTTTTTTTTTTTTTTTTTTTTTTTTTTGTAGCCTAGCCTACATTTGGCCAAAATCTAGAAAAGATGATGCTGTATTTGGCTGTGACTAAGCTCAGCGGGTTATGGCTAAAGTGACCGAGATCTCTCTTTTTTCCTTTTCTTTTGAGTAAAGAAAATGATGAACTTTATTATTATTATTATTAGGCAATATTATAGGCAAAGAATTATTATTATTTTATTTATTTTATTTTTTTAAATAACGCTATTAACCCGGTATTTCTTCCACCCGAACCGGTTTTCGTAACGGTAATAGATCAGAGAAACGCAGAACAGAAACGTTAAAATACTATATAAATTCTGCTCGGAGTGAACCGATTGAATTGTTTTTTTTTTCTTTTTTCGTTTTTCAAGCCCTGATGCTAATGCAGTTACACAATGTCCCTCACGGAGACCCAGCAACATGTCTCGCACGTGTTCTGTCTGCTGTCTTACTCTATTTATTCATTGAACTATACACTAAGAATAATGTCAAAATACATTTTGGAGCTTTATTTCTCAGAGAAAAACAGGAGTTTATTGCTCTGAGGTTTAGTCTTATTGTGGCTCCACTCCAGATGGAGTTCAAACTAAGTTAAAGCTCTATCAATTATTTTTACTCAGACTGTCATCGCAGCAACTTGCCATCCGTGAGCAAATCTGAGTAAGGGGTTAGTGACATTGCTGAGATTTCTTCTGAAATCTACAAGGGACACAACGCTCCATATTAGACATTCAGTTTCCCTGGAGAAATTAACCAGGAATTTATCCATGTTTGTTTATGCAATTTTTTGGAATATTGCATAAAAAAATGTAGGATAAAAGTTCCCCAAATACCACACAAAAATAAAAGTACATTATCATAAATTGGGGAATGAGCTGCTGATAGTTATTGAAATGTTTGTACTATGAATAGGAAAAACACTCACTAGAAATACGGACTCGGATATATTGTATCATCCTCCCAGAGGAAAGTGAAAGAATATATGTTTAATGACCACACCACAGGGCCCTTCAAACTACTCATCTCCCATATCTCCACTCACTTTCGTTCTCTTACTCCATTGCCAATCTCTTCCCCCAAAATCATATTTAACAACAAGTCTACAGTCATCTCTTACGAAGAAGAGAAGCGAAGATACGAAGAGAAGGAAGAGAAGAGAATATAGAGAAGAGAAGAAGAAGAAGAGAAGAGAAGAGACGGAGAAAGAGAAAGGAAGAGGGAGGAAGAGAATGAGAAGAAGGAAGCCCAGAAGAGGAAGAGAAGAAGACAAAAGAACGTGTATATTATCGGACCTTCGTTGTTTGTTATTCTCGGCCGGAGTTGTCGCTGATAAACTTCTAGTTTTTGCCGCTGCTGCTTCCGGACCAGGCTGCCCGGGCGCCAAAAGGATGTTTTCAGCTCGACGTAAAGTTTCTCGATTCTCGCGGCAACACCAAAAGTAAAACAAAATCAAATTCATTTTAAATATGAAGTTTCATAAAATAACACATTTAATTTAATTTAATTTAATTTAATTTTAATGTAATTTGTCATTGTATTTCATTTTAAACACAAAGTATCATAAAGTACCAAGTGAATTTCATTTGATTTTAAATTTTTCACCATACACCATTTTAATGTGCTATTTTTTTATCCTGTTTCATTTCAAACAAAGTATCATAAAGTACCTGATTTAATTTAATTTAATTTTAAATTAAGTATCATAAAATACCTAATTTAATTTAATTTAATTTAATTTAATTTTTACTTCAATTTAATTTTTAATAAAATTTTAATGTAATTTTTTCTTTTATTTAATTTTAAAGTATTGTAAAGCACCAAATTTAATTTCATTTCTAATCTTACATTTCATTTTCATAAACTTGAAATTGAATTGAATTAATTAAATTTTTATTGTATTTTTTATTTAATTTAATTTTAAACAGGAAGTATCGTAAGCACCAAAATTAATTTAATTTAATTTAATTTAAATTGTAATTTGAATTTTAAACAAAGTATTGTAATTCACCAAATTTAATTTAATTTAATTTAAGTTTTTATACAATTTTTAATGTGATTTACACATTTAAATTAACAAATAAAAAAATGTTTAATGTAACTTTTAATTTAACATATCATTTCATTTAATTTCATATTAAATAAAGAGTACTTTCTTATCGTTTTTTACTTTATATAAACAGTGAAAAATCCCAGTGATATTATTCTACATAAATAAGTATTATAACTAACTCTAAAATGAATCAAATCCTCTAAAACACTGTGAAAATTCTCTGAGATGTTCTAAATGTGTCACTCTTTTTCTCTTCTGACAAGAGTTCAAAAGAGATATTTGTTAGTTCAGAGCATGAGATCTTTTACCATCAGTTGTACAATTATAAGCAATGATGCTATTTTTCAGTGTCACATCACTGAAAAAAAGCTATATCCAGATTCAAGGGACTGACAGCTAATTCATTTTATAAGCTAGTGTTAATTATCCAAGTGTGTGGAGGACAGAAATATGGACAACTACCACTAATCGCAGCACTGACCATTTAATGACACACACACACACACACACACATATATGGATCATCAGTGTCACTAATTAGAGAGGGAGTACTGTCCAGTTTAAACTCATCAATGCTAATAAATGCAGACTGTCTGGTGTCTAAAATGATCACTAATATAAAGGCTCTAAATTTTCAATGGAATATAAATGATGTGCCACAGGAGAAATCATGAATTCAGGGGGCTTAGGATGACTGAAAGAAGATTGTTCATGATCAAAAGGACCAGCATTCAAAATGAAGACACAATCATGGCTTCAACAACCACAAAACAGTCCTTTGTCTCAAACACATTACTCCACACAACACACACAAACATTATAGATTTATTGCAAAGCTGAAAGCTTAACACATTTTTTCCTCTGAAGCTCCCAGTATTTTTCTCAAGATATTTTCTGTCCTTTTTCTTTTCGCTGTTTCTTCACAGCCATGGTGGCCGTCTCTTCATAATTTCATCAATAGTGAAGTGTGTGTGTGTGTGTGTGTGTGTGTGTGTGTGTGTGTGTGTGTGTGTGTGTGTGTGTGTGTGTGTGTGTGTGTGTGTGTGTGTGTTGTGTGTGTGTGTGTGTTGTGTGATAGAGAGCGAGTCAGCCAATGAATGATTTATGACTGAGAGGCGTCTGGGCTTTAATACACTGACTTTTATAAGATGACAACAAGGCTGAGATCAAATCCAGTCTCAGACTCCACCTTTCATATCACCAACTCTGTGTCTCACGCAAACATCTGCACTCATGGCGCATTATCAAAGAATACATCACACCAGCATCCAAAAACACATTTCCACGGTTTGATAATGTTAATCAGGGCCCTGAACCGGTTCAAGGAACGAGAACGAAAACCGGAAGCAAATGAAATTTTGACAGGAACAGAACCAGAAACGAAATCAAATTTTATAGTTCCCAACAGAATCGAAAATTTGAAATGGCCATTAACCGGTTAATAACGTTATTTTATCGTTCCATTTAATATATGAAATTTGCTGTCAACCAATCATGAATTCCAGTAGTACGGCCTGTGCAAATGTGACGCTGAAGCCAATGAGTGAAATGTCCACTCAGCTGTGAACTCATCATAGGCAAGTCGTTTATCTGAGGATAGTGTAAGATGAATTCAACAGATCACACACACCGGCAGCGCTTCTGTGAAAGGAGAAAACAGAAAAACTATAGGCTTACATAAAAAGGAATATAGGCATATACACTAAATATATTTCACTTAAATCATATTGACAGATTAACAAAACAAAAGAAAAAAATTTGCTAAATTACGGTTCATTGTGAAATGTTCCAAAGTTTTCAGAAGGGAAAACGTAACAGCAGAGAGTAGTTTTCTTTATTCAGTTTTAATTATTTTGCAAAAGCTTGACCGCTTTGAATAATGTCTTGCTTCTGTATAACCATATGACCATCACGCTGATGCCTTACGCACACACACAACATAATTTTGCTGTATTGAAGCCTGTTCATTATCAAAATAAAATACAGTTAAAGAAACAAATAAAAAGTTACACTGCTCCGTTTTACAAAATTTGTCAGCGTGACCGCGCCTCACTGTGCTGATATAGCCGATGTGAAGGATGATGTTTTATGTCAATGAAAGTACAAACACTATATAATAAATAATATTTTAGCATCCAGATACATCAGGAACATGGAAACATTTGGATTCGTGCCGAATGAGTGAAGTAGGCATCAGCTTCACCTTAAATTAACTTGTTTTTGGATTGAGGTTTTTATAGCCTAAACTTTAGATTATTTGTTTCGGAGAGAAACTAATAACTGTTTTTATAATGTTTGTAAACATTTTGCTTTAGCCTACAGGCATTTTATCATTAATTATTTCGGAAAGTAACAGGGCTAATAAAATGCGACGTGAGCCGTGACTTATGTTTTTTTTTCAATCTCAAAACACAATCTTATACAAGTGTTTTTGTTTTTTTAACAATGCAGCAAACATTATTAAATATCTTAAAAATATTTTGATGTCTTTAAAGTGTTGATAGAAGGAATTTTTTTTTTTTTTTTTTTTTTTTTTTTTTTGTAGCCTAGCCTACATTTGGCCAAAATCTAGAAAAGATGATGCTGTATTGGCTGTGACTAAGCTCAGCGGGTTATTGGCTAAAGTGACCAGATCTCTCTTTTTTCCTTTTCTTTTTGAGTAAAGAAAATGATGAACTTTATTATTATTATTATTAGGCATATTATAGGCAAAGAATTATTATTATTTATTTATTTTATTTTTTTAAATAACGCTATTAACCGGTATTTCTTCCACCCGAACCGGTTTCGTAACGGTAATAATATCAGAGAAACGCAGGAACAGAAACGTTAAAATACTATATAAATTCTGCTCGGAGTGAACCGATTGAATTGTTTTTTTTTTTCGTTTTCAAGCCCTGATGCTAATGCAGTTACACATGTCCTCAATGGAGACCCAGCAACCTGTCTCGCACTTTGTTCTGTCTGTCTGTCTTACTCTATTTATCATGAATATAACACTAAGAATAATGTCAACATACATTTTGGAGCTTTATTTCTCAGAAAAAAGGATTTATTGCTCTGAGGTTAGTCTTTTGTGGCTCCACTACCATTTGGAGTTCAAAATAAGTTAAGCTCTATCAAATTATTTTTCTCAGACTGTCAATCGCAGAACTTGCCATCCGGGCAAATCTGAGTACAGTTAGTGACATTGCTGAGATTTCTTCTGAAATTCTACAAGGGACACAAGCTCCATTATTAGCATCAGTTTCCCTGGAGAAATTAACCAGGATTTCATCCATGTTTTGTATGCACATTTTTTGAATATTGCATAAAAAATGCTAGATAAAATTTCCCAAATACACACACAAAAATAAAAAGTACATTATCATAAAGTGGATTAGCCTGATGATAGTTATTAAAAATGTCTTTTACCTACTGAATAGAAAAACACTTACTATAAATACGATACTCTGATAATATTTCATCCTCCCAGAGGAAATGAAAAAGAATATCTGGCTTTTAATGACCACACCACAGGGCCCTTCAAATACTCATCTCTCCATATTCTCACTCACTTTCTTTCTCTTTACTCCATTTCCATCTCTCTCCCCCAAACTCATATTTAACAACAAGTCTACAGTCATCCTCTTACGTAAGAAGAATTTTGAACATTGTTAACAAACCGGAAGTCACGTTGCTTAGTCATTCTGACTTCATTTCCTTTATATGTCAGGCTGAATGATCAGAGAAAGCCTATGTGACATGAAGAACACTAGAAGTAACCGGAGTAGCTCTGCTGTCCCTGTTCAGTGTGATCGGTAGACGACAAGTATGATTTAAAAGCAAACAGATGTTCTGTGTGTCACTCCATTCAGAGATGAAGAAGACACGCTGTGACTGACAGTGATGGGAACACGCTCAATTTTCACACCCCCGCAACAGTTTTCTCTGCCAAAGAATTCGGACGACAATTGCACGTCTACCGGCTTCAGACCTGTCTTACGATGGAGACATCCTCCCTTGACAGCTAAGATTTTGACAAACACAAGACTTTATTTTGTTGCTCCTGCTGTCATGGCACAAGTTGTGTCACAAATGAGTGGAGAAAAGCTTTTGTGACTTCAAGCAGTGGGTCTCAATCAGTGGGTCGCAGGTCTCATAAGGTCAACAAAAAAACTTATCTTTAACTGTCAAACTTTCTTCATTAATCCGTTTAACACAATGCTAACACTTAAATGTTTTTTTTTATATATATATATATTTTTGTTACCAGAAGATCTTTTCATGTCTATGGCACTTAACATAACTCATAGTAGTGTGTACTAAACAGGTCTGTGTGTGTAAGCAGTGAGAGAGTTAGGACCAGAGTATAGTGTCTGAAAGACAGGAAGTGTTCATAAATGAGCTTTGGAAATAAGAAGTCACAATCTCTCCCTGAGTGCTGGATCTCCTGCGATACAATATTACCTTCCTTTCCCTTTTACCCAAATGAAAACTTTAGCTCAGAAAACTCAATCTAACTCTGTGGCACCCAATGCAAACCTATCGCAGACCTTACGACCTATCTGTGTTACAGCGTTATATTACATTAACTGTAGGGCATAATAAATTCCGCTGTTTGTTGCAGGTAAAACAGACCTTCCTGTCATACCTCAGCTTGTAATTCGGTGAGTCACTGGGCCATTTCTTACGGCCACCATGCATGAATAAATAGTTAACTGCTAATCGCCTGTCCAGATTTGCCTGCACGAATATTAACTGACATGACATGTTCTGTGCCTCTTTTATTATCGCACTGCCTCAATGCAAATAATGCAACAATTAGAGTCTGTTTCTGTGCGAAAAACAGCACCTACTGTTTGTTTGCCATAAAGTGCTGCATTGTGAATACTTCAAGATCGATAATGGGTATTATATTCAAAATGGAGCCTGTCTCGCATCATTTATGAATCACCACTGTCCCCCGTCTACAGAAGTGCAGCATTGTCTTGACTGCAATAGCTTTTTGCTATTGTGTCCTAAACGGTGCTATATTGCACACGCTGTCACAATTTTCACAGCAAACAGCTACAAAACTATACAACAAAGCCCTGCTGTCTAACAACTGTGGGGGGGCTGTTTTAGAAGGCATCAAAGGCAGCTCAAGACTCTCACAGCATCTGAGCCGATAAACAGAGCCAAGTTGAGCAACTTCATAATCACACAATGAGTTATATGGGTGTTGTAAGGCAGTCAGCTTTAACCTAATAAGCACTGCATCCCAATGTTCCTTCGAAGGTGGGTTCATTTCTTCTGCAGTCCATCGGCATATTCATTGATTTTCAGATTGGAACTGAATTTGTGAGAAATCACAAAATGCTGATTCATTCATGTATTCTAAAAGAAGTTCATAGCTGCATCAAACAGAATTGTACAAAGAATATAAAGACAACAACTATTTCCAAACCATACAGAAGCACATAGAGACTAAAATATTTTAAAGACTTCTCTTTCATCATTCAGAAGTTTTGGGGTAGATTTTTTTAAGTAATAAATTATTTTACGCAGCAAGGATTAGTTAAATTTATCAAAAGTGACAGTTAAGGCATTTATAATGTTACAAAAGATTTCTATTTCAATATATTGTTCATCAAGGAATCATGAAAATATATCAAAATGAAAAAATATATCACAAAACATTAGGCAGTACAACCATTTTTAACACTGAAAATAATAATGCTAAGAAATGTTTCTTGAGCAGGAAATCATATCAGAATCAGATCATGTAACACAAAACACAAGACTAATGAAACTAAAAATAAAACTCAGCCATCACATCACAGGAATAAATAAAAAAAAAAAAAAGTAATTCCTCAAAAAGAAATGTGGTTTATTTGACATTTTTCTAACTTAATACAAGTAAAAAAAACAATAAAAAAAAAAAAAAAACAATGCCATGGGCAAAGACGTTCTTATTAAATACATATCTTTACTGTATGAAATGAAAGACTGCATGGCTCTGGTAAAAGGTTTGTCCAATAGAAATAATGTGGGACACTATTATACTCTCCACCACAGCTTGTGTAAATATCAATAGTGTGTTCTGAATTGAGTTTAGGAAGAAAAGGTGAATCTAGTGACGACCTGAAAGAAATCAAACACGTTTTGATATGATCTGATCCCTGAAAACTGCTGCTCATGTCCTAAGATTGCGATCCAGTCTGTTAAGCTTCATTTGATACAGGCAGTGAAAGGAACCTTTTTAAACTGGCTGTCTGTCTGTCTGTCTGATGTTAATGGCATTTTGAAAGCCCATTTTATCATTTCCACTGCATCTGAGCTCAAGATCCGAAAGTGAGAAAAAACTCTTAACACATTATCAAACTGAACATCACAGCCCATGTCCACCCATCTCATAATGGTGAAAGTAAAGTGGACAGTTACTCCTAGAACATTTTGTCTGTCTCTTTCAGACAAACTGTGAACTTTTTCGTCTTAATTTTTTTCCCCTCTCTCAGTTCAGTAACATTTCTGATTAGTTGCTTTGGAGCCACCATTATAGTCTTCAAACAAACAAACCCAATTAAAAATCTCAAATACATAACCAAGAAAGCATAAAAGTTACCCTAGTCACGCAATCAGCACCTCTCTCCATCTCTCCATTCATAACCTAATCAGAGATTCCAAGTGCATTTATGTAAACAATCGTTGCTCCCTCGAGAAGCTCTACATCTGAGCACCTGCTACATCTGAGAAAACACATGTGTTTCTAGACTGAGCAATGAACAGCACAGATCACTTCATTAAAGATAATGGAGGGCTCTCTGAATACTAGACCATACACAAGGACAAAGAGGGAAAAATGACTAGTTCCAGACTATAGTGCAAGTAATGTATGGCTAAACGTATAAATGATAGACTCTGCTTGTTGTATATTATTAAACTGAATGGCAGGGAGGATATGAAAATTGGTCTCTCTCAGGATAAAGTACTTTAAAAATGGACTCCAGTAAAAATCACAAATTATCAGTCCAGACAGAATCTGCAAAAATTCTGTGGGATGGATTTTAATATGGTAAAAGTAGAGAGTACTTTAATGTTATTAGGAGCTGGAAGAATAATAAAATTAGTCCAAATATGTAATAATGGAACAAGCAAGGCACAGAGGAAGAGTAAAACGGTGGACATTTTGATTATGTGAAAATCTGTGGCGCTTTGTGCAAAAGTGCTACAGGCACAGAAAAAAAGTTATTCAGTAACCTAATAATGAAATATCACAATCTTAAAGTACAGTAGCACAATCTGTATTACTTTTAGATAACTTTAAATTGCCTTAAAGCAGCATATGCAAATGAAGAACAGAGAAAATCAATATCAATTAGATAACTTTCAAATATAACTAATCTATTTGTAACTCATTTAACTAATATGTAGTTATAGTTATCTCTAAGATTTATTAAAAAAATCAAGAAAAAGTAAAAACAGTAATGTTGTGAAATATTATTATAATTTTAATATAATAAGTGTAAACTGTTTTCTATTTTAATGTATAACTGTTATAACAAATCTGAATTTTTAGCTTTTTTTTCTTTCTTTTTTTTTCTTGTCAAAGTTGAAAACAGTTGTGCTGGTTAAGATTTTTTTTGGAAACCATCATATATTTTTACTGTCGCTTTTGAGAAACATAAATGCATATATAAATAAACAGATCTCTTGACCCCAAATGTTTGTGTATATCATTTTAATTTCTCTTTTTTCTATGTGAGCTCTGACTTTCTGTTTCAACTAATGATTTGAATCTGTTGTGGGACAATGATTGGCGAGGCAGAAGGGGCACTAGTACTGTTCCATTACTAGCACCATTTACAGAATCTTCTCACCTGTAGCATAAGCTCTTTCTCCACGACCTCCTGAGTCTTAGCTATCAGCCTGCGCTGAAGAGAATGAATCTTCTGAATCAGTTCAAAGCTGCTGGGATCACTCGCCTACAAAGAAAGAGAAGCAAAATCAAACTATTTTGGAAGACTGTATTATTTATACAACTGTTCCCGTAACAAGCCTATGCAAGCCCATACCTCTAGTTTTCTCCAGCGGTGTACATTCAAGGGATTGCCAAGCTCATCCTCTAGAGCTCGACATCTTGTCCTCTCTTTCAGCAGCTCCCTCTGCATATGAAACACTTCATGTCTGCCATCAGAACAAAGAAACAGCAGTAGAGTAACTCTGACTCTGATTTCCAGGCCACAATAAAAGCAACAATAATCTACTAATTTATAGTCAGTCATTTAAATTTCCTGCATTCTGGCAGGATGCACAGCACTTTGAAAATGAGTTTGCGTGAGAGGTTCTAAAAGCCTGCACTTCACTTATTTACTTATGCACCACAACACGCACAAACAGGGAAATGCAAACAAGAGGGTGAATGGAAGCGAGAGGGAGAAACAAATCTCTTGGATCTCATATCGACAGGTTATGGCTCACAGCATAATCCTAACTGACCTTTCCCTCTCTGCGGGAAGCTTGTTTGAAAAGACACTTGTAGACATGTATGCTTTTCTATAGGTGTACACACGATACATTCTAGCGTTCGCAGCTATTTTATGGTTGGTCTATGTACATATTTGCTGCATAGTCTCATAATTTTTCAGATTTGTTGTGCATCAATTTGAGATTTTTTACATTTTGAAGAAATTCTGTATTTTAGCATTAAAATTTTGTCTCCAAAACTGCTGTGCAGTTAGTGTGTTACAGGTGGTTGCTTATGACATTTTTGTCGCAATTTATTACTACACAATTTACAAAATTTATTCCTTTAAAATGCAAAAAATAAATTCTATTAATTTAATTTTTATTCTTTTAATTAATCATAATCTGATTTCTCAATAAATAAATACAATTAAAAATAAAAAACATAAACTTAAACATAATTACCATAAATATATATATATTTCAAAAACAAAAACCAGCATTACTTTAAATGTATTTTTCATCCAAAAATGAAAATTTGCTGAACATTTATTCACACTTAAGCCGTATAAAATGTAGCTGAGTTTATTATTTCATCGGAACATGACATCACTGCTTTATCACTGGATCCTTTGTATCTAGTAGGTGCTGTCAGAATGAGAGTCTACACAGATTAAACTGATAGAAACATCAATAATCCACAAGTAATTCACATGATTCCGTCCATCAATCTGTTTGTAATAAACAAATTAATAATTAATTAAGATATTTCAAATTTCAAAGCTCCTTTATCAAGAGTCCTCTATCCAAAATTGCTTTCTCCACTGAAAAGGCTGTCTTGTCTGAATAAGGAAAGAAATATGCAAAGATTAAGCACCCTTTACAAGCAAAAATTATCTAAAACAGATATGGTCTAAACAAATATGTCGTTGGATTTTGATGTAAGAGGAAAACAGAGAATGGACTTTTTCACTGGAGGAAGTGTTATTATGGATTATGACCTCATATTTCAACGTTTTCAAGGTAAAATGCCTCAATGATGGACATTTCTCTTCACAAGACAGTAATTGATGGACTGGATATATGTCAATTGCTTATGGATCATTGGGATGTTTTTTATCAGCTGTTTGGACTCTCATTCTGACAGCACCCATTCACTGCAGATGATCCACTGGTGAGCAAGAGATGTAATGCTTAATTTCTCCAAATCTGTTCCAATGATAACAAACTCATCTACACCTTAGTTATAAATTTTCAGCAAAATTATTTTTTTGGGTGAACTATTCCTTCACTGAACAAATCAGAAAAATGTCAGGGGTGGGACTAGAATTTCAAGGGTTTACTGTAGTTTGTAACATTTGTCTGTTACAATGTTTGATGTGTTGTGGTAATTATGGACAACTGGAGAAAAGATCCCAGTGCTCTGTTGCGTTTCGCTGGATTGCACCCACCTGTTATTTTGCACAACAGCGTATTCTGTGTGTACTTTACCCCTACAACAGTGTCACTTATGGCAAGTCTAGCTACAGCTAGTGTCTTCCTTTGACCTGCTACAGTGATTCAACTCCAGTAAACAACTTAAAAGCTCCTTCAGCCAACCTATAAGCACTAGTGGCTTGACAGAGTCTGGAAAAAGAAATTACGCCATTTCAGCCACAATAGAAAAGCCTCTTGAAATGCATTGAAAATAAATAAATGGCAAAATCGTCTCTAAGGAGATCTGAGGACACACACAACTCTTCATGGAACACAGGAACAGAAAAGTTAATGAAAGGTAGATAAAATAATACCCTGTCTATACCAGACACGACTGGCACAACACAACAAAACCATGAACACCCATCATATAATCAGTCTCTGTGTCCAAATATGCCTACTTCCATACTACATAGTAGGCAAAAAAAGTATGTAAATCAGGTGGTATGTCATAGTCATATGACTATTAATTCTACTAATTCTAGTCACTGATTCATAGTAACCATTGACTTACAACTTCCAGCAAGATTCTGAAAGGCACATCTGATGGATCTTTTTACTATCCCATGAGGCCACGGTAGAGGATTTGTGAATGGTTATAGAGTGACGCAATTGATGTTGGTAGGTCACCGGATAGTAAAACATGACAGATGTAGTACTGTACATCCGAATTTCATTCATACCACACACAATCATACTACTGTATATAGAACAAACTTTTTCAAACCGAATGGAGCACCTGCGTGTACTACACAGTATGCAGTTTTGGATGAAGCATGTAATTCTGGCTAAACTGGATGCAGAGTGATGCGATGCGACACAAAAAATAGTGTTAAAAAAGAAAGAGGGTAATTAAGAGGGTCTTTTAACCCTTGTATACTAGAAATAACAGAGAGCCATACTGTAAACAGTTGAATTCTCAACTGAAATGATATGAAGCTCTGTTTAAACAGTATGTCCTAGAACTTTTTCTGTGAAGCAATGGAAAGAGATGGATGATCATAGCACACAGCTCATTTACCTGAGCGCAATGCAGGTTGAGTTTATGAGGGTGTTAGCGATTAGCATGCTAAATTGATCAATAAGTCATTTCCTTTGGGGGGGAAAAACTATTACCAAAATCGTCAGTGTACTATCATTTGTCTAGCAATGTGAGTAAACTAAAGAGGTTTTTGCATATGTTGTTGTGCTAAAAGACAGTGGAATTGCTTCTAAATGGCATGGATAGATTTCTCAAGGCTTGCAAGGTCTTTTTTCGTCATTGATGATTCAGACAAAATCAATGTTGTTAGTGTTTGCTATGTTTGAGGGAGAAATATTGGCATTAGCTCTTGTTTTGGGTTGCTCGTCATCTTTAATATTTATAACTGTCTCAATGGCTCCTTTCCAAAAACCTACTGAGCTATACAGAGACTGTATGTTAAGGTGTCACAGCCATGCTCCTGACGCAAAAGCCTGTCTTAAATGGTAAGAAACTTTATTAATTCTGCCACATAAGACACAAATTAAGTAAAAAAAAAAAAAAAAAATATATATATATATATATATATATATTGCTAAAAAATCAACAAGCTCTGTGAAAACAAATACATTCAAAATGTTGAGCTGGGTCACACTTTATTTTAAGGTACAATTCCAATAATTATGAATTTTGCCTCAATAAACTTCTAATTGGCTGCTTATTAATAGTTAGTAAGATAGTTGTTAAGTTTAGGTATTGGGTAGGATTAGGGATCTAGAATATGATCATGCAGAATATGTGTTTTAAAAGTACTAATAAACAGCCAATAAGTTAATAATAGGCATGCTAATAAGCAACTAGTTAATAGTGAGAATCAGTCCCTAAATAGAAATGCTCATTACAATCTAGATTTCATTAAAGATGTAAAATTATCAATAAAAGCTGTATAGTGTAAATGATTATTTTATCTAGTAAATATTAGATTTGCTTATGCTTAATAACATAACTCCATTCTTTACCATGTGGTGCTTGGTGACTGTAAGCTCTCTATTACATATCAAGTGTTCATGTTTAGGCCCTAACCTGAGTATTTAATAAGTGTCTTCCTTCATTAAAATTGATGACAAAGCAAACAAACAAGACCTGAGGCACTTTGATATGAAGAGGAATCCTCTTGTACACCTGTTGCATCATTGTCAGACAGCGATGTACACACATAAACAGTTGCTGTTCTCTGATTTTGTTGGTGTACAGGAAAACTGTCTTTACAAAGAAAACATTACATATTACACATTACGTATTACATGTGTCTTGTTCCACCAAAGGAAATAGTTCCATACAAATCCACAACAGAACCACTGCACATATCAGAGCAACACACGGTTGGTGGTGTTTTATTCATAAATTAATTGTTTTGAATGGATAAGCAAATTGAATCAATGACTCACTCATAACCACACTCAAATGTTTCATTCCTGGATGAATCAGCTGTACTAAACAAATCATTTGGTGATTTGATTAAGTGATTAAATTTTTTGCTGAACAATTTTTTTTTTAACCAATCATTTAAACAAATGATTCAGAAACTTTATAAACTGTATGGTTCACACCCTGTGTAGGTTGCATTTGTCTGCCATATACTGTGCATTTCACACATGTCCTTTCAGAAAAGTAACCATTATTCCTTTTGAAGCCTAATTACTGTAATTTCTTATCTTCTTTGGAATGTAATGGCTACTTTTCTGAATTGAGACAGCCTCAATGAAGTATTCGGCTGACAAATGTGGCCTACGGAAGGTGCAGCCTTCTAAATTAGACACAGCAATAGGCATGTCGTCTGATACTGGTGTGCAGATGTAAAGTTCAGAAAGAGTCACTGGAAACCCCAACAGACAATCTGGAATGGAATGTGGATACACACAAAAAGACATGTATACATATTTTTTCATACATGTAGTCAATCTACTATTACAGCACTATTAAGATCAACCAAATGAGAAAACAACTTTTAAAAATATCAAAACAGGGATCAATTGGAAAGCCACAATTGCCAGTGCCCCTTCCATTTACTTCGTCCAAACTTTTATTAGGTGAGAGGAAGTATTCTTTGATCACTTTGCTCAAGACAGGTCTAATCCGACCTTGAATCACTAAGACTTCTTCACATTGCATTTCGATTACTCCTGTTCTCAACATAAGTCTGTATGTGGGAAATCTAGCCAGCACTTTTTCCTGGAGCTTTAATAAAATACTTTTAGTGGCACTGAGTTTGTTCTGTTCCTAAGAAAAGCTACTTAGTATTGTGTGTACATAAATGCATGATATCTCTTTGAAAAGAATATACTGTATAAGAAAGAGAATAACATAAAATGTGACACAAGAGCATACAGTAATTACTGACATCAGTGCTCCAGGGAAACCGTATTAATCTTAGTCATTGGTCATTTTACTACACCTTACAGCAGACAATAGAACCCTGAAAGGATTTCCTGTTCAGATTGGGAAAAATAAAGCAGCCTTTCCATTTGCTTGCCTTTTGCTGGCTGTGGCTTTAATTTATGCATTTTAATTGTGTTTTTGGCAAAGCTTTTGTTTTTCTGCTCTCACTATTCTCTCTTCTCAATTGTGTTTTGCATAAATACATCACTGTCCACTAAACGAAAGCAAGCCATCCATCTTTCGCCGTCAACAAATTAATTCCACTATGACAAATAAATAACTGATTTAGAATAGAAAAAAGAAACCCAGATGCATTTTATCCATATCTTTCTCTTAGTCAGTGTTTTAGTTTGTATTCCTCCTTTTTACTGTTGCTTCGACTGAGATCTGCATGGAGATACGGAAGGCGAGAGAAAGAGTGGGTTGGGTTATATAGATTGATTTATTTACGAAGGCAGGGTTGATATCAGGGACTTAAACTTTAATCAACAAGCTTCTAGAGTTCAGGACTCTCGCCCACACACACATTTTCCTGTGTTGCAGAACGTGGTCTTCCCAATGAAACTACACATATTTGCAGGCAATAGCAGAAAATGGTAAAATAAAAGGCAATGGTGGCATGAACTGGCCTTGCTAATATGTACAGGCCTAATTATCATCAGCAACATTAACACCAGCATCTTCCCACTAAGAAACATTAACAGCCACCTCCTATAGGCCATAGCACTTCCACATGTACCACCCTAAAGCTGCCGCAAGTGATTCTTATAAACGCAACACATAATGTATCTATCACCTGACATATATCACTGATATAGGTGTCTTGAGATATCCCACCTGTCTCTGTGACAGCCCCAGGCTCTGTAAGCGGCCAAAAACAGAATGTGAACGCAAACTGATGATATTCACAGTGTCAAACTAGTTGGCATAAGCTAATTGGTTCATGTTGCATACACAGCCAATTAGCTTGCTGCTTTACATTTAAATGGCTGGTTAGCATTCACTAGAGCATTTCCCAGCATGCTTTCAGGGTTCCTCTGAAACCCTCCACCTTCCCCAGCTCCACCTGTATGGATCTGCTATGGGTTATTTTATTTGCTATTTGTTCAGCAGTGGTATATCTTAAAAACACACAGAACCATATCAGCGTATGTATTGGCAGTACTTGGTACTTAAGTTCATGTACTTGCTTTGCAGCAGCAATAATCTACAACAACAGCAGCAGCAATTCAGCAACATACCAGAAATACTCCGCCAAGACCAAATACATTAACACTGTCATATCCTTTACCATGCTAAAATCTTCTGAGGGTTGTCATGACAGAACTATAATAACCCTGGTTTGGAAACAGCAGATTTGAATAATAATAATAATTCTGGAATACTTATTTTTGGTCAATCTCTGCAGTACTACATATCTATTTTATAGCTTTTTGGGAATATAGTCATGCAACAAGCTGGACCATCTTCAATCAGTTGGTTATTATTGCAAAACAACTTCAGGATGATGTAAGACTCCTCTGCTTTGGGATTTATTTTGCAATAATGACCGGCTGACTGATTATTTCTTGCATATACCAATTATTCTTTTTTTTACTAAAAGAAAGCTGGCATTTTTCTCTCCCTCATTTGATTTCGAGTTTTACCAGCTGCCATGTGTAAAGACTGCATGCATAAAACCTCTAATATCTGAGGGATTATATCTTGGTTTGTTTGAAGAAAGCGGCATATAATGCCAAGTTACAAGTTAGCGCAGCTAGCAGTTAGGCAATGCTTAAGGTACATTTATTTAATACTTATGAAATATTCATGCTGATCTTAATGGAAGCGGATTACTGGGAATTCATCTGTCAGGATGCCACTCAACTGCTTTTCATGTTTCCATTTTTTAATGAGCAAGAGGATGGGAGGAACATATGGTTCTGAATGCGTCACCTAGCTCAACCAGAGGTGAATAAAAGATGGAAGTCAATTGTTGACAGATTTTTTAACTTTTGAAATTTTTCATACTAATGACAGTTGGAGCATATTGTTGCCCGAGACAGGGATCTAAATATGCTAAATAATAATAAAAATAATAATAATAATAATGCCTAAACCATGGTTTCTAAATGATTATTATTATTATTACTACTATGTTTATTTTTACTGAGAACTATTGTACTTTTTAGCACCATGCCATGCAACCCTAGTGTGCAATGTAGACTAAATGCACTTTCGAGCAGGGTGAAAGAGCATAATCTTCCATACTTGATCAAAGTTCACATTTGCCATGATCGACACACACACACACGCACACACACACACACACACACACACACACACACACACACACACACACACACACACACACACACACACACACACACACACAATCTTCACCATTTTTAATTTGTAGAAAGTGACATATTTCAATGATATACCAACCGCTAAATTACAAATGTTCACGCTTAAGAGAAGAAATAGAGTAATAAAGGTAGAAAGAATGGAAGACAAGTGGTACTGGGCACCGGTATGAGACAGATATGGAGGCAAAGAGAGAGAAAAAATAGAGCAGTTACAGAAATGTGCCTACAGCAGTACACATATAAAACAATGAGCTGTGATAGAGTCCAAGGCCTCTGTCCGGAAAATGTGCAGCAGTGAGCTAAAATGTCAAAGGTAAGGTCTTATCTGTCGTAACCTCTCTCTCTCTCATTCTGTTTTTCTTTCTATTTCTGTCCTTATTTCAGAGAAGCAATTATATAATGTTCCTCTAATGCAATAAAAAAGGGGGGATGGAGCGAGGGAAAGAAGTTTGAGAGCAGTAGAACACGTACTAACGCTGTTTTAATTGACGTGAAGTGCACATAAGGGTAACCCTGTGATTCAGGCAGAGTTAGCCATAATTTATTTTGGAGTATGGGCTCTTTGAAATCATTTAAAATGGAAAGACCTCCTTATTACAGTAGACAAACACACAACGCATGAAAGCAATGCAAGAATTTGGTTCAAAGCTGGATCAAAGAAAAAACACACACACACAAAAACAAACACTTTCACATCACTGCTCCATGATCTGTATTGTTCATTCCACTCTGTGGTTTGAATCTTCTAATGAATATTTCAGGCAAAATGCAACAGAATTTAGTTCATTATGGTATTAATTATTATGGTCTCATTGACTGCAAAACATGTTAAGTTAAAAACCCGTGCTAATACTGTTCATGCAATAATATGAGCTCTGTCTAGAATGTTACTTTAAAACTTGCATGGTGTGAAACAGCACTGAACACTTCTGGTGGCTTCACAGTCTAATGATGGTTTAGAATTATATGAGTCATTTATATAGAACAGTGGCTAATATACATGCTTCCAATTGACCACTGCATTCATTCACACAATGGACATTCAAACAAACACAATAAAATGCCTTGAATGCAATCATCACTTTTCAAGATTTGTTAATCACAGCAGCCCCAATCTCAATGATTTATTCTAGCAATTGTGCAGACCTATGGTTCTATCTTTCTAAAACTTAATGGGAAGGTGCCAAACCTTATCAAAAGAACACACATGTTATCTCTCAATTGTAATATACATCTGTTACAGGAGCAGATTTTAAGTACAGTACCTTATCATGATACGGGGTGACCTTGTGGGTAGCATGAAAGGTCTGAGCATGTATCTATGTATGATTTAAAACTGTATACATTATCATTATGTATATGAGACTTGATTGCAATCTCTTTTGAGAAGTAGAGTTCAGTCGGCTGTCATAATTAAGAAAATGGTTGCATTTACATTCCAATCATTCTCTGTCTCTGTTGAGTGGATGTTGGGAGGAGCTTCCTTAGCACATCTGAATGCAGTTCTTATGGCCCAGAGTTTTTGACCATCTTTTCTACAGCTTTATTTTTGGTTGTATATAGCACAGTTTAATTGCTAAGTTGCACAGAGGCAGATCATTATTTGTGACTGAATCACAAGCTTGTTGACAAGCATTCAGGGGCCCATGAGTTGACAAACTAACACAGAGATGTCAAGTCAAAGTTATCACCCTAGCACCTTCCGCCTCAGTAGGTGACAACAGCGGTACAGCAACTCTCCTTAGGACACTCTTCAGGAATAGATGAACTCCCATCTGAATGTGTTAGGGTCTTTTTGGAGTATCACTGACATAGACTATTTTGAAATGGTTCAAGAATCTTTTCCTTTGAGATTCCTGGAGATTCTTCTGTTAAGTTGGATTCAAAGTTTGAAAGTTTATTCAAAAGTCTGGGTTAAGATTTTTTATTTTATTTAATTTTATTTTATTTTATTTTATTTTATTTTATTTTATTTTTATATTTCATGAAGGATGCAGTTAACTGGTCATAAGTGACGGTTAAGACACCTTTTTTCCTCAACAATATGAAGCATCGCAACTGTTTTCCACATGAATATTAAGAAATGTTTCTATTAGAATGCTTTCTGAAAGATCATGTGAAGTATACCGACCCCAAACCTTTCAATGGTAGAAGGAATTATTCTTGACATAGTTTACTTGTTTTGCTCCAAACCATTCTGTGGACGACAAAAGTAGATTTTTACACATTTCTTGGTAGACAATGACAGTTCACAGAGAGCATGTCCATCAAGCTTTAAAGTAATTAAAGGTGCCATAAAAGATTCTCATTTTCTCGAGAAATGTGAAAGCAACCATTCATTTTTAAAGGATCTACAGTATAAATATATATGCTGAAAGCACAGATGTACATTTGAAATGAGCCAATCACACAAAATGTGCAAATGCATTTCATATGTCATTTATGTAGTATCCTGAGCCATGAGTAACCGTGTTTCAAGAAGAGTTAAGGAGTATTACCAATAAATAATTAAATTTAAAAAAATCTGGTTAAAAGGAGTAAAAAATAAATAACCACACTATAAACACACTGTTTGCTTCTGTTGTGCTCAATCTAGCTGCTCTATAATGCAAGAAGCAGTTTTGAAACTTTGTTGTATTTGTGTTGAATTCCTCATTTGTAATTTGCTTTGGATGAAAGCGTCTGCTAAATGTATAAATGTAAACACAGAAGGATGTCAGTTCCTCATGAGACTTTGCTTTCATGACTTGTCCCAGAAACCCTTAAACCTAGAGGAAATATTGCTCCACAGCTAGGCACCGATATGCTACAGTCAGCGTCTTTGAGGGAACTACATTGCACTGATGACAGCAATAATGACAAAAATTTGCCACCTGTTTACCATAGAGGCTTGTATATCAGCAGAGATCTTGGCATCTAAGCTCGGGCGCCAAGTCAACCCATCTGGCACAGCGGCTGCTGACTAGTCTCTCTGAAACCTTACCACTAGCTCATTGATTTTCACATATGTTTCAGGGTATAGGAAGCACATTGATACGTGTATATTTTCTGTTAAGAGTTTAGGGTGCTATGGGGACATAGGTGATTTGAAGAGTGCTCATTTTTTAGCAGAAGGAAAGATGCTCTCTAAAGTGAGAATGCCAATCCAACTGCAGCCGACTAGAATGTAGCAAACCATAGTTTGCAGAAGTGAAATAAATTAAAGTCGATGCATTAATAAAAAAGAGCAAGCCCTTAAGTTTCCACTGAGCAACACACAGTAGTTTCATTCTTGAATGAATCAGCCATTTGAACTAAATCATTTGATTGATTTATTCATTGAGTCACTCATAAAGACAGCTGCTTCTTGAATGAATCAATGTTTTGCATGAATCATTCAAGCAAATGTTTAATTGACTCACTAATAAAAACAGTTGCTTTGTTTGGTTTTTGAATCTGTCAGTGTTGTGGACAAACTATTGGAGTCAATGATTCAATTACTCACTCATACAGACAGTAGCTTATATTCAATGACTTGCTTATAAAGACATTTGCTGAATTCAGAAGCACATACTAGAATACTACTCTTACTTATTTATCATATCTAACTATGGCAGAATCAGTAAGAGTAGCATGCTAGTACATGGTTTGAAATTCAGCAACCACTTGTTTCATTCATGAATTAATTAGAGGTGTGAAAGAAACATTTGAGTGAATGATTTAAATACTCACACATAAAGCAAGCTGCTTGTTTTCCTCTAGAATCAATTAGTGTTGTGAATGAATCGTTCAATTGAAGTATTCATTGACTAGCTCATAAATACAGGTTAAATTTAGAACCGTGTACTGCTTTTTGTTAAATAGTTATATGGCAGAAATAGTAAGAGTAGTATGCTAACATGTGATTCTGCATTCAGCCATAGCCAGTTATTTCTTTCATGAATGAATCAGAGCTGTGAAAAATAATTAGAGTGAACGATTCAATGAGGCACTCATTAAGTCAATAAATGATTCAACAATTCAATGATTCAATGACTTGCTCCTAAAAACATTTTGGTTGTTCCTGAATCAGTGTTTTTGAACAAATTGGTTGCTTGTTATCACTTCTTTTTAAATTTCTGAATGTATATAGAGATTTTTGCTCAGTTGAGTAGTTGATAAAGATCATTGAAATGTAACCAAAAAAAGGAGAAGAAGAAAAGTATTTTTCGGTGACTGTCTTTCTTATTCACGGGAGAGAACCTGGTTAAATTAATTAAATCATTTTGGGGCGATGGAAATTTCAGTACATAATTCAGGCTCTGACTCACTGAATATTTAGAGATTTTGCATTGGCTTGAGATATGGAGGAGAATGTGAGGTCATCACCACCCCTTATGTTCCTAAAATAACCAACAGGAGCTTAGTAAAACCCATCTATTATAGATCTGGTTTGACTTCAGATGCGAGACCTGCCAGTGCTTTCAAGCGCTCCCTCATTTTCCACAGCGAGCTGTTGCCGCCTCCTTTTTACTCAGCTAAGAACTCCATTAAAAGTGATTTTTATCGCACTTCTTTTGTGACCGAAAAAGTGACTGTTATTGAGAGTGGTGAATTACAGCTTTTGAAAACATCAATAAACATCTAGCGGGGGTCAATACTGACAAGAGAATTATCTGACAAGCACTCAATTAGCTCCATCTCTTTGTGCTGTATGTACCTGTGACTGAGGCATAATCATTATGTCATTATACCTCTGAAGAGTATACATGAGTGTAGCGGAAAAGCAATCAAGCACCTGCTTCCATAAGGTTTAAGAGCAACAGATGTTTTAAAAAAAGAAAAGATAGCTGTATATAAGTCATAAAGTGGTTCAAAAGTGCATCAAGACTGATTCACTTATATGACATCAAGCCAGATTACTTTCAGGCTTACTCCATTCCACATGAACCGTAAACAGCCTTCACACCAACCAAATGAATCAATCTCTGACATCACACACGTTTTAGTGTGAAACAACTCTAAGCCTATTCTTAGTGTGCAACGTCAAACCGAAACACTTCCTTATGTGGACAGATACTTTGAAAAGAAATGTGTTACCTGAGGTCCTCCACATTAGAGACGGTTTTGTTGAGGATGTTCTTTTCTCGTCTTTGCTTCTTGATCTCTAGCTTCAGGAGTCTGATATCCTCCAGTCTTTCATTGTACTGAATATCACCCTTGTTCATGATGGAATGCTGGATTTTGATCTTTTCGTACAGTAATGCCAGTGCTTCGTTTCTCTTCATCAACTGCATCCCTAGGAGGTCACGCTCATTTCTCACTTGAAAACAAACACAGAAATACACAAATCAATACACAAATGTACACAAGTGTGTACATACTAAGTCATTAGTTAAACCAAAAAACAGTGAAATTTCACTATCCTGTCAGTTAATAAACATTGATTGTTTGTAAATGCTGGTTCTTTTGTTATATTCCCTTTATTTTTTAAAAGCTTGGTTCCGAAGTTCTGGTTCTTTTAACAGCTCTTCAAGCATCTGTGAGAAAACCTTACTTTCACCTCTGACTGAGGTGAGACAATATATTATAGAAATAAAAGGCAGGCCAGTGTTTTCTGCAAAGATTTGATGACTCAGCAGTGTTAGTCTTTTCAGGATAATAGCCAAAAACTTCATGCAACATGACAAATGTTGTGAAGGTTTGGGAAAATTTCTTATAAAGAAGTTTTAGGGTGTTTCTTTAATGGATTTTAACCAAAAAAAAGTCAGTCTGGAAACATTTGGAAGGCCATAAGCAATACATAAATATAACATTTCCTTTTACATCTAAATCATTTTTGTGTTATTCTAAACACCAAATATACTAGGAAGGAAGTTATGTAAAATGGTAATTGACTTTCTTTCTGAACTTTCACTAAACTAAACTTTATGCACAAAATTCTGCAATGCTGAAATGTACAGCTATATGTGTAATGCATGTTATGTATAAGGTATTAGTTGCATCACATACAGTATACAATACGGTTTGGGGAGCTCAGGGATGTACAGATGATGTAGCTTATTTAATGTGTATGGATAGCCAGAAGAGTATGGAAGCTGGTGTCAGCAGAGGTGACTTGGTCAGAATGCCCTTTGAATGGGTTAACCTTTACCAAAGAACCAATGTCAGCAATGTACAGCAGCAGATATTAACATTACATTCAATTTATGATCTCTAATAGTGACCTGAATGACTTACCAAAGATGCAGTGTAAAAAAAAAAAAAAATGATGTTATTGAATGTGTTAAAAAAGTATTTATGAAGCCTTTTTTTTCTTCTACATAAAAACTAATAGTCAAGCCTACAGCCAAAGCTACATACACATCTAAATTTAATTCAGCTAAAAGACAAACAAGGATATCTGAAATAAAATTAAGTCATCTTTGGCTTCATACATTTTTGTTATGATTTGCTGACTTTTCCTTACATCTTGAGTCTATGTAAGTGTATTCATTTTTTATCATTATGATAGATAAATTAATAAATTAATACATTTAAAGGTAAACAGTATTTAGTACAAATATTATCATTTTTAAATCTTCAATATCATGATGTTTTAATAAGGTCATTCGCTGAATGTATTTATCTGAAAGCCTGAACTAATATTGGCACATCATGAAAAGGGAAAAAAAAAACTGACTGTGATACACAAACATACCCTCAAAATTTTCTAAAATAATAATAATAATAATAATAAATGATAAATTGGAGCGCAAAAAAACCAACAACAACACTTTTAAGAAGATATATTAATAAAAGATTAGGCTAAACTTCTTTTAAAGCCTTTCTGTAACTCAATAAAGCCTAAAAATAACTTATTTTTTCTTCAAAACATTCTCCTGACATCACCTAGATTTTGTCAGGAGACGAAATATGTCAGGAGATGTCAGGAGAATGTTATAAGAATATAAAACTAAACTTTAAACCAGTAACTGAAAGTATGTTCATCATAAAAGGCATATTCAAATTGTTTTTGCATGAACTTAATAGATTTAAAGGAGCATTGCGTAGGTTCTGAAATTTCTAACCGTTACTGACACCAGTGGCCGTTAGAGGAACTGCAGCCAGTCTCATGCTCATTCTCAGTGCGCACGCTCTCTCTTTTTGCCACACTAGATACGTTTTTTTTTTTTTTTTTAACTTACGAGGAGTGTCCGTGGGGTCTGAATTGTGCTGCCGGAGGCTGGTCGCTTCTTTCCATCCACAGAGTCCATCTGAAAACACTATTGCCGCTGCTTACTATAATGGCTGGCGTGCCGTACGGTTGTAAGCCCAAGTAGACGAGAATGTGCATGACGTCACATTTTGTGAATTTTCGCGCCAATTCGGGCCCGACACCTCCACACACAATTGAGCCTACAGGCTGATAGAGGCAACCGTGGTGGGGCAGTCGAGGTGTCTTTCTTTTTTTTTACATCATGGTTGGCTCATACATGTACAAATGAAAACTCTATCTTAAAGATTTTTTTAAGTAAAAACCTCCACATAGCTCCTTTAAGACACACACACAAAAAAAAAAAAAAAAAAAAAAAAAAAAAAAATCACCACAACAGTGCCTACTATCTGAATGATTTGACTTGTCATAGTTAATCATGTTCGACTGCTGACTTACTGAGATCAGAAGCACTAAATGTTTCAAAATGCCAAGACCAATTTAGGCCTCCCCAGTGACTCAATTTCCTTTTGCTGTTTTAAAGAGAGGTTGACCCTGTTCCCGCTGGACTTTGTCAGAAGTGATATTCCAGATCTAATAACTTTTAAGTGAACCTAGATTACTGTCTCTTTAATCTTTAGCGTAAACAGCCTATTGAAGAAGAAACACAAGGAGAGGCGGACACTCACTGAAACCTTCCACCTGTCTGTACCTGATCGAGCTCTTTTTTCTGCCGGATCCTCTCAGCATCAGCCTCTGCTATGATCTTCAGCAGCTCGCGTTTCTCTGCCTCCTGTTTCTCAATGAACTGATTCGTCTCCTGAGCCTGTTGCCTCATCCTCTGTAGCTCGGCCTGTAGAAACAAGGCAATCGATGCAAAGGAGAACAGAATAAAAGTTAAAAACAAAACTGAGAAATTACCTCTCTTTATGTCAATGTGTTTTTTTTTTATGCTCTACATGCTCCAGTCAAAGTTTATCATGTTGTATTCACTATAAAGTGCTGGGTAAATTACTTACAAATCGTAGTCTGTTACTGATTACAAATTACATGATGGAAATTATAGTTTGTTGGAAGACTTTCCAAATGTATAAAAGCGGTAACATTTTGACAGAGATGAAAAAAAGAAGAATTAGGCTAATCAAATTATGAATAGTTTACTGCCATTGTGTGAATAATATGTAATCATGTAATCTATAGTAACTGTAATCTGATTATGAGCATTTTAAAATGTAATATATTGTGATTACAGGTACTTTATTTCTGATTATGTTATCCAGATTACATGTAATCACTTAATATCCAGCACTGTAATTTTTTCATTGGATTGCATTGTAAATTCTATATATCTGATTTATGTTAATGAATACAACTCGATTCTGTATTTTTTTTTTTTTTTTTTTTTCTATGTCATTTTCATACATCTTAATTTTTTAAAAAGCATTTCACTGTGTTAATACAATGTATGGTTGTGTGTGTGCGTGTGTGTGTGTGCGCGTGTGTGTGTGTGTGTATGTGTGTGTGTGTGTGTGTTTGTTTTTGTGACATATCAGGACACAACTTTGTATAATGACATGGGTATGACACAGGTATTACAAGGAGAGGGTGACTTATGAGGACATTATTTTCTCATCAAAGTTTCCTGTAAGGCGCTATAAACCATACAGTATTAGTTTTTTTGAGAAAGTAAAAATGCACAAAGTTTCCTGTGAGGGGTAGGGTTAGGTGTAGGGTTGGTGTAGGGCCATAGAATATACAGTTCGTACAGTATAAAAACCATTACGCCTATGGGATGTCCCCACTTTTCACAAAAACAAACATGTGTGTGTGTGTGTGTGTGTGTGTGTGTGTGTGTGAGAGAGAGAGAGAGAGAGAGAGAGGCAATTACAATGTGAAATTTAGTCCAACTTTAATAGGACAATTATTTAAAATATATATATATATATATATATATATATATATATATATATATATATATATATATATATATTAGTCAACAAAAACATTTAAGTTGATTACAGTGTTAAAAATGACAACATTTTCATTTTTTTTTTTAAATCTCATAATTATTTTCATCTCATATTGATTATTGCTGTCAAAATATATATAAAAAATCTGTATCACATAATTTTGTTTGCCATTTAACACTGCTATTATTATTCTCTCCTCTCTCTCTCAAGATTCAAGATTAAAATGTGCTTTACTGACATGATAAACTGGTTTAGATTGATGGAGCATTAGTAAACATTACACATACATGCACAATAGATGCTCTTCATAGCGGTTTGCATAAGAAGGACAGAATATGTTGCTGATTTATGTGTATTGAGTGAGGTTCAAAATTGCAATTGTGTCTCATTGCATCTCATTTTGTGTGCAGCAGGAGCACAGTGTGTCTTTCTTCAGAAGCAAGGAATGTCTGTGTCTGACTTTCTTTGTGTGTATGCTACGTTTGCTGAGTCTGTAAACAGTCAGAAGTTTAAGTTCAGGGTTGGTTACGGTATTCTGTTATGGTGTATTCTATTACAATTTCTCTCCTTTTGTTGTAATTTCCGCCTGGAGTACAAAAGAAAACCTGAAATAAAAATGGACTCTAATTACTCTCCTAATAAATGTCCCTGGTTTTATTATGTGCAATTCATCAGTGCATAGGCTATTATTCAAAAGAAAACAATGTTTGTTTTTTATAGTCATTCATCAAAAGGCAATCATTTTCTCTTCAGCTTTAAAAAGCTTTTCTTTTTTGCTGATGTATCCAAGGCAGAACCGTGTGAGTAAAATAACTTGAACTAGTAATAACAAAGCCTTCACTTGTTCACTTTTTAAACCTCACCCTGCATTACTTCCTGATGAATACACACTATTAAGAACAAATTGCATCAGCTTTAAGTAGTTTTGTTTCATTTCATGATAATCTAATTTGGCTTGATTAATTTTTTTTTTTTTTTCCTAGGCTCAAACTGAACATGTTTTGCTCTGACTCGGTGAGAACAAGGCTATTTTAAGGCCAATTCACACTGCACCGACAGACGGCAAACGACATATTCAGAGTGTTATGCCTGTTGCCACTGGTCAGCGCTTATTTAGCCAATTAAACATGTTGAATCTGTATTTGTCGGGTCTTGGAATGTCTGAGAAGTGATTTACTGTATTCGGTCAGTTATTGGCATTGGTCTGCGTCTGATGGTGTGCTCTGACCTGATCTCATGATGAAAACATTCATGTGGGAAATTTGTCGCGAAACGCAAAATACTTACCAATAAGTACATATCACTGCAGTTTCCAACAGAAATGAACTTTAGATTTAATCGATTTCGAACACAGTTATGATTATAGCTCCATACAGTATGTTTTACTTTCCAGATGTAACAAGCTTGCTCGGTAGCTCAGCCGGCATGGAATTGGACTCACAAAGAAAGAGCTGAAAGATGAGAGATCAATAAACAAGCTAAAATGACATGTTTTTATGTCACATCAGCTTTTGTTTATACTATAAGTAAGGTTCAGGTGTAGTGCAGATGGTATGTTATTTTAAAACGTCACAGAGCATAAAAGTTGTATGGACATTTCAATGGACATTTCAAGCCAGATTTGCGGTGACACGTAAAAAACCAACGTCACATAAAAAAGTCCATGTGTACATTTATCTGTTCTGAAAAAAAAAAAAAAGACTCTTTTAGCACCACTTAGTGGAAATTTCACGTCAAATATATCACGAAACGCACATGGCGGTACATAGTTACCACAGGTACGTTTTCATCATGAGATCAGGCTCGTTAATACGCCTTCAGAGGTCACAGCCAAAATTTTGTTCTGCAGGTATTATCTGGTGTTTTATGTTGCATTTTTGCAGAATTCCACTTGCAAAATTTTGTCTCATTTAGTAAAATCTAAAAATGCTACAACTCTTAAGTAAATAAATTGAATCAGTTAATTAAAATGAATCCATTAATTTAGTCAGATTCTGATTGTGATGTCAGTTTTTATATTCTATTTGTTGGCAAACAAGGCTCTTTGTGCCTTGTCTTTAAATTTATCCATTGCATGACATTTCATTTTGTTCAATATTGTAGTTATGCACAGAGTTGACAATAAAGTAGTGTTTCAGAAGTTAATAAAAGTGAAACTGAATGTTTCTCAATATCTATTTTGATACCTATTGAACACACTACAATTTATATATTGGTAGAAAGTGTTTAATAACTTTTTTATCTACATATTAGTCACTCTTTGTTTATTATCCTTTTGCTCATGTTATCGGTAAAATAAAATAAAATAGAATAAAATAAAATCTCTCTAATAAAGTTACTATTCAAGAGGATTAAACAGAGCCAGTAATAAAATGAATGAATAAGTAGTCATATTATTTGCACTGCATGAATCATAGCTTAACACATTAATATAGATTGAACACTGTCTGACTTTGAGAAGCAGGAGGCTTGTAATTTAAATTAGCTTTACAGTTATTTCATTTAGACTTAACTATGTGTTCATGTTTGGTTTTAAAGGGCTTATTAAAATGACTAAATTAATCCATCCAAGAGCAGTGGGGGGTTTCTCTTTTTTCTGCAATGTTGTTTAATGAATATTAATGACATAATAGATGCTGACAGATCTGTTAGGCAGATTCCATATTCTGACATCTGATTTTTCTTCTGTTTCACCTATTCATAGAGACTAAGCTTATTGTGTTTAACCTAATTTCATGCCAAGACAGGCATTTTGACCAAGAAGTCAGGATGTATGTCTGTCAAAAGTTGTGCAAGAGGTCGAAACGTTGCAGTAATTTCCCCTTGGTGGGAGACTGTGGTACGTCATCAAGACATTTGACTTCAAATCCATCTCTGTCTCTCACCCCTCTTTGACACTTATTTGGTCGCCTGCGGCAGATGCAGTGGGGTAAACATATAGGTCTGCCAAGAAAGTAGAAAACAGACAAAAAAGGGAAGGATAAAAAGAGACAGAGGGAAGACAGGCGTGAGTGCTTTACACTTCATTTGATACAAGTCTTAACCTTTATCCCCTGAGAGAGAGAAAGAGAGAGCAACAGAGCCATAGTCAGGCTGCAGGAGCAGCAGGTGGGTTCTTTTAAAGACCAAAGATCCTGTTTTCAGAATCAGCTCAGGTGCGTGTCCCAAACACTAGGCCCATGTTGACACGTGTGATAAGTGATAAGTCTTTTGTATTATAAATGTCTTTACTGTCACTTTTGATCAATTCAATCTTTCTTAAGTAAAAGCATGTTTAAAAAACAAAACAAACAAAAAAAATACTTGAACAGTGTATATAAAAAGTGAGACTTGTAAAAATGCTATGGCATATAATTATACTATGAGTGTTATCTACACAAATCAGTGAAACAGTTTCTCCCTTTTTTCTTTTTCTTCCTTAAAAACTAAATGAATGTGTTAACTACAACAAATTATTAAATTAATTGCAATTTTATAATTTAATAGATGGACAGCCATTTGTCTTATTTATTTTTATTTTCTCATATTAAAATTATAGAATGAATTTGGGCTCCAGACCAAAATGGTCAATAATTTATAAACTAATCACCACTGGCAACTATTGGGGAAACTTTAAATCTAAGCTTTTTTATTCAGCTTTAGGCATTTTTATGTCTAAGGGTTGATTTTTATTAAAACTAAGCGATTTTTTGTTTTATTTTTACTTTTTCTGTTACAGGATTATTGTCTTGGGACATTTTTCATGCCTTTTTCATTTCTGCTTGGTGCTTTTAAAATAATAATAATAAAAAAAAAAGTTATAAAATATAAATAAAATAAAAGAGTTTAAAAAAAAATATTTCTACTTCAAAAATTCACAGTTTATTCAATAAGTTACTAGCAATTTCTGAGGGACAAATGTTTCATATCAAATCCTACATTTTTTTTTTCTTTTTTTTTTAGTGTATGTACAGATTATTTTTTTTACACGTGTCCCATAAATGGACTTTCTATCTTAAAATATTACAATTCATTATTAAATTGCCCTTTTATTTTAAAAATATAATAACACTGAAATATAATATATCATTGGAAAATGGTATGTATGTCCACTTTGAACACTGTTAGCAGACAAATTAAATAAATGTACTTTCAGAGACTTCAGAGGGTGTTTTCTTCTTCAGGAGCATTGATGAAGGGGCTCTGACAGCATAATAAATGGACAACAGTGTGCATATAAGATGACAAGACCTTTGACTCCGTCTAAAATCTGGCTTGTTAACACTGAACCGGGAACAACTGCGCAAGGTCATTTTAAAGGTCGTTTGCCACATCTCCCGTTTACCGTGAAACGCTGATGAAATTTCAAAAGAGTGGAGAACATCGTTTAGAACCTGGCTGCATGCTTTACACATCATCACTTCCTTTTTTACGACATTAAATTCTGAAACTTTTTCCCCTCCACTCTCGGTTCAGTGCTAAACATTTGCAGACAGCGTCTGGAGCATGTAATAAGATTTCTCCGAGATCGATGTCGCCTCTCAGCATGCATAACAACCAGCTGGACGGAGCTGGTGCTGAGAGCAGCCTCTCCCCTCATTACCCCCTGCCGTAGCCTCTCGTGATGAGAAAGTGTAGCCCATTCATTAACATGCTAATCAATTCTTATGAAGTGGCCTAATTGTTTTTTCATGGGGTGAGGGTTAGCCAGTAGACAGACTCGGTGCTGGCCAGCTTCAAAGAACACAAGAGCTTCTTTCTTGGTACGTTTGTGAAGGCTTGAGGTAATAAACAACAAGAAGAGCTGAAAGGTCATTGTCTTGGCACAATAGTCTTTGTGTGTGGAGACAGGAGACCAGAAGGACAAAAGAGCATTGCTTCCTATGAAGCCGTCTGTAAGGGAACCCATAAATGCTTGAAAATGTCCTTTAAAATAATAGTTCATATTTGTATTTGTACGTAACTGTGTATGTGACAAATAAAAATCTTGAATTTGGAATCTTAAAATCTTGAAACAATTTTCATTCAGAAATTGCTAGTAAATTCCAAAAATAATTACAAGGAAGTGGCAGGTAACACATTGAATTAAAAATGAAATTCTGAAGTAAAATACCTGAAATAGTATTTTTGTCTGTGTAAAAAAATCTATTTTAAACTTTACAATGTAGTCAATATTTTGTCAATACCATATCCATTTTACGAAGTATACACATTTAATTATGCATCAATAATTAATATGTTAATTTACTTCATTGCTTGCAAAATGTAAGTTTTAATATAATGTTTATGATGTGGATATAGCTTATTTATCTTATTTATAAGCAGTTCATATCACAGATCATGCAAATCTTTCATCTAAAAATATAAAATCTAACATCTATAAACATGTCAATATACATAAATATTCACCTAATTATGCATATTATTGTGATCAGCTAATTTTCACGTTATTAGACAAATTATTCATCACTCCATTATGTGCAGTGTAGGAGGCATATTATGCATGTCTCCTTTGTCAGACACACCCGTTTTACCATTGGAGCCTCTATTAATGAGCTGATGAGTTGAATCTGGTGATTTTAATTAAGGAAACATGCAAAATGTGCAGTGTAGGAGGCTTCAGGAATGTGGTTTAGAAAAACTGGACTAGATCACGTTGCAAGCATTTGGAGTAAAATACGCACCCAGATATCTCTGATTTCAGAAAGATTTCAAAGCAGATACTTCAGAGCTCAACCTTCCTCTTAGTTTACTGCATTTCAAAGACACAGAATGGACTTCACAGGGGAAAAAGGCAAACAAGTGGATGAAGCAATAGAAAAACCATGTATTTTTCATTTCTCATTTTTCGTATGTGGTAAATGTAAATCTGAAAACTGCTATTCTAGGTAAAACAAAGATTTCATTGAAGCTTAAAATTAGGATGCATATAGTTTTATGAAACATAGAACAAACCCTGGCCGACATAATGCAGAAGAATATCCAAGCCAGTATTCAAGGTCAGTACAAAGAGATCAAAGATAAATCAAACTATGTAAATGTATTTTTAAATTCCACTGAGAGTGCCCTCTGCTGACCGAATGAGGTTTTGTCACAACTACCATCGATCTGCTATTTTATATATGCAATGTTCACAAACAAATACAAAGATTAACAAGAATGCACCTGGCTCTCCAAGAGTAACTTTCACACTTTCCCAAACTTTACATGGTATTGTGACAAGTGTGGCAATGACTCCCATCGGCTGCCTGGGTTATGCTTTGACATTGACGCATCCTGACAGGATTGGAGGTAAAACGTGAAGCCGAGAATGAGCTGCTGTGACAGCTGCTCCATGGAAATGTAATGAACCCAAGTTTGTCACCATTTACCAAAGGGTGATATTGACTTTCCGTCATAGGCGTAATATTGCTGACAATTGGTAGATATGTGGGTTGGCTGACAAAGTGTATCTGACAAATGAATACCAGAGGTGACAATGACGGAGGTGCAAATCACCTTTTTTTAACCAGTCAGCCTGAAGAAGTGAACGAAGCGTGACCTTTTACACAAAGAGTTGTGTAAAGAAAAACACTCAGATGTCTTACAATCAAGTCTTCCAAGTATTTTTTCCACAATGAGTTCCTTGACCTCATTTTTTAAATGAGGGTTAAAACACTAGAAAAAAAAAAAAACATTTATCTTTAATGTAATAAATTATTATCAAAGACTATAAAATACCCAAGACGTGTCACTTGTATAGTTTTGAATGGGGAAAAATGGCGTTTCAAAGATGGCGGCCGAGTGACATGACTTGTCTAAAAGGGACTTTGATTATTATAGACTAATTTGTGAGATGATCCATGTTCTCCAGCACGATTTGAGAATGTTCCAAAGAGCATCTTGTGCTTCAATGGAAGCAAGAAAATCTGACCTTTTGTACAAAAGAGTTCACATGATCAGTGTCACAAACCTGCTTAGTGAAGCAAGGTTTTCTAAGGTATTTAGTTATATATTTCCCTTGCTAATTCCATAGACATTGTTAATTTCTAGGTTCAAATATAAATAAACCTAGATTTTCAATGTTTTCTAAGAATTCTGAACCCCACTGCAGATGTATATACTCCAATTGTGAGAAGTTCAATCGGTTAATCACAAAATCTGGCCCAAGCTTGTCAAACGTATAACATTTCCTTGCTTCCCATGTCTTCTTTCACAGATCATTATGGGCACAAACCCAAGACTAACCAAGAGACATCTCATAAGAATAATAAATTAGATCAATTAAGGTTTTATGAGAAAATGGGCAAATGGCATGTTCTCCTGCCTCCTTCCATCTGCATGTGGCTAAGATCTTTATTGAATAATGAATTTCTCACATTTTATAGCCTTTCATCTGAAGCAAGTGAAGCAAGGGGCAAATGACAAATCCAGAAGAAAAAAAAAAGCATTATGAAGTAAAAACTAAACAGAAATGACTGTTAACGACATAATAAAAGGCTTCCAACCACTTTATGTAATTACATACTCTTCAGAGTACAGAGGGTGAAATGGACAATGACTTCCTATGTTTGCAGTGTTTGGGAAGTTGCTTTAAAAACTGAAACATCCCAAACTACAAGCTGCTCTCAAATCAGTAAAATTACAGTAAAGCTACTTTAGAAACCGGACTCTGCTAAAGAAGAGATCCTAATTGTACTGAATCTTTTTAAGTACTGATTTTTTATTTATTTATTTATTATTTAATGATAATTTTTATTTAAAATTTACGGACCCAAGGTTTCCAGCAGAACATTGGCCAGAGCATAACATTGCCTCCATCGGCCTGGTTTCTTCCCATAGTGCATCCTGCTGCCATCCCTCCCCACACACATACCCAGCCGTCCACCTGATCTAAAAGAGAACATGATTCTCCAGACCAGGCTACCTGTTTTTTCACGGTCCAGACCTTTATTATTATCCTTTATTGCACTACAGCATACCAGGAACTCCCAGTAGGTTTGGAGATACCCTGACCCAGTCGTCCAGCCTTCACTATTTGGTCTTTGTCAAATTCACTCACTCATTCACTTGCTAATTTCCCCCCCCTCCAAAAACATGAAATTCCAAAACTGACGGTTCACTTGCTTCTCAACATATTCCATGCCTTGACAGATGCCATTCAAACAAACTGATGGTGAAGTGAACCACTTGAACAAACTGAATCAGTCTAAAATGATTTAGATTTCCCAATTGTGCATAATGAGATTAGACAGTTTAGAAGAAACTTGCAGGATTTGTAGCATTCCACCAGTATCCCACTTGTTTTGAGAAAAGCTAGAGTGTTTTTAAAAGATTACTAAAAATATAAGCAGTAGCGTCACTAGTTTTGGCAAATGGTATAACTCTAAAAATGCTTCACAAGATTTATGAATGCACAGCCTGTCTTCATTCACATGTTCTGGATCTTTCTTCCTCTTGTTAAAGAGGGAAACGGATGATGGTTTTGACTTGAGAAGTGGTGGGAAACAGGAAGGAGAAGGCAGAGGAACCAGAGAAGAAAGCAGAGGTAAACTGCAGCTCTGGGGCACCTGTATGCTTTAAAATACAAAAGGCAAAGGGTGAGACACAGGCTCACAAAAACCAAGAAAACAAATGAATGAAGGTGAAAGAAACGAAATGCCAGAGAGGGTTACATAAGCCTGCAGTGAACTCCCTATCAATTTAAAGTTTTCTGCATCATGTCCCTGTAGCACCTCAAAACATGAAAGATTGCCTTTGTTCGTCATTTCTCTCTCTCTAGTTGTTTGTCGATCTTCTTTGCTCTGATTTTCTTTCCCATCAGTCTATTTAAGTTCCGTTTGCTTTTTGTTTGTAAAGTGATGCCTGAAAAAATTATACTCGGATGACAGGAAAAAATGAGTAAGTCAGGTTTCCATGCAACACAATTTTACAGTGTTTGAACAGTTACAGCAATTAGAAGAGGCAATTGCTTAACGTGTTTGTTAATTGTGCATTTACTTTCATTTTAACTTTTTTTATTTATTTATTTATTTTGGCCTTTAAGTATAAAGTATTTCTTTCAAAAACATTTTAAAAAATCTTACCAATCCCAAACTTTTGAAGGGTAGTGTAAATCTTGGTGAATGTTGATTTAAATGTTAATAATGTAAAAAACTGAAATAACTGCTAGCATTGACTTTAACATCTACTTGGCGTAAGGCCAGACTTATCATAGGAAAACAGCTATGGATGAAGTTGATTTGATAAATGAGAGAAAGAATGGAAGAACGAATGAAAGAAAGAACAGATTGAAAGTTCAACTTCTGCTATTTTTGCTGCAGGATGTACAGACCTTTATGACTCATGAGTCTCCATGATTATGAATTGCATGACTATGCATAATGTTTACCAAAGGATCTTGTCTGAAATTCTCATCCTCTAGAAGTTATTGGGAGTGCTCTTCTGTTCTTGATGATGACTGGTCTTTCTCTACTGTTCTCTGTGGCTTTCCTTCATTAGTACAGGAAACGAAACACAGGGAGCACTGAGCTTGGCTGAAACATGCCTCTTACTTTGATTAGCAAGAGTGGCGCGTGCTATCCAAAAATTATTTGGATATCTACCATTAGAGCATCAGCATCTGTCAAGTTCACAGACTTTAGTTTGCTCTGTAAAGTTTCAAGACGTTTCAGTCTTCAGTGTATTTTTCGTTCTTGTCTCTCCTTTTCTCTTCCATTGGGTGTTTTGCCTTTTCACTTCATGGTTCAAAGGAGAGGTGAACATCACAGCCATCATGCTTCCTGAGAACCAGTCAGGGAGCCAGACAGCACCTCCTGTGGCATGCTGGGTAAGCTGCTCAAGTTGGGTAGCTGCCCACCAGCCCTCGAGACCCATTTTCTTTTATTAATGAATCTTTCTAGTTCCTTACTAATGCACACACCATATTTCACCCAGAATGAGCTTTTAAAGATCTTCAACAGTGCTTAACGCAGTCAGATACCAAGAGAGGATGTTTAAGAGCATGTGACTATACGCTTCCCAAGACAGCATTTGGATTAATCAAAACAGACTTTCAGTTATCCAGGGATCTGTTTAGTTCTGAGACAGCTCATAATCTGTGATCTGATGAAATTTTCCATCCGTTTTTGTCCAGAACTCCACAACCTTCCACCCCATGTGTAGAGGAACCTTCCAGTCTGAAACCATCTGTTCAGACCACTGGTCCACACTCCTCTGAAACAATCTGTTCAGGCTAATGGAGCGATTTCACCATGCTCCAGATACAGTATTAACATACAGTGGGGTCCAAAAGTCCAGGTTTAACACTAGATGGATCTTGAAAAAATAAAAATAAAAAATGGCTAAAAGTGTCTAGCACTGGTCTGTATTCAGTGAAAAAGGCATCTTTTCTACTTTGCCTTATTTAGGGATTTGATTATACACAAACATTTAAATGTTTCTGTAATGTTTTTGTTCACTTTCAATTCAATACAACTAAAACTAATCACCATAGCATGATGAGTCAGCGTTTCATAGAAATTGCATATGCATTATTCTAAATCCGTTTTACTAAAGTTTTGGGATACTGATGATTTGAAAATGTTATTTTTCCTAAACCTATGACAAATACTGTACATGAATAACATTGCTGCTGCTCATTTACTTATGAAGAATATGTGGAATATCAAGAAATTTTAATATGTTAATGAGAAGAAGTCCATACATTTTTTTTTATCTATTTTATGCGTTCCAGTGTAAAATAAAATACATTTTTAATAATCACTAAATTTCATTGTGGTCTCAGATGTTTGGAGTATCAATCCACCGCTTCATGTATTTTGTTATAAAGGTCCATGATGCATGTGTGCATTATATGCTACATGTAGAGCTAATCTAGGATTAGTGGCTACTTTAGATCTGTTGCATCAGTCAGTGCTGGGCAATCACATACTCAAGCTGTTTCTCTCTTGCTTTGTCTCTCTCTCTGTGACCACACCCCTCAGTCTATACCTCAGAACAAGGTCATATATAATTTACAACTCCAATAACCGCCAAAAAGCATTGCATATTCATTAAGTCTTTCATGTCAGATGTTGAATTTGAAAGTGGTTAGAGTCAAAGCCCTCTCTGAACTCACATTTATATTTCTGTCATAAAATATGGAGTGATCTTTTGTGTTTTCTTTTATTTCTTTCCTTTTTTTGTGCCATACTATTTGATATTCCAATATTATCCTTTTTGAGGGTGATATTGAAAGCTTGTGACAGAGAGAAGAAGAGACGTGCCATTGTATTTAATAAGCACAAAGATCTGAAAAGTAATAATGAAAGGATTATGAAAAATATCTCCTCGAAGTTGAATGCAAGGTAACTTTTCTTATGCTGTCTGGTTATTTTAAGCACCACAAATGAGCACCTTTATGGACAGTGACTAGTATATCACTAAATTTATACAAAAAAATAAAAAATAAATAAAAAATAAATAAACATCAGCTTCACCCTTAATAATCAACCAGCTAAAGAAGTAAAAATAAAGGATGCATATCAGGTAATCACAGCTAGGATCATAGTCAGAAAAACAACAGAATTGTGATTGTGACATTACTTGTATACAATAGTGCAACCAACAAGAATTTAATATTGATTAACTTCATTTTAGATTGTGTTGTTGCCAGATAATTTGAATCAGTGTTTTTGAACCAAGTTGTTGAATGAGGCAATGATTTGCTCATAAAAACTGTACATTTTTGCCATCCACTAGTGTAAATATGCCATGTACAGACTGATAGTTTAAATAAATACAAATTAAATTAAATTAAATTAAAATACAATACATTAAATTAAAATAAATGATGTAAACCAAATATCACTCCATAAGGCTGAGGATACACAGGGCAACTTTTTGAGCAATTTTGCTGGCCAACTTTTTTTGAGCAGTGTTGCTTTGGTTCTTTCCCACTGAAAATAGGTAACAAATTTCTATATGGATACTTTAGATTGGTTGTGAGCCCTGTGTCTAACACGGTTGGCCGTTGATGGCAACATTGCCAAGAGCTGCCCGGCAACATTGCTCAAAAAGTTGCCCCGTGTATCATCAGCCTATAGTCAGAGAATCACTAAAAAATACTCGGCGTAAACCCAGATCATTTTTAAATTGTTTGAATGCTGCACAATTTAATGAGGTAAAAAATGCATTCAACTATGAATAATACTGTAAGTACGAACAAATTGTGAACTGCACTTGTGATATTAATATGTGAAAATCTTATACTTTCTTGTCATTTAATTATATAAATTAATTTAAACATTTTATTATGAATATTTACTAATATATCATAACTGGAGTTGGAATGACATAAACCATTTTTTGCATTTTCTCATTAGTTTAAAATCCAAAGTTGTGCATTTCTACATGCTTTATTAAAAAAATTGTATTGTATTTCCTAGTAAGGAAACGGACTAGGCATAGTAATGTTAGATTTGAAAGTGTACAGAACTAAGATGGCAGTAACGGATGAAATGGGTTACCTTGAGATTTTCCCTTTCTCTCTCTACACGCTGGAACTCCTGGCGCTCCTTGTCTAGAGCCACTTCTTTTGTGGTGATTTCATCTTTTAGCTGTTCGAACATGTGGTTCACGATCTTCACCTTGCGTTTCATCTCTGCATTCTGATCCTAGAAGTGAACACAGGGTGGTGTGTTAGAAATTGGCCAAACTTATGCACAAAGACAGCTTGGCAGACAGGTAGACAACCACCCTAGCAGATTCACACTCAAAACACAGCAGGAATGGGTCATCAGCAAAAAACCGACAACAAAGGACAGTCTATTATAGACCTGAAAAATAAGTCTTATACTTGAGTTTCTTACTGCAGCTTTCAAGGTTTCCTTTCCTGTGCTGACATATTTTCTATTGATACAGAAAGTTTTGGGCTTTCCTTTTTTTTAAATATATATAGGCAATAGTCTTTGTTCATATCACAGCTACAGTATAAATCATGATTTGCTTGTGGTTTGCATGTGTCATTCGAATGCTGAATATTCTCATTGTAATCTGATTAGGTAAAAATTTGTGTAGTGCAGGATGAGTCATCAATATACTGATCCATTTTCCTGAAAGAAAAATACTGTATATTTATGCATAAATGCATATAGTACAATTCAAAAGATACTACCAATTAAAAAAAAAAATAAAAACCACTAAATCAACATAAAAAAAAATATATATACACATATATATATATATATTTCTGAAGGATCATGTGACACTGAAGACCAGATCCTCTGAAAATTCAACTTTGCCATTACACAAATAAATTACTTCAAAGCTAATAGACATTGGCTAAAAGCCACTAAAATCAAATTTTCGGACCTGGATTTTATTGATATCAGTGAATGGACTAATTAAGGTTTCATGACTTCTGGAAAATTTTTGCTATTTCAACCAAAAAAATTACTGAAAAGACGTGGGGGTGAGCAATAGCAGCATTTTCATTTCATGGTGAACTTCTTCTACTAACTTGCATAGCAATAGTAACAGAAGTGGCAGTAGACATTCAAACCATGACAGTATCGGACCTGAAAGAGAAAAGTGACTATAGAAAATGACAGTTCACACTAATTCTCCACTATTGAGCTCCTCACAGCAATGCTGAGAATGCAACTTGTGTTGCATTTTTGAATTGCATTCTGACACATTTCGCAATGCATTAATGCGTAAAAATGGGTTTTGTGTAGCTAGAAGCTACATTAGTGTACTTTTGTAGTTTCAGGCCACACAGCAGGGAGGTTACCTGCTATTTCCGACTTTGCACAAATGGGGCGATTTCCTGGACAAAGATTAATGTTCACGCCACCCTACACAAGCTTCATTTGGGCGAATTTCCCAAAGAAGTCATCCCATGGATCCACTGGCCTCTACAGTATATCTGCTCTCATGCTCATGGGGAGCAGATCTGTAAGATGAAGGTCTATACACACACACACATATATACACACTTACCTTGGCCTCAATCAGGTTCTTGCTGAAGAGGTTCCTCTCTGTCCTGACATCCTCATAGAGGTTCTGCTGCTGCTTCAGTTTTGTTTCAGCTTCTGCGATTCTCTTCTTATACTCAAATATCTGCATCTCCTTCAATTTAATGTCCTCAATATTCTCAAGAACCTGAAAAGACAGACAGAGACAGTGGGGTTAAATCTGGAAAACTGCAACTAGTCTTTAGGTCTGTCTGTTGTCTACAAAGCAGCTAGTTTCTAAGCATCCTACTGTACCTTATGATTGACAGTACAACGGTAAATCACATTCACACAAACATAAAGAAAATTTACATTTAAAACAGACAATCCTAAAACCAACAATAAAATCAAAAATACCAAACAAAATTGTAATCTTAAAACCAGGAAGAAAATTTACATTTCCAAACACAGAACTGTTTTAAAATTTATGTTTAAGTCACGACTGTGTATGATTTATGTCGTAGAATAAAACATGACAGTCACTTTATATGTTAAACACAAACCTTATTTTACTCATAAATCAAAAAACACCATTCTAAAAAGCCATTAAAAACTTCCACAGGGTTCCCATTGCGAATTAGCATTACAAATTAACAACACGACTAAACAGCTCTATAGAGTCAAAAGTTAACATGTTGCCAAGCTAACACTCTAATCAGCACAAAATCAAGTACTGAGATACATTTTATTTAAATAGAACATTATAGATGACATTCTTAACTTAGATCATCACAGTTCATTTTGGAATTGCAGATAGATAGATAGATAGATAGATAGATAGATAGATAGATAGATAGATAGATAGATAGATAGATAGATAGATAGATAGATAGATAGATAGATAGATAGATAGATAGATAGATAGATAGATAGATAGATAGATGAATTCAACTCAACACTCCCAGTTTCTATTAATAATATATTATAGTTAATGTATAGTTAATGTATAGTTAATATTATATAGGAGGCTTTCAAATATTGTTGAGAATGTTTTGAAAGAAAGGTAGGCCACTGTAATGTATGATTGCTTTATCTGTGAAAGACAAAAGTGATGCGCCCATAGATTTTGGTCAAAACAGGGTATAATGTGTAGCAACATCATTTTGTTGCCTGTTGCTTCATACAGCCTTTCTGCCAAAATATTGGAAAAGTGTTTATGTTATTCATCGAGAGGTTATGCAACCTTGCACTGATGCAAAAACAGACCCAGAATTGCCTTTACCTTTCTCCTCACATGTCATGTTTTGATTTGCTTTCTTTAACTCCGATAAATTCACATCAGGAGAAGTTTAGACAACCAAACAACTTGCCTTTATTGAATTTCACTGCAGTCTGAATAGATGCCAATTCTTGTTAACCTTTACACTTTCGCATTTATCAAAGCGAAAAATACAATGTTTCAGTGCGGTTTGATTGAAATAACACAAAAAAATATATTTACTTTGTCCTTCGCACAGGCTTCAAAAATGCAAGGGAATTTAAAAGGGACATTAAATTGATAGCAGAATGTGTCCAAGACAATGCCATTCAAACTCATATATGCTACTGTACATTGCGGGTTAAATAGCTTGTGTAGTGATATTTTAACAACAGCTTTCAGACATACACACCAAACACATTGTGTCTGTAGAGATAATAAAGGTGCATGTGTCAGATGAGTCCACTGGTTGTAAATACTCAGCCCTTCTGAAAGTAGTGAGTATATAATCAACCAAAGCATAAGAAAATAACGTCAGTCACTTCCCGTAAATTCAGCAACTCACAATTCATAGTCAGCTTCGGGGCCTTATAAATCAAACTTGTGAACACTATAGAGTTTCTCCATCATCTCCTCTATAAATCTAGCTAAATTCACTGATCTGAACCTGGCAAAAGTCATACTTTTTATCCCCTTAAATGTCATCCTGTAGGACAATACATTGGTTTTGTCCAATGGGTGATTATGTGGAGCACCTCAATCATTACAGACATCAAACAATCCAAACTACAAAAAATCAAAACAAAAAAAACACAACAGAAAAATATCATTACATTACAACAACATCACATAACATATAAAAACACAAGACCTCTTCTAAACACAAAATCTTCTAAAGGTAAAATGAATTATATATCAAGATTTTGTGCTCAAAAGCCTCACTTCATCACACAGCTTCACATTTACTGCTCATATAATGTTTACAAATGATTTTTCATATACAGGAGAACATGCATGCTCTCATTATTTTAAAGGTTCACCAATAAAATGCTAAGAAATTTTTATCAGTCTTATTATTCAGGACTAAAAGACGATTACCCTTAATGGTTTTCTATAAATAACATGCCATTAATGATGGTGGAACATTGGTGAAATATAATGAGACAGTCTGGGGATGATATGAGCTGGCCTTATTACAGACTGAAGATCTACAGATTTGCATTTAAAATGATATTTGTAAAGACAGCTGTTTTCTAAATAATTACTGTATGTAATACAATGCTAGTGTGTGAAGGGGGCAACAGATAATTCTGCAAATAAATGTTTAATATCACTCTGTTTTTATGAAATGTCTCTAAAACTTCTGTGCCAAGAATTGAGAGCAAAGACGGCATTCTTGCACACTTCCTGCACCAGCTGAATGGGAATGCTAACGAATAGCTTCTAGACTTATAAACCTACTTGTTTGAACCGTGTTTCTTATTTTAAATCAGAAGAATTTTTATTCTCTGCAAAGTACGAGCAAGCTATAGTTGTGAAGTCAGATCTCAGGAGGCAATCTCAAAACCATTAGCTAAGAGCTTTTTCAACACGTGGCTTACGGCTGAGCTTTTTTTTTTTTTTTTTACCTGGAATTAGATTATTAACTTTTCAAAAAATCTTGCTGAAAGAAAGCAAATGTTAGCAATGCTGAATACATGAAAGCGATGTTGTGTCTCAAATAGCCTCTGGTTCCTAGGAAACTGTGATAGATGTTCCAAAATAAACACCTACTGCAGCGCAACCTTCATGTAGCTGAAAACTGAAGGCGACTGCTTGCACTTTTTGGTGTGTAAGACAGTATAATGAGTGCTGTAAGTAAAGGCAGAATCTATAAATAGAAACAGTATGTCTGTTTTTACTGTTTACATTGTGAATACACACTGAAATATATATATATATAGTAAAATTCTGATCATTTTATTGCAAAAAAACACTGTTCAGTTTTGTAAAAACCTGGCAATATTTTACAGTGCAGATCTTTGAAGGATGATCCAGCTACTTTACACAGAATCAGGAACACTATTATATGGTATATATTATGTTTGGTCTTATCCAAGACAGAAAAAGAGTAAGAAGATGTGCCTGGAGCTGAATGTAAACCTGAATCTTCCTGTTCATGCTGCAGTGCACTTTCTCAACATAAAACCTGAGAAAACAAATGTCAGGGCAAATGCCAGGATGCTAAGGGGTGTGTCAACAAAAAAAAAAATAAGACAGATTTTTCATGGACTACTGTTCAAGACAGATATTTTTAGTACAAAGCTATTTAATGACCATCACATCATAGTCTGTAATTATAATTAACACTACTGCTTTCTGATTTGAAAAAAAATAAAATAAAATAAAAAGCCAACAGATGGTTTTAATCACCAGAACATTTAATTTAAAAGAATAACTTGAGAGCAGCAGAAAGTTTCTAGCAGCAAATTAAATGTCTTACTAAGTGACTCTATCTGGCCAATAAGTAATCTTAAAAATACTTATTTTTTTGCATCTAATGCATTTCCACAAGTACATTATTTAAATGAATGACACATTAACTGAGAATAGCAGGTGATACATTAACCAAACTCAAATTTTCTCATGTTATAAGGTCTCTTATAAAAGGTCATGGTGAGATAATGAAGTAAACTGCAGAGCTCATTTACAGGAATAGTTTACCCCAAAATAATAATACTGTCATTATTTACTCACCCATATGTCGTTTCAAACCTGTATGACTTACTTTCAACCATGGAACACAAAATAAGTTTGCACAGTACATGATAGCAGAATTTTATTTTTGGGTGACCGGCGCTTTGAGAAATGTAGATTATCGATATAAATTTGAAATACCATGATGTAATTAAAACATGTTAAACATCAGACTCAATCAGACCGTTCTCTAATTATGTTGTTCACGGCACGCTTGACTTAACTTGATAGTTCCCCATTATACCTAAACAAGTTTGCTGTAAGTGCCTAAAAGTTACTGGCTTGAAGTGTGTATAGAGCGGCACACACACATCGCTCTGTTGCGATAGCAACAGTTTTATAAAGTCATCAGTAAGATGACTCACACAAGCATGCTAAAGTACTACAGAGTGAAGAAATGCCTTCAAGGATTACAAGACAAAAACCAAGAGACTCTTGACTCTCAACAGCTCTTAGAAAGTAAAACATCGTAAGAGAAAGAAATGTAAGGGGATTTGATTTTTTTTCACTCTTAGGCCTATAACATACTTTATGCAAGTACGAATGTAAATACACCAAATTACACAAGCTATATTTAATTTATCATGTTTTGAAATGGGTTCAAATTCAATACACATCTGAGTGCAATTATGTGTTGCATTCTCAGTACTGCCACAAGGGGCGCTATAGCTTACACTCAATGTTCAGATAGATAGATAGATAGATAGATAGATAGATAGATAGATAGATAGATAGATAGATAGATAGATAGATAGATAGATAGATATGACTAAAAATGAACAAAATTAGCCTTCACTGAGCAATAGCTAACTTGTGTGTAAGTGTATGTGTGTGTGTGTGTGTGTGTGTGTGTGTGTGTGTGTGTGTGCGCGCGCTGTACCTTCTTGGTGAGCTCACTGGCCTCGTTTATGTAGCGATCCCTCTCTTTCTCCAGCTGGTAGATGATCTTTCGCTGTTTCTGGGCTTCGTCCCTGTAGTTTAAAATCTCCTGTTCCAGACTCTTCTTTGACTGTTCGTGTAGCTTAACAATGGTCTGCTGTTTGTCTGTTTCATTGGCCGCCTTGATCATATTCTGGAAGAAACACGTACACAGAGACACAAAGAGGTTATGCAAAAGATCAATTTGTAAATATACTGTACTTAGCAATAGTGACTCAAGATTTTCAGAAAACAGACGCAAAAAAAAAAGGAGCTTTGGAATAGGATGATTTTATTCTGTGATATATTACTGTTCAATAGATCAAAGGAATGATTCTCCAAGGTAAACTGATATCAAAAGCCGTGTTTGTATGCCACAGTGTGTGTGTGTGTGTGTGTGTGTGTGTGTGTGTGTGTGTGTGTTTGTGAGACAGAGTGTCTCCTGTGCAATTAAATATGAATATCCTGTAATTTTCATACGCACAATAGCAATGCAATATTCAGCATGTCAGCAGAAACATCATGCACCTTCTCTTGTTTTCTGAAATCCATCTGTGCATCATAACAGCGTGGGGAAGCTATGAGAACTGTGAAAATGTAGAACCGCTGCAAAATATTAGCCCTTAGGATAAAAATATAAATCATAAAGACTCGCCGAAAAGCTTACCTGGTATTAATATTAGTTTCAAGACATCCAAAGCACGTCCAAAACATTTAAGATCAGATCACTCAAACTAGCAGAGCTAAAACAAAGATTTAAAGGGATAGTTCACCCAAAAATGTTTAATTCTGTCATTTATTACTCACCCTTATCCATAGACAGCAAGGGTCCTACCACAATTAAGGCACAGAAACGTTTCAAGGACATCTTTAAAATAGTCCATGTGACATCAGTGGTTCAAACGTAATTTTATGAGGCTACAAGAATACTTTTTGTGCGCAAAAAAATAATAATAATAATAATAATGTATTAATTCAACAATTCTTCTCCTCCGTGTTAATAGCGGCATTTTGGAGAATATCACGATGCATGTGCCTGCTTTTCCTGTACGTAAACAATGCAAGCGCATGGTACTGCTGACATAGAACACACATACATGGCGGAAAGCACGCACATGCGTTGTGGTATTTTCCAAAATGGCGCTATAGGTTTGCATATAAAAAGTATTCTCATGGCTTCGTAAAATGAAAGTGAAAAAAAAACAAAAAAAACACTGATGTACTATTTTTCTGATGTCCTTACTATGTTTCTGTGCGTTAATCGTGGTTGGGCTCTTGCTGTCTATGGGAGGGTCAGAGAGCTCTCGGATTTCATCAAAAAGGTCGTACTGCTTTTGAACGTACTGCTTTTGAAGTTTTACTGGTTTGAAATGAATTATTTTAAATAATAATAATAATAATGATCAAATAATAATCCTAAATAAACAGACAGGTTTTAGTGGCTTTTTGGTTTGTGGTTCATTTGATTATTTAATTGCTATATTATTTAATTACTAAATAATAATCTAAATAAATAAATAAAGGTTTTAGGGGCTTCATGATTTATTTGATTAGTTGATATATTGTTTATTTAATGAAATATTAATCTAAATAAACAAATAAATGTTTAAGGGCCTTTTTATGTGTGTGATTCAATTTAATTATTTGATATACTGTTTAAGTTTGTGATCCATTTTGTGGATTTGAGATATTAATTTATATTATTAAATTTTTAGGGGCTTTTAAACGTGTGATATATGATGTTGTTTGGTGAGTTAATTTGATTAAGCACTAAACAATGTAAATCTAATGATATATTATTTAATAAAACAAATTTGAAGGGCTTTTTAATGTTTGTGATCCATTTGATTAATTATTTGATATATTATTTAATAAAACAAAAAATATATATCATAATGGAAACAGGTATATAATCATATATAACGATATAACGCGAAAATGACCAAATTTTTTTATTTTTGGAACTGTTATTTCACTAAAGGGGCTTTTAACGTGTGATGTAATGTGTGTGTATGATTAAATAAATTAATTAATATAATACACTAAAATACAACTAAAAATAATGTAAATATATAAAGATGAGAGGGCCATAGATTGAAACGGAGACTTCGAGATTTAGGAACAAGGAAGCCGAAGGCAGAGAAAGTCCGGAGCCTGCGTCCTCGCATAGTGGGAGCAGGCGGGGAGATGAGCATGAGCCTGGTACCAGGGGACCGATGCGGGAGCCGGAGTGGGAGCCGAAATTTGATGAATTAGGGGACCCCGAGCCGGAGGGCGAAGGACCGAGACCGGAGAGAGTTCCAGATATATTAGGCGGAGGTGCAGGGAATAGGAGCCTGACGCTCCGGAGTGGATGGCGCGACGATGCGGCGAAACTTACTGACCATTAACGAGGGGGAGCCGGTTTGGCACCAGGTGGGATTGCGGGCCACGGTGGAGATGAGGGACGGAGCCAAGTGCGGAGCCGCCGGTCTAAAGGATAAAGGGAGGATGGAGGCTGAGGCAGGGAAGACAGTCCAGAAGGAGGTCTGGAAGTCCTGCGGCGTAAGGCTATAATGATAAACAAAAGATCTGGTATGGGCGGAATAATCAAAATAAACTAAAGAAGGATTGTATTAACCAGCGCGAAAGTTATTAATGGCGGAACAGCGGAGATGTGTGTGTGTGAATCAGTGGGCGGTGAAACAGAAGTGACGGAACCAGCGTGTGTGAACTGTGTGAGGGGACGGGGAGGGAGGAGCATGGGAGGGAAGCAACACAGAAGGATGTGGACGTGAATAAGGCGGTTGCGGAACCAGCGGAGAAGCAAACAGAAGGATGTGTTTTTCTGTATACTTCCCAGAAACCGCCCTGCCATGCAGCTGTGTGGGCGGGTGTGTGTGTCCCACGACGGCACGGGGGTTGCCGGCTCCACACTCTCGACCTGTCAAGTCGCACTCTGAGCTCTCCCAGCGGCGAGGCTATCCTCGTTCCTCTGCTGGTGCTAGGCTGCGGGGCTCATGCGGTCTGCGGCGGTCTCTAGCTCCGTGCAGCGGGGTGATGGCTGGCTGGTCCTCTGGGTCGGGAGTGGGCTTTAAGGTGGTAGCCTATACACCGCTCGCTCAGGCCAGCATAGTTATTAGCGCGCGGTCCGGGAAGTTAAGGCACGCCAGATCGAAAAAGTACCTCCAGCGAACGGTCCAGTTGCTCCAGGCATAGGAGTCGGACGCCTGGGATATCCATTCCGAGAGGGGGCAAAACAAACAAAAAAAAACAGAAAAGAAAAAACGCCGCTTAAACTTTAGGTCAACCAGGGCTGGGGGACGCTCGAAGAAGAAGGTAGAACAGGGGTTGATAGCGGACCAGGGAGATTTATTTAATTAAATAGTCTAAATAAATAAGTAAATCTATAATGATAACAAATAAAAAAAAAAATAAACAAAATAAAATAAATAAAATTAATAAAGATAACAAATAATAATCAAAATAAACTAAATTGTATTAATAAAGTTATTAATAAAATGTGTGTGTGTGTGTGTGGTGTGTGTGTGTGTGTGGTTGTGTGTGTTTTTTTTTTGTGTGTGTGTTCATTAAATTTAATTTATTACATATTACACATTTTAAACACAATCAGAAATCTTTTTCAAGACATTTTGATAGGATAAACATTAGAAGTTAGAAACACATGTGCACACACACCTTATTCAGGATGTCCCTCTCCCGCACCAGTTCATCTATAGCCTTCTTGTCCATATCCATCTGCTTTTTTGCAGTCTCCATTTCTAAGAAAAACAGAAAATGAAGCTCTTATTATTTATTTTTTAGTTCTTCTTTCAAAGCCAGCGGGATATATTGCTAATTGTTACTTTTCTTTTTAAAAGGCTTTCCGCTAATAGGGTGGTTTTCAGAAGCACTTTCCACAGTCTGTGAAGGACCAACGTAAAATAATTACACAATTCAAAAAGCCCATTATACGGCTGCAGGCATAAGAAGGTAGAAAAAAGAACTGGGACACGGAAAGACTAAAAGGAAGAGTGGGAATAAGCAAAAGAGTGTCTCGGCTGTCAGCGAGCAGGCGTGCATGAGTGGACATCGCGGGGCCGCGCTGTCATGTGAAATGGCCATTCCATGTTCTGTCCTCACATGACCCCGCCTCCTCTTCTCCTCGGACGGCCAGCTCACTGACCCCACTGTCACAGCCCATCTCATCAATCAGCCAGCCAACCCTGATTAAGATGACAACATCCATCACCGTGGAAACCCCGATTAAGATGACAACAGGGCTCTGGCTCCATCCATCAGCCGTCAAACACCCTCCGTTCGAACCGTCCAATCAGAGCCTGGAGACTTTCACTAATATGAGGATTTCTTTATAAATTACTGGCTTGATGACAAGTCTGATCATTTGTCAAACTGCACAGATGGGATCAAGGACACTGCGATAAATTAAGTGCAGAGTAAGGAGGCTTTGTTTTTGTTGTTCCATGAAACTTCCACACATACTATTTCCCCTCCTTATTTGGCAATTCCAAAGAGCATAAGAAATTAGAAGAAATGTTACAGTGAGTTCTAATTGGATCACAGAAAAGCAGGGAAAAACATGCTAAATGCAAATAATAAGAAGCAATTAACCATGTAGTAGATAAGAGCAAAATTAATAGCCATAACAACTGTTAAAGGGGAGGAGAAATCTTTCTCTTTTGTTTTTAACATCATTTTGCTTCTCTTTTGTTGTTAACATCAAAGGCTATGCATCCAAGAAACCTTTACTGTATTTTGGCACAAATGTTTCTCATTTATTTAACTAGGCAGATGACAAGAAGAAGAAGAAGAAGAAGAAGAAGAAGAAGAAGAAGAAGAAGAAGAAGAAGAAGAAGAAGAAGAAGAAGAAGAAGATTTGTTATGTGTGGTGAATTATCATCTGCCAAAAGCAGGAAACCAACAAAATTCAAGAGGCATTTAAAAAAGAAGATGTCCTGTTCAAATTTTCTGATGCTGTTAATAATAAATCATTTAAATAAATTTTATCCATTATTTATTTTATATAAATTATATTATAAATTATATTATTTTGATTTAATTGTATTATTTTATACATTGTATCGTGAATATTGTTGATCATATAGTTCAAATTAATATATTAATATATAAATATTAATATAATTAATATATAATATATAAAATATATATATAAGATATAAATAATATATAATTATAAAGTATTTTTTTTTTTTTTTTTTGACCCTTGACCACAAAAACAATCATAATTAGAACGGCTATATTTATAGCCAAAAATACATTGCATGGGTCAAAATTATCGATTTTTCTTTTATGCCAAAACCATTTGGATATTAAGTAATGGTCATGTTCCATGAATATATTTTTAATATCATCATGGATAATTTTAATAAAAATGTCCTACCCTATTTTTTATTAGTAATATGCATTGCTAGGAACTTAATTTGGACAACTTTTTTGCACTCTCATATTGCAGATTTTCAAATAGTTGTATCTCGGCCAAATATTGTCCCATTCTAACATACCATACATCAATAGAAAGCTTATTTGTTCAGCTTTCAGAAGCTTTATTAAAAAATAGTTTGTTTGCTTTTTTGTTTTTATATTCATTCATTCTGGTAATAATGAAATGTTGAAATTCCACTTTATGTCCAACACAAAATCTTGATTCAAAAGCCTTAAGCAAAACCAGCTTTGTAGATCCACTGTATAGATTCGTAAACATAGAGCACAAGAAACAGTTTCTAGCCACAGAGCATCATGAAACAGCCACATAAAAAAATTCCTTGAAAGTTTACATTCACATCAAAGAATAGCAGAAGTTCGGTCTTTTGTGCAGCAATTCTACTAACAACCTACTCAGACAAAGCTCTCTGGATTACAGGTCTTATAGTCAATAATTGATGCGACTGATGGAAGTGTCCAGCTACAATGGCCCTAGGGTTTCCCTGAGCAGTGCAGACTGTATGGTGTGAAGATAAGACTGAGGTTAAGCACCAACACTCCACAGACCTCGTCATTTAGCCAATGCTTTGATCTAAAGTGACCAGCTTTACAGGGACAGTCCCACTGCAGCAACCTAAGTGCTGTGTTCAATGACACAATGGTGACGGCTCAACCTGCAGCATTCTGGTTACCAGACCAGAGCTTTACCTCTGTGCTATCTAGCCCATCAGACACAGCTGAAGCCATTAGGATCCACTGTCTGTCCTGCACTGAGTCTGCTGAGAAATCTATCTTCTCATACTCAGCTGGGATGGACAGAACATGGTTATAATCAGGGTAATGGATGCTGGTGTTGGTGAGAGGTCATAATGGTTGGAAGAAGAAAGACGGAGTAAGCAGGTGTGGAGGGGAGAAGCAAGAGAAGAGAGACCAATCTGTCAAAGAACAGATTCAGATCATATGTCATTTACCGCAGGTGTATTTCACAAACTACTAGAAAATTAAACATTTACACATGTTTTAAATATATAAGCACATGGATCTCTTTAATAGTGGTTTTCAAATGGTTTTGCTTCACAGCTCAGATTTTACTGGACATCAATTTGCAAATTATCTACTGTATAAAAGTTACAAAAATGCTCATAAAGACTGAAATGGGTTAATAGATTAAAACATTAATATTACCATTACCTGCAAAACAAAACAAACAAAACAAAACATTCTATGGAATGACTAGAACAATAGTAGCATTACATAACTAAATATACTGAATAATATAATAAATTATGATTAAATTCAAACTGCTTTATTATTAGCATTAATATTACTATGACCTGCATGGCCCATATGCATTGCATTGCATTGCATTGCATTGCATTGCATTGCATTGCATTGCATAAAATAAAATAAAATAAAATAAAATAAAAAAAAAAAAAAAAAACAAAAAAAAATAAAATTAAACTTATTATTAATAACATAAAATAAAATAAAATAAAATAAAATAAAATAAAATAAAAATATAGCCTTAAACGTTAGGCTATACATTAGGCATTGTATCAGTATGGGGTATGGTATTAAGTGATACATTTAAGTGACGCATTTGCCTTTGAAGTGCACAACCACAGATTTGGTAAGTTTTTCCTGACTAATAGACCCATTTATTTTTGCTGTCCTATGCACAATTATATGGTTAGATGCATTTTATCATCTGCATTATTTTGTCCCTTTGCCCCTACACAACATTTTTAGAACAGACCTGCGACCCATTTTTGGGTCATAACCCACTGATTTACAACATAATCCCGCATGATCCTGTAAACATTGCTTTTAAAAATGATTTTGATAGTTAATGCCATTTCGCTCCATTCATTTCCCTTTTTATTGTTTCGTTATATCACCCCTGTTCAACCTTACAAAGCACAAATAAACAAACCCTTTTATGCCTCCAGATAAGCAGTCTTAGCTCTGAATTAGACAGAGAGGCTAAGGTCATTTTATCACCCCAGAGTCCAATGTTTCATTTCCCTGAAGACTCTGGAACTGCTGCACACACACACATGGCCTGTAGGGGTGTGCAAGGAAATTTTTTTATTTAACTATAAATTAACAGGTTTGACATGAGCTACTGTGTCACACATGTCAATGTTTTATTGAAAAATAAAATCAAGCATTATGTGAGTGTGATGTAAGTGTTTTTTAAGGCTACAATGTAACAGAAATAGGTATATCACACTTGTCTCTGTGACAGCCATAGGCCTTCTTAACAACATAAAAGAGTCAGGTGCCCAAGGTTTTTTTAGCTAATCGAAAAATTGGTTCTTAATCATTGTGTGACTTTGTGTTTGGGCGGGATTTTGGATTAAAGGCATGAGATTGACTCGGCCTGGCAGAATTTACCAAAACATGAAATCCCAGCCTTCAAGACCTTGCCTCAGTGTCAGCTACTGTTAATTTTATTACCAACACTTCTGTCACAAATGTCTGTGCCTAGTTTCATAATTAGCACAAGAGTTAATTAGTAGCCTGTGTCATTAAAATTTGCAAAAATACACAATTAATTACAGGTGGACGCCCTGAGAAGATATAATGATAATAAGACATGATTTAAAAGTGAAACTATCAATTAATCCCAATTGTTATGAAGCTTGCACTACCATGTAGATCTGAAATGTCTAAATATTCTCTGAAACAGAATGTTTCAATTTTGTTTGTTTGTCCTCAGTGTGAAAAGATGGATCTCAGAATTCTACAGTCATTGTTGGAAAGGGTTTAAATACACAAAAATGCTGGAAAACCAAATAATTTGTGGGAGTTGAAGGATTTTTCTGAAGAACAGCAGGCAGTTTAACTGTTCAGGACAAACAAGGGACTCATGAACAACTATCACTAGACCAAAAAAAAACAAACAGCTATGGATCATTCAGATAACAAAACAGTATATGTATATATGTATATATATATATATATATAAACTGAAAGTTACATAAATTTAAAAAAAAAATTGCCCATTAAAATAGCTTTGCTAACTGAGACTTGTTATACTGTAGCACTTGTATATCATTGCTCTTTTGTTGATTTTGATTCCTTCCATTGTCCTCATTTGAAAGTCGCTTTGGATAAAATCGTCTTCTAAATGACTAAATGTAAATGTAACTTTGAAGTAGTTTGTTACAAACAAGTTTAAATGTATGCTATTATAAATAACAAGATGCTTGTGTCTAGTAAACAACAGTTTAGGGTAAACCAACTGTTCAGATCCCTACTAGGGATTGATTAAATTAGAGGATTCAGAAAGACAGAGAGAGACAAAGAAACTATAATTTATCTAACCAAATACCTGCTATCTAGATTTTCAAATTAGTAGGAAAGAACAGGAGACCAACAGGAAAGTATGTGCCAGTGGAAATTAAAATCAGGCATGTGGAGAGCAGAGGAAAGAGGTCAAATGAAGGAAAAAAACTACATGTATTCATTGTTTGAATGTAATTACTCTCAGTTCCATCTTCCTTCAAAACTTATTACCTTTGTTTAGAAAAAAAAGAAAGAGAACAAAGAAATGAAGATGATGGCTTTTGAATAGATGTGGAAAAGAGGTCTTAACTCAGGTTGTCACCCCAATCAAAGCTGCCCAAATATGCTATTTCATTTGATGAAACAAGCAGCAAAAGAGAAATATTGCGAAGTATTACTACAATTAAAAAAAAAACAGTTTACTATTTTAATATATTGTAAACTATAATTTATTAATGTGATGACAAAGCTGTATTTTCAGCAGCCATTCCAGTCTTCAGTGTCACATGATCATTCAGAAATCATTCTAATATGCAGATTTGCTGCTCAAGTGTGATACGTTATGACCATTATGATTTCTGAATGTCTTATTTCTTAGCTTGTCTGCATAAAAACAAAAAGCATCACAAGTTCTGCTGTCCATGATATGGCTCGTTTAAATAAATTAGACCCTGCATGGAAAGAAATAATGTAGGCTGGACAGTACAGTACCAGTACAGTGGTAAAGATCTGAATAGAGCTGTGGAATTGTAAAGAATTTGAATAAATGTATAACTATGCTGTATGACTATGGAAATTAATTTTACTACAGTGTCATTTTATATTTATACAGATTTAAATAATACATTTATGGTGTAGAGTTCAACTATGGGTAAGTGTGTGTGCGTGTGTATGTTCTTGCCTCTATCCAGTCCAGTAATCTGATTCTTCAGTGTTTCTCTCTGATTCTCCACCTCCAGTTTCTGTTCCTCCATCTGTCTGAGTCTCCTCTGTACCCCTTCTCTCATTTTGGTAAGTTTAGTGATCTCCTGTTTCAGCTGGGTTACTTCCTCTTCTTTCATCTGAACCACACAGGACATGAGCCATTAGTGTACAGTATGTCGCTGTGTGTACATGTGAAGCCCAAACTAGTCATCACTAGTTAAAAACAACCAGGTTCATGCAGAAAACCTTTAAAAAAAACTCATAAATCAAATATATACACTACCATTCAAAAGTTTGGGGTCCGTAAAAAGTTTAATGTTTAAAAAAAAAAAAGCTGCATTTATTTGACCAAAATTCAGTAAAAACAGTAATATTTACAATAACTTTTTCTATTTATCATATGTAATTTATAACATATTCGATTTTAAAATTTAATTTATTCCTGTGACACAAAGCTGAATTTTCAGCAGCCATTACTCTCACAGAAAACTCTTGACTGACACTTTTGTTTTGATCAATTAATGAATCCAGATTGGGAAAAAATATATATTAATGTATTTTTTTTAAAAAATTATATACTTTATATTATAGTGTACATTAAATATGTAATTTTTACATGCTATTTTACACTATTGCTTCTGTGGGCTTGGAGTGTGCATTGTGGATTGTGTTTATATCATCACTGTGAATTGAATAACTGACTGATTGACTAATATAAATGCCAATAGATACACAAGATGATAATTGCCAGCGTATAAGCTGAACACATGTACATGTATTAGGAGCAAGAATGCTGTAGAATGCTAAAACTGTGCCCCCTTGTGGCCAACATGAGGTTTGCGATCATTACTCATTCACACTGACTCACAGGGCGAGCTGGGAGTGCCAACACTACAAGCAGGGTGCAATAAATTAGAAATTAGATTCTAGTTCGCAGAACTGTTGCGCAGGTTGACTTTGCCTCTCTCTCAAGGGTCCTGCAGATAATGAAGATAGAAAGAAAGCCGCACGTGTTCAGTCAGTCTGTGTGAAACAGAGTTTGTCTTTTTGTTCCCTTATTGGTCAATAATACTACACTACAAAAGATGTGCCCATATTAAACTGAATGCCTAACAATGCAGCTTCAGCATATCCTGCAGAGAGGTGTATTCATCCCAATGATCTCCCATCAGACTCAAGCCACTAGAATACAAGCCAGAACAAAGAGAATACAGGGCATTTCATTAAATGTAACATTTGCTGTATTAACCCCCACAGTGACTCAGTTGGAAGCCTGACGGAAGTTTCGAGCAGGAAAGATCCATCACTAGTCTGACGGGAGAGGAAGAGGAACGGAAGCCTTCGTCCTCTAGAGCTCTAATTATATAAGAGCGAGAGAATTTTGTCAGATTTAAAGAGGCCAGCTCCATAAATCTGTAGGTTTGTGTGTGTGCACCTACAGTTTGATGTCTTGAATTGATTGCCAAGTACTGTGGGGTAGAGATGTTTACATTCCCCTCTAGGAATTAGGTAAAGTACTACAGTTTTTTAACTGCTTACACACAAAATTTTTACTTGTCACACAATTTCTGAAACCTGACACTCAAACACCAGAACCACATACCAAATCTGCAGAACCATACACTAATTCTCAGTCTTTGATTCAGTTTTCAATTTCATAAAACACTTTTTGCAAAACACAACACACAATTCTCTATGTAACACAAAAATCTAACAGGAATTAATTTTATGATTCTTTTGAGATGTGTTTAAAAGTGCTTAATTTTGCAGGAGATGTGAGGCATTTTGCATTCTGTGTGTGCAATTCTGGAATTTGTGTGTAAAGTTTTGAAAAAAGAGGCAAAGTTTTGAAAATGTAAGTAGTGGAAAAAAACTGTATAATGATACTGTAGAAATAAAATTGTCCCCAGACTTTAGAAATTCTGGTCTCAAATTTAAAATGCAAAACATGTACACAAGTATATGTAATTAAAATGTAAAAAATACCTACATTATCTGAAACCAATCAATGATCTCTACTAGGAAAGATAGATGAATAAATTCTAAATAATGCTGTAATGAAAACCTAAAACTGCAAAATCCCATTGTGGGGCATCTTCATTTGGAAAACAAATCAAGTCCATAGTATGCCCTCATTTAGTTTACTAATTAAAGATGTCTGTGTGTGTGTGTGTGTGTGTGTGTGTGTGTGTGTGTGTGTGTGTGTGTGTGTGTGTGTGTGTGTGTGTGTGTGTGTGTGTGTGTGTGTGTGTACCTTCAGGTCCGATGCTCGCTGTTGATTCTGTTGGGAGAGTTGCTCTAGGCTGTTGCCATTTTGTTCATTATCCTGCTGGAGTTTAGTGTTTCGATGTTGGAGTTGTTCCATTTCTTTACTGGTTTTCTCATTTATAATCTGTCAGAAAGAATACAAATTACTTTCACAAGTTCTGCATGTGTGTGTACATTTTTTTTCCCAGCCTAGCTATTCTTTATGACAAAATAGTTGAAAAATGTCTTTAGATATTAGCTAAATTTGACAAACCCTCGCTCTAGAGAGATTCTTAATACAGAAACTTTTTACATAAAGTTAGTGTTTAATCCAGAAAGTTTTCTGTTAAGGTTATGGAAGTTAAAATGAACTAAGATGCCCTACCATTAACTTTCATGATACTTTATATCACTTTTTCACCCAGTGACCCTAGATCAGAGTTCCTTACTTTGTGTTCCTGGAGCTGTTGTTCCAGTTTCTGCTGATCATCCTGCAGACGCTGACTCTGCTGAGTCAGTGATTTAATATCAGATTGTTTGGACTCCAGGTCAGTTTGAAGCTGCTTCACTTCTTTTTCCAACTTCTCCTTCCTCCTGGTTTCCCGATGAATCTCATTCTGACGCACCTGGATGTCCTGCTGGAGCTGTGAGAGATAGAGAGAGTTTTGTTCCAAATGGCATAAATTATACCTACAATGGGCACTATCTATCTATCTATCTATCTATCTATCTATCTATCTATCTATCTATCTATCTATCTATCTATCTATCTATCTATCTATCTATCTATCTATCTATCTATCTATCTATCCGTCTAACTAGCAGCAGCCAGTCTGTGCAAATGACCATTACTTTCAACCCTTCTACCAATTTAACTTTTGGAGGCACTTCTAAATGGAATACATTCAGAGTTTAAAGTGGTTTGTCAGACCACTTATTGATTTTCTCACTGTGCTATGCACAGTAAACACTTTAAGCTAGTTTATTTTTGCCAGGGAGGTGACAGAGGAATCAAATCTTTCCAAATTTACAAGTTTAAGTGCCACATTCACAGGTTTTATGTTCCATTTCTCACAACATACAAAGATACAAGACAAGAACTGCTAGAAATTCCTATACGTTTGAAGAGTAAAAATCCCCACACACCATATTTCAGATATTGATTTGCTGACACAGATGGACATTTGAGACAAAAAATGCTTTCATTTATCCTAAAGCACTGCTGAAACTGATGCCTGATACATTTTTGAATTCATGTTTTTGCATGTTCTTGTACTTGCATATCTACTCTGCACCCTCACATTAAATTATCACAAGACCCACACTCTTAAAAAATAAAGGTGCTTCAAAATGTTTTTCAGCGATGCCATAGAAGAACCTTTTTGGCTCAACAAAGAACCATTCAGTCAAAGGCTTTTTAAAGAACCATCTCTTTCTTACCTTTTTATAATCTGAAGAAACTTCTTTTGCCACAAAGAGCGTTTTGTGAAACAGAAAGGTTAAAGGTTCTTTATGGAACCATTTAGACAAAAAGATTATTCTATGGCATCATGAAGCACCTTTATCTTTAAGAGTGCAGTGGTGTCATACACAACCTTTTTTTTTTATGTTATACCTGAGCAATTGTGTCCATCGCTTTGTTCTTCTCAGCCTCTATCTCCTGCTGAGCATCAGTGGCTTTAGTGAGGTTCTCCCGGAGAGTCACCACCTCTGACAGCAGCTTGTCTCTCTGTTTTGTCAGGTCCTCTTTGATCTTCAACAGATCGCCAATGCTAGATACATTCAAAAAGGTTTATGAACAAGCTTTGTTCTTCATCCTCACCAGAACACCTCAAAAAGCTTCTCTGAGGGCCATATACCATACATTACATACATTTTAAAAAAGAAAACCTATCTGTAAGATGAAAGCGTGTAACTGCCTCTATTCTACTAGAATCAAAAGAAAAACTGAGAATAGACTGAACATAAAGCTGTATGTTGTTCACCTGTATTCTTGGCCCTCAGAGACCCCAGCTCCTTTTTCAATGAGCTTGTTGAGACTGGTTATTTCCTCCTTTAGTTTCTGGATTGTTTCTTTTGCCTGCAACTCCTTTGCATGTGAAGCTTCAACCATTTTCCAAGCCTTGTCAATTTCCTAATTAACATTAAAATATACAGATTATTTGCTAGGGCAAATAATGTGATAGAATTAAGTCTAACATGAGGACATCATGCAGAGGTCATCATGTTTACTTCTGAAGACACAATGAGTACAACATCCATTTTAGAGTGCAGTAATTTCAGGCTAATGTACCATTTTAAGAGAGGTGATTGTGGTTTGATCTTCATCAGCTAGTTTCATGGCTGTAGAAACTTTGACGGTGTTGGACATTATCTCTGCGTTCAGCTCCCTGCATTTGGACATCAGTCTCTTTTCGTTCTCGTGGGACTTCTGCAGAGCTTTGGCGATCTTCTCATATTCCACACGGAACTTCTCGAATTTTTCGTCTCCTAATAGCTCATTCAAAACCTCCTGGATGTCTTTTTCCAAGGCTTCAAAGGTGCTTTCCTCAGTCTGAGAATCAGAAAATGTACAGTAAGTGATATTATAAGAGGTTGCTTGGTAGCTTAGGATCTATGCTGACAATGTTAATGTTGAAGATAGTCTGAAAGAGTTGAAGAGAGTCTGGCAGATTTGTAACAGTTTGCAAGTCTGCAGTACCACTGCTGATGAAATAAAGTACTAAAATATATGATCAAACACAAAGAAACAAAGAGGAGACAGAAGGTGCTGGTTTTAATACAGCTGTTGGAGATTTCACTGCAGAAACATCACAGAAATAAATGAAAGGAATAAACCAAAAAAACTCATCCAAAAAAACCTAAACAAACACATCTAAAAATACACTAAAGCTTTTATTCAATTGGCAGAAAAGAAATAACTGGTGAGAAAAGTAAAAGAACTGTTACTTTCAATTTGCAATTTCTGCTGTATAAATAATAATAATAATAATAATAATAATAATGCTTTTATCCTAATAGCAAATAATGAATACAGTTAAAATGGGACACTTTCTGATAATTTTCCATTATGTTGTTTCAAATAAAATTACAAATATCTGTCCCACTATCTGTATTTTGAAACCATAAGCCAAGTTGTTAATGTTGACAACAGTGTTGACGATTGTACAAAATGCAGCCTAGGCCTATACTTCTATTAAAAAAAAAAAAAAAAAAAAACCTTATCAAACTGGTAAAGGCTTATAAAATGAGGTAATTTAAATGTTTTGTTTTTTTATATTATTATTATTTGTTTGTTTTTAGCATATAAAATACAATTATATTTATAGTAACTTATATTTCAGCTATTTCATCCAGCATTGACTGTAGACTACTTTAAAAACGTGACTTCACTTTACTGTAACAATTCGAAATGCTTCAGGATATAGTGTAAGGTAATAAATATTGATGATATTTCCCTGGGACCACAGGAAAAATTTAGTGTTTGAAATGCTATTAACTAACTTAGTCATTAGCATCTCAAACACTACATTTTAGCGGTCTTATTCTAAGATCTAGTAGTGGTTATGTCACTCCACACAGTGTCAGATCAACATACCTCCATTGTGGTCGCTTGTCGTTCCTCTCTTAAACCCAGTAAGATGTTGTTGTTTTGTATTTAGTGAACTGTACCACACATAATATCCGTGTTTGGCTTTAACAACACGCACTGCACTGTTTTTGGTCACCAGGGATACGCGTCCTCGTTGCCTGGCAACCGAGACCCGCTGAGCACTTTGGTTCAACTATTGTGCCTCACAAAATGATTGTAAGCGCTCCCAAATATTATGGAGTGAATATTATACAGAGAGAAGACACTTTGAAATGAAGAATAATGAGTAAATAATATATAAGGTTCATCAAAGTTTTAGTGCATACACCCTGCTTTGTTTGTGTTGTTCTTTACACTAGGTGGCAGCTTTACACAGTGCAACGCCTTGTAATAAAGAACAGTGAAAGATATTTATCAGCTGCCAGTATCACCGAGTTTCATTAAACATGTGTATAACATATGTAGAGTTCAGCAAATATGGGACAAGTGATTATTATGACCAACTGCCCTTTAAAAATTGTAATTAAATTATCATTAATAATTGCACAAGGACACTGTCATTCTGGAAGTGTTTTAATTGATCTAACATCAAAATTTTAATTATTATTAAATAAAGTATGTACCGTTATAAGGATATGTTGTAATACTGGCTGTAGGGTAAAGGTGGAAACTTTTTTAAACTGTTCTGATGGATTATGGTCGTTGGTAATGAACATTATCCATCAGAACAGTTTTAAAAATTAGTCATCAAACTTTTATGAGCTTATATGAACCATTTTATTTAACAGTTGCAGCTTTGACATTTAATGAACCTGAAGGTTTTTTTTTTGTTGTTGTTGTTGTTGTTGTTGTTGTTGTTGTTTAATTATTATTATTATTAATATTAATTTTTTTAGGCACACTTTGCTGAACTTTTACAGTCATCTTGACCAAGCTAGTTAGGGCTGCTGACAAACCATCTATTGTACCAAATTCCAAAAAAAAAAAAAAAAAAAAAAAGGCATGGGTTGAAAAAAATTAAATAAAAATAAAAATCATAGACCTATGCCTACCTGATTGATTGATTGATTGATTGATTGATTGATTGATTGATTGACTGACTGACTGACTGACTGGTCGGTCGGTCGGTCGGATGTATAATTCAAATATATATTCTTATTTATGTTTTACATACATTAACATTTACATTTAGTCATTTAGCAGACGCTTTAATCCAAAGCGACTTACAAATGAGGACAATGGAAGCAATCAAAAACAACAAAAGAGCAATGATATATAAGTGCTATAACAAGTCACAGTTAGCCTAAATGCAGTATACATAGCAAGTGCTTTTAAATAATATAATATATAAAAAGAAAACAGATAGAATAGAAAAAGAATAGAGCAAGCTAGTGTTAGAGGATTTTTTTTTTTTTTTTTTTTTTTTTTTTAAATAGAAATTAGAATAGTGAGTGCAAAAGTTAGAGGGTCAAATAAAGATGGAAGAGATGTGTTTTAAGGCGATTCTTAAAGATGGCTAAGGACTCAGCTGCTCGGATTGAGTTGGGCAGGTCATTCCACCAGGAGGGAACATTTAATTTAAAAGTCCGTAAAAGTGACTTTGTGCTTCTTTGGGGATGGCACAATCAAGCGACGTTCACTTGCAGAACGCAAGCTTCTAGAGGGCAAATAAGTCTGAAGTAATGAATTTAGGTAAAGGGGTGCAGAGCCAGTGGTGGTTTTTGTATGCAAACATCAATGCCTTGAATTTTATGCGAGCAGCTATTGGTAGCCAGTGCAAATTGATAAACAGAGGTGTGATGTGTATACTTTTCGGCTCATTAAAAAAATTAATCTTGCTGCTGTGTTCTGGATTAATAAAGGTAACACACAAGACTGAAAATATAAAACTTTATCAGTGGTCCATCACAAACCAAAACACTCCACAGTGACATTTCTGGCTTTGAATACCTCGAAAGCTCTCAGTAAGACACACGTATCGACAAATCTGCAGCACATGTACTCAGGTACGCAACCGGCCCATTACATAACATGGATATGTTATTAATCACTTATAATTAGCTACACTTCACTGTCCCTAGCCACGCTGAATGACGTCAGATGACGCAACGAGAGGTGTGGAAGTTCCTAAAAACCAGCTGAGTCACTTTTAGATTGTGTCTAGCCTAAATGTGTTTTCTGAGATATTATATGGAAGACAATTTGTCATTTAAAAATTAAATATTATATAAATGTGATTCAAATAGTTTTTTGGCATGACTGTAAGCAATCAAACATTACCAAAGCTTGGAATATATGCAAAATAAATAAATAATTTTGATATTTGACCTAAACTATATATAATTTATATATTTGGTTGGTTTAACCATAATAAAGCCCCATGTTCTGGATACTACTTCTACTAATATTACTACAGTTGTTTTATTATTGTTATGGTGATTATTATGATAATGATAATAATAATAACTATTCTTTTTATTATTATTATTATTATTATTATTATTATTATTATTATTGATAATTTGTTTCTAATTTTAGACACATTCCATATTAAAGTCCAATGAATACTTAATAGCTTAAAAGAAGAAGATTGTGAAATGTGTAACTTCGAGTGACTATTACTGCGTGTTTTGGCTGTTCCCTGTTCTGGATCTCCCTTGTATGTTATGTTCGTATTTTCCTGAAGCAATGTTGAGTCACTGACGCCAATAAAAGTGACACATTGTCATCAGTTCGTGTGTCTGCACCTGAGCTTTTAAAGATCTCCAAATAGTGTTCATATGCAGAAGTTTTGATTGGTTGGCTAGTATTTAAACGAAAGCATCCAGTAGTAGCCAAATTGCATAGGGGAGTGGATTATATACTTACGAGGATACATTATGCTGATGGTTGAGGCAGTATATTGGATCTAATCTAAAGTAGAAGCAGGCGCGACAGATGCGCGTTAAATCCCCGATAACGGCGTGCGTAAAAAACTCACCAGAGCAGGATAACAAATCAAATATCTGAGGGAAGAAAAGTTAGCAAATCAAATTGAGCTGACCTACTTAAATTATCCGATTTCGTTCATTGCAAACCTCCCTCCGTGCCTTTTTTGTGCGTTTTCCCAAAGCGCAAACCCGCGTCTTCCCACCTGCAGCACGAGCGCATTTGGGCAGCTGATGTTTTTCAATGACAGTTCATCGAGCAGAGAAAAACTTGTGGATCTGTAGTCGGTTCACACCCGACTTGTCACGGACATAATAGCAACAACAGATCAAGAGAGGCACGATAAGGGAGTGTTATTAGATTAGAGCCTGACGCTCGAAGTGCAACATCTGGAGATCAGCAGCAGCAGGAGTCATGGGCAACAGTGTGTCCGGGATCAGAGCACTGCACAGGGGACAGCAGAACAGATTTCAAAGACTTCCAAACTCACATAAAGGTAAGTACTTTGTTATTGGATTTTTTTTCTACTCTTTCTGTGGTTCAAACAGAAGCGCATGAAGCCAAGTTCGTGGGCAGGAGCGTTTTTAGAGTTTTGGGGGCCCTAAGCAAGTGCTCCCTGGGGGTCCCCCTCGGTAGAAATCTCGTTTCGGGGGTGGGGGGTTAGCATGTGGATGGGGCCGCTGAAGGTAGAAATCAACTGGTTACATGCTACTGGTCATGGGTTCGATTCCTGGCAAAAAATACTTCGGAAAAAAAAGAGTCAGTCAAATTCATAAATGTATTATAATGAATTGGATTTGTACTACTCGAAAATCAAAATAGCTATATTATGGAATGTGGTTTTAGTTGGTCCAGTTTAGCTGCAATACAGTAGTTGACTGGTTTCCATGGTGATGATCCATCTTCATGATAGTTGGGCCAAGTTAAAGGATTAGTTCACTTCCAGAATAAAAAATCCTGAAAAATTTCTCACCCCGCATGTCATCCAAGATGTTCATGTTTTTCTTTCTTCAGTCAAAAAAAAATAAGGTTTTTGAGGAAAACATTCCAGGATTTTTCTCCATATAGTGGACTTCAATGGTGGCCAACGTGTTAAAGGTCCAAAGTGCAGTTTCAGTGCAGCTTCAAAGGGCTCTACACAATCCCAGTTTGGGAATAAGGGTCTTGAAGTCTTGAACATCTTGCATGACATGGGGGTGAGCAAATTATCAGGAAATTTTATTCTGGAAGTGAACGAATCCTTTAACTAATAGCATGTTCCAAATCAGAGTAACCAGCTCATGTTTTTTTTTTTTTTTTTTTTTTTTTTTTAGGAAAGAATACTTTTTTTTTCTGTCTAACGTTAATCATTCTTCACCAACAGAGTATTTTTAATTATGTTTTACTTTTTGTGTCTATCAAACATGCTTATTATGATATTTCTCATAACTGTTGAATTGATGTGGGTGCTGAAGGACAGCGCTCGGATAGGCCAAAGTATCTTTCTCTTGTGCCACATTCATCAGCTTCTTATGGGTGAAAGCAAATAGTAAAACTTTACTTTGTCCGTGTTACTCATCACAATACTGTAATTAATTATTACAGTCATAACAACAATAACAATGTGCAATTACGAGCAACTCTGCAAAACAATTAAACACTCAGGACATCATGTTCATTCATACTACTCAGCATTTACACTTATGTAAATACACACTGTATGATTATTGTACTGTACAGAGTGACCCAAGTTATAAATTATGAGAGCAATTAAGAAGTCCGAGCTATTACGTTGACCAATTTTTTCTTTCTGTGCCGGAAGTTCAACTAGGCCTGGTTCACCAGGTTAAAAGTTTAATGGTCTGACCGAATGTCCTTCAGAAATATTATTTTATGTAAGCCTCTCCTGAACTCCTCTCCAACTCCTAGTGGTGTTGCGTAGGAGGTTTGCGGCGATGGAGGTAATTTTTGAGATTCTGTTCTGTTTCAAAGCTCTTCTGATTCATGCATAACCGAGCATCTGATTATGAAGATTATGCCAGTGCTGATATAATTGCGCCCCTCATTAGCAAAAAAGCCATTATATTCAAATAAAGACATGCTGAAGAGGGCTTTAATTATCTGTGCCAATGACAAGGCACTCCGGCACATTTATCGTGGGCACCAGAGGGCCAGCAGCAACAATCAAAGGGTGACACAAATGATTTGTAAATGTAATGATTTGTAATTTATATAAAACACAGCATGAGAGCACATAAGCTGGGTTTTCCCTTCTAATGACTTTCCTTTCTTCGTCGTTACAGGAAGGCACAAAAAAAAAATGTGAGGTTATTTGCAAACAGATTATGCTAGAGGTGAATCAAAGTGCTTTTTTTAGGTGTTTATCAGGAAACACACACGTTATTAAATTGATAAATAGTGAGGCCATTTGCTGACAAATTTCCTGATTACGTGTTTGCATTCATGCTCTCTTGTGATGAATTGTAACGAGAGGCAGAAAGGACAGTGGAACCCATTATCCTGTCAGACGAGATCTCCTTGACAACAGGGGATAGCATGTAAACCGTTACCATGGTGATTGTCCCTCAGTATTATAAGATAACAGGCGGAAGGTTAGGTTCTTTTACATGTGTGTATTTGTACTGCTTGTTTTGCACCAAAAATGCAGCACACAAGATTCAGAGCTGGATAGATTACTTACAAATTGTAGTCCGTTACTGATTCCAAATTACATGACAAAAATTGTAGTTAGTAACGTAATCCATTACATTAGGCTAGATATTTTAGGTAATATAATCAGACTACTTTTAGATTACTTTTGACCTAACTCGTGTATCACATTGATTTAAATAGGATAACCTTATACCATATTGGTATAAAAACACAAATAATAAGAAAATGTGACCCTGGCTGTGAAAATCCAACTAAAGTCTTTTATTGATTTTATTGATCTCTATTGTGTAAATAATATGTAATTATGTATGTCATCAATAAAAAAGTACTTAAACGTAAAGTACTTAATTTTTGGAATCTGTTTACATAATCCACATTCCATGTAATCTGTTAATAGCTCTGGCAAGATTATTACTTAGAACCTCATTTTTACTTTAAAGAGTGAAAAGAAACATATTTAATGTTGTATTATAATGGGACTGAACTGTCCCCACATCCTTCTTATTCCACTCCGTTAAAAGTCAAATTGATCCAATTTCCCTTTTTCTAATGGAGAGATGTCACATTTCAAGCCTGTTTGTTTCTCATCATAAATGATCAGGATAAAATGTTTCATTTCCATAGCAATTGGCCCCACTGACACCAGCGACATCAAGACTCTATTTCTGGCCAAATGACTCACCGCAACGTTACACTTAATATAAATTTGATGTAAATGTGTGTCTGCATATGAAGTATATCTGCACATGCACACAACAGGGAGATATGAGATGATCCATGGCTTTATGAAGGGAGGGAATGTGAGAACAGGAGCACAGTAACCAGTCCAGAAAATGTTAGCCTTGAGGGATGAGGGAAGATTTGTGTTTGTGTGTGATTTGTATGCAGATGTGTTGATGTCTCTGCATGTTTTGTTTATTCGTGATTACATATAGCCTACGTGTTTATTTAGCTGTGTGGGTGGGTGGGAGGACACATCTAAAATAGAGCAGCTCTAGTTAGTGTTGTGATCTAGCAGTTAGGGCACATAATTTGATGCTAGTTCAAATCTCTCTTGTGATATTTTCTGATCCATCTTCACTGTGAACATTGGTTCAATTGGGAACAGCATACTAGCATAGTATATCTGTCATACAGAGATAAAGCCTAGCTGAAAAACAGTAAATATTGGGTAAACATTGTAAAAAACAAACCCACTTTTATTATTACCCAACCCATCCCTGGGTAAATATTGGACAGAACACATGCTGGGTTATTTTGACCCAGCTGGTTGGGTTAAACGTTTTTACCCACCATGCTGGGTTGTTTAATTTAAGTCATCTATTGATTAAAAATTATTATATTGCTGGCTTAAAATGGGCTGGAAATTAAAAAATCACACAAAGAATTACTATAGGCAACAGTAATAATCAAAAGATAAACATTTATTATTAAGGAAGAAAACCCATGAACAAAATACAAGACAAATTGAATTTATCTGGGTGAATACAGTTTACAATATTACATACATTTAAACTCATTTAACAAGCATTTTAGAAATTAAAAAGGCACATTTAAATGTAGCATTTTAATTTAAGTGTATTCAACCGTTCTCTGTAATCGCTTTTTACCGAAATAGTACTAATTCTCGTGCCGGTGTGTCGCTGAAATCTGAGCCGGTGAAGGGCTGCTGTTCGCAGGGGAACTGCGAACTTTAGACTCGTTTCACTCGTAACTTTCATAGAGAGATGCCGCGACTGACACAAAACCTGCCCAAAAACAAACAGTACTGTGATTAGAGAACATATTTAACTTACAAACAAAATTAAAATCAATAAAAAAAAAAATAAAGTAAAATCAAATGGCAATTCAAAGGGCGTTTCCAGAGCGAAACGACCGCTGCTGACGAAGCTTACTGGCTCGTCATTATGTTGCATTGCATAAAATAATATAATTTACACCACATTTAAGACTTCATAAATGAAATAAAATGTATAAAAACCTTTATTTCCTGGAAAGAGTGCACCAAATAGGCGGTGGCGGCAGCCTGAGAACCGCTCTCTCCTGTCGACTTAAAAAGCCAGCTCTCTCAGCAGCTGCGTTGAGAACTTTCACAAACTCAGCGTTAAAATGACCCAGCACCTGGGTAAAAATATTAAAAATAACCCAATAAGTGACCCAACAAGCTGAAAATATGAAAAACAACCCAAATAAAAAAATGACCCAAACAGTCTGAAACCAGCATTTGAGTTAAAAAAATAAATAAAAAAACAAGCATTTTTTTTATTTTTTTGAGTGTAATGGTGCGTTCAAAGTCATCTCGTATCGATCGTATTTACGAGTTGAATGCACAAGAAACGCCACCACAATATCGTAAATACCAGTGGGGAGCTCGGGATTTTCTTTAAGCCCCGATCTGTACGAGTTGGGGGCGTGTCAGTGATTAACATGGCGAAATCAATGGATGCAACGTCTGTAGTTGACGGTAAATTTTATTTGAATTTCAATGTTTACTAGTCTATAAACTGTCATTTATCATGATCATCATTAATCTTGTTATAAGCAGCAAGTTAATGAATTACAACTAAAAAATCCTAACATTTGTGCACCTTTAGACGAGAAATGGTTTGATTCGCAACATTTGCACATGGCTTTAATATTTTTTTTTTATCTCTCCGTTTAGCATTTTTCCATGATAACCAGTTGTAAGAAGGTACAGCGCCATCTTGCTCCGACGAAACTGACTTGAACGCACCTCACGTCGTCAGCACGACTTCCCTCCTCGTACGTACGAAATTCCAGGAGGACTTGAACGCACCATAAGAGTATAGCATTATAGTATGCTGTTAATTAAGAAGAATGTGAATTAAAATGTGATTATTGTGCTACTAAATAAATTTAATATCTAAATAAAGTGATTTTAATTAAGAAACTTAAATAAACACAAGATTAAACTAAATAAAAAAAATTTTACAACTAAAAAACATAAATCTTAATAGAAAATGCAGTAATCTTAATACTTGGCATATAAAATAATAGGCTGACACACACACACAAAAAAATCTAAATTCTTGAAAAGGAAGAGTATCATATTTGATACATCAAGATTTTAGGGTTTATTTAAAAATAAAATCCACATGCTGAACTTCAACTTAAAAACATTAAAAACATTTATATGGCCAAAATGTAAAATGAAATTCTGATAGTTTGTAAATGTAAATCAATGAGATCTTTAATACAGTTCAGCAGACTACTTACATAAAATGCATGTAAATTTCAGTTTTTAATGTAAGGGTAAAACATATAAAGCAATGCAATACAATGATGATTGAGAAATTTCTAAAGCCTGATCATATTTCATACTCAAATTTTAATATGATTTGTCAAAAAAAAAAAAAAAAAGAAAAAAAAAAAAAAAAAAGAAGTATGAATAATCAAGTAAACCTATTGTGCTATCTATTAGCTTATTGTAAATCTTTATTGAATCACATAGAAAGCAATTACTATGAGAAATGTGTTTCAGTATCCTTATTGCCAAGCTTGACAATCAGCCTTTTTAAAGTATTTGCAGATTTTATGCAGAATAAAAATGTTCTAGATAGGCAAACCTAACCATACTACTTTTTCCCTGGCAAAGATCTATTTCAAATACATGCTAAATATATGTTGTAAACTACACAGCTTAAGGAGATATATATATCCAGCTGATATTCTGTGAACAGTGACAGCCACCATGAAATTTTGTTGCTCACTTGGTTTCTATGTCTAAGCACAAACTCCACTGATGCTGGCAGAACTCACTCATTGCACGTTGCATTCATAATCATGTGATTCAAATCAAAGCTTGCAAGGCAGAAGGAGGCCATGAGGGAGATTGTTACAGATTGCTTTTTTAACATGCTGTACAAGCCCACACATACATTTGAATATGAGGACACACACACACACACTCACATAAAGACACAAACCAACATTTTATATATAAAATGTAAAGATATTCACAGATGAAGTTTTCCTTTGGGAACAACAGTTTAGTTCCAGTACATTTGAAGTCAGTTTTTAACATGAAAAAAAAAAGGTGCGGAAGAAAAATCACAGTAATCTGCTGTGAACTGAATGAATAATGGCTCACGGCTCATTTCTGACAGCTGCCTGATAGGCCTCAGACAAATTAAAAAGGTCAGACTCACAGAGAGTTGTTAATAGCTCAAAGGCTTTTTGTGGTTTATTAAGCATTGAAAAGGTGCACAGAATTGCCTGATATGTGAAATGAACTCCTGTGCAAGGCAATTTAACTGATCTGAAACCTAAAAGATTGGTTTAATACTGATGATGTCAAAGGGATAGTTCTGTCATCATTTTTTTACCTGCACATTGTTCCAAATCTACATGACTTTCTGGAACATAAAATTATTTATTTTGAAGAATGCTGGGCTCCAAACAACAGTGGACCCCATTGACTCTCATTTAATGGACAATAAGAAAGAAAGAAAGAAAGAAAGAAAGAAAGAAAGAAAGAAAGAAAGAAAGAAAGAAAAGAAAGAAAGAAAGAAAAAGAGTTACCCATGCAAAACTTGCTTAAACGAAACATCAAAAACCTACCAAAGCAAAAATCTCATCAAAGATGCTTGGGTGATCTTTTGTGGATTCAATCTCATGAAATCATCATCTGCCTTGCACAGCATCAATCTCATGAAAACTAATAAATAATCTCTCCTTGAGCCGAACAATTTAAGCTCTTGCTTGAGCAATAGCTAAACTAATAAAATGTTCTAAGAGTGTTTTGCTAACGTTTCTGTTAAGTTATAAAAATTTTCACAACTTTCCTTTTTTTAATTAATTTATTTATTCATTTTGGTTCTTCAAACATTAAGGGAACATTCTATAATTTCCCAAAAAAATATGGGAATGGAATGTTACTTTTGAATGTTTTTTGAACATTCTATTAACTAATATCTATTCTAATGTTCTATTCTATTCAAATGTAATAACTTTGAGAGAACCTTAGCAAGCATTCATGAAGGATGAACCTATTTTTTGTGTGTTCTATTGCTCAGTACATGGGCCTAGTTGTTTACTTAGCAGGTACTCTTGAATAAAGTTCTCATCTAAGACCAAGGTGTTTTCCATCCAAAAGAAAACACTCCACAGATCTGTTGGCAGCTCAGGGCTATTAATCAGCAGACCTGATTGTGGAGCCCAAGGCCGTTGATGGGAACATTTAACATTCCCACTAAGCTCATGAGCTGAAATCTTGCAACACACATGGCTAACCTGACTTTGACTGCGTCCAGACTGCTCTCATTCAGGTTGCCTTAACTGTAAGCAGAGAAATTACAACTAATCAAAGCTTGACCCTCTCCTCATTATGGAAATGATGTTTGTTTAGTGATTGTGTAGCGCTGCAGACACCAATTACCCACAAACTGAGTGTTTAACATTCAGAGTGTTGAGACTGGAATGCTGTGATTTATCCCCAACTCGCTGTGATTTCTTCTATAAAGGTGAACCTTGTAATTTTGGTAATATCTTATTGGCACGAATGCTATAATGTCGCAAAAGAAAAATCCTCAGTCATTTTTAACCAGTTTTTATCACATTTTCTTCACAATTCACAGACTAAAACAAATCTACTATATCTGTTAACTGAGAAATATGTGCTATATGTGCTAAAAGTAAAAGTATAGACTAGTAAGGTCATAGTAAAACAATACAACACAAATGCTCACAAAAAAGCAATAAAACAAAATCACACAAAAAAATTATTACAAATAGTTACAAATATGAGCACATATCAAATTTGGTCAAAATTGGTGGTGAAATCATTGTAAACACACTGGAAAAAAATGGTGTAGAAAAGTTTTCTTTCAGAAACTGATAGTAAATTTCACAAATAGTTACAAAGAAAGTAGAATTTTCTTTTAAACTACTTCAATAATCTTTTTTTTTTTTTTTTACATTACAACTTCAAAAAAAATTATTTACTGTATATTTGTAAATGTATATATATATATATATATATATATATATATATATATATATATAACATTGTGTGGATAAATAGGGACTTTAAAAAAAAAAAATAGAAAAAGCACAATAATTCCACATCAATAAAAGCCAGTCTGAGAAATTGCTGTAGAGGTTAAATGTGCACCATGTGCAGTAGTTGCACACCAGGGTTTTTTTGTATATTTCTGTCTTTAAAGCTGTTACGCAACACAATTCACCCTCCATTTCTCTTGCCATTACCTCAAAGAAACCCAGAATGAGTATGAAAATAGACCTCTGTTTCTCACAGCTAGTGATATAAAAGCTCTGAGGTCACTGCAGTACTCAAAGACACAAACACATGTCAAAAAAAGAGCTTCCAAATAGAATCAGTCATCTGATTAAGCCTTTTCATTTGATATTACATAAACAGAGTTGCACCGGTGAGCCAGGACATATATCTTGTGACAATTATTGTATTCAGTGCTGAAGTGCATCGTGTTTGTCTCAGTCTCAGAGTCTGAGATGACACACCAACAGTCCATGTTTGTGTTTACAAGGTGCCTGTATTCATACATTGGGCCATACTCATGAGACAACAGTGTAGCAAATTCTGTGTAATTCATACAGAAATTTGCACTCAATTTAATAGCATAAAATATGTACAGTTATTTTGTGATCGCTCAGTCAAATCAATTCAAATTAATAAATAAATAAACAAACACATGATCAAATGAGTGAACTAACAATCTGCTTTCATTTGAAGAATAAGACAACTTTTGACAATTTAATGATGGGCTGCCAATTTTGTCAGATTGGTGGCATATTTTTGACATTTAATTTACTGCTGGGTTGCCAATGTTTGTCAGGTTGGTGGCAATTTTTTTGACAATTAATTTACTGATGGGTTGGCAAATTTTGTCAGATTGGTGGCACTTCATCTTTGAAATATTATATGCTATATAAGTAACCATTCATGAGCAGAATTATTAGCTTTGACATGGACAGAATTTTTAAATGCAAGGTCAATACACATTTTACAGTTATTAAGTCACACCACTGCAGTGATATTTTAATATTATTTATATTCTATTATTGTATTTATTCATATTTTGAATGACCTTTTCTTTTTTATATTTTATATTTAATTATTTATTTGTTTGTTTTTATTTATTTAGTTAGTTATTTTAGTTTTAGTTAAGCTTTTTATTTTAAGTTTTAATGATTTTAAGTTTTTCTTCTAATGTTTTAATAATGTGTTGATATTTTTTTTAAATCAGTTATCAGTTCAACTAATACTTATATCTTAAACATTTCTTTGTTTAAATTATTTAAAATGTTTTTACTAGTTTTAAGGAACAATAATAACACACTGATTAATTTGTCCACACTCTTACTGTGTTCAAATCTATCATCAAATAAGCTTACACATAAAACAATACAAAATGCATTTATTCACTTTATATATCAGTCAAAAAGTTTATGGTCAGAACAAACCGTACCTTACATGTGTGTATTATAAGCAGAAGGTGTGCCTGCACAAGACTGCACTATATTTGTCCAGCTTATGTAAGCGCATAGGAGTGTGAATCATACGAGGCATACATGTGTGTGATTTGTTCTTTGACAGATGATTGATTGATTCTTTGTGATGTCTCAAGATGAAAAGTTATGTACTGTATGTAATGTACATACCACATAAGAGCACACACGCTGAAACATCCATGCACACACACACAAACACACAATATGTTAGATGTGTCTCTTTGACTATGCATTGTAATTATTATGGGTGTGGTGTTATCATGGCTTTATTTACTTGTCAGTTATACTTATCTTAGCTTGTGTAAAAGGTCATGTGTCTGGTCATGTGACCACGTCAGTTAAAGATGATCCCACTTTCCCATAATAAAACGGAACTGTACCATCTGCTGCTCATGGAAACAGTACAATAGTCCTTTATTTACTTTCGATTTACTAACAATCAAGTCTAGTCAGCTTTATTTGTATTGCACTTTTCACAACGCATATCGTTTTAAACCACAGTGACTAAACTAAAGACCACAGTTCCTGTATGAGATAAATCTTCAGTTCCAGGTACAATCAGACCAAAAAAAAAACGGTTGATTTTGTTGTCTGCACCTTACCTTATGCAAATATTTCACCAAATGTATAATGTGAGCTAATAGCCATAGGTAAGGTGATTCAAAAAGCAGTGCCTTGAGGATATTTACTGTAGCATGTCATGAAGTTATTAGCATGACTTATTGACTTTATGCATTAAAAATACATTTGAATCTTGCATACTGACCCTTATGGAATGCCAGTTCCCTTTCCACATGAAGAGCACTTTCTGTTCTACAAAATTAATTTATCAAGATTAAGAATATAGATGGTGGGTTTTCCATTTTACGCTGTTAAAGTAAGTGAGTGCTGTGAGCAAACAGACACATTATAACTAGATAAAATGGAGTTAAAATGAAAGATGAACAAGACAGGACAGAGAAAGATATGTAGATTAAGGCAGAGAGACAAAAATGTGTTCTTGACTCATACTGACCAAAAAACAAAAACAAAAAAACCAAATGCCACTGTTCTTTCACAGTCATCTGACTGAGTGTCTGAGTGTGCAGCTTTAGGCCCAAAACATACAATGCCAGTCAATTATGAAATCAAACATGCTTACTGCATAAATAAAAGTTTGATGTTCACCTTTAGACATTCTGTTAACTTAATAATATATATTATTAATAATAATGATCTCTGTTACACTCATGGTCGGTACATATAATATTATTAGTATCTAAAATAAAGCTTGAGCAAGCTTAAAACCAAATAGTCTTTTCCAAACCATTATCTAGCCTTTATAAATACATACAATACAGCCTTGATGAGCATAAGAGACTTCTTTAAAAAAAAAAAAACAACACTGAAAATCGTCCTGATCCCAAACAGCTGGACTGTCTAGGTAACTCAAAAATTTTGTTTTCTAGGCTTTAGCAGACTGAAAGTATAAAGTAGATGTACACAACAAGCACTATAACAGATGGTAACTCACAAAGTGAAACATCTTAATCCCCAGTTTTGCTGGACTTTTTACAAACTTTGTGTTTTGAAATCTATAATTAGATATACAGAGACAGAACGATCATTGTTCATTCCTCTGAGCTTGGGTCCAGACAGATGATACATGAGTTTATATTTGTGAAGCCGTGGCTATGAGTAACGGTGGGAACTGACTCAACGGAGGAACCTGACAATATGATTAAAGAGCCCTTAAAAGCAGCACTTATCTGACCCCCTGGCTGCAACAAGCTCTTTCGGAAGCCAAAAAGTAGATTTGTCTGTTTGTAAAGAAGAGCTCTGAATGCCAGCACAACACAAAGCTCATTTATCACAAGCAAACCGCAGTGCATAAGTAAGATTAATCAAAAATGTTAGATAGTTATGAGTTTTCCTCTTTTCACAAATGGTGTTAGTCTTATAAGTTATGTTCAAATTTGAAAACTAGTGTTCTGCACAATATTAACTGAAAGTATGAGAACTACTGTATAAAGATAACTAAGTATATAAGTCTACCACAACTATGACTGTAACTCTATAGATGAACAATATCATTGGAATAACTTTCAGAATTTTTTATGTATTTTTTTTTCAACTGATGAACTGATGTTCTCAAAACTATGTTCTGGCAAGGTTCTCTCTGTTATGAACAAATGTTCTTCCTATAAATTTAACAGCATGTTCATTCAAAGTTATGTGGTATTTCATAACCACAAAATATTCATTTTGCTTCAATCATGGACAGTTTTATTTCTAAAATGTTTTAGTTGGATGTTTTTTCCAATGTTACTACTTGTTTAGAGAACATTTAAAAGTAACATTCCAATGTTTGCTATGATAAAACTGAATGTTCCCTTGTCCTTTGCATAACAATGAAAACTTTTTTAAAAACTGGACATTCAAGAATTTATTCAGAAAAAAAACATGTTCATAACCTAATGGGAATGTTAGCAAAATGTTATTTTTGTTAGCTTTATAGTTATCATTCCTGTGAATGGGGCAACATAGTATGTTATATTGTTGTCATGTGAACTCATTGCATGCATGTTTATTTCCATTGTCATATTCATTGCAGACATACTGTAGTCTGAGTAGTAAGGTAGTATGCAAAGCCTTAAAGGGATAGTTCACTCAAAATCGAAAATGAAATTATATTCCTCCTCGTTTTGTTCCTGTTCCAAAAACAAACAAAAATTCATGTTTTTAAGAATTTTTAAGAATTTTTCACCCATTAAAAAACACATTAAAAAATAAATGTCATTAAAAAAAAACAAAAAAAAACATTAAGTATACATTTACCAAAAAAGAAAAGAAGAAGAAATGCAAATGGTGTGGAACGGTCATTTGATGGCAAAATTTTCTTTTTTGGATGAAATATCCCTTTGAATCGTCTCAATGTACTGGATGTGTATTTTCATAGTTTTAAGTAATGCCAGACTTGGAGTTTGCCTGTTGTTTATTTGCCTGTTGTGGGAGTTTCTTGCCAAGTTTCTCTTTAGAGTTGAAAGGGATTCTCCGTAAGTTTAGTTGGGTGATTTGTCCATGTTTTAATGCATTTCAGAGCTTTATAAGTCATGCATGATCAGTCAGGCGTTCGGCCCCCTGGTGAGACTCCCTGTTGGGGTTTCCCCCACCACGTCACAGGTGGAGTCCAAACCAACCAAGAACCAGATGCAGAAACAGATGATTTTTCCCCTCTTAGAGCACACTGCCTTCCCTACAAAGAAAAATTACTGTCAGATTTGGAACTGTTTCTTTCCATGCATATTTACACTAAGAATGTTGAAAAAGGCTGCACACCAAACACTGTTCGTTGAAACTAACAGGGCACAATAATTCACAGCGTTACAGTACACTGTGTCCACAGACCCAATGCCATATAACAACAACTGATTGAAATCTCTTCCGTAACTATAGAAAAGTAATAATATGCTTTGATTGGTTTTGACTGTCAATATAACATTTCTTTTTTCCAAGTCATGTGGCACTTTCAAGTTATATATATAGTTCAACAGTTATTTATTTATTTTAATTTGGTTTATGTAATTTTGATGTTTAGCACTAAAAAAAGAATAATATAATGTTGGTAAAGCTTAAGTCATCTGAAAACAAAAGAGCATGTATAATAGTGCCTTATATTTAGGTTATGCACTTTTCTCTGATCATTTGCTGAAAAGTTTTAGGCCCATTTTGTTTTTTATTCCTGAAAATTCCCATGCAATTCATATTGAAATGTTGTTTTGGCGATAAACAGTACTGCATTGTTTGTTGTGTAGGTGGTTCTTGGCGACACTGACAATATTTGTTGTGTCTATATGTTGGAGAACAGAAAAACCTACCATATTTTGAGTCTTTGGTAATATAACTGCCATATTGTGGGACATTATCCAAAGAACCAGCATTCTCTCTTTTCCTCCTCATCGCTGTCTTTATCCACCTCCACATCCTGGCCCTCGGGCCTAGACTGCACTGCGTGGGCCCTGGCATGTGTGCTTGTGCGTTTTGACCTATAGATGCCGTGTTGACATAGTGCTCAGTACTGCATAAGCTGATAAAAATACAAGCATTTGGGCTGCTGTACTCAGGTCCTGCAGTATTACACAATCAGAGCCCTGGCCCGTGTATTGTGATATTTTAATATCAGGGATTTTAGCACCGGAGGCATTTTAAATGATGTTTGTACTGCAGTATTCTTCAAGATAAAACTATATAAAGGAGTAGCTAGCATTACACAACCACTTCCCATGAGCCAATGGTATGTAATCTTTGACTTCACAGTAACTTTAATGTCTAACTTTAACATCATACGCAGCCACACACTGATGCTGCTTCAAAACCTAGTGAGCTGAAGTCAGAAGCAATATTTTAAGGAATTATGGCATTTACAAGCAAAATCCATTATTATTATTATTATTATTATTATTATTAATATTATTATTATATAAAATTTTGAAAATGTAATTATATTATATATATATATACATTTTGAAATATGTAATATGTATATATATATATATATATAGTTATTAATTTATTGTAATTATTAATAATTTACATTACAAATTATTATTTATTTATTTTAATAGCCTTTTGTCCATTCATTCTTTTAAGCCTCCTCTTCATCTATTTAGGAGCCAAGAGGACAACAATTCCTGCCTTGCCTTTGCCATTTACACTATACCTTCTCCACATCCTCTCTCTCTCTGATAGGATAATCTGGCGAGTGAGTGTCGACCCATGTGAGGACGGGATTACACTTTTTATTTGCAGAGTTTTTATCCCGCTTGCCATCTGTCAGAGGTACACGAGAGAGACAGAAAGCGGCTTTGACTTTCAGTGTCCATTTCTGACCACTCTTCTCCAAAAATTACCACCTCATGTGTGCGCAGAAAAAAAAATTGTAATCGCAATAATCACATTGGGACTTATCATAATACAAAAAAAAAAAAAAAAAAAAACTATTACTTATTGATTGTATTATTTAAATAATAATAATAATAATAATAATAATAATAATTCCTAAGAGGTCTTTAGAATTTTTTTTTAATTTTATTATTTTATTTTATTTTATTTTTGTTTATTTTATTATTTTAAATAAATTATCATCTCACATTAAAAAATAAAATAAGCTTAAAAATTGCTATAATCAAACTAATAATACATTTTACTTGTTGATTGTATTTATAAACAATGAGAAGAAGAAGAAGAAAGAAGAAGAAGAAGAAGAAGATTATCTTAGATTATTAATAAATAATAATATTATTATTATTATTATTATTATATGAATTTTGCTCCCAGGATATGTCATAAACATTAAAAAAAATTTAAATAAGATGTTTTTGATTTTATTTCAAATTTTCTGGAAGAACCTTTCATATTGAATATTAAAGTGTGTCTACACTGCCTTTTTTTTTCCTTTTGTGTGTGTGTGTTCAAAAGAGCTAAGAAAATCAAGTCTTCCATGATTATGTCCCCTTTAAATCTTTTACCCACTGTCCTTAAAGTCCTCCTGCAGCGCAGCTCAGCTAGAGGTCAACACTTCACCCTTCAGGATCTGTCTTGTCCTTCATCGCCTGCAATTAACAGCACTGCCTGCAATCTGATCCTGGAGCCCTACGGGCGACTCCTACCATCAGCTTATCACCTCCCCTGCCTTGTCTGCTTCAGTTCCTACAGCGCTCCAAAGTGTCTCGCAGGCAAAGGCTATTAGATCCTATAGTCCCCTCAGTAAAAGAGATTTATCCCTAGATAATTAAGTCTACTGATGTACGTCATGTATGGGGTTGCTACAGGTCCTGGTGTTTAATGTAATGAGAATGCCCCCTTAGGTGTGAACAGAAGATCTAGAGAACTAGAGTAAAGAATTTTCTCAGAGTGGAAGAGAATATGATATCTGACATATGGCATGGAGAAATGCAGAGGCATAGGCAGGTGTCAACACAAACACTCACAGTCACACCTATTCTTGTAAAAATCTTTTATAGACTTAACATAAAATACAATTATAATGATAATCTGTATTTATTTATTTATTTGTTTATCCAAAACCATTTTAGTTAAGAATAACCCAACATAATCAAAGCCATTTAAAATTTATAGTTATGAGGAGAAGGATTCTGGACCGATTTTACTGTGGGCGGAGCTACCAAACACAAGGCAGCTTTACATGGAAATCTGCCTTACACCTTTTTGCATTATTTACAGTTTAATTAAGACATAACTTGAGCCAGGTTTTATATTTGTGAGGAGACATTTGGCTCTCAAAACTATAACCAAACACTCTCGCCATCAAACACAGACACATACAAACATTTCACAACAAGCAAACCAAAACAGAAAAAATAAACCAAATCAGTTTTGTAGCTTTTGTGGACGTTCTGTGTCCATTTTAGTACATCGCTGTCCTCAGAAAACCTGCTTGGCTTGTTTGGAAAAGCCTCAGAGTATAAATGTTCTCTTTGTCCTTTCAACAACTCACTCACCTTAAACAATATGTAACATCAGGCTCTCCAGACCAGAACTGTGACCAACTCAATCGATAATTATGAGAGCAGCATTTGGCATATGCTTAATGTGGCTGTCAGGCCCTGACCAGATTTTTAAATATGTAACAGTTTTCTTGTATGCGCAGGGTCTTGAGGGAATCTGGGGTTTGTGATCAGATCTGTTGTGGTTTGTAAGTTTGACTGTTGAGCTTCTTCCACCGTGGTTTACAGCCAGATTTCAGTGACGGATTGGCCCAAATGTAATCCTGAAACCGCAGAGTGTATTAGAGCTAATACTTGTGGCTTCACCTCATTGGACATGCTTTAGCACCGACTCACAGTCAGATATATGTCCAATGCTTAAATCAGCGTGCCGCCAGAGAGTTTTAAAGAGAAACAGACTTTCTTTCTTTACTTCTTTCAGCTCTTTGTACGCTTCAGTCACTAGTGCACATAGCTATGCATTAAAGCCTTTGTTTGCAGTACTGTTTACTTTAGTTGATAGTTGTTCAATATTTAACTTTCTTTTTTAAAGTAAACACTGAGGTCCAAAGCTGAAAAGTTGAAAGAAATTAATAATGTTATTCAGCGAGGATGCATTAAATTGATCAAAAGTAACAGTAATGACTTTTAAACATTTATTTATTTACTTTTATTCATCAAAGAATCCTGAATTAAAACACATCATGGTTTCTACAAAAAACAATATTAAGCAGCACCACTTGTTTTCAACATTGATAATAATAAGAAATGTTTCTCGACCAGCAAAAAAGCATATTAGAGTGATTTCTGAAGGATCATGTGACACTGAAGTCTGGAGTAATGATGCTAAAATTTCAGCTTTGTATCACAGCAATAAATTACACTTTAAAATATATTCAAATAGAAAACTGCCATTTTAAATTGCAATAACATTTCACAGTATTACTGTTTTACTGTGTTTTTGATCAGATAAATACTGGCTTGGTGAGCATAAGAGACTTCTTTCAAAAACCTTTTTAAAAAATCTTCAACGGTTTTGAATGTTTCAGTTACACACTACCTTTCACTACTGATCTCAGGCTGAACCTGCGCCCTGTGTACAAGCCAAAAACCCTTTACTAAAAACCTGAAACATGTGCAGCCCAGTAAGCTGATATAACATCCATGCGGTTAGATGTGAGATAAGGTTGCTCTAACTGCTGCTATAAAATTCAAAGTAAAAGCTCTGCATGATTTTGTGGTGCATTATAATGCTAACAGAAAAGCAATCACAAGTGGTGCTAAAATCACAAGACATCAATTCTGAAAATGCTCATCTTGGTTATCTGGTCCAGTGCTTGCAGGCCTTTTCAAAAACCGCAATCATCAACACAGCCCATGACTGATGAAGAATCAAATTTACCTCAACGCAATATTTAAAAATATGGAACAGCTGGAGTGGATTAACACTGATATAATGAATAATAAACAGCTTGTAATGATCAGATCGGTCATTTCCATGATACACATGACTTCTGCAAGTAATACCATATGGACCTCAGGACGTAGGCCCAGCAATAATGGCTAGTAGACAAAAAATCTATCTATTCATCCATCTCTTCAGTAAGTATTTATCATTGCAATGATCTATGCTTTAACTTTAATAATACTGATCCTCCTTCTCTAGAATATCTTATTTTTAAGTCTCATACAACCAGCCATAAGGCTCCTTTTAGATATAATCCTGCTCAATATGTGTGCATGTGTGCGTATTATTAAATCTCAATGACAGATCCTATTACCAACTGACTTTCATCTCTGGTTCACTGTTAGCTCACAACTCTCTTTTCTTTTATTAAGTCCATTGAGTACAAGCCTCCACCCAGAATGTACTCTGAAATAAGGGCGCATTATGCATAAAATTAACACTAAAGAGAGTTTAAGGCGGGGATATTCCACAGGCAGTTCCCAAATTATAGCATGATCTTGGATTTTTTTTCTCTTAAACCTTTTGTGAAAAAATTACAATGTGCAAAAATGCAACATTCAATTCAGCTATTTAATTGCATATGAACAGACTGAGACCATGATAATTAATCTGATTTTTATTATGGTATGTAAATTATATTTGAACATAATAATCATTCATCTGATTTTTATTACCATTTGATACCACGGTTGCACCACAGTCATTTTTGCAAAGGGAGCTCCAGTATTGAGCTGTTTACTTCTCTCTCTCTTCCTGCACGTCTGTAATAATGATAATATTTTGCACATGGTATGCTGCTGTACTAGAGATCTGTATTTGAATTTTAATTTTCTTTATATACATAAACATTATGAGTGTGTGTGTGTGTGTGTGTGTGTCTGTCTGCAGTATATACTAAAGTGTGTGTGTGTGTGTGTGTGTGTGTGTGTGCATGTGTGCCTATAGACTATCCTCAGCTTCTCTCTGCAGCTGCCTCTATATTTGGTTACTGCAGTGACTCTGCAGAGAGAATAATCTTTGCTACTCTTGCTATATTGGATTTACTTCACCTACCTGTACACCATTTACTATGGTACGGTTTGCACACAATACAATGTTTTTTAGTATCATGGTAACACCAGGATGGTAATACCATGGTATTCTTTGATGTACCTTGGGGTACCGACAACAGTGGAAAATCCAGATGGCCATACCTGGCTGGTTTTAGATGGGCAATGCTGGTTATGAACAACATCACAAACCTGTGTAGTTAGAACTACAAATCTCAACCTGTGGTTAGAAGTCTAGTTTCCTTTAGGCATGAAAAATGGGGCCACACTTTATTTTAAGGTCCAGTTCTTACTATTAACTAACTATTAAGTACAACTTTTTCACATTTCATGTGAATGTACAGTGTATTTCTTTATCTGAGTGGACATGTGTGATTTGAGCACTGTGCAACCGTGAACGCTGGTTGTCGTGGAAACCTCCACTACTCTGCAGCTGCTGTTAAGCAGCAGATGATGGCTGTAAAAATGAGAGCATGCATACACACTCTCATACACCCAACATTACACACAGAGACATGCACCTTTGGGGGACAGCGAGTGTTTACTTGATACACTCCAGCTTGCACGGCATGACACTAGCAGCAATGTCTGTCCTTGATCAATATTATCAAGCTAAATTTGGCCCTGGCCTGCAGTTTTCGCATCTACCACCAAACAACAAAAAGGAGATACTCAGCTTGAGGCATCGTGACCAAACATATCATTCAAGAGTGTACTATTCACTCAAGCTCACAATAGCACATAATGGAGGCACATGCAGTCCAACACATCACCCCAATTGGACATTTAATTTATTTAACATCAGCAACTAAAGAACACTCAGAGTCAGACAGTGCCAAGCCATAGTGAGATTGATTAGTGTTTATCTATATGTCAGGAAAAGTCCCCCGTATGGCCAACATAAACGCCAGCAATTGGAGACAGATGCAAAATGCAGTACCAACAAGGGGATATATAGGGAGAAAAAGTCAAACGAAGGTGCTTATGTAATCAGATTTATTATGAAGAAAGAAATGTGGCATGGACTGTGATACAATAGTATCCATGGCTGAATTCCAACACATACAATCTGATGTATATTGGTAAAAATAAGTAATGGATAATGTATAGTCAGTTGCTGCAGCCGAAACCCAGAAAAAGTCATCTTTCTTAAGGGTTAATTTTGCAATAATGAAGGAGATACATTATTTTGCTTGTCACATGCCCATTTGTCAAATATATAGAACATAGATATGAATTATTAAATTAGGTTGAAATTATTTTACTATGTGAAAAGAAAGATATTGTGGAGCAATGCAAGATCAAAATGTTCAGAACTGCTTTTCTGTGCAAAAAGCCTAATGAATATAGGTTTTTGTGGAATAAAATAAATGCCAGTTCCTTACTAAAAACAGTTTCAAAACAATCAATTAACTAACTGACTGTCAATGCATTGTAAAACAGATGACATTAAAATAATTCGAGGTTGAGACTGTGTGCAGGTTTAATGTAATTATGAGGTGTAATTATACAATGTAAACTGAAGTATTTTGACATAGGATGTGGAATATAATAGATGGCTCTATTAGCAGAGTCTCTATAAAACATTTTACTCTCTCTGAGTGTATTATGTAAGAGAATATGTATCTGGAATTTAAAGGAGAGAGGGGCAACCTCGTGATAACCTTACACCGCATGCACAAACACAATACACACACAAATATTCAGCCTCAGCAAACTCCTCTGTGACTGCAGCATTGATGGCATATCTGCAAAGGAACATCCCCACTTTTGGATCTGAATCCTAAAGGTCAGCATAATAGGGCTGGGCTGTCTCCCCAGCACTCAAATGCAGGCTGGGGTTCAGCCGCAGTGCTTGTCAAGTCATCTATAAGTGCTGTTCCTGCATTGCCTGTCTCTTGGTTCTAACGAGGAAGGTATCTCACTTTGGCAGCCAATTTCAATGTGCTTCCAGTCATTTCAGGTTTCAGAGTTTATTCAGTTTTATAGGTACATAAAGCAATTACCATAAATCTGTTTACCCAGAGTATATGGTGGTGAGAGTTGAAATCCATTTGCTCTTTGCGGTGGCGCCATGTAGCAGCTACTACTTCCTTTTCAATTTCAACCTATATATAGAGTATATTACATAACAGAAATTGTATTTAGTAATGAACACATATTAATACATATTATACATGTATTGTGACTACTTTTTGATTACCACTACTATTTTTTGATTACTTTTACATAATTAGTAATATTTTTTTCTGTTATTTTTTATCAACATCATAAATTACACATTAAATTATGCCAAGGTTTCCCAAACTGAAAGAACTGAATGGTTTGAATCATAATAATGACTAATTTAAGGAAAACTAAAAGGAAAACTTAAAGAGAAAAAAAGGGAGAAAAATTAAGGCAAATAAATATCTTATAAATAATTTACTGCCATTGTTTAAATAATATATGTAATATATAAATAATAATAATAATCTGATTATGCGCACTTTAAAATGTATCATACACACACACACACACACACACACACACACACACACACACACACATATATTATATAATATAGATAGATAGATAGATAGATAGATAGATAGATAGATAGATAGATAGATAGAGCCTTATGGAAAAGAAAAAGTATTTTAAAAAATCTCATGAAAATAAATCAGCTGCATGGCCTTTTGTTACCTCTCAATAATAATAATAATAAAAATAAAAACACTAAATGGCAAACATACACTGTCATATTTCTCAGAGGAGGTTTTTGTAAGAGCATCGCTAATTTAATTTTGTCGTGTATTGTAAAAGGATATCAATTCATCATTCATAGCGGTGCTAATGAAAGTCGTATGACAATCCCCTATTCCTGAAAACAAAAGTAGCACAAGCGCTTGTGAGTTTCAGGCATGGGCTCCCAAAAATGTGTGCACCATGTGTGAGCGAGAGAGCACCAATCAGCCCATCATTGTGGAGCAAGCGATGATTTCATTTTGATCAAAGTGGTGGTGTTCTGGAGCGAAGGCCTGTGGTTTGTTATGGTTCCCTTCAAAATTCCAATTGTTAAAAAGGGGAAGGCAAAAAAGTAAATATTATTGCTAACGTGATTTTAGTGGATAATGTTTTCTATATAATCAGAGAGGCAATAGTGAGAATGAGTTTAATTGAGTTTTTGTCCTCCCTTCCCTTTTTTAATCACATGTATTTATTAACTTGTAACAGCGAAACTCTCCAGCTCTTTGTTTATTTATGCACTTGTACTATATTTATATCTTTAGGTAACATAAATGAAATTCTGCCATGTCAATTCTAAAGTGTAATGAATTAACCACTCTTTGAACTGTGTCAGCGATAGTACTGGCTGAAGAAACATTTCTTGAAGCAGATGAGGTTAAAATCTGGGTTATGAGAACCTGGTCCCAGATCAGTGAGGCCATTACATTAAGAGGTCATAATTATTAACAAGGGTCAAAGAAAAGAGAGAACAATATTCCCAGAAAGTAAGGGAGAAAAGAGTTTTGGGGTAACAGACTAACTTAGCCATTCTTCTGATATGTAGAATAGGTTATCCATGTGTACTTTTTAGAGTTTGGAGTTTTACTGTATCTTAAAGACGTAACAGAAAATGTCCATAAACATCATCTGCCCATGTTTTTTCCATTGTTTTGTGTTTTCTTAAAAATATTCCTCTTTTGGCACTTCCTCTTTTCTTCAAATTGAAAGCTGTGCTTCCTCTTGAGATATTGCTAAAAGTCAACCGCATCAGAGAAGTGTGCATATACCACATCCTCCTGACACGCAAAAGAGCATTTTTGTTCACTATATGTTTTTGTTAATACCTGAGAACAAACAAGCCATATAGTAATATGGTAATATAATAGGCTATATATTTTCATTTATTAAACGATACAATATTTCATTAACAAAGCAAGGGTTGTATATATATATATATATATATATATATATATATATATATATATATATATATATATATATATATATATACACAACAGTTTTCAAAGTTCAAGACAAAATGTGGTCAGACAAAATGATTAATAAATTAACACTGGCTGTAGTTGAGGGGCGTGACTCCCAGTGAAGCGCTCTCAGACTCCGCCTTCTATGTAAATGAGTCAGTGTGGCGCTGGGTGTCCGCGCGCTCAGTCAATGAGTACCGAGACAGGAGGAGTGTCCGACTGTTTACATCTCGTTTCGGGGGCCGAGAGATCTTTTCTCCAGCATGATGTCGGTGTGGAATTATCGCACTCTCAACCTTTGAGAAATAAAGGCGTCCAGCGCAAAACAGTGACCCTGCGTTGAGTCATGGGAGGCCAGATAACCCGAAACGCCTTGTACGGTGAGGAACTGCGTTAAGGATATCCATGCAACCGCTGAATGATGTTCATTATGTTTGCCTGCTAATGAACGCTCCGATATAGACAGATAGAAGAACAGATAGATATAAGAGAATTTAGAGAGAAGATGTCTGCCTCTAAATACCACATAGGCATCAGAATAATTGGAACACAAAACACAATCGAGCACTAGACGGCATTTGTGTAGCTCTCTGGAGATTTTGCGCTCCAAGGAACGAACATACATGTGAATGCGCCTTCACATCAGACGTGTTTCCCCCACAGCAGCGTGAAAGCGTGAGAAAGGGAAAGGAATTTGTGGGGATTCCCTCTGTTGTCGGAAATAAGAAGGATTTACTGCGGGTTTTGTATTTATTTATTTATATATTTATATACAACTTTCAAAACTATCAATAACAAAACCAACAAACACCCGATTCAAAAGATAAAAAAGAGAACCAAATAAATCAATAAATCAGTTGAATAGTTCTACATAAAAATATACGGTTGTTGGTTGCACAGAGTCTCAAGTCTCAATTTATTTATAAAGCACAATTAAAACCAACTACAGTTGACCAATGTGCTAAACACAGTTGAAAAAAACACTTAAAAAAACCAAAAAAACATCAGACAGCAACATGTATACAAACCAAGCAAACATCAGACAGCAAACAGCATCACAAGTCATAGACTACAGTGAAGAGATACGTTTTAAACTTTGATTTATACTTTTCTTCTTTATTCTTTTTATACTGATATGTCCAGAAATTCATGTTCAGGCTGTTGTGCTGCTACAGTATTGGTTCTGGCAAGTCGTTCTAACATGTATTTCTTGTTCAACTTGCAACTACTAGGCTATTTATGTCAGTGCTTTTTTAGTAATCCACTAGTGACTAATCTTCTTGAATTTTTGTCTACTAACTACATAACTACTCATTAAATGCTAAGACTTCCAGTATGGATTAGTATATTTATCCAGTTAAGCAGTAGTTACTTTACCAATTCATAGCAAAAATGAATATGTGGTTTATAGATGCGGTATGCTTTAAATGTCAGGAGTTGATCTGGTATGGGATGTTTTGGCCATTGGCCTGCAGGGTGAATGTGTTGGACGGGTGACTGTGAAACAAACATGAGCAGTTGGTTTATGTAAATCTCTCTGTCTTACTCTAGCTCTGAGTGCAGCTGATTGGCCTGGAGTTAATCTGAACCCTTGGTGGATTTGACCCACTTGATCATTAATTCTAATTAAAGCACTAAATCACATCCAATTAGGTAAACCGGGACTAGAGCTATAACAGTCCAGAATGTGTAGTAGCACCTGGTGCTAGTAAAAAGCGCACTTACTCTATATTTTCATATCATGAGGAAACCCCTGAGGAAATTTATGAATTAACAGATAGGCTTAATAAATCACAATGAAAAACACAAGCAATGTGAGTGCAATAGCTTACATTCAAAACAAATCAGTCAGCTCTGAAACAAAAATATTACAACATTTGATTAGAAGCAAAAAAAAAAAATGTTTTTTAAAAAATTTAAAACATACGCGTTTGTTTGAGGGCTTGAAACTTGAGCTGAAATCTTTTTAATTTTATTTTTGGAGACTATTAAGAAGACAAAGGAAATGATGGGAAGAAGAGGTGGAAATGGGATTGGGAAATAACGCAATCCAGACTCAAACGTCGTTTTACTAGCTGCTGCTCTGAAATTTTTTGAAGTTTGTCTTTCTTTAAAAAATTAAAAATAAAAAGCATTTACCAGGAGCACAAATTATTTAAAGATGTCTGTAGCTCCTAACATTCTGGTTTCACCTTCCAGTTCCCATTTCTCAGTTTTTTATTTTTTTTAGTTCTTGCAGCAGACTGACAGTGGATATAACTTGCTTTTCCAGATACGCACACGTCTTTCACCTTAAATACAGTAAATTACAGTGGTTTATCTGATCTTTGCATAAAAACAAAAACTCACCAGAACTGAGAACAAGATAGTCTGGTTTGTAGTGTTTGAGCTGGATACACACGCTTGTGTTTGTGTGTGTGTGTGTTTAAGACTACTGGGAGATTCTCATGCACCTCTGGAACACATTCTGGCCTCTGAGGCAGGAAAGAGATGAATACTAAGTAGCATTTTTTTCATAAAGGCTGTTAAAAATGGAACATTACGACAGTTCCAGATATTTCCCACTGTCACTAGACCAAAAACAGCATCAGCTCTCCAAAATTTTTTATTTTTTGCAACGTTATCTGATTTGCATACGCTTATATAATAGATTTTGTACAATAAATGGGGCTATCAGACAGTGCAATTGATTTTAAGTAGGGATGCACCGATATAATAATCGTAGCTGGTACTGATAAACGATAAATGGCAGATATTGAAATTGTATAATATTTTGTCTAAATAAATTAAAACCAACTAGCTAAATAGAAAATCTATTATTTTAAATTCTTAAAGTGAACATCACATTTTAGCGTAAAATATGAAAAAAAAAATGGATGTTAATTTTGAGATTTGCTAAAGATTACATTCAGTGGGCATTAGATGACAACAAAGGTATGGAAGGTAAGAAATGAGCATGCGTAATTAAATATCCAACATAGCCGATATACAGTAGTCAGCTTTGAAGTGGATCAAAAAAAGTTCATCAAAGTTGTCCTAAGACAAGTACGCATTTTGGTTTTAAGTTTTAGGACAACTTTGATGAAAGGTTTTGATCCACTTCAAATGTTGACTAGTGTATATATCCAATACTGACCAGTGGCGGTACATTAAACCTAATTTCGGCTAATAAGCAATATGGTACCAATATATTGAGCATCACTAATTCTTAATCAATTCTCCTCTAAACATCAGCGTTGAATCAGTTATTTGCTGCTAATTTGTTTATAACGGCATGGAAAGTATTGAAATTACTGAATCAATTACCATGGTGTTATTCTATTGAATTCACAATAAGACAGCCATGCACAAACAACATGAGGAAACTGTTAGAACTGGAGTTTGTTTGGAGTGGAATTTTTAATGGGGCATGTTGGGATTGATTATCAGTGATTGGTTGACATGCAGACAAGGAGTCAATGCGGTGCGGTGACAGATTATTAAAAGGCAAACAGAGGAAGTGCTCTTATCTACAGTCCCTGCTTTGGTTACATCGCTCAGTTTCTATGTCGTGACAGAAACATATGTCTTCAGGTCAGGGGCTGATGCTGCTAAGTAACCATCCGCTGCACCTCTGTGAAGCACAACATCACTGATGAGTCATTTAATCCACCGCAGAAATGAAATGACACCACCACACACTGGTGTTTATGTACGGATCAGATCACTTACTGTAGGAGCAAGCCATCCACGGCGGAAGACCACAGCGCTTAGTATGTTCTGCACTCATTCACCATACTTTATTGCCACCTGACCAGATAGTTGCTAATAAGCTTTAGAACACAACTGCAAACATGGACATGCACTCCCAGGAACAGAAAAATAAAAGTGTTGACATTTATGTAACCAAAAATGTCATTAATTGTGAGTAATCATGAAAAAAGTCACTAAAATCTGCAAAATGTCTTTATAAATTATATTTTGTTATACATTTCAGCAGTCATTATTACAGTCTTCAGTGTCACATGATACTTCAGAAATAATTCTGATAGGCTAAAATGGTGCCCAAGAAACTTTTCTTATTTTTATCAATGTTGAAAACAGTTGCTGCTTAATTTTTATTTTTGTTTTTTTTTTTGGAAACTGATACACTAGTATGTTTAGGGTTAGTAAGAAATTAATACATTTATTAAACAAGGAAGCAATTAAATGAATCAAAAGTGACAGTAAAGGCATTTACAGTATAATTTTTTAAACGATTCCCAATTTTAAAAAAAAGTTTTCACAAAAACATTAGGCAGCAAAAACTGCTTTCAACACTGAAAATAAGAACCATTATTAATAACTGAGGACCAATAATAACTGAGAACCAATTCAGAATATTAGAATGGTTTCTGAAGGATCATGTGACACTGTAATAACTGCTTAAATTAATAACTTTTTACAATATATTCAGTTAGAAAATAGTATTGCACAATATTATTGTTCTTATTGTATTTTAGATCAAATAAATGCAGCTTTGGTGAACATAAAAGTCTTCTTTCAATAACATAAAAAAAAATTAAAAAGTTATATATACTTGTTTAATAATGTTCTGATCTGTTTGAATGTAAAATAAATGAATAGATATTAATGTATTCTTCTAGTGTTGATGTTTATACTAAGTGTGACCGAGTGTGTTTTCTGAGTTGAAGTGTGTGACGACACGTGAGCGAGGGTTTTGTATAAAGCAGAGGCTAAAGGGTGTTTGCTATGTTATTCTGTTTGTTTTTAACCAGAATAACTAAACATATTAGCATATGAATCTTTAGCCAAGTTTGCTACTATGCTCATGTGTTATGATCACATGATGTGCCTCTGACTTCAGATGGATAAGAAGCATTTTATAGTTGCCAAGTACGTGTACATGTTGCTTCCTAAGATGCTGCTTATGTTCCCATTTTATATAATTACTTTTATTTAAACATTTAAGCAAAAAGTCTCTTTTGCAACTACATTTTCAGTATTTGACATACAGCAATGGTTTTAGGATAATCTTTTACATGAGTTAATGAAATCTAACTGTTTAATGATTCAGGAAAAACAGATTCTGAAGTAGATTATTTACATTCTGGTGTCTGATACCTAAAAACAACTTTACTAATAAAGTTATATTGAGTATCAGGGGACATGTACTTACAGAAGAACATCTCAGGTTATGTTTGTAACCATGGTTCCCTGAGTAGGGAACAAGACACACTGCATCCTCTAGGGGTCGCTGTGGGGAAACTATAGGATGCTGTTCGAAGTTCCCTTGAAAGGGAACATCTCAGGTTACATTAGAAACCATGGGAACGAGATACTGCCTTCCTAGTTTCCCCATAGCGACCCCTAGAGGACGCAATTCAAAGTTCCCTTGAAAGGGAACAGTTAATGTGATTACCAACAGAGAAAATTAAAAGCTAATTCCTAGATAAAAGATTAGAAAGAAATTCAAAGCTTGACATAATTAAACATAAAATACATTTATTATGACAATTGTTAACACTTTTTAGAGTTTTAATTTATTGAAAATATTTGATACATATCCACTGCAATATATTGTATGAATTTAAAATCATTCTAAAATGTCCTCAAAACTTGATGAGAATGATTTTGCAAAAAAAATATTTTATTTGCATTTGGCCTCATGTGGCTTGACACTACTAATGCATTACAACAGGACAGTGTATTTTCCCACTAAAAAATAACACACGTCACCTTTAAAGGCAGATCTAAGAGTATTTTCCTGCTGTTGAACAGATGAAACAGAACAGATATTGTACTGTCTGCTTGTTGAATATATGTGGCTGTAGACTTTGCCTCCTTGTGATGTATGTAATAAAATACTCTCAAGTGCTCCTTTGCAAGTTACATTGGATCAAACTTTATGTATATTCAGCAAACGAAACTGTAGAAAGTCAGCCTCCGGATGTTCTGTTGTAAAAACAGTCCAGGAGTGCTGCTGGCCAAGCAGTTTTATTTTAACATTGAGTGTGTGTGATGTGAGGTGTTTACACATTACATGACATTCTCTGACCTACAGTCAGACATCTGAACCTGCCCTGAACACTTCTGCATGGTAATGAGGATGTAATGGGGATAAAGAAAGCAGCTACCTGACAACCTTATTCCATGCAACGAAGTTAAACCTGACCTTAGCATGTGAAGGTCCTCTTCTATAAAAAATACACAAGCATGCTTTACTAAACCTCTTTCCCAGTTTAGAAATGATCCAAAAACCTTTTTAAGACCCAAATACTGGCTTCATTCGGATTTTTTAATGTTTTTTTAAAAAAGTATCTTATGCTCACCAGAGCTGCATTTATTTGGTCAAAAATACTGTGAAAACATTAATATTGTGAAATATTTTATCATTTAAAATTTAAAATGTCTTTTATTCCTGTGATAGCAAAGATATATTTTCAGTATCATTGCTCCAGTCTTCAGTGTCACATGATCCTTCAGAAATCATTTTAATATGCTCATTTGCTGCTCAAGAAACATTTCTTATTCGTATCATTGTTGTACTGGGTTTGTGGAAACTGTAATACACTACCATTCAACAGCCTGGGGTAGGTAAGATACAAAAAAAGTTTTACAAATATTATACATATTTATATTATATTGTATTATGTTATATAATGATAAAAAAAATTTAAACACAAACTGATAAAAAAAAAGTCAACCTGAAATAAAAGCAACTCATAAATGATAAAAGCATCTCCTAAATGCATAAATAAATATTATATTATATTATATTATATTATATTATATTATATTATATTATTAGAAAAATATTTAAAACATCAACAGTATTCAATAGTCTGCTATTGGGTAGGTTGGAAACCAAATCCTTACGTGCTAATTCTATGCAATGATTATTCATATGCTCAAGTGTGTTGATTCAGACCCCCAGGCAGTTCTTTATGGGATAAACTTATATAAGAATCATTTTCTGTCCACTGGTTACCTTAAAAAAGAATGTCGTTACCATAGAAATAGCAACATTATGATGTGTTTGGTAGCCCAGGGTGGAATCTGCTTTTTGTGTGTTGGGAAACTGTTTATGGCACTGGCTTCTATTACTTAGAATGTTTGTATGTGTCTCTGCAGGTCCTGCAGATATTTTATGACTTGTATCTATCTTATATAATAAAATTTAGGATGACAACAGAAAGTTATTTTAGTCAATGTGAATTGCTATTCACAACAGATTTTACTGGGAAAAAATGTGCGGTGGGACCAGGAAAAGATTTCATCATAAAAAGTGGGTGTTATATTAAAGAATGGAACTGGACTTAATATGAGTTTGCTAAATCAATACCTAAAGCCTTTTTTGGGGGGCGGGGGGATTTGTAGCGATGAATGTTCACAAAAAGACCAGGAACATTGTTAAGAAACACAATAGGGTAATTTTTGATTTCACAGTGATTGAAATTAAATTATAAGTGAATTATTATGAATCTTTTGCAGTAAGACCAGAAACACCATTAAGAAGGTCAATTTTGATTTCATGTTGATTTTAATTAAATTATCATTTAATTATTTTGAATAATGAACCTACGTTGTTTGAATGAACATTTAACATTGTTTACGCCATACCATAACTTGTTCCAGTAATTCGTACAATGTCTCTCTTCTGCCTCAAACCCAGTTTAGACACAAAACAGAATTTACAGATATTTAAAAAGACATTAAGCAGATTAAACCGATCTGGGATCATCTTTCAAGACAGACTAAGTGAAAACACAGACACTGAACTCAGATCAGCAGAAAACAGAAAGCTCTCACCACGGCAGCGTTGCTAAGGAACATGAGCTGCTACTTAACCTCCATTTTCTGTCTGACAGCTGCAGCTCTTGTGTTAGCTAATGTATTCATTTCAGTGTGCTCAGACTATGAGTGTTACACACTATGTCCATCGGCTAACAGACCTGCCCACACACACACACTTACAGACACATCTATGGAACTTACAAGGCTGAAAAGACACCTGAGGCATATTAATGTTTTGATAATACAATATTTTGTCATAAAATGGTTTTATATGAGCCTGTGGTTGCCAGATATAGAAAAAACATCTAGTCTTTATTCTCTTCTCTTGTGACATGCATTATCTGCATTGCTCAGGAAACATGTCATTGCCCACTATCAGCTTCTACAAGGGAGCCACAATAGCTGAGAGGACTGGTGTCATCACTGACTGCTCCTCCAACTGTGCCATTACAGACCTGTGAGGGTGTGTTATCTTGTTAAAGGAGCCCCTTGCCAACTGGGTGAATGTTGGACATGAATGAATTGAAAGAGGAGCTGAAACTGCTTACGGATGACATTGTCCCAACTGAACCAATACTAAATCATAACTGTGCCTCTAACATAGATATTCACCTTCTGTTAGATCAAAACTGCAGAAATCATTACTTTGGCCACACCTGCATCTAGTCCACTATTAATGTTGCTGTGTGTGCCCTAGGGGTGGGCAATTTACCAGTAGTCAACCGGGAGAGATTTTGGACTATGGAGAGATTTTGTCTCTATCACGGTTTACACATTCACGTGATGTTCAGTCTCTTGCACATGTTTTTAAGCATTGCGGTTTAAAAACAAGTGATTTGAAGGCATCGAAACACAATCAGCAGCAAAAGAGAACTCATTTTGCTCTATGCATGCACTGTCAGAGAGGTGTTTTTCATAGTTCACGGGTGTATTGAATGGAGTTACTTTTTGCCGCTTTATAGGCCTTGAGCAATTAAAAACACAAACTTTCATGCGTCAAATTGCAAGTCTTTGCAAGTATCCTCGTAAACACAGTAATTTAGGTCAAACATATGTGTAACAGTATATTGGATTAGCTTTCAGATTAGCATAAAAGTGCACCTCTATTCAGGCGTGGAACTTCACACAAAAAAACCTTGTGAGCTTGTAAGTGAGAAAAAGACTGTTATGAATTAACACACGGCAGTGTTGTAGTCGAGTCACCAACTGTCGAGTCCGAGTCGAGTCTCGAGTCCCAGTGTTCGAGTCCAAGTCCAAGTCCGAGTCACCAAAGAAGAGTCCAAGTCGAGTCACCATTACCAGAGTTCGAGTCCGAGTCGAGTCTCGAGTCCCCAGTATTCGAGTCCGAGTCGAGTCTCGAGTCCCGTATTCGAGTCTGAGTCGAGTCTCGAGCTCCCAGTGCCTACATGTCTCCACTCTGGGACCTTCAAAGAACTGATAAAATGTATTAAAGAGGTTCTACATTAAACAAAAATGACACCACTGTCACAAATGCAAATTAATTACATATACTAAATATACACATACAAACACAAAATGCAACTTTACGACGCCATCAAAAGCATGTGTTTACTTCCATTGTGAACTTGTGATTGAGAACTAGCGTAGAAAATTTACAGATTGCATGTTTAATCATGCTGCATTTTCATGTTGCATTTTAAAAGTATCAGACACAGTGACTATCGCAACAGACAAAAAAAATCATGTAATCTGATCTGACACAGTGACTAGTAAATTATCAACAGACAAAAAAAATCATGTAATCTGATCTGACACAGTGACTAGTAAGTTATCTGATGCCAAATTGTCAAACATCGCCCAATCCTAGCCTTTTCTGTTTATTATCATACATGCATTAGTCAATAATAGTTTTTTTAAAAGCTAACGTTAGCCAATGGAAAGCATTTTACTTACTTTTCTGGGTGCATCCGTGACAGGTTTCTGTTAAAGTTTGAAGTTGTCCCAGTCTTTTCCTCAATTGTGCGATTACACACACAACATTTAGCGCTGCTCTTTCCAGCATTAGATGCAAAATTCGTGTAGGCGAAATTCACGATCCGGGGCACATCTTTCTGCATTTTCCCAAATGTGAACATTGAGCCCGCAAATCATGCACGAGCGTAAAGTGAGTGACGTCAGTGAGTGTGTTGTCAAGCAAAGAGAGCGAGCGGTAGCAGTGTCTGTGAGGGAAAAAAATAGATCCCGGCCGGTCTTGGGCACGAAACAGGAAAAGTGTAACACCTTATATAATTTTTTAACATATTTAGTCAAAAACAACGTGATGAATGCTCAAGTCCGATTTTATATATCCTCGAGTCTGAGTCCAAGTACGAGTCATCAGTCCGCGAGTCCAAGTCGAGTCACGAGTCCAGAGAATGGAGTCTCGAGTCGGACTCAAGTCCAAAGAATAGTGACTCGAGTCGGACCCATCACTGATACACGGACAATCAGTCAACACAATTTTCCATTACGTGACTACAAGCAAAGACAAATTTGCAGTGCAACATACTGTATGATTCATAAACACATCACAATAAAATGCTGAAATTGTACAGTTCAGTACAGCCTGTTGGGAAAAGCAAATTAGATTTATCTACAAAGCTAAAAATCACTTTGTCCAATGAAAATGCTGTACACAAATGCTGTGTGAAATGGGGTCAGACAAATCTCACCATGCAAGGGCTGATGCTGTTTTATGCGGTTCATTGATTTGAAAGTAAAGGCCAGGCTTAGTCATACCAAGCTAAGGTTTTAAACACGATTATAGCTGAGAGAAGACTTATTTTCACACCAATATGTTTTTATAGATTAATTAAAATGATAATTTGTGCTTTTTAATTACACTGGCGGACCATGTTTTTTAAAGCAGCATTTCTTTCTCTCTCCTAGACTCTCTGGGTGGACCATTCCCCTCAACAGCTCACCGATGCCACCACAAACCCAAACGCTGTTTACCCTTGCATCCATGCGGAGGTGTCCCTGTGAGCCCCCTTCTCTTCCACCCCAATGCTAAAGGCTCTCAGATAGTCATGGATCTAGCACAAAGGAGCGTCAAACGGCAGGCCAGCTTCTGCAACGGCATCACTTTCAGCAACCGACCCATTGCTCTTTATGAGCAGGTCCGCTTAAAGGTAGGAACAAGAAAAGGCGTAGATGAATCTAGGGCATGTTGAATATTTGGGAACAGTGGGATAATCTGGGGGAGGGGTGAATCGGGAAAACTCAAGTGGACGATACACACAGGAGGATGTGAATACCTCTGAGGGTCTGCTACAGCAAAGACAAAGTTTGTGTTACAAATATTTATCTGTCTTGTCACTGTAAAAATTTAAGTACTGTACAGTTTAGGCTTTAGGAAAATGGGTTTTCGCTTTCTCTATCCTTCTTAGGTGGTTCCTCTATTGTTAGTGTACTTTAAAAACACCATCCTAAAGAAGTTGCACAAGTTCTCGCTTCCCAGGTCAATGCAGTAACAACCCAAAATAAACACTCTTATCCCAGACTATGGCACTCAATCTAGCCCAACCAGTTATTCGACCAGCACACACAGATGGCTTTGTTTTTATACTCACTAGTTAGTCAAGTCTTAACCCTGATGTTTCTTAGCAGCGCAGAGCCGCTGTGATATAAGTCATTGTGTTCTTGAAATGTTTGTAGTGCTCATTCCTGGAGTTACTGTAAATCAAATAAAACAGAGCTTCTTTACTCCAAACACACCACACGACTACCTCATACATCCCCTCAATTGTTCCCTACGCTCAACCATTTATGACCATCACACAACATGCCCCTTTTTTGGCCCTCAGCACTGCTACAAAAGGAAAGACAAGTCAAACTTGGATAGAATTAAGTTGAAACTAATCACAAGGTTTTAACGAAATGAAGTGGAAACTAGCTTCAGCCTACAGGAAAGAAAAGACATGAAAGAAAGGTAAATTAAAATCCCAGTTGTTTGCCCAAAACTGAAATGAGATTATAAAGAAAGCGGATGAAGAATTTTGTCTTTGGGAAACAAAAAAAGTTCTGTCATGACAACTCTCAGAAAGTTTTAGCATGGTACTGTACATGGCAATGTTTATGTTTTTGGTCTTGGTGGAATAGATCTGCTACGCTGCTGTTGCTGCCAAGACTTGCTATTGTCAATACATCCACAGACATGCTGCTGTGAGCATGTAGGAAATACTGCTTCTGCTGTTGCTGCACATATAACATATATGAAATAACCTCCATATGTAATATACTGTACATGAAAACACCCCGTAGCAGATCTATACAGGTGGAGTTGGGGAAGGTGGAGGGTGGCTGAATTGCACTACAACTGCTACAGCAAGCACTAGCCAAGTATTTGAATGTTGAGGAGCAAGCTCATTGGCTGCTGATGTGTAAGAAACCAGTCAGCTGTGCCATGTGAATAATGAGATCAGATTGAGTTAGAATCTGTCGGCCTGCGCCATCTAGAGTTTCAGAACTTTGTATTTACAAAAAAAAAAAAGTTTTCTTGCTGCTAGTGGTACCATTAAAAAGTAACTTCTGCATAAAGTATGTCCCATATTTCATATATTGTATTACAAAAAGAAATCAAAGCCATGATTTTTAAACACTGTTTTCTACCTTATCAACCCTAAAAAGGTGCATATTAGTATTTCTGAGAGTAAACATTTATATGCTATGCAATGACACATAAAGAACATAATTTTCTTATAACTTTCACATAAAGTCTAATTTTGTAATGATAACAGATCCATTTTTTTCTTTAGATAACTAAAAAGCAGTGCTGCTGGAGTGGCGCTCTCCGCCTGGGCTTTACCTCTAAGGACCCATCTCGAATCAATCCCGACAGCCTGCCCAAATATGCCTGCCCTGACCTGGTATCCCAGAGCGGATTCTGGGCCAAGGCTCTGCCAGAAGAGTTTGCAAACGAAGGAAACCTCATTTCCTTCTGGGTGGATAAGAAGGGGAGAGTATTTTACCGAATCAACGATTCCAGCCCCATGCTGTTCTTCAGTGGCGTTCGGACCACAGAGCCACTGTGGGCCCTCATCGATGTCTATGGTCTGACCAGAGGAGTGCAACTGCTGGGTGAGAAAAATAACTGTCTGCATACAGCCATTCATGCCAAGTCTAAATGTTCTGCTCTAACAGACTGTAAAACGAAATACTGAAGTAGTGTTTTTTTAATGCTAGTTTGATTTTTAAATGGGAAAAACTCAATCAATGATAATTTACATAAGATTTTTACAATTTACCAAGATTTTTTCTAAAACATTTTTCGAAGAATGGTGAAAATTAGACAATCTTTTTTTGAACAAATCCTTCAGACCAGTTTCGTGAACTAGGGTGCATTTCCTCCAATTAGGTAATGTGCTAATGCTTAAAAACTTTTATTTTTACTGTTTATGTAAGTGTATGATCAAGAATAGCTCTTGCTCCAAACACATAGTAAATCAGAGAGCTTAAGCTTGAAGGCAGTGGTCTAGATGTATTGCTGTATATAATCACAGTCAACATTGTCATGAGCAGAACATACCATACGCCACGCTTTGATATACTGCCAAGTCTTTGTGCATGGAAGGGGGGTTTGGCAGTAAGAGGCGAGACATTCACATCTCACACGCATACATGCAGCAGGCTTTAATGCTGTCATCCCCCAGGGTTAATTATAGAACCAGGTCACATACACCAGAGATAGCTCCATTTATCCTAATTGAGCTCTGTGGCAATTGACGGCAGCCTCTCTGTCTGCTATCTGTCCACTGTGTGGGATGTGTTTCGTTACGTGTGCGAGTAACTTTATCTGTACCTTTGTCTCACGAAGGACAGTGTTGACATGCACTGCTGAACCTATGTTCTTCGATGGTCTACTGCCATGCTGAAACCAAAGAATGTGTGTGTGTGTGTGTGTGTAACCCGTTTCAGACTGCATGCAAAAGCAGTATGTATTTATTTCACCGCCTATCGTACCAGTATTAACACTGTGTACATAAGCAGTAAGTGTGAGCTCTGAAAGTGCACAATAAATTTATCAGCACAATTTTTTGTAACATAAACTATGAACAAACATTAAAAAGCAAACTAGTCATCCGTCATTTGAAACGCGCGTGTATGCACTCTTTTCACCTCCCAGCAGTACGTCACATTTTCTCTTCTTAGAAGGGTTTGTTAGTTTGCATAGAGCCTACGGAGAAAGATCAAAAGAGCTCTTCCTGTATTTCCATCAAACGTTGCTCCTGGAGTGCTGATGTCAGAACTGAAACAGTCACATCTGAGTCTCAATTTCCTGTGGGCTGACATGAAATGCCTTTATTTACAGGGCGTGGGAAGCAAGAACTTGCCTGAGGAATCGAAAACTTACCCTATGTATTATTTACTTTATTAATACGCTGTTTTGGTCTTGTTAAAAAACACACACACACAAAAAAAAAATATAGAATGAATAAATAAAAAAAGATTTAGTCTTTGTTTTAGGTTGCTTTTGTCGGTAATGATGCCTTTCGAAATAATTAATTCATTCTGGCTGATGTTAATGTAATTAACAAATGAACAAATTGCAATAACTTAACAAATAACAAAAAACCATTAACATTGGGATACATTGTGATGCTCTTGAGAGTGAACTTGACCTTCAGCCACCACGTCCCAGTTAAAAGTGGCTCCCAGCAGTGTTTCAAGAAGGGGTAGGCCTACACAATCAAATGCAAACGCAAAATCGGGTCTAGAACGCCCACTTTTCTCGAAGGATGAAAATCCCAATGGATAAAAGTCCTGACCTACATTTTTCTTGTTGAATATAATTTCTCACTCAGAAATGTCGCATTAGAGATGAAAAACAGGTTGTGAATGCAGTTTCATTTTAATCTTAAAGAAATGCTTTCCTGTTTTTCTCAATTCATGTGCTAGATAAATACAGCTTTGATTAGGGATGGAAAAACTGGTCTAAATTGGTGGTACCATTTGTAAACCATTAACAGAATGAGGTTTGAAGATGAATTTGAACGCTCTATGGCCCATTTGTACAGATGCCATAAATTGTTCTTTGTAATTCTAGCCCTTCTTATCTTGTGAAACTGTGTTTTGAGTGCCTCAGGCTTTAATTTATGATGAAATTTTATCATGCACCTGTGAGTTCGAAACACACACACATACAAATGATTAAACTGTACACAATAACAAACGCACACACCCACACTAACGACACAGCTTTCACTAATGATTGAGATCATTTCAGGTACCAGCATACCATGCTATTTATGCTGGTGTGTATGAGAATGCTTCGCTGAAACTTAAACTTGCCTGAAGTTGATGCTACGGTTGCCAGACATGCATTTCAGGATAGTAGTATGTGATTGATAGCACTATGATAAATTCATGATTTAACACACACATACAGTTTAAAGAAAACAAATAGTGAAATAATTAGACTATGATAAATTCATGATTTATCATAGTCTTGAGAAATGGTTCAAATACAGTTTGGAGAACACACACAGTGTGTGTAAGGGTATTAATTACTAGCCTATTTAGAAATTCAAACCAGCTTTGTTAAATTATTTTTTTTCTATGGTCAAAAAGTATATTTTGTCATGTGTGTATGTATATATATATATATATATATATAGATAGATATAGGGAAACATGTTTAAATGCAATTCCATTTTGTGATACTAGTAGTTGGCAGGGGGTTTAGGGAAACATGTTTAAATGCAATTCCATTTTGTGATACTAGTAGTGCAGAAATTACACGTTTCACCTTTAAAAGAAGGATTTTGAAGACATTTTAAAATAAGCAGTGACACTGACATACTGTCTCCTGGCTTCTGAATGGTGCTAAAATTCTTTCCATCACTAATAAAACTATGACTGGGAAAAATATAGCCATAAGCAGTAAATCAGCCTCCTGCATGTAAATACCCATTCCTTCCTTAGAGGCAACACTCACTCACTGTGATCTTCTGTCTGTCCAACTTCCCTTTCTCCTGTAATATCCGCTCCTCAACACTCTTTATCGCTCCTGCAGCTAGGAGGTGATACCACGATGATCCTGCGGGCTTCGTTCTAGTATGATTAGAGTCTGGCTGGACCTTGAACCTTGCTAGTGTGGTGTAGTTTTCAGGGTTCTAGAATGTATTGGTGAAATGAAATCGTCCCTTGAGGCATTTGGAAATGCAGTGAAGCTGGAATCTTGTTTAATAAATAACCCAGCCCTCAGTAACCCTCTGCTGAAACACTGGCCAGGCTAAATGCAGTAAAAGCTGGTGGACCAACTTATTGGGAAGCACCAATTTACAAAAAAAAAAAAAAAAAAAATAAATAATAATAATTGTCTATGTAATATTAGTAGAATATTACATAGAAGTGATTAACAAGACCAAAGTCAGAAGAGCCCACAGTGGACTAAATCTAGTACTGAGTACAATGAAGATTTTACAGACTACATACTTCATACTGTGTGTCAGCCATCTTTATCTTATGACTCAGACAGACTTTATGGCTCGTGTTGGGGGTTTTCATGGTACATTTCATGCCTTTAACTTCGAGGCTTTGTGCTTCCAGTGTCCAAGCAATGTTGTCAAAGAAATCCCTCTCTTAATGCACATCCAGAGCAGCTCCTAATGGGATTTCAAATAGCTTGTCAAACATCTGGTCTTTGTAGCAAGAGCATAGTGTCTGGTTTCTCTAGCATTACATAGGCTTAACTGGACCCTTGTGGTGCTAAATGTAATTTGGCTACAAGAACAGCTAACTACAGTCTTAATGGAATTCTATGAATGGAGTTCTAAGTTTACAAATATGTCTGTATACATTGTGTTCATAAATTTTGATTTAATATTGAAAGTGGAAAAATTATAAAACTGCGTTTTTCATTTCATGTTCAGGGGTAGAAAAAAGATAAGCAGGGCTTTCTCCTGTTATGAATGAAAGCAGCATACATGGACCACTTCTACCGTATAATATTTGTTAAGAAATATGCAGATTATACAGATTTTCTTGATTTATTTGATTGACGTGCAAGTTTGACTTGGCTGCGGAGGGTCATTCCAGGCTAATAAACCTAATTGAAAGTCCCCCGCTGAAAGCATAATCCTCCAAAAGTAATATCTTAAATATGGACTATTTAACCAATTCAGCCAGAAAGAGTGAATAAGTGAGACTGATGGGTTGTTTCTGTGCTAGCTCACATAATGGGTATTAACAGAAGTAATTGCATTTGTTTGGCTGGCCAACTGCTTTGGGGTGGAACAAATTAAAGAAATTAGAACAACAGATGTTATACCATTTGGCTATTTGACAGTATTTCATGTTTTGAGTACAAAGGATGAAAAAAAATGAGAAGAAATGCTTGTCAAGAGGTCAGATTCTGTTTTTAAGAGCTCGAACCATCACAGGAAGTTCTGGGAAGAGTGCTCAAGGTGGCGGGAAAGTGTAGCGTGACCCCTTCCAAGACAGAACACCTTCCGTTTCCTGCTGTTAAGTGTCCTTGTATCCCTTCTCCAAACTTAGAACCCCCTTTTCCTTCATTTTGCTCGCGCCAAGGCCTCGGGACATCCAAACATGGACAGTGCTGCTGAGATAAAGTGTGGCTGTCTTATATATAGGCAGAGCTCTTCAGGGCCTCTTTGAGGGAGTTATGGGCAAACATCAGTTTATAGACTGCTAGATAAACATCCACATATTTAGGACTACACAGACCTTCTCATGTTTCTTGGGTTCAGATTCATAGTGCAAAATTTCAGTATGTCTCCAATCATCTAGGTTAAAATTAATAAGTGGTACAGATGAAAAAGCCTCGGACTGTGAATGCTGTTGGGGAAAACAAGTAACTGATCAAAACAACATGGAAGATAATAACATAATGGGTTTATAATCCATAGCCTTTTTACTTTTTGTGGCTTGAAGTGGTTAGTGTGATTTCCAAGATCCCCAAAAAATTAGATCAAATATTATCACGTATTTCTTCAGAATTAGCTTCACCAATGAATCGTTCACAATAAGACCAAGAATGTGTATTATAAAAGTAAAATGGGTCAATTTGCATTCCGTGTTGACTTCATCCTTGACATGAGGCACGGAAACCATAGTTGGCCTGCTTAAAATTTGAATATGATCCACACAGAGGGTCTTTTGTGGCTTTCTGAGTGTACTTGGCTGTGTACGTGTGTGTTTCTGAGAGAGAAAGTGAGAAATGACCTCAGGGAAGGAGGTTTGCGACCCAGAGATCATTTGTCAGTGGGTCCACGTGTTGCCTGTTTGGCCATTATTCCAAACAAAGAGACCCAACAGCCAAGCATGGTATAGAGCCAACAGGCTGCACTGAAACCTCTCCTGTCTCCCCCTACTGTTTCCCTCAAACACACACTTACATGTACCATATGCATCAGCATCACACTGCCCTGCAGGGCCCCACACTCTCTTCCCAGTTTTTTTGTCCACATTGAACGTCTGACAAACTGGGATACAACCTTGAGATTTGTAAGACAGAACTAAAACTTTCCTTTCATTAAAATGGAAAAATGATATACACAAAAAGAGACATAGTTACTTGTATAGTAGTAGATCAAACAGCAAAAAGGGGAAATGAAAAATCAGTAAGAACAACCTTGTACAGTGCCTCGAAGTAAAACAAAAGCAAAGAACGTGCACTTCCATTTTTGGGCATTTCAGTCCTATCCAGGCTCTTTCTGCCTGAACCAAGAACCGCTTTTGTTTATCAGAAACCTCATCTGCTTATTTTCCACTGCCTTTTGTGTTTAGCCCAACAGGTGCTGGAGCCTGGTGCTAAATAAAAAAAAAAAAAGGACAATCAAATTGGGTGTTTGCTTTTGGTCAGTGCAGCTGCGTCCCATCACTAAGGATTCATGTCTTCTTTTTTATAGAGATTTATAGTTTCAAAGAGATTAGAATCTGGTCTCAGCCAGTCATATTGCAGAATAGCCAGGACTTGTGTGAAAAGCTGCCAATAAGACAAAGGAAATGTGAGGATTGGCAGCGAAGCAGGTGCAGGGCAATTAGAGGGGCAGCAGCTGCCACCGGTCACAGACATCTTGGCATGAACGCTCTCTTGTTTTTGCCCCTCCCTTGGTTTTTCCCATCTCCTTTCCTTTAAACTTTCCACTCCAAGCGTGCATTTAATGTCCATGCTCTCTCAGAGTGGCCCAGCGAGTCCATTGAGTAATTAGCACTCACTTGTTCGCCAAAATATCAAACAGAAACTTTAGGCAAACCTTCAGGCGTTCTAACACCTTTTTTTTTTAAGAGTCTGTTGACGAATGGTCAAAGCAGACAGATTTAAGTCAGCTTTATCAGACATCCTGTCATGACTGACAAAGACAATTTGTGTCTCAGCTATATAAAAACTGCAATGACCACTAGACTCAAGAGTAGACTCACTAGACTCCAATAGACTGTTATGTGTTTCTGCAAACTCCCGTTATTTGATACTAATTGTCTGTTCGAATCCCTGTGTGAATGTCATCTTTGAAGACATTTAAGAGAACTGAAAAGGGTTTGACTTTGTTTATTTATTCATCCTGACAACATTCAAACTACTGTAAGCTATTGTATAATCGAAACCATTCAAGTCACATATTTTAGCAAATATGAATATCCATCCCAAACAATGCATGTGTAAATGTAGACGTTGTCACTGTAGAACTGATCTCATGCCTTGTCAACCATTAGTTTCCCAGTCCATGGTGCTTCCCCCTTTTTTCTGTTATGTGATTTATCCAGAGAGAAGCATCATGTCTGTTCAAACTAGACTTAGGCTTGCGTCAGTGCCTCCAGGTGTAGGGCAGTGTGGGACACTGAAGCTTGGATTAATCCTATTTGCAGCATGGCTTTACTCTAATGAGCCTGATCTAAGAGACACACTCCAGCCAGACGTCCTGTGGTGATGTCATTACCTGCTTCTCTGCCCAATCCAACTGGGTGGGTTCAGCTGTGTGTCCATTTTAACTGTGTCAGTTCATCCAAAACGAAAAATTCTGTCATTATTTACTCACCCTCATGTTGATCCCAAACACTATGAAAGATGTTTTGATGAATGTGCATGCTGGTCCTGGAGCTCAACAGTTCACATTTTGGATGTCTCTCTCATCTGACACAACAATTTCCGATCTTTAAGTCATTACAAACGAGCTGATCAGTTGAATCGGGTGTGTTTTATAAAGGGAGACATACAAAATGTGCAGAGTTGGGGGTACTCCAGGACCAGAATTGGAAACCACTTTGAAGCTAGCCATTAATAATGGATAAACAATGGATAAGCTGGGCGTGGATTGAAAAAAAGGCAACTTAAAAGCCTTTCATCAGTCAGCAACACCAATACCTTTTTGTGGCAAGTTTGAATATGTGCGATTAACAATACAGTTTGAAAGCTATGGCTGAAGGCAAGGAACTTGACAGCACCTGATCATATACTTTTGTTAAATGATAAAAAGCAATGTGAACATTCTTCAAAATGCATCTCTTTAGAAGAAAGGAAGCTGGTTTGGATCGACATAAAGAAAAGTAAATCCTTTTCATTTTAGTTACTGGGTGAATTGTTCTTTTTAAATTCTCAGAAGCCACCAGAAAGAAATTTGTTTTTTTATTTGCAACTAGAATTTTTGGGTGGAACATGATGCTGCTCCTATTATGTCTTCATTATCTCCTGTGACTTTTCTTCTTGCCTATAAATGACTGTAACAAGTTTAAATTCATCTTCATCTTGCCTTTAATAATTTTGTAGTTGTCTTAGAGTTAGTGCCCTTGGGCCATCCCCACGCTCTCCTTAGGAGTGTTTAATATTTTGCTAATTAGCACAGACTGCCACACAAGACACTTTGAAGCTCTTAGAAAATGTTTTTAAAGGATCAATAAGGAAAATTAAGTCCTTATGTTCAGACACTGATTTGCAGTTCAGAGCACCTTATGCAGCAGGCAGGGTTTTTGTAGGCAACACTTTACAAAAATAAACTTTGTGTTAATGTAAGAGCTAATATGAAAGGATGATGTACATTACTTTTAGAGTATATATTTATATATAAATTTCTACATATACAAATTCATTTTTAACATTTTAACATTTCATATTTAGTTATATTAGATCAGTGGTTCCCAATCCTGGTCCTGGAGAACCCCCAACACTGCACATTTTAGATGTCTCCCTATTCAAACACACCTGATTCAACTCATCAGCTCATTAGTGAAGACTCCAAGTCCTCAAATGTGTGTGCCAGATAAGAGAGACACCAAAAACGTGCATTGTTGGGGGCTCTCCAGGACCAGGATTGGGAACCACTGTATTAGATAATTACCTCAGTTAAAAAATAGTGCACATAGTTTTAACAAAGTTAACATAATTGCAAAGCTTTGCCAATGGAGATCTACAGCATCTGTTGTGATACATGCACATGCATTTAAGTTTCAACCTTGTTCAAGACCAAGACAAATAGGGTTAAGAAAGGTTTAGCAGCCTTATTTACATGTCCAAAATATTAATTCACTTAACCTTTTTTTATTTACACTTGCTGTACTATGCAAGTATTTCAATGCTTTAGTGATAAGTGTAATCCTAATTCTAATCCTTTGTTGACTCTTATTCTGAAGGATAGAAAGAAAAACAGTTGTGTCAGATATTACTTCATTCTGTTTGCACAGTAGCTTTGCGTATTATTAGGGAATAAGTCATTTGCTGACCTGTTCGCCTTGTATTTTAAGGATTAATCTCTAAGCATACCATCTTGCGTCCTTCATCCTGGTTGAAATGTGTTACATCCTTATAGAACTAAATATAGAGGGTTGGAGAACTGCTTTTTCTCTTTCGCTGTTGTTTGCTGAGCCACTCACACATACTGTAATGGGTCTAAGAGGGTTTATCTGAAATGAGAGCTAATCAACAGTCTCTGCGGGTCATTGTCGATATATAGAGACAGACACAGGAAGAGAAAGAGAGGCCGAAGGAGAGAGAGGCCCTCTGGAGGTAAAGCCTCTCACTTTCCTTTTATCTCCATCTATCACACTTCTTGACCTCCACCTTCTTTTTTATCTTCTGGTCATTTCCTTCTCTGTGTAACACTCTCTTCTCTCTCTTTCAAACCAACACTGATGTGAGTATGCTAATGCAAAGCAACTTACAGAGTCATTTATTCACAATAAATTTTGTAAACAAATATTGCACAGGGTCGATATCAAAATATTTAAACATCCATCCATCTATTCTCCAAACCTCTTATCTTAAATATGTGAAATTTTTTTTATGGATAGAAAACCTTTTTATGTGGATTTATATATATATATATATATATATATCTGATGCAGATGTTTAAGCTAAGAATGCAAAATCCATTTTACTGGGTAGGTTAAATAATGTTCTCCTTCTCTTTAAAAAATATCAACGGTGTGGCTCTTAGGAGGAATGGCTAATTTTAACAAGCTAATTAGCACTGGCAGGCTACTTTTAGTGCTAATATTTTTGTCTGGGGTCTGACTGTCTTCAAATGCACAGATGAGGTCTAAATACAGGGCACACTCCAGTGGGGCTATCAGTTACAAAAGGAGGAACGACAGTCTTCAGTTTGTTTGAGTGCTGAGCTACGATAAACTAAGTTAGCCTACCTCTAAACTACTGTAATATGCTATTTTAGGCTACTAGGAGAGGGGTATTAAATTTGGCGTCCACAAAACACTTCGCTAGCGAAGCATTTCATTCATATTTTGCACTATTTTTGGCAGACGGGCGAGGAGCCGTGGGTATGTTGTGCTTATAGTACTATGCTAGCCTACTATTACATTACTGTAAAGTTCTATTCATGGCAGCCAATAAGTAACTGGTATAAATGGTAAAGAATGTAAAGAGACACTCCCTAGCAGCAATTTTGGAAACAGCTTTAGCTCATGTAAAATAGTAATGCGTTACATGTATGCTAGCTGTCTTGAACTCACTTTTATTGTTTGCGTATTGTACTGATCCATAGATGTGAACAGTAACTAGGACTCAAGTTAGATTTCTGAATTTGTTTTTTATGTTTGTTGAACGAATAGCCTCTGTAGCATGTACATTTTTGATAGTAAAAGACTTGTACTGTATCTCTATGCTTCTGAAAAAAAAAGAGCATAAAAAAGAGCAAACCATCATAAAGTGGTCTAGTTTTTCTCACAGCCTGGTCAAGCTGATGTTTAGCTGGTCTCCTAGGTTTGCCAGTTTACAAATGCCTGAAAACCAATAATAACAACAGAAAAGAAAAAAAAAACATATCCTGGTTAGGTATGTTTTGAAGCATGGCAGCTGGTTTAAGCTGGTCCTTAGTTGGTCATGAGCTGGTTTAAGCTGGTCCTGAGCAGGAGTTAACTGCTTAGGACCAGCAGATGACCAGTTTAAACCAGCTCATGACCAACTAAAACCAGCTGCCATGCTTCAAAACATACCTAACCAGCATATGCTGGTTTATTTAACAGGGAACCCTCTAAAACAGTTGAGCCAGGGCCCACTTCGGGGCCTCTGCAAAAAAAAAAATTTTTTTTTCAGCATTGCATAATTAGTGTTAGACATTTAAATCTGCAGGGCTGATTAACCCCCCAGTTGTTGTTTATCATCTAAGATCAACCACTGAATAAAATCATACTGTGTAATACAAAATGCTAATCTGACAACTGATAGCTAACTTTATATACCACCTCTGTCCCACAGACAGTGAAGTCGTCCCTCCAGACCTTCTTCATCCACGATCCTTCACCACAGTACGTGGATCCACCTCGTTACGACGTGAAGCAGACACCTCCCGCCTGTCTGTCAGTCTTTGCGATCTTAACCTGCAACAAGATGATGCCAGACTTCGGCTCCCTCCTGCCCCCGTCGCCTGTCCCATTCCTCAAAATTCCATGAACTCCCAGCAGTCATCACTGCTTCCTCACACCTTGGAATGTGACCTGCGTTTCCACCAGCTCCGAGGTGCCCACATCAAAACCCTTAACGAACAGACCGTGACCCGATCCGAACACAACCGTGAAGAACGCACGCTGGTCTTCACAGATCGCCCACTGCGAATTGGCGAAACCATATTCATCAAAGTCATTAAGTCCAGCCCTGCTCGATCTGGATCCCTCTCATATGGTGTGACGTCGTGTGACCCAGCAGTGCTTCGCCCTAGTGACCTCCCTTACAATCCTGAGGCACTGGTGGACCGTAAGGAATTCTGGGCGGTTTGCAGGGTGCCTTCTGCTTTGCAGAGTGGCGATATCCTGGGTTTCCTGGTCACACAGGAAGGGGAAGTCATTCTGAGTCATAATGGCAACAATGTGGGGATGCAGGTGTGTGTAGACAACTCACGACCACTCTGGATGTTCTTTGGACTGCATGGTGCTGTCACGCAGCTAAGGATTCTAGGTAAGCATGCCAAATCTATAGTACTGCATTACATTATCTAGGTGTGTTAGTCCACTTTGGGTATTCTTAGACTAGCAGTTTAGTTCAAAACAGGGAACGATTCACATTAAAAACTGATCATCTGAAAGTTGTCATGAACTAGAGACTCCCTGTAGGAATTCGGTTGCACTAAAACTGTGGTGCATTCAACTAGTTCAAGTGTGGAACGTGGGTAAATGAAGGAGGAATGTGTTAGTCATTTACATATGCCACACTTCCTGCTGCCAGAAGGTGGCATTATGAGTATACAGTAACTGATTATTGGCCTTTAGATGTGTTCAGGCCAGGACTGACTTTGGGGCAGATTAGACATTGCATCTTTGAGTTACAACTAGGGTTGTCAAAAGTACAGACTTCAGTACCATTTGGTACTAAAATTTTAAAAACCTCCATTTCCTGCTAACATTTGAGCACTGTTGAGCGAATTCTTGAATACCGCTGATTGGCCATTGTATTCACGCGCTCAACAGATATGACTGTAATTGGCTACTATGATCATCACTTCACACTCTTCACCAAGCGCTCACACAGAAGCACATGAGAGCGTTTGAAATCCATGTCTATCAGCGGATCCCTAATATTTCTGCACATAGACGGATCCGCTGACAGACACCTTTTTCAAATGGCTTTTGTGTGAACGCTCGTTGAAAAGCATGAAGCGATGATCATTGTAGCCAGTCACAGTAATATCTGTTGACACATTGGTCAATCAGTGGTGTTCAAGAATCCGCTCAACAGCACTCAAATGTTAGCAGAAAATGGACATTTTTAAAATTTCAGTACCGGTTGACAACACTAGTTACAACAACTTCTGGTTTTATGGATTTAATAGCATGCTTTAACACTTATCTAAGTGTTTCTAGCATGGTTTAGCATGTTTATAGCATGTTTGGGACTTAATGACATATTTTAATATGTTGCAGGGAGTGCATTACAGTATAAAACATGCCATTTCCTGTTGCAAGCAGGTGGCGCTATTACTGTAACTGAATAGTGGCATGTGCATGTCGTCTGGCCAGGACTCTTAAGAAACCTGTGAAGTTTAGGGCCGATTGAACATTGTATCCCTGAGTTGCAACAGCTTCCTCATTCTGAAACCCAGATGTAAATTTTCACCACTTCCGATGTGCAAAATTTTATGAGTTTTGGAGCATGTTTAGGCCCTCAAAAATGCATTTATTTCAGATGAGGAGAAGAAAAAGATATAACCCCTAAGATATACAAAGTATGTAAAGAACTTTAAAACCCTGTGCTGTTGCTATTGTTGGTATCAACAGATTCATTTCAAAACTTTGTTCATTTGATTTTAATCACTTGAATTTTGTTAATACCACAAATACAGGCACATTACAGTAACCTTTCAGAACAGCAGACAGTGCTCCAGGTCTTACCCACGCACCTGCGACTGACACGCTCCCAGTAAAGTTTGAACTCAACAAAGTATGTGCACACAAAAACATACACAGCTAAAAACAGGAAGTATAACAGGAGTTTGTGTGGGTGGTCTCTGACCTCTGTTAGCTTTCTATGCACTCTCCAAGATGTCGATGTCACTAGAAGTACAGTACATTCCCCTCCCTCCACCAACGCACTCACCCCATCTCATTAGCATGCCGTGAAGGAAAGGAAATGAGAAAGTGAAGAGGAGAGTGGGCGATTCACACTTCATTTGAGAACATTCATTTGAGAACATTTCTCTCGTTTACATCTCTTCTCTCTATTTCTTATTCCTATTTCCCCTCTTAGCATAATGTTTTTGTTCTTTCAAGATTCAAGGTTTAAAATGTCATTGTAATAACACTTTACTTGTTAGAAAATGGTCTCATTGTGCTCATTCAACAGTAACGGGATGGGGAATGTACAATGAAGTCATGACAAATGAGGAAACCTGAAAGAAATACCAAAGCTTGCAAAATAATTAAGTTTTATGTAAGCTTAGGCTTTAGGTTTTGGTTCTAGGTAAATGATTCTAATTAATATAACAATATTAATCAATATATTATTACTAATCTGAAAGTGGATTACCATTTTAAATCACAAAATAACTTGCGAAAAAAGAGAGACAGCATAATGATACTAAAGATGTAAAAGTTGTAACTGTGTTGCCATAGACAATGGTTGATCAGGAAAATCCATGATTGATGCCATGATTGATCAGGAGAATCAAGTATTCCAGAGAGCTGTGTAATAAAGATAGCCACCAGAAAGACTAATCATAATTCAAAATGGAAATAAATCCAAGTAAGAAGACTGAATCGCAATTCAGCATGCAAATATTGAATGTTGGTATGCATACAGTGACTGTCGGTTAGATTTTATCGCCCTGCATCCAATTTAATTAAATCTAGTTGTAATAAATGAAATGCACAAACACATTCATGTAATAGACACAATACAAACACTTCCTTCTTGATGGTACAGTGACGGTAACAGAGACTATATGATTGGTGTAAAGACAGAGACTGTACATATGAAATATACATCAGTGTCAATGTTCACTTGTTCAAATAGTGTGAATATTTGAAACTGACTAAGTGTGATATTTACTTACTGTAAGTACTATTCAATTTTATGTAACAAATCGCTTAAACACTGAATGCAGTGCACTGCCCCTATTAGCCACCAGTAATTTCAGTTCGAGACCCCTAATGTTGGACATTATGTGAAGACATGCAGCTCACACCTTTACTAAAGCATAAACAGAATTATTTGACAGATGCACAATGTGACTGTTTATGCCATGCAAACTGGTATAGTCAGTACCCCTTTGGTGTTCAAGATACTGAAAAGCCTTTCTGCTATGTTTGCACATAGTGCTCATTTTACACATGACAAAAGGCTTTACGGAGGCCTTACTTTCTCTAATAGGTTTTTTGAAGTCTTTCCCGGGTGGAGGTTAGAGAGACTTAACTGTTCATGTGTCCCTGTTAATCTAGTAGAGATGCTCTTGAAGAGGCCTGGCCCTTGTGATCCAGGGCCAGTTGCTGAGGCCTAGAGAAGGGGATTTATGATATGTCTATGTGTGGAATGACAAAAAGGTGGAATGGCATTTTTAGACTCACAAAGGATCATGCTCAGTGGACCCCACCCCATATATAACCCCTCACCCTGTCTCCATCTTAATAAAGGATCACGCTGTAGGACTAACATACTGTGTGCAAACGTGAACACAAATGTAAATCAAACCACTGACGGACCTAAAACAAGACCTTGGGGAATCCCACTGACTCCCATCTAATATTGTCATAGACCTCATCTAGAGTAAATGCACACTACACACACATATAGACTAACCTCAGAGGATCATATATTCATGGGTTTTAGGTCAGGTTAGTTTCAGTTCAGCCAATTCTCCCTCTCATTTACGCACACATATATCAGAAGATCCAGTAAACTAGAAATGAGGTCAGTTCAATTTAATTCAATATCAGCTCTACAGACTACATTAAAAGGCGCAGAAATATTACCGTGGCCCTTATTAAGGGTGGAAATTGTTAGCAAATTAATGAGTCCAGTTCTGATTCAAATTCCAGTTAATGACTTCCCTAATGATTGCATTAACATTTCTATTAGAACTTGAACAGAACCCACCCCTCCCATAATTGATCATATATGTACACCATATTTAATCAAATAATCAAAACAATCTGTATCAACATGTTTTCCTTATAATAAAGTACTATTTAGTTCAAAACGGAAAGTGTATTTTTCACTACATGTTGCTATATGAGCAACCAAACAGTAGGCTGAATGTATTTGCAGTTCAGTGAATATGTCAATAAGTGCCCCAAATGGTGATCTATCACCGAGAGAATTGCTGTTCTGTTTTATTCAAGCTGTATAGATTTGGTCTGCTGTTAAAATGCTGGTTAATGCAAGGTGGCTTCCCCATTTTGTTGCCTGAGTGTCAGATCTGTTAATGAATCATAGGCGATCATAGTCTTTAAAGGTGTCAGATTCAGATTTCATCCTAAGGTTCTGCAGCCAGAACAATGTACTGAGATTAGTGAAACAAACACCTCCATAACATTCACAAATGCAGCACCTGTGCCATTATACAGTACATTATGTTTTATGTAATTCTGCGAAGAGGTTGACATTGTTACAATAACAGCTTCAGAAATAGGCTACAGCTCCTTGAATGGTCTCTTTTTTTAAATGTCATTCTCAGTGTTCACTGACCATCTAATCTATATTACACACACACTCAAAAAAAAAAAAAAGATTAAAACAGTGATTGGCTTTACACAATATCTGAGACTCAGCACAGGTCTACGGGTCAGAAGCCATGTTTAAAGTACAGGGTTGCATTGAAATGTTTGTGCCATTAGAATCATAGTCAAAAGTTTGACCCTGTCAGCTAATTACATACAGTTATTTAACATTATTTATAATAACATGTATTTTTCTTGTGTACAGAATATACACCATTATTAGTAGAACTAAAAGGAACTGAATCATCTTGCCTGTTTATATACTATCTGCATTTTCAGGCTCCACTTTCTTGGGTGATGCTCGTGACCCATCCAGTCCTGGCTCGCCCTCTGCCTCGCCCCTCTCGCCCTCAGGCCTGTGCGGTGGAAGCCCAGAGCCCAGTCTCAATGAACGTGGCTGTTCTGCTGCCTTGTGCAGCTCTACTGAAGGTCTGTATGTTCAGATAAACTGTATTTCATAACTGCTCCAATTATAAATGAGTGAATTGTAATCAATTTTTTTTTTCCTGTCACAGGAACAACACCCAACTCACCCGTCAGTCTCCCCAAATCTCCCACTTTCCCATCTGCCTCAGGCTCATGGCAGGACGAGTGTTCTATCTGCTATGAAAACACAGTGGACACGGTCATCTATGCCTGCGGACACATGTGTCTCTGCTACACCTGTGGCCTTCGCCTCAAAAAAATGGCCAACGCTAGCTGTCCTATCTGTAGGAGAGCTATCAAAGACATTATAAAGACCTACCGGAGCACTTAGGGGGGCCCCCTCACCCCCAAACCCAAGTCTCATAAGGGACATTAAGGATCTCTAATGGATCTCTGTTTCAAGAGAGGGTTGGTGTCACAGTTCAGGGACTCGCTCTGGCACTGCATGGGTCTCCTTTCCCATGGCGATGACTTTTGAACCCTTGAACCTTCAAGGCTCAGGCATCCATTCACAAAGGTCTTTTGTATTTCATGCTCAAGTCTCTGTTGCTATGGTAACCAGTGATGTTGCTGCTTTTTAGAAGCATCTGGCTTTTCATAGAAAAATCATAGACAGTATCTCATCGAATTCAGGACATTTCAGGTGACACAGGAGATATTCAAGGTTGCACATCTCCCATTTCTTCTACCTTCTCCATGAGCCATAATAGACTCTTATTCATAGCATAGCTGCATATCCTTTAAAGCTGGAATCATATTCAATAGGGGGTGTTACAGTCTATTATTTTTTCCTTCTGCTGTCATCTCTAGTCAGACCAGCTAAGGCACTTTCACCATTGAAATTCAAACAAAAACGTCTCAGTGTTTCACAATTTTTGTCTGTGCTGGGCTGAGACTTAGGCAGAAAGACAGATATAAAGGTACGGCGCTTTTCATACCTCAACATTTCATGCTAGTTGTATAACCGACAGCTTGCCCATATTACATGCTATAAAGTGAGTTGATCTGGAGGTCTTTGTGCATTGATTACTATTTGATCATGTGTTTTGTAATGTAATATGAAGCTTTGGTAGGTAGCAGGTAAAGTCAGCTAATGATCCGCTATAATTTTGCTTATGTGTGCGTTCAACAAGCAGGACATTGTGGTGGAATTAAAGAGATATAATTTGTTAAAACAATACACAGGCATGATTAACCAATGAGTCATGTGGCAGATACACATATATTCAGTTATATAACAACTCATTTAAAGAACATTAATATTGGATATCTTAATTGATCCAATGTAATCGCCACAGACAAGTGTGGTTAAATAGAGCACCTCATCTCACGACCCTAAAACATGTTGGCCTAATCAAACCTTGATTTACTGTGAACTTGTTCTCGATTGTCGATTGGAACACGCACACTCTGGGTTTTCTGCAAAAGCAATTGTAATGTTGCCATGGAGAGCAAAATCTAGGAAGAAGGAAAACAGCCTTGAGGCGTTAACCAGTGAAAGAGTCATTTGTGGTGAGAGGATATTTGATTTGCCCGGTTAATCCATATTTCTCCCAGCCCCCCAATGCCAGCATTTTCTGTTGGCCAAAAATGGTGTGTATTGGAATAATAGCGAGCACAGGCCACTGATGAAATAGCAAATTGATTACAATGGAATATGTTTGGGAAACAGGCCGGCTCAATGTTCCTGCTGGCTTTGAGAATGAAAAAAGCAGGGTCAAAAAGATGATCAATTTCTTTTTGACTCACCCCCAAAGCCAAATTCATGTTAAAAGACTTAAAGCTGCATCCAAACAGCTTCTCAAGGTAATTTAAGGACAATTAAGGTATAGAAAGTATTGCTGCTGTACCATTGACCATTGAAAGGTGAACTACAGTACATCCCTTATCTCGCTGAGAGATTTAGTTACTACAGTTTTATATTGTAGAGGTGAAATGCATAGCCATAGATGAATGTCACAAAACAGGTCAAGAATATGTCTGTCATATTTCACCTCAAATATCTAAAGAAAGAAATAGGAAATTGTATTTTGATTTCAAGACAATGAAATAATTAACATTTGCATTTACAGTATTTATGACAATTAAGCAAATATTCCCTCTTAATTATTATTATTTTTTTTTAAATTAAATGTCCATTGCAGTGCATAGTCTGCACACTGAATAATAATAATGATAATTATAATAATGGTATATAGCCAAAATTGTATTTATTGTTTGTATATAGAGTATGTATAGTACCTTTAATTTAAGCAGATACAATCATGACAATCTATAATGAAAATCAAAAAAAATAAAGCAAAACATGTGGGAAATATGCTTAATTGTACATTTGTATGTATTTTTTCATTGTCTTTATAATCTTGAAAAATCTTTGAATGTGACATGACCATGTTTTCATGAGATTGGTGAGGTCAGATCTTGATGTGACAGATAATTTGCATTCAGGTCAGCGGACAGCAGGAGCAGGTTTGATTTTTGGTTCTAGACCCACTATAAACATCACTTTAATATCCCGCACAATCCATAATCAATATTTTTTAGAAATACTATTTTTACTATTTATGGAAAATAAGCAAAAGAGGGCACAACAATGTGCATTTGTGTGCGTGTGAATGCTAAAGCAGCTCAAGAGTAATATCAGTGAACTACAGTGGACCGCGGGCTAATATTCTTCATAACTAGCCAGTTAGCTTGTGTAAAGCAATTGTGATGACTGGCGCTTAAATTCATGCTGCTATTAGTATTAGCCAGCTCTCCTTCGGGCAATGCTAACACCGTGTCGAGAAAATGTCCTGTCAGTCTTGACAGGATATTCTGTTAAGAGTTTTACTCTATTGTTTGAAGTGGTGATTCACTTTTGAATGTTAATTTATGTTAATTAGAAGAACCTATTAGCATAGCTGTATCTGAGGTGTTGCTATAGCGCTTTGTTTTTATTATTATTATTATTTTTCCTCTTTTTTGAATTATTGGACCGAAATTATGATTGTATAGTTTGCTTGTCAGTCCTCTGTGGTTTATATGGAAGTGTATTTCTTGAATTTTGTGCTGGTTTTCTTGTACCCAACAAGCTGTGAGCAGTACACCAATCAGGGGCTTCGCAGTAAACAATCATAACCAGCTTTTAGTCGGGAGCAAGATGAACTAAAGATTATGTACACTCCCTTTTGATATCAGGTGTTTTTGATTTCATTCGGCAACATATTTTCTTCTGAGGTGTCTATTTATAGTGAAATTTTACTGAACTTCATACAGTTCTGAAAAGGCCCAATATTTAAGTTTAGAGCGTTTGTTTTAAAGATTTTTGAAAAACTTTATAAACATTTTAAAAAACCTTTTGAAAAACAGCAAAATGACAAAGTCTTTCATCAAACAAACCTTGCACTTTTTTTTAAATACATTTCTGTCACTTTAAAAGAATCAATATTTTTCTTTTCACCCCCCGTTTTGTATTTATGTCTTTTGCACAATTTAGGGTGTAATATAAGGGCAATCTTTGTGTTTCTGTCACTTTATAAAATTTGATTGTAGTTTGTTTTGAAAACATTTACCAGTTTTTGACATCATATTTCTGTTGATATTTGGACAAAATGAAATGAATCCTGTTTGAATAAGTGTACTAATCTTACCCCACATTTAAATCATTTTATCATTTAAATGTTTCCAATGAAATTTCTATAGAATGGGATCATTTATTTTACATTCTCGCTACTCCACCTTGTTTTTCTGAAGACCTTCAGTCCTTACCCGTGCGCCACAGTTGGATTCACTTTTGATTGTTGTCGACCCTGTAATGTACTTCATTTATGTGTCGCGTGTAGAGTACGATGTGTTGAATCTGAAGTGTGTTGCAGATTCTGTGGTAAATGTTATTTACCTTATTTAGCTTTCCTGTTTTGGAATTATTTTTAAACAAAGCTATAGATAGGCCGAACGAAAACAGCCATATTCGCACACTGGACAATAATTTTGTTTGTTTCAGGAAAAAAAAAAAGTAGGTTTTGTGAAGTAACCACAAATGGGATCAGGGATTGCATCAATTATCACCCCAACCTTAAATAATTTCAATTTCAATGTTGAGAAAAAATCTGAATATTTTTTTCAATGGTGATAAAAACAGAAGGTTTTTTTTTTTTTTTATCTTATTATATATACTTGTTTTTAAAAATGATTGGAATTGTTTTTTTATCCTAGTAATTGTTGTTTCCAGTGTGTTTCGTTCACTCATTACCCATTGGTGAACAGTGGGACCAAACTAATATTGAATCAAAAAGGTATGATTCCTCTTTCCCAGGGTTCATTCAAGGGCTGTGTTAACTGAATCATTGATTCGTAGAGTCCATGAGGTCGGTAGTGATTTAGTCATGAGAAATGTCTCAGCTTTTTGTGGCATTTAGTTTTTGACTCAAACCCATGTTCAGATTTGTTTTCTTCTTAAAGTCTGTGATCAGTTTATGAAGCTTTCTTTTGTCTGAGTCAAAGATGATTGTCAATAAACTTTGCAGATGCGTTTCAGCAAGTGGTGTCTATTCTGTGCCTTCTTTGTTAAATTTATGACACGATTGCGCTTCAAGTTTCATTTATAACACAATACCCACATTCAGCTGCACCTCCTATGAAGTGATCTATAACTCACCGCATCTGACCAAGAATCAATTCAAAATTAAGTCTGAAAATATACAGTATGAACAGTGAAGGCAACCTGACCCTGAATCATACATTCAAGGTGGATTAACAGGAGCACTTGACATGCCAGAGATCAGAGGTGTGCAGATGAAGGATGAAAGGTGTCTTTGATGCTGTGGAGCTGAGAGGAGGAGGAGGAGGATGAAGATCTCCCCTCATAGTTAGGGTTTCTGAGACCAACCATGGCGACAACCCACTGTGAACACACTATTTCCATCTAGAGTTAGTCATTTGACATGTTGGTTCAAGCCTGTTAAAGGCTGCCCCCTAGTGGACAAAATTAGTGTGTCCTGCTCTACTTTATCTAATCAAATCTATCCCTCATATGACACTTATGACAGCGTCCACAAACAATTAGAAATTATTAAGTGACTTAATTCTTTACATATTAGATATGGTTCAGCACAATGTGTAGAAACTGACAATTCACCTTAAAAGCTGCACAGATCATTGTGCTTCACAAGTCCTTCTGTTATGGCACTGCAGTCAAAGCTTTTTCGTATTCGTACGCGTCTAGATCGGTCACGTGAAAGGCGAGAACCAATGGGTTGGCATCTGTGTTAAACTGAGGAAATGGAATGGACGTCAATTAACTGCCTACTTATTGAAACAAAACTGAGTATCTGATATTAATAAATTAACTTACATTTAGGATTACACTTATGCGTTTGGCAGATGCATACACTGCATTCAAGGTACACTTTATTCTTGTTTTTCCTGGGAAACGACCTTAGCATAGAGTGCTGAAGGGATGACATATTTCTAGGCCAAAACACAGATACCAGTTAGCATTTTAGCATGTCTGGTTTCGTCCTTAATTCAGTGGGTTTTTTTGAATAGGTTTTTGGTTATATGACTGACATAAGAGCTTCAATCTCAAGATATTTTCATTCTTATTTTATTCTACTACATAAAATACATCAGTAGCCCCATATAGGCTACCTTGTGTTTTTAAAACTTGTCTTGAAAAAGGCAGTTGCTAGCAAGTGGCTATGTGACTAGAGGTTTCGGTGACATGAAAACTTATCCACTCTCCAGTCCACTTTCACAGTTTATTTCTGCACTCTTGCAAACCAAATTCTAATTTAAACTTTCAGGGAAAATGTTCTTGAAATAAGAGTAAAAGAGTTGCTGGAAGTAGTAAATGTTGAAGTCGTGCAACCATCGTTTGTAGCATATGTTTAGCTTTTTACTTCTGCCAATTGTATAGGCTTCTAAATTAGTTGTGTTATCATGAGGATCAAAACTTAAAAGAATAGTAAACTTTTGCTAGTTATAGAGCTTAATTAAACTTTCTGCATTTGCAAAAAAGAAATAAACCAGTGATGATTCTAACTTTCACTTGGCCTAAAATAATTATAGAGCGCCAGAACTCTTTTCGCTAGTCCAAAAATAATATGTTCAGTCACTCATAACTTGGTAGGGAATGCATTTTGCCAGACATGACGGCTTCAATGCGGCGTTGTAATCAGCCTTCAAGGAGGCCCAGGTGCTATTCAGAGTGTTCTGCAGCTTTCTCTTCACAATATCCCACATTCTATCTTTGAGCAGGTGACAGGTCGTGCTGAAAAACACTCTGCTCCAAAATCTTCTGATAGCTAGCTGCATTGACCCCTGCCCTTGATAAAACACAGTGGTACCAACATAAAATATATCATCACTGGCCTAAAATATATCATCACAACACCACACTCATACAAAAGCAAAATACACTAAATATATATACCTTATTAATACTATATGCATAAAAAATCCAAGTAAACAATATATAAATACCTATGCCTGGGTATATAAAATATTTCAGTATATGTTTACAAAAGCTAAGTAGCCTATATATAAGTTTTTTGAGAAGGACCGCATATATCTTAATAAACAAGAGGTATATCACGTACTGAGCATGCTAGCCTTTATGCTAGCTGAGCATAACCTTTAGACTGTACTATACTATGCTAAATCATTGTTACATGGCCTCATCACGTACTGTATGTGAGTGCTGTCTAGTTTTCATCTTAGAAATGAATTTGGTTAGTTTGTGTTTCTGATTTCATTTTATCCAAACATCTTGGCAGTTCAGTTAAATAAGTCAAAACAAACGGTTAACTATCACTGGAATTTTACTCCATTACTTCTCACTGGAAAAGGAAAGACAGTCGTTGTAGCACTGCATTGTGGGATATTGTACTCCACAATGCTATTACAGTTTTGCAAATGTCATTAGGGTAATCCATGCCATGCCAATAGAAATGTGCATATTTTTGTTTAAAGTATACATACTACATACTGCAGAAATAGTAAGAGCAGTAGGCCTATGTTAATATGCTATTTCAAATAATACATGATTTTATTTTTATTTTTGTGAACTATCATTGCTCTATCATGTTCAAACGAAAAAGACAAATGGTGTTGTTGGATTTAGAGACATGATACCTAAATCCTTGACTGTCTAACACCTGACTCCTAAATCTCTACATATAAATCTATGAAAGATGAATGTTCTCTGCTAAATGTAGAGCAAAGCATGACAGTGAGATATAAGAACAAGGAGGATACATTTTATTGTGTTTTCCTTTAGGACAATGCAAGATACAATGAAAAACATAAAAAGGTACAAAAACAAAACGTAAAGTAAAAAAAAAAACAAAATGCTGAAAATTAAAACTGAAGCTTAGACCTTTAGAGCTTTAAAAGAAATGCATACAAAATGTAGATTTGGCTGAGCGCTGAATAATATCAATGCAAGGCCTTTTCTCAATATGTCCAAGAGTACACTTTTAAATATACCTTATGACAAGAGGGTTTTGCAAATATCTAGCCAAACATTCCTTACATCCAATGTTCTGTAACAGAGAAACATTGTGGCATATTATTTATTGTAGGCATTTTCACTTCCTGTCTGAGAATTCAACTTTGTTTGAAAAATCATTTGAGGAGTACTTTGATTAAAAAGTCTTTTTTGAAATAGTCCAAAGTCTGTCCAAGAATACGTGCTATACATGTAGAAGATCACATTTAGAAAAAAATAAATGAATAAGAACCCTTATAAGCAGTCTGTTAAGTGGATGCGTGATGAAAGCAAACCTCAATAAATGTACATTTCAGAGTGATGCTCATCAAAACATTCTTTTAAGCAAGATGTCACTGGCCCCACGTGCTGTTTTTTCGTGACTGTTAATTAAGAGGAGAAGAACGGTAATTAGTGCAGACAGCCAAGCAGAGACAGGGACAGAAAACAGCAAGAGATTAGACCGCCGCAGCATGTTCCCTTTTTGCACTTGTTCGCATCAAAGTGAACACATAAACACACCCTGCCGCCTCACACCAAACACTGATGCATCTGATCAAAAATGCAGATTAACACAGAAAAAGATAAATCAAACCTACCAAACTCCTTTCAAGCACTTCATACATCACAGCTAGCACACATACAACTCTCTCCACCGTAATCCATGCTTAAAACAGGCCTACTTCCTTCAAATCCAGGTAAGGTCACATGAAATATTAGTCAAATTAATGATAAAATGTATCAAATGTTTTCGGAGAAATATAACTAGTCACAGGGTACTTCCTGTAAGTTTAGAAAAATTAATTTCCATGAATTTTCCAGCAACCAAGCATTTCAGCAAATAAATGTTTTCATCCATGACTTTTCCAGGCTTGAAACTCACAATTGGTTTTCCAAGCCCTGTAAATGACATCTGATGCAATCGATCACGTACATTCTTTCAACTTTTGTTGTACACCAACACGACATTTAGATGCCTCAGTAAATCAAGCCATTCGCTGACGCAGGAAGCTCAAATGATTCCTCTTGATGATGTTAATACATCTCGACATGCTGTGAGCCATTAGAGACACGATCAATCTATCTCGGCATCTGATCTGAGCCCCCGGCAGCTCGACATCCACAATCAGTGTGACATTTGTATTCACGGCGCTCTTCTCAAGCATCTGTAATTAACCGAGCACTCGGGTAATGTGATTTCACATCGCGCTTGTACTCCTGACACCACGGTGGGTGAGCTGGAGACGAGCGGTCCTATTCTTTTACACATTCTGTCAGCAACTTTTTAATTGTTATAAAGAGGTTTGCAGCAGCGGCGAGCTCGGGTGGATATCCGTTTGCAAGTTTCTAAACCTCAGCATGTGTACTCAAGCACTAAGGCTTGTTTTGAGAAACAATGGCCTTGGAGACAAGGCTGCTCGATCGCTTGAATTAAGTTGCAGTCAGTTTTCCAACAGAAATAACTAGTGTGTTTCAAGAACACCGCACCTCACTAGTGCTGTTATGACAGTGCAGTGCCACTGTGACATCATAATGAGCTGCTGCTAGCGGGAAGCTTCTCTGAAGTGCTAATTATCGTAAAAAGACTTGCTTTTATTTCCACGGGGAACACTTCTTCAAGTCCATTAGAGCGGTTTAATCATGTCTAACCTTACCTGACTGCATTCTCTTCTAACCAAACATATAAACAAACATTCCCTCTGTTCACCTTCACTTTCCACCGTTTAAAAACTCCCGTACACAAACCACCAGAATACACCAAACAAACAGGAAAAATACACTCACAATCTTATTTTCATAAAGTAACGTTCTTCTATTTCAATTCAGGAGCTTAAGGGATGTTCCAGGTTCAATACTAAGTGTCTTGTACAAACACATGGACCATTGAAATCACGAAGGTGGACCTTCATGCTAAGATTTAGCCAAAAAAAAGTATGTTTCCGTATGAATAACATACAAATTCACGGACCTTTGAATTCCTAAAGATGGAGATTTGATGTTTAATTTTTCCTAAAAATCGTAAGTTTCTGTACAAATTACAATGTACAAATTTGTGAACATTCATGATAACTTTTCTATATGAATCATCCACATGAAGATCGTACAAATTCATTGACCTTTGAATTCATGAAGTTGGACCTTCATACTAACTTTTTTCTACAAACCATCTGTTTCCGTACAAATCATGTCATACAAATTCACTGACTTTAGAATACATGAAAGTGGACCTTCTTGCTAACTTTCTTTTCTTAAAATCGTAAGTTTCTGTATGAATCGCATCATACAAATTCATGGATCTTCAAATTGATGAAGGTGGAACTTCATGTTTCTTTCCTAATGACATTGTACAAATTCATACAAAATCACTGTAACTCATGAAATAGTTACATTTTCTCAAGAGATTTGTTTGGTTAAAATCATTTTCAACACCATGTCACAGAACCTGGAACATTCAAATATATCCTATACATTCTTCCAACATAAAATCTTAATATTTAAATGTGATAATACAAAAGGAAAAGAGAAAAGAAAACAGCATTAAGCAAGAAACTATAGCAAACCTACATCTGAGAGGGCCATTTTTAACAAGGAAAGGTAAAGACATTTCAATTCTCATAAAAGGCTTTTCTTGACCAGAAACTCAAAGACAGTCACTCATAACCCTCCTCATTTTCAACCAAAGTGAAAATCTCTGTTCTTATGTTCATGCTCTCAGTAAAAGCATTCCAATTCAATGGCGTTGTAAGCTCACATAATGAAATCAAACAGGAAGAGAAGCGAATATATGCAGCCCACACTGTTTTAAGGTGTGGAAAGTTAAACCTGGATTTTGAGAATAAACCTAAAGCTAAAAATTAACTTGTTAGTAGACCAAACAGATCAGATAAAGAAATCTGTCAGTGATACAGTATGTAAGTCGATTGGGATTTAGGATAGAGTTTGCCATGGTAACAGTGGAATGTAGGGGGTGGATGTAGAGAAGTTGGCAGTGTGTGGTGCGGTGCTTATATACAGTAGCTGCTGATGGATTTGCCCCAGCATCTCAAATTTGTAATTTGACAGGCTGATCTGTCAAATGCCTCAGAGAATTAGATATGCCCATGCTTCCCTATTATTTCCATACTGATTCACCATGGGTCTGTGAGGTCACTGAACCCCTTAAAGCAAGATGTGGTTCAGTAGGTAAAAAGTATGAATACAGAAATCAAGTCATGGTTGGCTGGCAGACTGAAGGTGTTCATCTATCAGGGCATTTTAACATTCAGCATAGCATACTGTATTTGAACACACATTGATATATTTTGACTTGGAGGATTAAAAAAAAAAACTATGGAACAAAACCAGGCATTATTTGACATAAAATTATCAGAATTTTAAGTAAAAACAAATATTTCTCCAATGCTATGGTTCTTGACTGGTGAGATGCCTGTTTTTGTATTGCACATTTCCTCATTCCATCTGAGTAATGTCAAAAGTGAACAGGAGAAAGAAGAAGAAAAAAAAAAACAGTAAAATACAATACTGTTCCTGAAAAAAAAGCATTAAATTTTAAATAAATAAAGAACACATAATACAAAGCTAGCAGATACACAAGTAATATAAGAACTAGTTTGACACACAACAGTTCCCTTGTAAATTGTATTGGCGCAAATGAAGAAAAAGCAAAGTGTTAATGGAGCTTAGCAACATCCATCACAAGCGCTGCGCTGTAGTGAATCGACACATTTCTATAATGCCATCGTCAAAAAGAGAGTTGCAATTGAGAGTGCAATGGCTTGATTTTCATTTTCAAATTTAAAAGTTAAAAACAAAATCACCCAAATTACAACTTTAAAATCCCATTATTGCGTTTTTTTGTTTGTTTGTTTTGTTTTGTTTTTTTAAATGATAACATTTAAATGAAACATTCAAATCAAATTTGGTCCAGTCACAATTAGGGATCCACATATACTATATAACTACAGAGCCCTGCTGTTTTATTATAAAACGTTATGTCATTTGATCATTCCCATTTTACTGCTGGCTTTTAATTAGGATTGACTGATTATTATTCAGATTTTTTTTTTTTTTTTTTTTTTTTGAATGTCAATTTAAAAAAAAAAAAATCTGGGAGTGATAGGATGATGTTACAATGAAATAAAAACTTTTTTTCTTTTTTTTAATAATCTGGCATTATATGTGGATCAATAACGAGAAAGGAAGTGTCCATAGTTGCTAAAGGTGCAGCAATCAGCTTGGTTGAAAATGCATTTCTGATTTAAAAAATTATGTGAAAGCATGTCCACATAATGAAAAAAATGTTCATAAGAATTGTTTTAAAAATCTGCTTCCAGTTTTAAGACAGTAGGAGACATTATTCATCTTCCTAATTAACAGAGGCCTACATAAGAGAAAAAAAAAATCTTGGTAGGGAAAAAAAAACAAAATCAGAATATAGCAGTAGCCAATTACTACAGACCTACCAAGAATTTCAAGTTTTAAAAGAGATGGACAAATGACAATAAAATGGCATCTTCTCAAGACAGAATTAAAAAACATTTAAAGAAAAAAAAAATTAAGTATAAATACTACGAAAAATAAATTAAATGCTGATGAAGTACACTGCATCTTTAAACCAGTGCATTCAAGAAAAAGCTAAAATGCATTGATTCACAACAAATGAACAACTTCATTCATCATTATTGTCCATGTGTGATCACACAGCAATGAACAAACAAGACATAATAAACAATTTTCTGCTTAATAGAATATAACTGCAATCTAGCAGGTAATTAACGTTTTAACTGTTTAACACTAAAATACTGTCCAGCAGAAAACTAAATCAAATAAAAGTAGTGTTAAACTCATTTAAGAGTTCACACTGTTCATTAGAAAAATATTTCAGCAGTCTTGAACATCAATTGTTTGATGCTGTTAGTGAATATTATTTGACTGAATAAGGGGGAAGTAATCATTCTGAGTTCAGACATCTAAAGAGAAGAGAATTAGAGATTGGACTATGGACTAAGATAAAGTTCATGAATTTATTTTAATATCTTTGTCGAAAATAAAACACTGTGATAGTAGTTTAAACTGCTTATTGTCTAACTTCAGATTCAATACTGCCCAGCAATATCGTAACGTAAAAATTATCCTTGCATATTAATGTGCTTTTCTTTGGGTAAAAAAAAAAAATCAAGTGCTTCCAGATATAATAATTAAATATACTTTGTTCTCAGTTCTGAAACCTCGTTTAGGTTTTGCTGAATACACTGTATTTATTTGTAGCCACAAAATAAATACTAACTCTAAAACAAACTAGCAAATGTGTCTGTAATTCTTCTTTGGTTTGATCACATTTTGGGCTCAATGTTCTGTCACTACTTCCCTGGGATAAAATGTTGAACAAAACAAAAGATTTTCCAGTCCTGATTTCTTGAATGAACAGATTTAGCACACAAAGAGCAGCAATATCTAAAGTCCTGTCCTCTCAAGCTGTCTACCCTCCTAATATAAACAGATGTACATTGTAAACTAAACCCAATAATTAAGTGGGTATGAGGTGATCTATGCATGTAGCTTTCACAGACTATTTTCCTTTAAAATGTTTTATTCATTTTGGCCTGTGCATGTTTAAAGAATGGGGAAGACAAAAGAGACTTAAACAATAACTTGCAACTAATCAGGACAGGATGTGACTCAGTGAACTGTTTTGACGTGTTAGGATGTTACAAGAAAGCAGAAATACATCTCTAAGGAAGATATAACACAAACATCAACACAAAACTATTTAAAAAAAGGATAGTTTTTAAAAAACGACAATCAAAGTTATGCTTTGTTTCTTTGAGCGCTCTCAATGCTAAGATAACATTTGACGTTGGTTATTTGTTCAAAAATTTTTAAACAGGAATTTCTTGTTTACAAGTGCTTAAGATTGGATTTGCACTTTTGGTTATGCACCTATGCTGAAATGATCTTTCTCACTGGTATTTGTTGTAACAAAAAATAAGTTTGTTGCTTTCTGTACTTGTAGGCCTATGGCACTAAGTTGAAGTTTGGTATTTTCGTTGCTTCACTGGTATTTGACCAATTCCTCTTAACATTCAGTGAAAGATGTACGAAGGCACCCATTTGGCATAAAGTTACGGCAGGTATTTTGCTAAACATTCACCTGCATTACTCTAGTTTTAATGTAAACTCCTTTCTAAAAGGCTCTGTCCCTCTCGTTTCAAACCAAAAGTCCTTCAGTCAGTTCGTCTTTTTACATTTTGTTTACAATTGTGCATGTTTAAAACATTTTTGGGGAGTTACTTTTTTCTCTCCAGGTAGTTAGATGGTACCCAGCCTTTACGTCCCTGTAAGCCATCGAGAACCTGGCAGTACCACCATCCATTTGGATTCTTCTCCAAAACTTCAAGACTAGTGCCCTCAGAGAAACCCATGGTCTCTTCATCGCCACGGTAGTCAGCGATAGATAGGTAAACCTCTCGAAGGTTGTTGTGAATGAGATGTGTCTTCTCGATGGGCTTGGGTCTTACTGTTGAGATTGGAATTCCATTCCTCTGGCCAATCAAGGGGCTTGAACTTCCGGCGGGTGCTGTAATGGTGGTCCCAGACCTGACCCGTACATCAGTTACCGCCTGTGGTCGAACGGCAGTGAAGGAGGAGTTTCGCCTTACACCGCCTGTGGACCTCAATTGGTCGCCTGCACCCAGTGATTCATTTCTTCTCAAAGACCCTGTGTGGATGTTGGTGTCCTTCAGAGGCTGTGGTGGAGATACATACACTGACTGTGGTCGCACTGCTGCTTGACGGACACCGTTCCTCATCCGTACGCCTGAACCGTTCAGCATTGCGGTTGGTTTGCTAAACCCCCCCGGTGGTTTGGATGGGATTGGTGGACTAGGGTTGCTCATACTCCTCAGGTTCTGCTGGTTTAGGTTGTTAAGGGCCTGAACACGCTGCTCATTTTTCTCGAGGCTGTTGGACTTGTTGGTGCTACCAAGATCAACAAGAGGGCCATCACGGGATTCTTGTACAGTGACATTTTGGGTATGCTTGACTGGCTCGAAGTAGAAAGTAGGTGCCCATCCCTCATCATTGCCCCAACGGACATACCACCATCCACTTTCCTGCTTCTCCAGTACCTCAACCTCTACACCAGCTGGGAAGCTGACCTCTGACTCTTGGGTCCGTTCGTAGGCATCTGTGGTCCTGTAGAGCACATTTTCATGGTCAGATTCCCCACCTCGGCTACCTTTGGAATAGACGCTGGAGAGATCGGAGGTACTTCTTGAGGAGATGGAATCCTCAGAGGACACAACAGAAGCAGTCTCGGAATCTTCACCACCACGTACTGCACGGATGGGGCCTTGACGAAGACTTCCGGTGGGCCGAAGCTGCCGGCGTAGGCTGCTGATGTCCATTCTTTCAGGACTTTGTGGCTCTGATTTTGTAAGCAGAGGTTTGGGTCGCACCACTGGTTTGGGCCTGGCTAAGGGACTTTGACCAACCCGGATCTCCACATCTTTTCGCATGACAGGCTCTCTTTTGGGATTGCGTCCTGATTCGTCTGATGATGACTTGGGGCTGTGTCTCTCAGCACGGCCAAGAGAGTGACTCCGGCTTAGATCTGGCGTTACTTTCCGGAGGGGCTTCCCTCCTCCAGAGGAGGACCCGAAGGGTTTACGACCCAGTGTGAGACTCCTTGGGGTATCCGAATCGCAACCACTGGCAAAGTCATCGGAGGAGAACCTAAAGCCTTCATTTTCATAAATGACTTCCTCCTTATTGACATGCTCCAATTTCTCCAATGAGTTTCTTTTCCTCAAGGGGGAGGTCATCACTTTTAGTAAAGGCGATGCTTTGCCAGCCTGTGCAATTCTTTCGGCAGCTGCTGGGTTGCTTTTAATTTCAAACTTACGGGGCTCTGGTTTTGGGGAATTATTTATTTTTTGTTTTGGAGGATTACTGTCCAGATCAGAGTCAAAACCAATGGCGGGAACATCATATTCCGGCTCCTCATAGACACGCTGAGTGGGAGATTCTGGAGCTTTGGGGGCAGAGCCAGCCAGAGAAGGGGATTCCTCTGAGTCTGGTTTCTTGACTGGTGGAGCAGGTGGTGGAACTTTAGGGCGAGTAAGTGTGCTGGTTCGCCGGCTCAGGTTGGGCTTCTTGCGTTTATCGATAAAGGAGCAGGGTGCCCATCCCTCCATATTCCCGATCTGGACGTACCACCAACCACTAGAATTCTTCTCAATGACCTGAAGACCACATATTACATGTTTACTTAATACAATTATATGGCATATATTTATTATACAGTGGGTTTCAAACGTCACTAATGACCACTAATTAATATGCTTATCTTACAATGAATGTCACAAATTTGTTTGCATTATTAAAGTGTGCATAAAACCCTTAAATAATCCTAAATATTTCTCTTCAGAAATAGTAATTTTTAATTTTCAATCCTGAAAATTTGTTTATATTAAGGTTTAAATTTATATATATATATATATATATATATATATATATATATATATATAATTTAATTTATATATATATATATATATATATATATACAGTTTATTTATACTTTTTAATATTCTCATTAGTCAAAAGATGTTCCTATTTAGTTTTTGCAAATTAAAATAATCACATTTTATAATAAGAATTTATCTGCCTTACATCAGCCTTTTGTCCTCCACGGAAGCTGATGCCATCTGAGATACTGGATTGAAACTCTGCTATGGTGTAGTACTCCGCTTCCACAGTAGGGGCCTCTGGAGGTTTGGGCAACTGGAATGCCTTGAGTATTGAAGAAAAAGACAGTACTGTCTAATAAGTAAATGCTGCTCTCTATGAATTCAAAATATCAATAAAAGATTTTGGTCTGCTTACCAGATTTGTATCTCTTCGAGGAGGAGGTTTCTGCCTGAGGTTTGGAGATCCTGCCAGGTGAATACAAAACATTTTAGGAACTGTCTCTCAGGTCAAGGCAGCAAATATTACTGTAGCTTAATCAAATTTAGAACTTGGAAATTAGGATATTCAGCATTCCTTTCCTCCAAAACAAAATTTTATTAACTTAAAAAAAAAAAAGGTCAAATTGGAGCCAAACTGGATTACAGTGCCATCAGTAATCCTCATTAAGAGAGAGAAGTTTAGAGACATGTTCCACCACACTCAAGCATGCGTTCACATCAAGCATATTAAAAATATTGTAAAACAAATATTGTAGTGTGAGAAATGCAATGGCCTGGTTATGACTGAGAATAATGATAGCAATAGCCAATGAGAAAACAATAAAAAAAAAAATTAGAAGCTTAAAACGAACATTGCCTCTTTAAATTTCATGTTTCGTCTTTTTTGTTTTTTAGCACAAAGTGCCATGCATACAGCACATCAGTCACTGCAAGTTTTAACCAACACCAGGATTTTAGGGGAATATACTGTATGCCGTCTGTTAAGAACCTGTTAAGGTGAAATAGTAGTCTGTTCATCGTACCATCCACAACAAAAAAGATTTAAAAGAATGAAAGTCATGTAATGTGAGCAGTACAGCACTATGGGATTTTTTTTTCTTTTTTTCTGTTGTATAGTGTACATTTGGCATTAGACAAATAAGTAAGCACAAGAACAAACAAATAGCAGTTGACAGGCTGAATGTTGAGCAACAGAGACAGTGAATGTGTCACTATCAAGGTACACAACACCCGGACAAAATGTTAGGAAACATCTGTTTACCAAAAAGAAATGTTACCTATGGCATCAAATCCTATGTGCAAAAATAACAGGAAAATAAACATAATTATTATATAAAATTATAATTGTACAATTATATAGGAAAAATAAGATAATATTATAGCTATATATTTTTATTAGAAAATAATATACAATTTAATTATAATTGTCAGAAACTTTCTTTGAAGTGAATAAATACTTCAAGTTTTGTGTGTATATATAAATATTTTTTCTAACATTCTGAACATGTGAATGCTGTATATATTTAGTTAAACATGTCTTAACTCTTTACTCACCTATTTCAACTCTGTGTGGTGCCACCCGGGCTATAGCAGGTGACCCCGGCTCTGCCCTGCTCTTGTTCTCTTGTAGGGCAGCACTAGATCCAGAGTTCATTCCCAAACCAGTGACCACTGTGGGTGCCACTCCAGCCTCTGGGGCATATGAGATAGGTAAACTGATTTCACTTTTGGAGATGTGGCGCTCGGGGCTGGTGGCCTCTCCATCAGTTTGAATGTCCTTCTCGCTTACAGCCTTCTTGTTGAGGAGGTTACTGATCTCCATTATGTTTCCGATGATCTCAACAGGGCCTGTCAGAGTCTTCTTCCTTGGGGAAAGGTCATCTTTCAGTTTCTTCAGGTATGAGGCTGGGGCCCAGCCCTCTTTACCCTGATACCTGCAACACATTAGTAGCAGTATTATCTTTCCAGACATGGAAATAATAAATAATTAAATAAATACCAATGAATTGTATAACTCCATGAATTTACCATTCTCATACTGACCACTAGATGTCAGCATAATGTTTTAAGTAAGATGAAGTTGTAGTGCTCTTTATGGACACATTATCTCGCCTTATGTAAAACTGATGTAACATACACACTGATGTAACTGATGTATAGGCTCACACAACTTGTATATGTACGTCATGTAAAACATGTAAATCATATTGCAATGAGGGAATTGAAAAAAAAAAATCACATCTTAAACATCACCTTAAAGTATGAGGACCAGATTGATTACCTGATGTACCACCATCCCTCCAGGTTCTTCTGGATGACCTCCACGGTTACTCCTTTCTCGAACCCGATCTCATCTTTTCCCTGACTGTTATATGGCTGGACAGTGACATATTTCTCCTCTAAAAAGACAGATAAGGGAAAAAGAATGAGAAAGGATTTTTTTTTATTCTGTACTTGGGCATATGCCTTTTCTGCGGTCTGAAAGGAGGTCGACAAATGGATTCAAATGCTAACTTTCAAACCTACAAATTTTAGGACTTTCTTTAGGAAAACAGAGCAGAAGTAAAACCACAATGTTTGCAGTAAGACCCTTCCAACACTCACCCTTCACCACAGGTACAATAACACAATCATCTCACAATCCGTCATTAATATTAACCCTAACAAATCCTCCAGGAGACAGTGGGCTAAAGTAACTAGAGCAACACAGCCCAAGACACAATAATAATGGTAAGCCTCCATAGAAAATACCTAGTAGGGTCAATCAATCAGAAGTCAAAAGAAAAAAAAATGTATGCTTTGCATTAGAAAATGTGAACCTTTTTAGTAATATAAAGTCTTTTTTCACTGTGACATTATCATGACAATTCTCTTCCAAAATTCATCCCAAAATACAATTACTGCAATGCTTCTGGACATTTCCCTACCCCATATATTAAAGGTAGGGTACAGGCAATTTCAGAGAGGCTAGCAATAGCAAGCTAGCTTTGAATGCATAAGATACCACCCTCCCTGCAAATCACTCTCCAAAGTCATGCCCCCTCCAAAACACATGGATGAACATTTTATGGTTCTAAAACTGGACATCATTTTCTTTAAGTGTAATATAAGTCTTTAATATTTATTTTTACCTTGTGTTGAAATATGATCTGGACAGGTTTAGTTGGATTCACCCAGTAAGAGAAATACTTCAATTTTGTATTGAACCCTCCTGAGATCCTATAAAGCATTTCCCTTCCCAAAAAAGCTCACATAAATCATCATTCAGTATTGTTTACATACAACATAACTATGTTTAACATCTACATATCAAACTCTTTTTCCTTTATGACTAAAGCTTACAGTCTGTTCAGAGCAATGCTATAAATTTAGATTTAGTGAAACCGCAAAAGAGAAATAGAAATAGTGCTGATAAAAGTTATATTAGTAGTGGGAGAATTTTTGAAATAGATAAACAACTACAAAAAGAGATGAATGTCTAGTATATCTAGTTTTTCTGAGCAGTGAATAACTTAGTCTGCCAACAACAGATGACATGAGGTCAGGGCAGTCACTCTCACACTTAATGCTTTCCCACCAGCAGACAAGCTGGGAAATCTGATAATTGAATATACAACAGAGAAAAAACTACCCAGTGCTGATCTCATCCTGAATTTCTGACCTACAACCAACACTAAACTTGAGCACAGGCATCTCCTTTCAAGTTCCACAGAAGAAAGTCATAGTGTGGATTGATAAAGACCAACAGGAGTGAGAAATGTCAGGGTAAAAATGCAAGAGCCTAAAAAAAAGACATGCACTTTTTCCACCAGTCAGCAGTATTTTCACAGAGGACTGTTCTGGATGGTGGAAAAAGTCAGGTGGGTCCAGAACACATTACTTCAGTTTTGCATGCACTTTTGCAAGGAATTTTCTCCCTCAGCCTCTGTGACCTAAAAACCACTGCTGTATGTACAAACGAGTTGAGAGAGAGAGAGAGAGAGAGAGAGAGAGAGAGATATTGTGGACAGATCATTCTAACTATCACACTGATCTTTCTGAATCTTGCTTGCTTAAACAAGTCATACAAGCTAACCAAATGCTTTACTGGATCTAGCAGGCTCTGTCTGAATCTGAGCTGTTCCCACTGCTGAATTCTACACTCATAAAACAGAAAAGGAGAAGCTTAGGAGAATGCTGATGTTGCTGATTGAATGTGACCATGTTTTGTCAAGCTCCAAGAATGACAAAAAGGACCATGCAGCATTTTATGCTACTGTATATTCTGAGTTAGTCTCGCCTAGCCAGACCTTCAGATTGAAGGTCTGGAATTCATGGCAGCTTTCATTTGCCAAGGCATTGAGGCCATGAGGCAATTTGACCGACATGTTCGTCACAGTTCGTTCATCACGTTTCGAGGCGTGGAAATGTCGCCACAATAAAAGACTGATGTGTAAAACTCTCAGACATATTTTAAAGATTCTAAACTTTAAATATTTCACATACAGCGTTTAGCTGATCCTATTAAGCGCTCGTCGTCACAGTTGTAAACACTAAGGCTTTCTTCTTTCGTGAGGGGGTTTGGTGCCACGGTATCTTTGTTTCCAGGTGGAACGTTAAAGAACGGGACACACACGTCTCCCGGAAATCCTGTAGAATTCAACCAATCAGATGACGACTTCGACACTTCTGAAGTGTTTCCATTTTTTTTATCCCACATGCATCAGATGTTTAGCCAACAGTCCGTGGGCATGACGTCTGAGGCTGAGACTAATTCTGAGTGTACTAAGGACATATAACTTTGTATGAGTAAAATACAGAAGTTTAAAGGGATAGTTCACCCAAAAATTAAAATTCTGTCAATTACTCACCCTAATGTCGTTCCAAACCAGTAAGACTTTCATTCATCTCCATAACAAAAATTAAGATATTTTTGATGAAATCCAAAAGCTTTCTGATCCTCCAATTGACAGCGATACAACTACCACATTCAGGGCCCAGAAAGGTAAGAAGGACATCATTAAAATAGTCCATGTGACATCAGTAGTTCAACCTTAATTTTGTGAAGCTACAAGAATACTTTTTCTGTGCAAATGATTTTATTCAACAATTGCTTCTTTTCCATGTCAGTCTTCGACGTGCAATCTTGAACCTTTTAGCCCTTTAAATCATTATCCACTCGTAAAATATTCAACATCATGACTTCTGTGGTGTTTTATGGTGTATTTTTGTTATTTCTGGAATTTTACAGCTCCTGGTCCCCATTCACTTTATGGAAAAGAGCAATATTGCCTAACATCTCTTTCTGTGGAATATGGAAGCATAATACCTAAAAATCAAAAATGAAATTATACTGGTTTGGCGCATAAGGGTGAGTTAACAATAGAATTTTCATCTAAAATCAAATGTATTTTGTAAGAACTTGCTTAGTTGTAACTGAGGCTCTACAAAATATGAGTTTTGAAACCAGTGCTTTACAAAAGACAAGTTTTTTTTTTTTTTTTAATCTACTCTGAAACACTCACTACCCCTGACCTGTTTTGAAGGTTGCAATTTGCGTTTATGGAGAAAAGTTCCCTCTGAAACCACTGGCTGCTCTTTGTCTACAGATCATCCATGGTGCTCTCTGACTCAGTATGTATACAGTAAAAAAAAAATCAGGATTAAATGCAGTCACATACAGCGAGCCAATGACCTACTTCTATACTTTCCACTGTGAGTTTCCAACAACTGTTCCAATGATGCAGAACAAAGTAAGGAAGAAATAATGAGGGAAAGGTAGCCACAGAGTTACTGTAACAGTGTCACATTGAATCTGAAACCAGATTTTTTTTCCAAATCTACACAAGTCCCTATCAAAAGAGAAGAGAAAAACAGTCCATGTAAAATTTTAACCCGATTTCATCCAAAATATCAGTGGTGGTTTCTGAAGAACAGCTATTTGAACAGACTCATCCCATAAAACCTGGGATTTCATATCTTATTAGTGTCGGTAGATATTCACCTAGTCCCAGACAGGTTATTATTCATCCACCTGCCAATAAAGCATGGAAAAGCTCTTAGCATGTTCTTCCACCAATTCCAGATCCAGCATGCTCTACTTAGAGGCGTTTTCATGGTGTCCATGGTATGTTAGAATACTCCAACGCTACACAAATGGAAAACTGTGGAAATTACAACTCTAAAGCTTGGAGGTCCATTCTTCTTATGACTCAACATGAAATGAAAGATCTCCAAGGAGACTCATGACCATACAAACACACATTTCCAGCAAAGGTCTAGACATTAATCCTTATTTGAGGTCTGGGTGTTTAGAATCAAACACTGTGATTTTGAAAGGTCAAACCTCATGCATGATTCAACTCATCCTCTACCTCGAGTTTAGAGTTTATGCACTGTTTACATTCAATTATTTGACATGTATCCAAACTGCAGGATGCCAGATCTGACTAAATGGCATTCTATCTCTGGCAGAACACCAACAAAAGAAGGATTTAATTTTAAAGAATGTTTTTGCCCATTCAGTGGAAGTCAAAAGGAGTCCAAAACAACATTGGTCCCCATTGTTCAAACATCTTAAAAATAACTTCTCTGCTTTATTTTAAAACTGTTTTCTTCATCTAATAACAAACTTATTTTGAATTCATACACATATAAACACACGCAGAGACATAAAGCAAGCAAAGTATAATAAAGATTTTATTATGGCTTGCATATGAAACAGGCCACCCAGCATGATCCAGAAGTTGGATCCAGAAAGAGAGTTTAGGTTTCTAAAGAGTGTGTTTGTGTGGATTTTTAAGCTAATCACTGTGTAACACAGCACAAACACACAAACGCACCATACAGATTGGTCACACAGGTGAGTGCTTGCATGTGATCAGTCTATGCAGGCATGCGTGATTGCATGTGTGTTCACCTCGACTCTGTTGGCGGTTGACTATTCCCCCTAGTGTCCATCTCCGGTCGAGCCTCTTCAGATGAGCCTTACGTCTCTTAGTAACTGACACGGATGAATGAGGACAGCAGAAAAAGAACAGAGACATGACAAACTCAACATAAACAACTCAAGAGGAACACTGGTATTAGTGTAATGAAGACATTATTACATGAAAGAAAAGAGTTTTGTGATTGGTTAGGAGGGTTCTTGGCTTTAACAATGATGGCAAAGCAAAGGAGGACTTGGATTAATACATGTGTTATTAGATTTTAGTGGCGCACGTTATACGGTGGGATGGTAAAGTCTGAAAAATTTATGGTGTTTAAAATTTTTATTGTGTTTACAGAATGGAAACTTAATATATTTAACAGAGGCTTTACCACTCATCAACTCAACTCATAGATTCAGCACCAAAGAAAAGTCGAACTAAAGACAGTCTAGTTCAAATAAAGTTCAGCTTCAAAAAAACTGCAGCTGCATCCAGAAATCAAGCCGTAGTGGCCATATGGGAAGGTAAATCTCCTCAGGGATCAATAAATTGTGTGCATGTGTGAGGATGTATCGATCCATCCTAGACAAAGATAGTAGCAAAAGCTTTATCTCCGGCCTGACGACTCCTTATCTTACACATCGAGTCTTTCAGCTGCATAAATTTCAAGACGCAGCTAAAAATGTGGTTGGCTTAAACAGGAAACTCAACCCAGGAAATGCTGATGGCAGCAGATGATTGAAGTTTGGACAGTAGAGGAAGACATATTTATAACGATACGATTCTTAATGTGTGTTACATTGCAGTGAGATAAATGGGTGTTTCTTCAAATTCAGTCAATTTATGTTCCAGGAGTTGATTTTTATTAAAGTTGACATGAAATGAAAATCCACCATATTTCTTTTGCAAATACATGTTATGGATCTTATGATGAATGATTCATCCATGTATACTTTTCATTTTTATTTGATTTGGTTGATTTATTTAGACATTGTAGTGTTTAATCAAATTGTCAATCTTCCAAGTCAGAAAACTCTCTCTCTGGTGACGTATGCCAGACATCTCCAATCCAAATGTAATTTTCTTAAACCCTGTCCCTCCACAACCAACCGCAAACTCACATTCGTTTTTGAGCACAAATGTGAAAATCTTGTTTACTTTTGTAAACTATGGACTATGACAGAAATGTTTGAAACCACTGTCATTTCAACCACATAACGCTAATAAATACAACGTAACTTAGAATGTGGTAGAAATGTGGTGGGGATTTTCATTAAACAAATAAATACTTTTGGGTGAAAAAAACTATTAGCAAATAAACTAATTAATTTAGATTTCTGTCTAAATGTCCACAGGGCCAAAAGTTCTTATAGTTGAAGAAGCACCCAGATTCAATGTGGTGTTCAGTTATGACATGCTATGAAATAAAACCAATGTACTAGTGCAACCTCTTAGAGAAGTTGTTTATTACGTAGATTAAGTAGATTCAAAGAAATAATAGCAACACTTTCATGAAGGAGCGAGAGAGCCTTCATTCTTTCCTTAATTTCTCCTTCTGCAATTGATGATCTCTCACAGTCCCAAAGCCTTCACTCCTTCTCATAATCAAGTGGAAGTTGCTCAAGGAAAATTTGGGATACAGAATTTATCCTCCAAGATTGGGTATTGATTGTTCAATAAATGTGAAGCAAATCACTGTATACTGGTGTTGATCAAGCCTTCTTGGGGTATAAGAATGTTTGTGCAGATGTATAGAGTATATTTAGTGTGTCCTACCTTCTCCAGATCTAGATGTTCCCAAGTCCAGATCATCTCTGGTGCCGCTCTGAGAGTCCAGGTACGTGGCAGGAACCCAGCCTTGTTCTTCAGCTGTGCTGACAAACCACCAGCCTACAGACACAACAGAAGAAAAAAAAAAACATAAAATATTATTTTTGACCTAATACAATGTCAAATACTGAGCCCGCATATGATGAAATGATCCTGTTTTAACCACCCGGACAGAAAGACTATATTTACAGAATGCTTTGCAAACAAACACTAATGCACAAACATTTGGTTTTCACTAATCTGATGGAAAGCAATGTTTTGGCTCCAGTCATGCTCACAAACACACTCTCTGGTGTTATTTAGTTTCAGGCGATGTGTTTATGAATTCTGTGCACTTACTGTGTAACATTTGGGATCAATTAGACCTGACACTATCATAAATATCAAAGCGGGTGGACATGGTTTTATTTGTATGCACAGTCAAACACGAGGAAGGCTGGATGTGTCTGACATGTTTTATGAGTTAATATTCGTGTGCTTGCGTGTTTTGGGCCAAAAAAACTTCATCGATTAAATTTATGTCTTTCGTTTCCTCCTTGATGTGTCTGAATAAGTGCTGAATTTGTTAAATGTAGTGTCAGCATTGTGATTTGTTTCTGAGATGTGGATTATGATGTTTTTACACATTTCCACTATTACTCAAAGATGATTCTAAACAGCTTTAAAAACAAAGAAGCAAAAAGTGATATACCAAGAGAGACCCATACAACCTTCATGAAAAGGTCATTTGGGTAAATCATTTGCGTTATGGAATTAAAATCATATATTTGGCACACTTGCATAAAAATGTGAAGCCAACATAAGTGAACGCCAATGGATGAAAATTCAAAACGGTTCTCCAGCTGAAAACCAGATCCTTCTGAACGAGCCTGTTGCCAAGGTAACAAAGTATTACTGGCAAGCTGTTCATAACAGTGTGATGTCATCAGTCAGCGATAATCCAGCTCTGACATCATAATAATACAGAAGCAGGTCTTTTGACAGGATGCTAAGTGATTAACACCAAATGTTCTAAACTCCCACTTGGGCCAGTAATGACGTCACAATACCGTAAACTCCAGAATACATGTATTCACCCACATCACACACATCAAACATGTAAAAATACCTGCATATACTGTATATATATATATATTGCAATATGTACCCTTCAAGACCAAGGCCCCATATTCAGTTCATCAATATATATATATTGCAATATGTACCCTTCAAGACCAAGGCCCCATATTCAGTTCATCATCTGAAATGAGAATTTACTGCATCTTTCCTTTCAAACCATACTTTGTACAATGGCTTTGTAACCGTTTACAGTCATGGAATTCTTGTATATCCTTTGCAATGGTGAAAATGCCGCACCGACCTGTGGTGGACATAATTATCATGTTCAGTGTGTTGGAAATAGACTCTGGTCTTGTCTGTGACCATAAACCAAGATCTATATCCATACCAAAACTCAAGTTGAGACCCAGACCCAGACCATGTTTATGTGGTCTCAAGACCACAAGATAAAGATTTCAACTTTGGTATAGCCTTTTATAATACTGAAAACAAAACAACATCCAAATTCAGTGTAGGGGACTTTTTTGCTCATTTATTTAAAAAACGGGCCTCAAATCTCAATTGAAAGGCAAACTTAAACTAGTCTCGTCAGTACTTTTTTTTTTTTTTTTTTACAGAAATTAAAACTTTTATTCAACAAGCATGCATTAAATTAATCAAAAGTGAGAGACATTTACAAGATTTTCCGTTCAAATAAACATTCTATTCAACAAATAATCTTGAATTTTGAGGCAGAACTGTTTTCAACAATGTTAAAAAGAAGTGTTTTTTGAGCAGCAAATGAACTTATTAGAATGATTTCTGAAGGTTCATGTGACACTAAAGACTGGAGTAACGATGCTGAAAATTCTGCTTTGCCATGATAGGAATAAATTATATTTTAAAATATATTCAAATAGAAAACAGTTACTTTAAACTATTAGTATTTCACAATATTTCTGTTTCAACTGTGTTTTTGATCAAACAATCAAAGGAGAGACTCCTTTAGAAAACATTTTTTTTTTAAACTCACAGACCCCAAACTTTTGAAGAAACACTGACTCTCATTTTTAAAACTGAATTCTGATGCCAGTAGTTGGAAGTCATACACAGAGAGACGAAAACAAACTAGTGTGCCAACAGATCAGAACAGTAATTACAAACAGAAATCATAAGATACATTTGAGCCAAATAGACCACACTGACATCTATACCACCCTGACACAGCAAATCTCTCTCACAAATGCATGCACACACACGAGTATTTTGAATTTGCTAATGAATTTGTGAGAGAGCTGAGATAAGGCTGTGACCACCCTGCCTGACTGACCCTCTTTGAATAAGATACTGTCTCCCTGTTTGTGCACACCAGGAACCGTCTACGGCAAGCACAGAGGGTCAATTCAAACAAAATGCAAAATGGCAAGGGTTGCACGCAGTTTAGCCATCACAAAGATGCTTTTCATTGGATTTGGCTTGTGTTTGTTTATCTATTGCGTATTTGCTATAGGTGGGTTTTATCAGGCTTCAGTACAACCTCTGAAGTGCATTTTCATTAAAACCTAAAAAAATTAATAGTACTTTTAAGAAATTTGTTTAAAATTATGTTTACACACATACTGTAAGATGAAGACTGTAGTCTTATGTCTAGCTTGATGTAAGATCCACACCATTAGGTGTCTGTATACATCTAAGAAGACAAAAAAAAAAAACTTTTAAATACTGGACCTCTAATCAAGAAATAATGAATACTGACTCAGTTCCTCTGATCTGAGTTCAACTGGGAGCTCAGATTGATACTATGTGTTATGCCTGCCAAATTTCAAAGCTAAACTCTTGCTTAACAGAGCAGAAACAAATTCTTTCACCAAAACAAAAGACACGCAGAGCGCAAGACAGACAGCAGGAATGCTTCTGTGAACGATGTACTCCTCTGAATTCCTCAGTGGTTCAGGACGTTACGATCATCTCACACAAAAACAGACAACAGAAGACGTTCTGCTGAGATACAGGTGGGCTTGCTCTTCAAAGCAAAAGATCCAGGCTTTTCTGAGAAAGATGGTGTTCCTGCAAAACAGACTAATAAAACGTGTGTATCTGCTTCTGAGAAATGTTTCTTCTGAAAGCTGCATGTGTGTGCCATGAACTTTGTTCTGATACACATGGTAGTAGGTCATGTGAGCTTTTGTTTATGTACACGGTAAGATAAGATTTGGTTTTGGTGTTAAAATTCTGTTTTCTATCAAAATTCTTGTGCAATTCAAATTGTGAACTACTGGTTCAACCAATGAGATCATGTTGTGCACATTCACTGTTGTTGTAGGCTACTGAATAGACTAGAGCAATGTGAACATTATTCAAAATATGTCCTTTTGTGGTCAATGGAAGGAATAATAACATGACAAAAGGGTTCAGTGCAACTAAAAATTGATTATTTCACCTGATATTTGTGTGTATATATACTATTATCAAAACAATGCTTGTGTTTGAGCAATTCAACATGTCAGCAAAACCAATTGTAGGCCAGTTTAAAAACGATCATAATATATGCAAATTTCCTTTGCATCACAAATGAATGAAAGAAGTTATGAAAGAAAGAAAGAACAGACAAACAATGAATAATGCACAGAAAAAAGGAAACTAATAAGCATTCAAAAAGAAAACAAGCAAAAAAAAAATGCATGCACTAAAGATATAAAAACAGCTTTGCTACAGCTGTTCAGTTAACTCAGCTCACTTTTACTCATTTTTCACACACTCAGCTGTTTTTGATTATTTTGTTTAGCTTTAATTTGAACGTATTTCAGTAAAGACAGCAACATATACTGTAATACACTAAAGGCCTAAAAACGAAGGCTTGATTATGATGTCATAATGCCCACAGGCAAGGCCATAAACGCCAACAATCCCAACATTAATGGGTTTCAGACATTTCGTCCCCCCTAGTCTTCAATATTTGGTCATATCCTGCTGAATGACACTTTTTGATTTGAGCTCAGATGAGATATAGTTTTGATGTTTAGCTCTGATGATCCAAAAATAAAAAATACGGTGAAATGAACTGAAATGAATGAGAGGAAAGTAAAGGCGAGAACTGAGAACAGCTGAATGAAAAAGACAAAGACAAAAGAGAGTGAACAGATGTTTGGCCTGAACTTCAAAGCTGAAATTTTCACCACACATTCCCTCCATACACACCAGCAAGAAGGAGAAAAAACACCAGACAAGCAGAAATACATGAGCCTTTCACTTTCTTATCTTGGAGCTGAAGTAGCAAACAAAAATGAAAACAATGTATGAAAACATTCCTATATTACTGTATTTACTGTATTACCATATAAGTGAATGTTGTTGTAGATGAGTTACAGAGAGAGAGAGAGAGAGAGAGAGAGAGAGAAGAATGCTTAAAATAGGTCCAGAAGTGAGGGGGGGGGGGGGTCCAAATGGAACACATTGCTTTTATTAACTTCACACTCTGGCCTGCAATCATTCTTGACAGAAGAGAGAGAGAAAGAAATTTTCTCACAAAAAAAATAAGTTGTCTTTTTTAGGCTTCTAAATACACTTACTGAATTCTGCTTCGCCATCACAGGAATAAATTACATTTTAAAATATACTGAAAAAGAGAAGTTATTTTAAACTGCGATCATATTTCACATAATCATAATATTTATTAGCTCAATAATTAAAATAAATGCAGACTCAGTGAGTATAACAGATTTTTTCAAAAGCACTAAAAAAACTTACTGAACCTAAACTTTTGAACAGTAGTGTAGTGTTGGAATCACTCACGATCACCTCCATTATGATTAGGAACAGCAGTAGACAGCAAGGCGGAAAAAAAAGAGCAGAGCATTTATCTTTCATTAATAATAAAATGCTTTTATTTGACATACACATTTGGAATGTCAAAAAGAATCACTGTCCGACTCGTTTTTACCACCGTATTATCTATCAATATAACTGCCTACAATAAAAAGTCATTTGTCTGATTCCTAATCTAACAGAGCTCAGGTTGAAATCACTGGAAGGATATTTCAGCTGACGTTTTCTAAAATCCATGCCAGCAGAGAGTCTGGCCTAGATTCGGTCACACTCAAGTTCTTTCCTGAAAAGCTGGAGTATCAAGTTTTGGGCTTAGGACCAGAATGGGTTTTTTGTAATCTGACAAAGCCGAGGCGGCGGAGGGGCTCTCTTTGGTCTGAACTTCAAAGGCTGATGATGTCGGTCGCTCATGCACACTGATCTGAGATCACTCTTGTGGTTTTTATTTCAAGAGCTCCAGTGGTTGATTTTTTTTTTTTCCGAAACAGCTGGTCTTAGATCAGCATAAACATGTTATTTCTTTCCTAGATTTGTTTTCCTGGACCGGTTCATAGAACAGAGAGTGATGTTTTTGAGGAAGCTGGCAAGTACGGTTCAGAAAAGAAATCAGTGAGAGAACGATGGAGATTTTGAGGAACAAACAATATCAATCAAAATCAAAAACACACACATGACAAAAAAAGGAAAAATAGAAGCGCAACATTTGAATATGAGTGCATACAGGTTTGAAAACGTCACAAGGATGAGGAAATGATAACAGAATCAGAATGATTTCAGTTTTGTTTATGTAAACATGAAAAATACAATTAATTAACTAAAAACTCCAACAATGTTTTGGACCCCATTGACTTTCATTATATGGAAAAACTTCTTTTGTGTTGTGCAGAAGACAAGAAGAAGAAGAATACATGTTAAAGGGTGAGTAAATTACCATTTTTTTTTTTGGGTGAACGGCTGGATACTGATATAATAAATAAATAAATGTACTGATAAGTCAATTTTCAAAATGTTTAAAGCTATATCAGCTCTGTGGTCTTCTTACTATCAAGACTATTATCTCAGTGACCTTAATCGATTAAACAATAGAGACCCCTGAGAGTTGTAGCACCAGGTTTATAAAGATCCTTTCAGACGCCCTCAGAGCTACATGCAGGTTTGAAGCCTTTGGTCCAGGTTCAGCGTGGCTCTCTACGGACCGGATCTCCAATGGGAGCAAGGCCAAGATAAACTAGTCTACCCGAGACCGTGAGCAGCTCTCTATTGATTCTGTTTCAGTAAGCGGGGGTTACCAGCTGAATGAATGGACCCAGGGGAGAGAGAGGCGAGAGGATGGGAGGGAACCTCACGATATTGATGGCACAGAGCAATTTTCATAGTAGAGCATTGTTCAGGAAGCACACAGCAGCCTTGGGAAGAACCAAATGAGCTTAAAAAATGTAAACATGCTTAAATACTGACTGGAACAAGAAATGTTTCTTTAGAATAATCACTAAAAACTTACTAAATTTAAGAATTTACACTACCATTCACAAGTTTGAGGTCAGTAAGATGTTTATGAAGCTTTATTTGATCAGAATTACAGTAATACAGTTTACAGTAACTGATATTTTGTAACTGATTCTTTGATGATTAGAAAGTTCTCATGAACAGAACTTCTGTAACATTTTTAATTATTTTACTGTCACTTTTGATCAGTTAAATACATCCTTGCTAAAAAAAAAAAAAAAAAAAAAAAAAACATCTTACTGACCCCAAACTTTTTAACAGTAATTCATAAATAAAAATTTGATGACCATATCAGAACCATTGGAACTATCGAAACTAGCATCAAAACATCAAACTTCGCAACTGCAGAAAATATCAGGACATTTTTGCAATTCAAAGAGACTACTTCTTCAATGCAAGGCTGTATTAACTAACTTTAAATTATACATTACAATGTTTTAAGGCCTGATTTGACCAAAAAATTTGAGATGGGAGCAACGTCTTTTTTTAAGATGACTATTCACAGTAGCTTCAAAAAAGAATCATTAAAGTACTGTAAAAATAGAAAATACAGCCACATTCCATGTCTTCTAAAACCATACAATAGCATTGTGTGAAAAACACACCAAAATGTAACTTGCCATGTCAAAAATGTGGCATGCCAGGTTTAAAATCAGTGGTAGTAAACGCCATTGACTATTCCACTATCAAATTTATTTGGAGAATTTGTTAAAAAGCATCCTTGTTCCATAAAATAATGAGAAAAACAGTGCGCTGACCTAAAAAGTCTTGTTTGCTTTGACTGTTATCTATATTACAGACATTCAACGAAAACTTCTAAATGCATTTTGCTGGTATTGGTTTGAGATGCGTGACACTGTAACCGCTCTGTAAGACTCTGAGGCCCTGCAGGATCCATTAGCCTATTATGGAACTAAGGACAAGGGGGATTTTTCCATCGTTCCCTCTCCATGACCTAGAGGGAAGCCAGAGCAGCCCGACTTCTGCCAATCGCTTCTTATAAACGCAATTTCAGCCACATTAAAAAGTTGGTTTGAATGATATCCAAGGGTAATAAATATGCTGCCTCTGACAGATACACCAGGGTAGTCATTTAATACTATGGCACAAAAATATGGAAGCCTGCTGAAGAGATTGGATTTTGGAGGATGGCCTTCTAGTGCTGAGATATCAAGCTGCTGCAGCTCATCTTCAGTTTCAACAAGTGCTTTGAACATTCGAGGAATTCTGGAGTCAAAGGAGGACAGACAGTTCACTCCAGGATTTGGGCCTAGGCTACTTTAGGTTGATTTAAAGGAATAATTCACTCAAGAATAACAATTCTGTGTTCACCTTCATAACAGCTCAAACATGTATGACTGACTTTCTTGAGCTACTCCTTTAAACGAGTCTGTGTTTAGATTCCATTCTTTTCTCCCAGACACTCTCTGCTTCTGTTTCTGAAGCTCATTAATCCTGAAGCCTTGCGTGGTTCATCTCTTCCCAACCCAAGTGAAGTTGTCACGCTTTTGCCTGCACTGTAAAACAGCTGGAGTTTAACCAGCGCAGAGGAAGCCAAGTGTTTCTTTCTCAAGGACAAGCACATTCTGAGCAAGAATCTTAGGCCTGGATGTCTCTAAATCTTCTGTGATTAAAGGACTTTTCCAGTTGTGAGAATCAACTAGTATAATTCATTGTGCCTGAAAATCTGTACTCTGCTTAAACAAATAAACCAGTGATCTACAGTAAAAAGAAAGGCCAGTCACACCACAAATGATAACTATAAGGTTTCAAAAAAATAATAGTGGAATCACTTTCAGAATCACCTTTTTTACAGATGATGAACAGTGTTGGGGAAAGTGACTTTTCAAAGTAATGCATTATGATATTGCATTACTCCAAAAAAAGTAATTGCATTAGTTACTTTTTATGGAAATTAATGCTTTGTGTTACTTTTGTGTTACTTTTTGTCACCTGGGCTGGGTTGCTTATTTGTTCTTTAATCACAAAAAAAAAACTTGATTAATATTTTTAGTTTTTTAAATGCTCTTTTACACCAAAAGTGAAATTAATAGGCCTCAAGCTAAAGGAAAAGCCTCAGCTTCAATCCCAACACAATCTCAATCCCAAGTATCACTGAATAAATGGGGAAACAAAGTAATTTACGTTACATATTTGAAAAAGTAACTTAGATATTTCATTGTAAATTTAAAAGTAATGAAAGTAATTGATTACATAACTCGAGTTACTTATAATGTGATATAATGAATACATGAATTATAAAAACATTGAGAGTCAGCCAAAATCCATCTAACTTTAAAGAAAAAATATCACATTATAGACATTTGGGGATTATAGTATTGTTCTAGTTTTTCTCTTTTTTTCAACTTTTGGCATGATTACTCTATGATGGTCATAATGTATTTTAGCTTTATTCATCTAATGCAAAAGCCGGATTCCTGTATATAATCTGAAAAACTGGCCTATATGTTGTCATTGCAAAATAAAAATTGTATAAAGAAAAGAAAACACTTTTCTGAATTTGCAGTATGAGAGCACTCAAGGTCAATAGAACAGGCAGCAAACAAACTTCAAAATAAAGCTTCTCCCAGAGAACACCCATGAGACATAGTCTAGACTAGTTTTGACAGAGCATTATGTTTGAAATCAGAAGGTCACGCTCTCTTTGAGTTGGTCTTGCTCAATTATGTCATTAAGTTCAAATGGGTTTACTGGATCTTTGCTCATCTTGATAACTCCTGACAACTCCGCCTAATCCTCCCCACCCTCTTCTGTATGATTTAAAGGAAAAGATCAAATGATTACTCACAACAGTAAGAGGCTAATTTTTAATACCCAGTTTATTATTATTTATTTATTTATTTATTATCATTGCTAGTTCTCTAACGCTATGTTCAAATGTTTGGCAACCATGTCTACAGACATAGTTCATAATATTGGAAGATTCGATGTTCAAACTCTACTGAACAAGGCCATGAGATACGCTAGCATGAACAGTTTGCACTAAGTTTGAACATTTACTGCATTAGCAAGGACATTAATCTGGGAAAACAGAAACCAAAGGGATAAAAACAACTCAAGGCTTTCTTTCTACACTTTCAATTGTTATTGTCAATCTCTACATTCTACATGAACTCTTAACTGTGTGACCCCTTGATCTATTAGCACACGTTTCAACCCACTAACTTCTCATGCCTATCTCATGGACATTCCAGGTCAATCTGGCCTCCATCCCAGAGACCTAGAGGGGGATCAAGCCGACCAACCGCCAAGAAAACTGGCCATATGACACCTCCAGGTGGAGCCAAGAACGAGACTGTAGATTTACATGGAGAGGGGGATGTCAGAAGAGGAAACCAGGGGATCTTAAGGACAAAGACCGAAGGAGGGGTTATACATCAAAGAGGAAGAAAGTATCGGAAAAGACGAGGAGGCTAAAAACAGACCTGCTTGACATTTTGCATCTGAAAGCATTCATGTGTGGAGGCAACTCTACGTGTTTGTGGTTTGTGTATACACAAGCTTTCACCAATAAAAACCACGTGGTAAGCCAATTAGCTGCAGTGTGTGTGAGGGACTCACCGCTTTCGCTCTTCTCGATTACGTCCACCGTCTCTCCAGCCTTCAGGCTGATCTCGGAGTTCTCCTGCCGCTCGTAGTTGGCCACCACCACGTACTGCTCCAGCACCATGGGCTCACCACTGTCCAGTCCTGCCGGCGAAGGGAAGAAACAGGCTGTCAGCCACCGTCCTGCCATCCCCGCACTTCCCCCGCCAACCCTGCCCTGCCAGCGACCTCCGGCTTGACCCCTGTACACCGCCATCCGCACTCCTCAGCCTAGCGCAAATCAAACTCCTGCTGACTGTGCATGCTCCGCAATGACAGGCCATTTAGATGAACCTTTGCCCCCTCGCTGGACGCGCATTTGACTGGGGGGAAAAAACGATTACGAAAAAGCAAGGCGAGGTAGACGTCTTTCAGGGACTCGAGAGCACGATAAGGTCTTGGTGATGCTTGGTCTCCATAATACAGTGAAGTTTTTTGGGAGGAAACAGGGAGGAATGTAAGGAAGGGAAAAGAGGCTGGGAGAGAGCTGTTTAGGGTAGGGGACGTGACTCGCGAGTGGAGGGATAGAAAGTTTTCCTTCAACAGACGAGCAAGAACAGGCCTCCCTCCCTCTTTCCGCCCTCCCTCCCTCATTCTCTCTCTCCGTCCCTCCTCCCATCTGGCTGAAACGGTGAGAGAGAGAAACGCCAATCAGGGTAGACTGCTCTCCAAGCCTTAAATAGAAACATATGAGTGGGCCGAGTAAAGAGAGAGAAGCTGTGTTTATGTGAAACGCAAAAGAAAGCATTTCAGCTGGGGTTAGGCCACGCTCTCTTTCTGTACCCATCTCTTTCTTTTTGTATGTCCATTGACAATCTCTTTAACCTGTTCCTCTTCATCATTCAGCCAAAAAATTAAATTCTGTAATTATTTACCCAGCCTTATGTTGTCCTAAACCTGTATGACTTACTTTATTTTCTAAAACCCACGGTAGAATTTCCATAATTCTAGTGTGTAAAAATCTATTTCATATAAATTCTGTTCTTTTGAACATTCTATTTATCAAAGAATCTTTGAAAAAATATGTATCACGATTTCCACAATAGTATTAAGGAACTATTTTCAACATTGATAGGAATGTTTCTTGAGCAACAAATCAGCATATTACAATCATTTCTAAAGATCATGTGACACTGAAGATTGCTGCTGAATATTTAGCTTTGCCACTGCAGGAATAAATCACACTTTTACATATTAGCTATTAACTATTTTTACATAATAGTTTTTTTAAATTGTAATAATATCTCACAATATTTCTTTTTTTTAACTCTTTTTTTTATTATTATTTTTACTTTTTTGTTTTTGATTAAATAAATGCAGATTTGGTGAGAATAAAAGCCAAATTTACACTGCACATTACAACAAAATGTTAAAAAAATATATATATATTGATGATTCAACATGTTCAATCAGCAAAAACAAGTGACAACCAACACCAATAAACTACAACAATCTGTTGCTGTTTGTCTGCATCTGTTAATGCCTTAAGAGACTTCTTTCAAATAAGTTACAAAAATCTAACTGACTCCAGACTTCTAAGTTTTTGTAGTGTATTTTTCATTGAATATCCTGTTTAACTCTCTTAAAAGCTAAAGCTGTTTAATGTTGTTTTTAAACTAAAATTTCAAAAGTATAACACATCAAACGTTTCTGGCTTGTTGCTAAAACTTCAAACTCTGTGTGGTTGCCTTCTCTCTGTTTTTCTCATGGTGTGGTCTTCTGGAAACCAGAGGCTTTTAATAGAAAATGTTTCAAATGTTCTTACAGAAACATGAAATATATCTTTTTTTTTTTTTACTTTTACATTTACTGTACCTCATGCTAGCACACATAAACACTTACTATGGTGTTCATACGTCTTTTTTGGACACAAACCATGGTAAAGGAATATACTATGAAACTGGCATTTGATATTTAATGTACCATAAAGTTTGCTCATTCATAAAGCTATTAATTAATATTTTTAAACCAAATCACGACTTTTTGTTCCAACCAACCTTGTATTCAGTCAGCGTCAAGCTGCCATGTGTTGCTAGCGCAATGTGTTTTAACACCATGAGCTTTTAAATCAGGATTACTGGGGAATCCTTTGAGTGCAGATGCTCAGTGCTGTGAGAAGCGAGAGAGCAGTAGTTATGTATCTTGTCACTATCACCATCGGCATGGAACAAACTAATTAGCGATGCCTCACACTTCATGGCGCCATCTCATGCTTACATGAAAACATACTGTATTGCTCAACTGAATGCTTGCAGCTGTGCTCAAGCGAACTGTGAAATATATTTCTGACATTTTAACGCTGTTTGTGCCGATCGCAGAAATATTTCACTTCAATCTGACAGTCACCACAACACCACAAAGAACACAGTGCTAATTCCAAACTTTCCATTAGCATCCTTTTACTGTTAGCTTACCCCTGCGGAAAAATCCATCATAAACCGGTAGCTGTGGTTTCTTGCTGCTCTAAACTGGACATTAGCTAGTCCATGATGATTATTAGCTTGTATTCAGTCTTGGACTAGCAATAAACAAGCTATAGTACATTAGCTGGAACATGGAAGGTCGACCAGCCACAAAAACCTGATTTGACTAGCTAATGACCAGCTGGAAACCACCTTTCTTAAGACGGATTATGAAAGCATGTACACAAGCAAATGCTATGAGTTATATAATCAGTGTGTTTTCTTTATTTTGCAGTAAATTGACAAATTATGTAGGGTGTGTGCGACGATCATGGTAAAACACAGGCTCCACATGGGCTACAGTTCTGTTAGCGTCAGCATTTATTTCCGAAAACAGAGCGCATTCTTTTCTGAAATGTTTATTTGCATGCTGTCGTCCGTAAGACTTCCCAGGAGAGCACTGAGGAGAGACCACAATCTCTCATGTCATGTTTTACATCCTCCGTTTTCACACTGAATGTCTTCCTCTTCGCTGCTGGCCTTGCAACACCTAAATATTTCGTCTTCCAGCATAAACTTTATAAGCCACAAGTAAACCTGCAGACCTATGAGATCTTGCTCTTAAAAATAAATGTTCAGTTAAAAACAGTTTTACATCCTTATGTAAATGCCTTAGGAGAACATTATATGCCTCTTTAGTCAGTTAAATTCTCATAATCATGCCCATATACACAACACTTGCAGCCTATTGCATATACTTGTCCTAAATTAGTCATAGTCCATTAGTAAATTATTCATATTTACCATTATTCATTTCAAAAGTTAAATTCTGGATTGCTTACATCAGACTCATATCGCAACTAAAGCCATGTATTATGTTGCATTTCCTAATGGAGTTACCAGCCAAATGGTGATTAATGGCTTTTCATGTCTTCGCCAAAGTCAGTTTTCACTCACATTTGGCACTTGACGAGTGTTAATTTTGGACCGTGGGTAAGAGCTGTTTTAGGAACCGGAAAAACAGGAAAGGAAAAGTGCATGCACACATATAAAGCATATCTACCTGAGGCCTCAGACTTGGTTGGACTGTCCTGAAGGCCATACATCCAAACTGAGGGCAGCGGAAAAGAGAAGAGAGGAAAAAAAGAGGAAAAAAGGAGTATAAATGTCAGTTAGAAGAGAGTGGAAAAAGACACAACAGCCAGCATTGAATGTTTTCATCAAAGCAGCAAAATCCAGCCAAAAGTAACAATTACCTGTATATGTACAGAAGTACAGCTCACTTCCTTCAAATCTGTGACTTGTGCACAGGCCATTAGCATTAGCTTTGAAATTTGTGTTATTCCTGTAAAGTTTGCTGATGATAGCAAACTTTAAACAATTTAATAAAAATAGAAATTATATGCATTATAGAAAATGAAGCCCATTTTAGGACCATAATATAATTTTGAGATGTGAATTTTATATATATATTTTACATATATATATATATATATATATATATATATATATATATATATATATCTTAAAAATTATATATATATATATATATATATATATATATATATATATATATATATATATATATATATATAGTTAACATTTGTTTGTGTAACAAATAATCAATATTAACCATATCCAAAATAAAAAAATTTGAAAAATAAAGTGTGTGTAAAATACATTTAAATTAGGGCTGTCAAATGATTAATCACGATTAATCACATCCAAAATAAAAGTTTTGTTTACATAATATATGTGTGTATACTGTGTATATTATATTATGTATATATAAATACACACACATGCATGTATATTTTAAGAAGAATATGTTATGTTTTATATATTAAATATATTTATATATAATATAAAATATAAGAATATAAATATATAAATGTATATACATGTAAATATTTTCTAAATATATAATTTATGTGTGTGTATTTATATATACATAAATATACCCTGTACACATACATATATTATGTAAACAAAACTTTTATTTTGGATGTGATTAATCGTGATTAATCATTTGACAGCCCTAATTTAAATATTTAAGTGACATCATAATAGTGTGTTGCATTAAATTTTATTCATAAAAAAAAAAAAATTATACAGCACAATATTGACTATTTAAATGTATTTTGTTTGCAAATGACCCTGGTTATTTTCTACTTTTGATATGGTATTAATTAATTCATTTATTTTTAGCAAAAATGCAAGATATGTTCTCTTTTTTCTTTCTTTTTTTGGAAACTTGCTTTTTACAATTAAACTGAAATGTGACTTGTTTATAAGACATCTTCATTTCAAGCAATGTGTGCTTTGATTTCAAAATATTCAACAAATAACCATCAATAGTTTGTTGTTTCCTTAAATCATTTTAAAATCACAAAGATAAGAAATGCACTCTTTCATTAAAAAAATCCCACCATTAATAGCTGAATATTTTACAGTACAAACCTTTAATAAACTATGAGGGCAAAAATAATAAATAAATACATACATAAATAAAATAAAATAATCGTCCATTAATGGTAATCAAGGTAATTAATGTTCCATTAATCGAGATTTTGATTTTAGGTCATATCGTCCGTCCCTATATAGTGATGAGCTTGGCATTTGTTCACATTACATTAATGCAAATTTTGTAACAAATCAACAAATGCTAAGCTCATCACTGTAACACAGCAATCAATATCATTCTGTCAATAAGTTTCTTTTTTATTATTATTAAAAACTGTATAAATAAAATTTTGTGCATAGTATTGTCCCTTAAATATGTTTTTTTTTTTCTTTTTACAAACAGGCTTCATTGATTTAATGCAAAATCTTTTTGCCAAAAAAAAAAAATATTTTTCAGGCTTATTTTTTTTTCTCGCTGCGCAACACATCTCACCAGTATAACTGTATTTGCCAAATACCCCATACCAGATAAATAATAGTTCAGTGAACAACTTAATAGTTATTAAGCAAGGCGCCATCTGGTTACAATACCCATAAAGCATCACATGGTGTTGAAAAACAATGTGCGTGTGTGTCTGCTCTGACAAATCTATTGCTTGGAAAGCAAGTATGTCTGAGTTGAAGTGTGTGAGGTCACAGCAGAGTTTCCTAATATCTTCTCTTTTATCACACACACACAAACACACCCATCTCCATCAGGAAATTAAATGTCACACGTCACTATCGGTAAAATATGAGAAGGCACCGGGGAGACGTCTCGGCTGACAGGAACAATTACTTTGTTTCTATAACTTATTTCTTTTCAACGCTTCAATGGACTCCCCACAAAGGCATGCATGCCACCAAAAAATGAGGTGTAATATAACCTCTGTAAACAATGAACACACTCAGCACCGGCAGAATTCAAGATCTAGGTACTCGCTATATTGCATTTTTACCCCACAGGACGAACCTCGCCCAATATCCCTCCACCCTTCTGGTCCATTCAACACCTCCGACTCTTAATCCATTAATTTCTTCCCTCCTACATTCTATGTGATTGTGAGCTGAACGTTATAAACAACAAATAAAAACATAAAATTTGATCCATGCTGTAGTTAGCCTTTCATTCTCCTATAGGGATTGTTATAGGGGTTGATCTTGAGGTCAACTGTACTTCCAAACTTCATGGGGTTTGAATTAAACGGACTCAAGTGCCTTGGAGGTCAAATCATTTACAAATGCACAGATCCATCCCTTTAGCAAAGCTCTTCACATCTGACAGATATTAACTTGCCACCTCTCTGACCCTTCCTACACACAGAAACGCTGAAACACTCACTGTTATGAACATATACTCAATCTCTCACACTCCCACCCATGATAAATAGACACACACGGCAACGCTTACACACACTAGTGATTAAGCTCGGGTCAGTGGTGTTAGAACCGAGTGAACGTCTGTTTTGGTTTCTCTCACTGTAATTTACGTCTCTTTCCTGACCCCAAAGAGTCGACCTCCCTCCATTACAGGAAACGTATATGTCTTTCTTTCTGAATTGTGTTTCACACATGCTATAGTATTACCATATACATATCTGAAGAAAAACACAACACCTATTTGTTATCGACACTCTTAGATAGGACTTGTGCATTATGGACATCTTTAAAAAAGAGAGCGACCCTCTGATCTGTTTGGTTTTAGACAGTACTTGGCATGGGCATCGCTAGCACACTGGAGATATTATGGTCACTATGAAAAAGACAGCTATGTTGATTTGAATATTATGAACTGATCCAGTTGTTGGATATGAAAGCTCAGCATGTAGACCGCAAAATCAAGAAAACATCAACAAATGAAAATCAAACCTTATGCTGACTGTGTTTTTGCAGAGAGGTCACATGAGACAGAAACACATGCTAAGCAACATGCATCTATTTTTGTATTTATGTGGTACTTTTAAAGAAATATTATGCACCAGGGGTTGAAAAAAGTCTGAAATTAAATTTCCATTATTATTTTGCCTTTTATGTTCATATTTCATTGTTTTAGCCTGGTTCTAGACACAGACCAGTATTATTTTAGAACTATTTGTTGTAGTTTTTATTCATATTCTGAATTAGTTTTCATTTTTAAGTTCAAAGCAGACCATTTTGGTGTGTGCCTCAAATTAAAAAAAAAAAAAGTTTTATATACTTTGAAAACATTAAGTGCAATTTAAGTGTTTACTTTCATTTTTTCAACTTTTGTGAAAATAAAATGTCAAAATATGGGTGAAATAATGTTCCATCCTCATTCAGCATTATAGATTTATTTATGCAAAAATGAAACAACACTTATTCTGACCTGTACTTATTAAAATATATAAAAGAACAAGTGATCATACTAAATTTAACTATATTTTAAATGACTAAAAACTTCTTGCTGACAAATGCCTAAAACCTAGATTTGAAGAATAGGAGCAACGAGCGGTAACTATTTAATATTATAATAAAATTGTATTTGGTGGCTGCACTGTGATCCTTTTAATGTCATCTAATGGTTCTTGTTCAAAATATGCCTGTATAATATGTTTGTTTTATATACAAACTATTGTTACACTGAATGACATTTTTATTTAAATCATGGTAAAAATGTATAATAGTCCTTTTTTCCTACTCAGAAAAAAAATTATAATTAACAGGACACATTCTAACGTATGAAAAAAATGAAAGCTTTATTACATTTTTTTGTTTTGGTGCTTGAATACCCCTTTTCATCTTTGAAATTCAGCTTTTCTATTATTTATAGTTTTCACAGCGATAAAACTATTATTTTTACAATAATTACATTCATCAACTTCATCAAATAGCTAAACATGCTTAGAACAAATTGGAACTAAACATCCTTTCATTTTCCAGTAGCTGACATCTCTAATCAGTCAAACTGCATTCATTAAACGCCATTAAAAACCACACTGACCTATTTAAGCCCATTCCTTTCAATGGAACAGACAAACATACACCACACATACATACAACCATTCCTCTCAAAATAAAACTATCCCTCCTCCCCTGAAACTCCCATCTGTTCCACACGCCTCTCTCTCTCTCGCTCTCTGTCTCTCTCTCCGCATGGCCCCTCCACTCCTCCACAGAGCCCTGAGTCTTGTGTAAACAAGATTAGCTAGTCCGACGTCACACTGAACCCACTCTGCCACGTCTGACTGACCCCATTCCAGCAGAACCCCACAATTCCCCCTCCCGTTTTTCCCCTCTCCACATCTGAGTCTCACATGAGGAGAAAAATGAGGTGAACTGCAAGTAAAGTGTGTCCTTTCCCCGCCAGGGAAGACATCTGAACAATCTGAGAGGAGTGTCTGTAAGTTTCTGGTTAAAGCTCAGGACCCCAAAGGTTGCAAGTTCAAATCCAGCAAGGTATGATCTGTAAAAAGTCTTTAAGATACTTAAACCCATGCAGACTAAACTCAAGGGGGATTGGATTAACAGACTATAAGATGCTTAGGACAAAAGACGCCGCTAAATGACAAATTCAAAGAAATAGAATAGCTTCCATTTTACGCCAAAGTTCAAAAGTTTTGTGTAGTATTTCTATTCAGCAAAGATATATGAAATTGATCAAAATGGTAGTTTTCCATATGGAAAAATATACTATGGAAGCCAGTGGCTAACAGTAACATTATTCAAAATATCTTCTTTTGTGTTTAACAAAAGATCATACAGGAGTATCCCTTTAATGCATGTTGAAATAAATCTAACTCTGCCAATTTTTTTGTATGATGATAACCATTTAAATTGCTATTTCTTAACAATGGATTTAAAAACGGTTTGAAACATTAAACTCTTGGCCAAAATGACTCACAATGATGGTGCAGGTCACGTATAAATTTCCCCTATTGTGAAGGACAGATCAGACGGTTTTGGCGCACTTTACCTAATCCTTAGGGCTCTGAACTTCTGAACAGGTGGTTTATGTCTTCAGGCTGACATAAGAGCAGTTCTGAGAGGACAGAACCAGGCAAAACTGATCCCTATTTGGGGCTTAAGTGTCTCAAACCCATCTGCTTGTCAAGATGGTCTCCCGAGGAAACGTGACTAATAAGCCAAACTTTGGGTATTAAGGGTCTTAGAGTTATGTAACTCTTGCTTGATGTATTACAACAGCCTTCAATATTGACCAGGTAAGCAAAAGTACTGAAAAGTATCCTCAAAAAAAAAAAAAAAAAAAGCATTAATGAAATGAAAAAAAGACAAAAAAAAAATCAATGAAAAGCACAATTGACTTCCTACAAAAAAGTGTCAATAAAATCCTACAAAAACCAAAAGCATGATCAAAAAAAACTATGAGAATCACAATGCGTCTAATCATTAAAATCCAATGGAATGCAAAAAGCATCAATAAAATGTTTAAAGTATTTACAAAAATCTATTAAAATTGACTAAAATTGAAGAACATCATCATTTTGTACAAACAAAATCTTACAAAAAGTATAATTGAAAACCTATTAAAAGTGAAAAGCATGAGCCAAAAACATCAACAATAATAATAATTTTAAAAAATAATAATCTAAAATCACCAACGTAAACCATCGCTGATTCTGGTTACTTTAAGGAGACAAACACTGTACTTTCCCGTTTTATATGGAATGGTAAGCGCCCCAGAATCAAACTTACCACGTTACGGCATCCTATATGCACAGGAGGACTGGCTTTACCAAATTATGAATTGTATTATTGGTCGTTCCAACTTAAGGCTCTTCATAATTGGGTTGACACTCAATCTAAAGTGTCATGGAGAGTGATTGAAGCTGACAAGGTTAAACCAAACAGACTTCAAGATATTTAATTTGCTTGCACAGGGAAAGAAGGCGATAATTACACATTTGGCCCAGTTATAGCTAATTCTATTAGAACCTGGAAAACGGTTGACTGTCTGATAGGAGGGCCCTTCAAATTTTGTAACAGTGCACTGTTATGGCACAATTTCAATTTTTTATGTGGAAATTGTCCATTTATCCAACCATCTTGGTCTTCTTCAGGCATAAACACGTGCAGTGCTTTACATGATGACCAAGGCATTTGTTCGTTGCAGGGATTAAGTTTTGTTTACCAGCATCATCATATTTTGTCTTTTTTCAGTTACGTTCTGCTCTCAAAGCATATGGAGTTCCTTGGACATCTCCTATTTCCTCTCATCCTATATGAGATTGTATTGCACCATCTTCTGGTCGACCATCTGTTTCCTTAATATATAGTAAAATTAAAAATATCAATACAAAAACAAAACTTTCTTTCTATCAAATCTGTTTGGAATCGGGAACTATCTGACCTTAATTTATCTGTCGACTGGGAGAGGGTGTGGTATAAAAAGTTTTAGCTAAAAGTTTAACTGCCATATCTGTAATACTGTGTCATCAGGTACTTTTTTTTCATATGTTTTGGGAGTCTGTGGACACATGTAAACTTTGTTTTATCCTCTTTACTACAAATTGATTACATGGTTAAGAGTTTATGTCTTCTTGATGATTCTGGCTTCTGTATAAGCTCCATACAAAAAAGAATGTTGTTTGCTGGTTTTACAGTGGCAAAAAAGACAGAACTGTTTACACCACACATGTGTGGGAAAACATATTGGATCCATAGTCTTCTTAAAATAGAAGTTTGTTTTTTTCCCCTTCCTTCTCTCTCTCATTGGAATATGTTAATTGATTATATGTCTGTTGTTGTTGTTTTTGGATTCTATCCTGAATGGATGTTATGATGTTATTTGTTATATGAAAAAAACTAATAAAAAGTTGATCACAAAGTAAACCATCACTTAAGTCCAATATGAAGAATAAAAGCATCAGCGAAATCCCAAGAATCAAGTTTTTAGTAAAGTTTAATGAAGACAAAATAACTTACTTTAATGGATCTGTAATGGACAGACTGTGCACTAACCACAGAAATTACCCAAAATTCCATGCAGGTAGCAATAAACCATTATGACTATCAGATCCATTTAAAACATCAACTGGAGGTTCTAAAACTGATATATAAATGGTTCAGTCAGGGCTCTGCTGTTTATTTGTGTAAAGTCCCACAGCTTTAGCGTAATGCTATTGAATTATGCTCTGTGTGAGTGATTATATTGTAATTATACACTGTTAAGGGCCACCTCAGAGGGAAACAAGATCCCTGTCTTCCTGCCACCACAAAGCTATGAAAGTCTACTTGTGACCTCTTTCTCTAAACTGTTTACCTAAACCTACAAGGAAACTCTCCATTACTTTGTGAGACTCTATGGCAATATCAAAGTTTGTCTCATGATACACATAATTTCAGTTTGATTATACTGGCCCTATTTCCATTGCAAGAAGGTATGCTGTACTTGCACTTCCTTTCATAAAGCTGTTAGCAGTTTGTCACTACTTAAACAATGGGGTACATTATGAGATCCCATGCTATATTGTGAATACAGATACAACTATATGCAAATGATTATGTATAAAAAAATAAAAATAAAAAAAAAACATTGATAAATATTATTTAACCAATAAAACATGAACATATGTACTGTTGTTACTGAGTATGAGCCATCTTTCATGCCCTTGGCCGAATGACAGCCATGCAGGCACTTCTAAATACAACACAATTGCAAGTGTGATATTGCTTTTACACAGCACTTTAATAATAACAAGTTATTATTGGGCAACTTACAAACAATATTGCCAGTTACTTGTTTGTATTTGCTACAGCAATGGTTTTGTTCTTGAATGAATCAGTGTCTTTAAACAAATCAGTTGAGTGAATGATTCAATAACTCACTCATAAACATAGTCAATTGTTTCACTCATGAATGAATCAGTGTTTTTGTGTTTGAATGAATAGTTTGCTCAGAAACATTACTATTTGCCACCTACTGGTGTAACGAGTGCATCAGATTGTTATCGAAGCCAGTTTCCTCCACTGAATAAAAAAGGTAATTGCAACTTTTTTCTCACAATTGTGAGAAACTGTATTTACAATCTTGCAATTCAGAACATCATTTACACAAAACCACAATATATAAACAAATAAAAACTACCAAAATATAAACTCCCAAATCTGACTTTTTTATCTTTTTTTTTTTATCAAATACTCAGCTGCAAGTTATAAAGTCTTCTTCAGTTGATATAAATTGCAATTGTAAGAAAATAGAGTCTTTTTCCACCATAAAAGTACCAATTAAACCGAATAATCAAACAAATAATTCGAGTTTATACAAGGCAAATTAATACTCATTACATAATTCGAGTTTATACATTTTTTTTTTTAATCACTTTATTTTTTAAACAAAGTCAGAACTGTGAGATATAATTTTCAATTACCTTTTTTTTTTATTTAGTGGCAGAAGAATATTTATATTTATAATATATAGATATAAGTATACAGTTAATATAAATATACAGTATCACTGGATTACAATTGATGTAAAAAAAAAAAATTAAGAAATAATGTTTTTCATAATCAGTCATTGCTGACACAGGAAGTGACGCCCATTTGTAATAAAAACACTATCATTGTCATTTTCAAAACCATTTAAAATAAATATATATATAATATATATATACATTTTTTTTTCCTTTTCACATTGTCATTTTCAAAACCATTTAAAAAAAAAAAAAAACATTACTCATAACAGCGTGGAAGCTCTGGTAGATGGGAGCTACCAAGCCCACGCCTGGAACAAGTTTGTTTTTGATAATGACACTTCCCAGCTGCAGTTTCCACCTGCTAAACCCTCAGAGATAATAAATTAGGATGGAAACCATAGAGCCAAACGTTCTAACTGACAGAAATATGGGGACAGAGTGAAGCCTCAGATCTTTAAACATTAAAATAAATTACAAATCTTGCAAAATACATATTTGAGTAATTAGGATAACATCTTCAGGATGTTATTAACTTGTAGCAAACATAGATGATTACTGATGTCTGACAGATGCACATCCAGTGGTCATCTAAAAAACTGAATGGAACAGAGGATGATGATGATTCCAATGATCCAAATCACTAATGATAAATGGTTCCACATTTATTGATTTATTGTCAAACGAGAGGTTGGGGGGGGGCAACAGCTGGAATTGCTCATTACATCACCTCAGCTGCTGGTCAAATTATAACCCAAATGTAAGCAATTTTCAAACATTGTGAGAGCAAATAAATGTAAATGAACAAACAGACAAACAAATGATCAATGGACAGACAAATATTTGTACAGACATTGCAGACCTAATAAATACTGGAAAACAATTGTCTGTTTCTTAAGAATAATTTACCGGTCTAAAAAAAAATAACAATCACTAATGGATGTTTGTCTGGATCAGGTTTTGCCTACAACAAACAGATCCAATGTTCCCTTACGGATAATAAAACCTAAATCAAAATGCACAAGGATATATTTAATAAATGTTTTAATCAATGTCAGAGGACGTCAATGGAGATCCACAAAATGATAGAAAAACAAATGTGCGTGTATGTGATGATGTTTTTTCATAGTGACATACTTAGTGACAGATCTTACTGCATATTTGACCTTATAGCATGAGCTAAACACAAATTCACAAACCTTAATGTTTTCCCTTTTTACACTCTGGTCCAACATCATCTATAAAACTAAACCTGTCTGTCTAGCACTTTGCCTCATCACAAATGTACAGAAATAACTACAGTATGCGACCAGAACGCTGGTTTTTGGAGGTAAAAAGACCAAGTCGTTTTAAAATGGCTTTATATATTAAAAAAAAATTGCATTCCCATAATTCCCTGTGTGACACTTTACATTTGTGTTTTCAGTTAAATCAATGGTTCTTCCTGTTACACTATATGTTGTTAAATGAATGTTTATAGTAAATATTTCAATGCCATTTGTGTTACTATGATGTTGTTTTTTACTTGTGCATGACACTGTGTGCATATTCATATTCACTTCAGCTTGTGGAAAAACAACTTGTGATTAACTTTATTTCATCATGTCTTTCTCTTTATTATGCTAATTTAGCAGAAAAAAAGCTGTTGGATCTACTGGTTTGTTTATGATTTTGTAATGAATTTGTTCATTCATTTTTGTAAATTAAATAACAATTAAAATGTCAAATTTGCAGGTTCCTCTGTTACATTTTTATTGTATTTTTAGATTACAGAATTCTTCTGGCAACCATGCTGGCAGGTTTATTTCGTAAAAACCACAGGATTGAGGGTTGCATCTTAAAACAACTTTTTAAAAATATTTTGTTGAAAATAAAGTTACAAATAAATGCAAACAGGAAATAGAACAAAATCTGGAATTATTTAATACATCACTCAAACTTCTGATTACATCTATATTGCATATTTGGAACCAAAAACTAAATCCAAATGTTAGTAAATTTAAAAAATTGTCGGAGCAAATGAATGTGTGTTTACAAAGCGGAAAGCAAACAGATCAAAAACAGAAAATGTTTCTAAGGGATGTGTGTGGGAGAGACGACAAGAACTCCAACGCTCACTCCAATTCAAATTACATTAGTGTTCAACAGTGTGTGTGTGTGTGTGTGTGTGTGTGTGCGCATGCATCTCTGAGTAAGTCCCAACTGCAGAACGGCTGTTCACTCACTAAACACACACCCTAGCATGCTATGCAAAGGAAACTTGGTCTAATCCTTGTCATAAATTCAGTGCCTCAACATTATAATAACAGCCTGAAAAATAAGTATGTATATTTATTTGTACATGCACAAATAAAATAAAATAAAATAAAATAAAATAAAATAAAATAAAATAAAATAAAATAAAATAATAAAATAAAATAAAATAAAATTACAAACAACTTGGTTCAACCGGACCACTTTTCCAACACCTCAGACTAACCAGTTATTCCCAAACCTGACCACTTTGGCAACAGCGTGAAGTACAAATGCACATACTTTCAGGTGGCTTTCCTCCAAAGTCCCACCAGTTATTCCCAAACCTTTTACAGCTGACACTCCCAGAGCTCCAAAAATCTCTGAGTCATGTGCAATTCTCTAAAGAAACTCAGCTGAAACCCTGAGCTGAGTGCAAAACAGCAAGTCATTCAATGCCGCAATAACAGAGAGGGCATGCAGAGTTAGTGAGCGGGGCTTGAGTTAGTACTTAAACCCGGCAACAGGTTTAACAATCACATGGGAGGTAAATAAAAATCTGTCTTACCTGACTTGCGTTTGGATCCATAATCCCTGTAAAAAAAGCAACAGCAGAGTGACATGGTAAGTCACAGTGAGACAATGTCCTGCAGCAGACAGCTGTCACACTCACACACCCACACCCTCACACACACACACACTAGAGATGCAGTGAGAGCAAGATGTGTGCCAGGGGAAGGAGCGAGTGTCTGTTAAGATCGAAGGGGCCAGCTGCTATCGCCACAACATCTGATCATGTGACCCAAACCGAACCATAGCTCTATCTCTATCCTTTTAGCCCCCGTCCCTCCTCTCATCCTCCAACTCTGGGATAAAAAGGGCGGATCACTTAACACACCCTGATTAATAGATCAAAATGACACCCGGCCTGTGTGTGACACTTATCCATCAGCAAAAAATCAAGTTAAAAGGTGAAAAGGGATGAGATCTATTTATGGAAATTGATGTCAATATGGGGAACTATCAAATTTAGTAAATGTGCAAACACATACATTGGACACACATATTAGAAAGATGAATGGAAAGAAGACAAAAGTACACAGAATAACCATATTTTTAAATTTTTTAAAGAAAAAGAGTGGTACGTGTTCTTGCAAAACTTAGTATTGAAGTAAGGCTTAGAACTTATCAACATTTTTAGGCGGTTTTTAAGTGGTTGCTCTCTCTATGATATTGTGGTCGATGTGCTGAAGCTTAATAGCATCACTAATAGCACCTAAAACCATTAAAGAACATCTTAAATGTGTCATTTCTGCATTGTAATGAATGCTAAAAGGCAAGATGGATCTCAAAATCATACAGTCCCTATTGGGAATGGTTCAAATATTCAGAAGATGCTAGAATTATTATGTTAAAAAAAAATTATAATAATAGATGCAAAGATGCAAAAGTAAAAAAAAAAAATAAAAAAAAAAATAAACTATTAAAATGAATCCAATTATAATAATATTTATTTTAATGCAATTAAATTTAAAGTATTAACTACAGCAATCCTTGGTTAATACAGTTCATTAGCCTAATGGTGAATGCTGTTTAGAATTTAGAATGTACAGTGACAGGTGCCTCACCCAAACATAATTTAATATCTAATAAATTAACAGAATTTATAAGAAAGAGTTTAATAAAAATGCAATAATGCCAAAGATGTTAGTGCACAATACAAGCATACTGTAATAGGAAGTGGCTGATGTAGCTCCATTTGGATAGATTAAGTTTATTACATGACATACTGTACATATTATGAAAATATGCCAGATGCAATATTTTTGATACACACACACACACACACACACACACACACATTCATGGCCGGTATTTCCCTAAAAAACCCTTAAGGGCATTTGCTTAATATCCACATTCCCCCCATCTAGTCCAAAATATGACAAGCCTTCCATCTTCTCTCCTTCCTCTCATCTGTTTCTGCATCTCTTTCTTTTCATCGTTCTCTCACTCAATCTCCTCCTTTGTGACTCCCGTGGGAGAATGAATACTCTCTTTTTCAGATCAGCAGTATGAGGTCACTGCAAACCTTCAAGAATGAGCTCCTTTGTAGCCGAATAGAGGCAGGACAGTGTCCTAAAAGCCCTAAATCGGAGAGATCTGTTATCTGTCCATTAAGACGGATATAGGACATGACATTTATGAAAAGAACAGTAGGAAAATTCTCAGTTTTAAGAGGCGTAAGCATGCCAGTATGTGTAGCAAGTGTCATACTGAGTCTTATAGGGATAAAAAAAAATATTACATAAAAGACAAAAAATATAAGTATAAATGCATTTTGTAAATAATTGCCTCTTCTTTAATTAATACAGCACAAACCGCATTTACATTCATCAGTCTGTGGTATTTATTGTTTTTTAATTACTTAAAAGAAATTAAAAATGTGAAAATCGAATTCGATCATTTGCATTCTGAATTGTGATTGGTCTTCTTCCATTTAAAAAGTAAACTGGAAACGCTTTGTGTGCTTTCTTTACATACAACCAAAGCCTAAAAACTTCAAGGTTCATTTTAAAGGCATGTTTTGCATGGCAGAAATTCAGTAAATAGTCTCCGCCAAACCTCTCCAGACCGATTGTTCCGGTTGTTAACCTCTTGAGTCGTATCTAATAGTAAATACTTCACATTTATCACTTGAGACCGTTTAGTAGAGGAAGTGTTATTGGAAGTGACAGTTCACCGTTCCCTGCACTGGGTCTGCAGGTAATATACGGCATCACTTGGGTCGGCCCAAAAGTTTCAGACAAGAAATCTACAGTTCTCAGCTTTATCACTCCCAGAGTCGCTATTAAACGAGGGGCAGCGTATGATGACGGGTGAGGAAAGGCAGGAAATGGTAGTTCGTACCGATTGGGCACTGCTCTGTTCATTCACTCCACTTGACCATAAAAGAGTAAAGTAATATACTATAAATCCACAAGTGATGCATTGCATTCAGTGTCTTGGTGATATCTTCATAAAGTCATCTCTGGCATGTGCTGTGGTCTATTTAAATAGCAGGCCTGTTCAGTGTTTGTCAAACTCATGGTGACCACCAGCTTAGACACAAATGAAGCGTATGAATTATGCACTGGCTTTCGGAAAGGTCAACTATCTTAATATTTGACTTTTAAACATACAGAACAGTATGTTAAAGGTAAATTTTGATGTGCAATCAAGCAACTGAAATTTCAATTTTCAAAATTTTTAATACTGTTCTTAAAAATAAAGGTCCATCGTTTTCATCCACATTCTTAAAATTCTTAAAAAACTGGAATTTTCACAGCGATGCCAAAGAAAAAAAAATTTGGTTCCCCAAAGAACCTTTTGTTGAACAGTTCCTAAAAGAACCATTTTCTCTTAGTGTTAAGCACATTTTAAAAATCAGAAGAACCTTTTCCACTATAAAGAACCTTTTGTGGAATGAAAATGTTCCATGGATGTTAATGGTTCTTTATAGGAACCATCAATGCCAATAAAGAGCCTTTATTTTTAAAAGTATATAGTAAGGTCTTACATGGATTCGTAGATGCCAATAAAGAACCATTACTTTTAAGAACAACATTAAATATTGCACAAAAAGATTATTTATAGTGAAAAAGGTTCTTCTACTTCACGCTAAGGAAAAGAAGAGTTATTTTAAGAACTGTACATTGAAAGCTTTTGTGAGTTCTTCTATGGCATTGCTGCAAAAACCCCATTTTAAAGCCTTTATTTTTAAGAGTATGTAATAAAAAGTCTTCCCAACCTTTTGTTTTCTTCATTTGAGGGTCTTTGGCCATAAACAGGGAGACAAATACACAGTCACACACATTCACAGGGTTATGTTACTTCTTGAGTTGCAAAGAATAGAATGTGCTTGACATCTATTTTATGCAGTGAAGTTATATGGCTCTCAGAGAAGTGTGCTACTTCTGGAATATTCCTATCCCAGAGAGTCCTAAACTGCAGGAACGCTATGCTTGCCTCAGTTGAAGCACAATATTTTTTTAAAACAAATAGCTCTTTACAGTGGAATAACACTGGAACATTAACGATTAAAAATGAACAAGACAAAGAGAAAAAGAGAAAGACCGAGCCAGCACTGAGCTTGGATAATTCAGTTACATCATTGTGAATATGAGATGATTAGAATATCAGACTGAAGTAAAGGAATTCGATTAAGTTCAGTGAAACAGATGATGTGGAAGTAGAGCTGAGAGAAACAAAAAGAAGCAAAAGAGAGTAATAGTAAAGTTTGCTGGACAGGTAAACTTTACCTTTCAAAAGTTTGGGGTCAGAAAGATTTTTTTGTTTTGTAAATGCAAAGCTGAATTTTCAGCATCATAACTCCAGTTTTCAGTTTCACGTGATTCTTCAGAAATCATTTTAATATGCTGATTAACTGCTCAAAAAACATGATCAATGTTGAAAACAGTTAATATTTGTGTGGAAACCGTGATGAACAGAAAGTTCAAATAACCGCATTTATTTGAAATAGAAATCTTTTGTACATTGTACATGTCTTTACTCTCACTTTTGATCAATTTACTGAATAGAAGTATTCATTTCTTTCACAACGTCTGAACAGCATGGTTCATCAGCTGTAGTTAAAGTGTGTTTAATAGAGTTCAGAGGTTCTGTATTTGTTCCAAACACTTCAGCAAAGCTTAAAGTCAATGACATCTCCCTCGCTCTGCATTTACAGGAGTGGTGGTGACTGAAGGTGGGAGTTAGACTGAAGAAAGACTCTGAGAGAGCAGCGGTGAGGTGTATTTACTGGCCTGAGCATCTGCAAAGCATTAGAGGGGCAGAGGGGTGGACGGTCTCTTGAGGTGAGAGCGGGACGGGGAAGAGGACAAGAGGTGTGGAAAGGAGAAACGGGTGGACCTGCATGCTAACCAATGACCTCTGACTCTTACACAGAACTTTTACCAGACAGAAAGAAAGCAAGAAACTAGCTAGCTAGGGTGTTCAGAATGATTTTAGCTTGCTATGCGGTTGGTAGTGTCTTGGGTCATTTCTAGGTGGTTGCAAGGACCAAATCAATCCAATCTAGAGTTACAATTTTTTTTATATTTATGATATTTTTTTTCCTTTTTACAGCTTGGGTCCCTCCTTTAGTGCAATGTCAAAGAACAGGAAAAAACACACAACCATATGCACACAAGAAGAACAAAAATACCAAGAAATGCCAAGCAATATTTCATAACTTGAGCCTCTGGCTGCATACTCTGGTTTCTGTTATTGGTCTGTTTCTGCGTCAGTGTGGACGGGAAACTGGACCATGTGTTACAACACAAGACTTCTGAGTTACAAACAGATCTAGCATTTACTGAAACTAAAGTCTCATGATGCATGTTTACGGAGAGCACAGAGATCTTCAGTGGAACTTCACACTCTCAGCTCTTGAACTTTCTCAACGGTTCACTGATGGTTAGATCTGGTGATTGAAGAAGGTGCCTGAAATTAATCTGCTGTTTACAAGACCATTCTGTGTTTATATGGAAGACATTATCATTGTGTAATATGGAAAAACAACGAGGAATCTGAGTCATGTTTGTTGGCTGTAGCACGACCATGCGTTGGAATCACAGAGGCTAACGGTTCCTAACAGCAAACCCATGCGGTTTTAGGAATAAGGCTGAAAGATGATTCAACAGAGTGCAGAGGTTTTTCCATCACCTGGGGGTTCTAACGGATTTGGGACAATTTTGCAATGTTTTTGAATCTGTTCTGCCAGTTTCATTTCCCATTTAATTACAGTGGAAGACAGTGGTAACTGAAAATGGTTGGTTATCAACATTCTTCAAAATATCTTATTTTACATTCCACACAAGAAAGAAAATCACACAGGTTAATTAAAATATTAACAGAATTTTCATTTTTGGTTGGACTATCCCTTTAAGAGCTAGTGCACATTCTTGTGGTGCAATCAGCCAATCAGCATTGTCATGATGTCATTTTCCTTCCATTTTTAACATCAATTTGCTCCATGAAAATTCCGTTGCCTAAAAGGACCTCAACAGACATGCCACATGAAACAAGCCTTTAACTTTGAACTAAATCACAATTATTTTCGGCTATCCTTTGTTCTTACTCTGTGTCTCATTGTCTGTCTCTTTCCTTGACTGATAATCTTATCAGTCCCTCAGGCAACAGCACTTTAGATAATTAACTAGTTTTATCTGGCATTAACCCCCTGAAGAGCCACACAATAATCAGTCACTGTGACCAGTGACCACCTGGCTTTGCACCTAAATCAGCCATTCATGACAGACTCTCCACTGAATAAGTCTTTCATTTCATACCAAAACACTTTACAGTTTGAGACCTGCTTTATGTCCAGACAACCTATTACATAAGCCTTTCATATTTTAAATCAGTCCTTTTAGTGTTAATAATACAGTATAATCCACATACAATTTATATATACACTGTTTAAGGTCAGTTTTTTTTTTATTAATTAATACTTTTATCCAACATTAAATCTATTTAACTTTTTGTTCATCAAATTTTCCTGAAAAAAAACAAACAAACAAAAAAACGTGTCACCGTTTCAACAAAAATATTAAGCAATAATAAACTGTTTTCAGCATTATTCAAAATAACACTTAAAAATCATACAACATATAAAAAATATACCTTAATTTAATGCCTGCTGAAAACTCTTTCAATTGTTATAATATTTACTGTATTTTTTTTATCAAATAAATGCAGCCTTGTAAAGCAATACAGATTGCTATTAAAGACATATTTAAAAGTCTTTTGAACGATGGTGTACATTAAAAATTCAAGCAAAATATTTAAATAATTAATAATATTTAAATATTAAAACACTAAATATACTGTTCAAACTAAAAACAACATGTTTAAAAAAGACATATTTGGCCATCTTGTGGTTGTCACATTAATGTAAAAATATAAGATTTTTTTTATAAAGTAATAAAAATAAAATAAAATAAAAATGATGATCTAAACTGAAAATATGGGTACTGAAATATACATTTTACCAGACAATGTAATTTTGAGTGTATTTATTTCCAGCACAGTGATCAAATGTCACTTGTTTTTCTAAGAGGTTTAAATCAGAGCCCCCACCCCCATTTAATTACACAGAAAGACTATAGGATAACCAGGTCAGGATTTACAGCACTCCATGTGGGAATACACAGCCTACCAACAACCATCCATCATACCAGCTAATAAAAAATGTCCCCCTGTACACAGTCGGCAAACAGAGAGAGACAGCGAGAGAGGCTGCTCAACATCAGATGGTCTAAAATAGCAAACTTCTGTTTGTGGAGGAAACGCTGCTCTGATCATTGCCATCTGTCTCAGATCTGATGTCAGTGCATGGGTTCAATCCATGGAATAATGGACAGACAGAGAGATACTGGAGGGATCTTATGCTAGAGATCTATAAGATATTCTCTCTGTGATTTTGAATGTTAATGCTGTAATTTCTTGTGCAATTGTGTACAGTAATACAGCCATGACATCTAAATTCTGATGGTACTGGATAGCAGCTTTTGTGTGACACTCTGTTGCACACTTAAGGGTAAAACACTCTCCAGTGTGCTGTGAACGCATGCTGCAGTGTTCACCGATCTCCTGGGACTCCAGTCGCTTGTCTGTGAGCTCAGGATATGTAAAGAATTCAGTCTGGGTGGAAAAAATGTGTCTGACAGGAAAAGCAACCAGCCACAGTGTATTTAAATTATGTGTGTGAGTGTGTGACAGAGAAAGACTAATAGACAGCAGACAACTGTCAGCTAGATATATATGCATATAACAAATGATATTTCTTATATTCCAATTAAAATTTGGTTTTTACACCATGTAATAAAATTTATAAATTCCATTTTCAGCATGCCATGTCTAAAATGTACACTCAGCAAGTCCCGAAATGTGAATAAGAATTGACACTGTCGAGAAAATAAGATCTAAAATAAACATTCCTACAATTTTTGAATGGTAATTAAACAATAGATAAGAATGATAGTAGATGCTTTTAGAGTGCCCTCTGGTGGTCATAACAGGTCATTTACATTTTAGGACAGCATGCCTCTATTTGTTCACAGTGTAAATAATGAAATATTTTTACAATCTACACTTGCAAACAAACAAATTAATAAAATCAGAAAATAATTATTTGACATTTGCCTGTACAGAAGTAATCTTGTTTAAATAATTTAATCAGAATTAAATGTTTTTCTTTTATTACAACAACAACAACAATAATAATAAACAGAAAATTGATAAATTAAATCTCCCAAATGCAGAAATATTTGAGGAAGATTTTCACTTTTCCATTTTTGTCTGTTTAAGCTGCAATTTGAATGTCTTCCAGCAGATGGCTCTAAATAGTCAATTTCCCCTAAAAAAAAAAAAAAAACCTTTATGCTTTAGAAAGATTTGCATTTATCTGATATTTAGATTTTTTTTTTTTTATTGAGTCAAGACTGTCTGAAATATTTGTTTTGCAAAACATACACCAATAAAAACTTTTAAAAGAAAGAGTAGACTGTCTGAAATATTTGTTTTGCAAAACATACACCAATAATCTTAATTTCATTTACAACTTCAAAAACAAACAAAAAAATAGTTTTATAGTAGAAAACTTATCGAATATAAAATGATTTACTACAGTCCTGACAGTGACAATCATGATATATACTGTAAGCATAAAACGTACTTTTTTTCTTCAAATGTAGGCTAAATCTTAAACCCAAAATATCCGCCTCCCTGATTTCACTGTCTAATGTTGTCTAGCAGCAATCCTGAATTAGTCGTGGCTTATTGTGTTTTCAAAGAGCATCTTTGTCTGTCTTCCTCAGATGGATGGAGTTCTTTCCCTCCAGCTGTGTTAACGGAGGGGTTTCATTGTCAACAGTGCCCTACATTGTCCCTGAGAACAGCCTTGCAGCGCAAACACACTACAAGTCTTATGGCACAAACTGTGGTAGTTAAAAAACAAATCCACTAAACAAAATAAATGCCATGAACACGGAGGAAGGGAGAATCAGTTGCACGTTTGAAATCTGATCATAGATCAGTGTTTGCTGAAAGTGGCCAAGCTCTAAAGATCAAGAGTGCTCACGTGTGTGTTCTTCCTCGGGGGAATTTATTTCCCGGTGGAAATCTTCAGCGAATCAATAATTCATATCCATCTAAAAACAGAAACACTAGCAGCACACTTACACGGCACAAATGCATCTCAGATTTCACCTTCACTTCAACCGCCCTGACGACAGACAGACCACATTCAACCAATCCATTATTCCACATCATTCAATGAACTCCATGACTCCACATCTCGCCTAGAAGGCGAAATGACCATCTGTTTCCAGTGATAATAATCTGGCAACATGAGTTTAACAGTTCATAGTGGCAAATGATTGTAATATTTTGCATGTAATACAATTTAAAAGGCTAGCTTAAGCCAGACATCTGCTCATTTAAAGGAAGAGTTCAATATATAGTCATCCTTTTTTTAAGTAATGCAAGCTTCCCAGCTTCAAAATGACAAAGAACCACTATAAAATAAGTAGATTACTAAAATTACATAAATCTCATAATACTAATCAAACAAATCTACCAAAAAGCCTCAAAATACTTTAAATAATCGTACCAGTCGTACTATTATGATTCTTTGATGTGGGTACTATTTTGGAGCTACATACAGCACTTACTATAATTACTGTACATGGAAATGAGTGATAAGTACATTTTTCAACAGCAGAAGAAAGAAAGAAAGTCATACTGGAATGATATGTGGGTAAGTAAATGATTAAAGAATCTGAATTTGAAATGAAACAGTAGAATAATACTATAATATAGTATAATAATATATATACTAATATATAAAGACATGTCAAAAAGTTTCCTATTTCCAAGTTCAGCCAGAATTTTCATTTTTAATACAATAAATGCTCAAATGTTGTTGGGGGTAAAAGTCCTTTATGATCTCCAATGCTGCATTTCTTTGATACGTAAAATCAGTAATATTTTAAAATATTATTACATTTTAAATATCTGTTTTATGTTTGAAAATATTTGAAAACAACAAATCACCCCTATGACAGAAAATCAAAATTCACAAAAACTCCACATATATCACAAAAAAAAAAACAAAAATAAAAACACATTAAAAAAACTAACTAATTCATTTAAAAAAAAAATAATAATAATATAATTGATTCCTGTGATGGCAAAGCTGAATTTTCAGCAGCCATTACTCCAGTCTTCAGTGTCGCACAATCCGTTAACACTCAAAAGAGCAGCATTTATTTGAAATAAAAATATTTTGGAGCATTATAAATGTCTTTAATTTTGATCAATTTAATGCATCCTTGCTGAATAAAATTATAAATTAAAATAAAATAAATTAAATTAAATTAAATTAAATTAAAAAGAATAAAATAAAATAAAATAAAATAAAATAAAATAAAATAAAATAATTAAATTAAATTAAATTAAATAATAAAATAAAGCTAAAATCTGCCTGCGTTTACACAGGTTACATGTTCTAATAACACTAATCTCTCCTCCACTCACAACAAAGCGTGCTAAAATCTGCCTGCCTGCAGACATACATCTGTGTGACAGCATTTGAATGATGCTGTAAGCCATTTCAAGTGTCTCACATAAGTTAAGAAACAGACACCTGTGAAATCACACCACTGAAAAAGATCAGCACAGTGTGAACAGCTGAGCAGAACATATGCTGCTGCTATAGAGAATCGATATCTACAGAGAGAGACACACATTTGTGTGACCAATTACAGTATATCTACTGCTAGACACATACAGTACAAATTTAATACAGTACAATCTAAAGTGTAGCGGGTGTTTGCCAGGGAGTGAAACTTTAATAATGATACAAAAACACACACAAACACTGATGACTGATAGGATGCACACCCACACACACACACACTCTTAAAGAGCCTGTTTCATTTTGATTTACTAACTGCTGGACTCCAAATCTGTATATCTGAGACTGAGAGGCGTACTCATCCGGCTTAGCCTGATATAAATCCGTCAATCATACACAGCTCACTGTAGGCCGCAGTCTGTAAACCACACACATGCAAACATGGAAAACGGCCAGGTTTAAATTTCTAGCAACTAAAGCAGCATAACAAAAAAGCCACAGAGGTGAATGACATTAAGCTGTTCCACTATTAGCAGCAATGTGTCTGTTCTAATAGAGCTCTGAGAAATGAACGCTCAGATTTGTGAATAACACATCACAGCAACATGAGAGTCAAGACAGTCAGTCCTCCAACATCAGGTCCATAAACGCTAAAACGATTATAGTGTCTGCCATAAATAAATTGAGTTAGAAAATTATTGTATTTTTTATTTTATTAAATAAATAGTTTAATTACAGAAGGACATGTTAAACTGATCAAAAGTGACAGAAATAAAATAAGTTCTATACAGTATGATAAGATATTGTTGCATAACATATTACATATTACATGACATTATGGGACAATTTTATTCGCTTTTATAATAAAAAATATGCCTATATACTGTAGTTCTCTCTTTTTCTTTGTTCAAGTACTTTAAATCGAAGTAAAATAAACTGAGAGATTATACCTTGCCAACTAACTGAAATAAAAGTTTAAACATATATTATAACTTAAATTTTCTTTTATGTCAGTTCACATTCATTTTAAGTACCAAAAAATATATTTTTTTATAGTTGTAGTTTTAGTTTTATTAAACAATAATAAGCCTGCTTTGAGAAGTGATCTCAACAATGCCTCAAAATGTACTTGATATATAAATACTCAAATATTGGAGCCTATGGACAAGCAGTTTATAAAATAGTATTGTTAAATACTAATAATATAATCTCTCTGAAATGGCTGGAATGCTGTACAGACCAATTGGCATATACAATCTTCTTTTAATATACTTCAGATGAAAGCGTTCTCAGAAATATGAATGAGGTACATTTTACATGTATGTCCTTGATTGTAACATCCTGTAAACACACACACTCATAATTTGTTGTCAGAGTCGGGCTGTTATAATATAAAGAACTGTCCACAGATACGAGCAGCCACATAAAATCACGAGAGTGTTCAAGGTTGCACTGTAGATGACAGACAAAATGATTATGTTTTTCTGGATAGTAGTAAAGAGTGAGCAGTGTGTGTGTTGGTGTGTGTACAGTAAGTGCGTGGTTTTGTGTAGCCACTGCAGCATATGATGAATGTGTTTTGAACATGAAAATAGATTGCCTACTTCATATCACTAGGGAGAAATCCAGATAGAGGGAAAGAAAAGCAGAGAATTTCAAATGAGCATGTGACGGACAGCTCCGAGTACAGAAACAGTGGCCAAGCAACAGAAAAGAAAAATATAAAGACACGAGGATGAAAGTAAACGCTCACAGACTCGTGTTCATTTTTTCATTCCACTACTACAGCAAACAGAGCTGCTTACGTGATTACAAAACAATCCGGCAGCGACTGAAAGATTAAAACTCATTTAAAATAAAAATACATAAAAAATTATAACAAAAATAAAAAAAAGGCTTCGATGCCCAAGTCATTTGTACTGCTTTCATAGAGCCATTTATTTATATTTAAAACAAAGAAATCTAAATAAATAATTAATTTAAATATATTGCCTACACTATTGTTTAAACTTTGTAATGATTTTGAAAGGAGTGTCTAATGCTCACCAAGCCTGCATTTATTTGATCAAATATACAGTAACAACAGTTATTTTATGAAATATTTTTACAATTTTAAAAAAGCCGTTTTCTATATTTTAATATATTTTAAAATCTTCTATATTTTAATAAATTTTAAAATTTATTCCTGTGATGCAAAGCTGAATTTTCAGCATCATTACTCCAGTCTTCAGTGTCACATGATTCTTCAGAAATCATTCTAATATGCTGATGTGATGCTAAAGAAACATTTCGTATTATTATCAGTGTTTAAAACAGCTTCATATTTTTGTGGAAATGGGGACAAATTTACATTTACAGATACGTTTTTGTGAAAATTTTTGTAACACTAAATATTTTTACTGTCACTTTTGATCAATTTAATGTATCCTTGAATAAAAGTATTAATTTCTTACTGACCCCAATATTTTTAACGGTAGTGTATATAGCAAATAAACTATTCGCAACATGGTTTCTCCTCTTCTCTATTATTTTTTTAGGTTATTCATTTGGCTCAAATCTTCATGGGATTCATGGGAGCTAATTATGGCCCAGCCTGGGGAAGACGTTCATACAGTATATACACTCACAGAGGACTGCACACATTCACGTCAGTGTTAATTAAACAATACCATCCCTGTGATTAAAATGTGTCGGGTTGGGAGTAACTTCAAGCTGGATAATGAAGAAAAAGTGCAGTTCTTTCTCTTTCACACATAGAAACACATTTGCACCTCTCTTCACACACACATTCTCTTACAATTAAGAAGTCACATTCTTGAGAGCCAAATTATAAAAATCTTTACAGAGCTAATCAAAGGAAAGTATGTAAATACAGCACGAGGCTCAAAAATGTACACAACACCGTGCAGAATGTGTGGGAGTGTGAGAAATCAGGCGAGTCTGTATGCAGCATGTTCACTGTGTACGGCAAATTCTTTGAATATCCAGAAAGCATTGCATGGAATATTGTATCCCACAGTGCAACCCACTCAATCTTCCATTTCCAGCACCAAAAATAAAAACAAAAAAAAAAAATATCTAATAAAAAAAAAAATACTTTAATAAATAAAATAAATGGATCTTTTTTTTTTGTTTAGATGTTTATCCTCACTGATATACTATTATAGTTTTTATTATTATTTGAAATCATTTTTGTTATATTTTCCGTTTTCATTTTAGGTAATGTTTTAGAAATTTGTGTGTTTTGTACATTTTTGTTAATGTATATATATTAGTGCTGTCAAATGATTAATCGTAACTTATCGCATCCAAAATAAAAGCTTTTGTTTACATTATATATGTATGTATACTGTGTTTATTTATTATATATATATAAATACACACACATACAGTATATATTTTGAAAGCATTTATGTTTATACATTTATATATTCATATTGTTATATTTTATATTATATATAAATATATTTAATATATAAACAACATATTTACATATATATATATATATATATATATATATATATATATATATATACACTGTACTGTAGTGTGTATCAATCATTATTTCAGCTTAGTATTTTAGTACTTCAAGGTAAAGTAAAAGAAAATATTAAACCTTGGGAACTAGCTGAAAAAAAAAAACTAAGCTTTTTTTAAACTTTTTTATATTTCATTTCGGTTCATATTTTTTATGGGGTTTTTTTTATTTTTGTTTAATTTAACAATAATATCCCAGCTCTATAGAGTTACAGAAGTAATCTCAACAGTCTTTAAACTGTGCTCAAATATATAAATATATAAATAAACGCTGAAATATTTCCTTCAAATTCTCTTATAATGCGGATTCAGATTCAAATCAGCAAATTGTTAATTTTTCTATATCTTAATGAATTTTAAGAGAAACATCTGAGACAAAATTGATGTGTCAACCTTTGAACATTATTTAAAAAAAAAAATACTATGCAGTATACAGTGTTATAGTATCATATTTGTGTACATGCATTCATTTAGGTTATACCTCACTATACAATACGGAAACAGCGCCTGACAGACAGACAGACAACACTCACTCTACGGGAGGGTTGATATCATCTGGTTTGGTCTCGAAGAAGCGGAGAACTTCCTCACTCTGCGAGATCTGGGGAGGGAGCCGGACCAGCGCCTGACAGACAGACAGACAGACAGACAGGACTTGAAACCAGACGATAAGACCCCAAACAACAGAGCAATCATCCAGAAACACAGCCGACTAATGAATCTCCACTATACCGAATGTTATTTCCTTTGAAATCTCCATAAGGGTCAATGATAAGCACGACGTCCAAGGTGACAAGATGAAAAATCTTTTCAATTCAGCAAGAGAAAACATCAGTTTAAATGTAATGTTTTAAATGGATCTGGAACACCATAAAAAGAAAGAAAGAAGACACTTTTCACACAACATTTGTCTAATAAATACAGTCTGTGTTCCAACTGCTTTCAAACATGATTTGAAAATTAGCAAAAGAACAGAGGAAAAAATAAAAAAGGAAAGGTGGGGGAGAGAGAGGCAACTCCTCTGAAGAATCCCTGGAGTAAACCCTGTTATTTATTTATCTCTGAAGAACACAATGCAATTAAATGGAGATGTTTTGTCTAATTAAAGCTTTCAGGAAATAGCTGGTAAACATCATACGTTTAAGCCCTTCAAAGACACATCCCTCTCTCTCTCTCATGAAGGGATTTTGATGTGTTTTACAGTGAAAGGACAGAGGAAATCTGGAGGAAGTTAATTATCTAAATGTCATATAATCAACTGTCACATAATTAAAGGCTGATTTAGAAAATGTTAAACAAAAGCTGCCAATAGCTTAGTGATTTAAAAAATAAAATAAAATAAAATAAAATGATGGGCAACTTTAAGACATTTATGTTAAGATTAATTCTATGTTCTAAACTATTTTTGGAAGTGTCTTTTTAAATGTCCTTTGTGTGGATGTCATGGAGATTGTTGCCACCACAGCAGTCCATCCAAGACATCCCATAATGCTGCCTCGCCGTCTCACTATCTCAGCCCACTTTAACAGCTGCTCTCCACTTGAGTGTGTGTGTGTGTGTTTACACGTGCTGTGTGTTTGTCTGTGTGGATTGTTTAAAAAGAGGGCTCTATTCCATCAGGAAGAAGGGGGGAGGAAAAAAAAGGAGACAAGTCACTCGAGGGGAAAAGATAAAGAGAAGGAGAAATAGAGAGGAGGAAGAAACAAGTCGTTAAAGTCCCTCAAACATCATTTTAAAGGTGTTATTGGGTAACCTATAGCTATTGGCAAAGTAAACATGACAGTGAACACCAATTGCAAGTGTCTGTTTGCTGTAATTTATATACTTGTGTAACTGAATGTGACGTGTTTGTCAAAGACTCTTTTTCATGTGTGTTGCAAGAGTTTTGTTGTTCAGCACATTAGCATAATCATATTTCAACAAGATGGCAGATATTGTCTGATAATGAAGCAAATTCACTCTCAAAACAACATGCATAAAACACCAACAAAACTCCATCTCCATCAACTTTAAATCAAGTTAAAATTTTGTGATTTGACACCGCTATTTAAGGCTTGAAACCCCCTAGAGGAAGTCAAAACAATAGGCTGGGGGTCTTGAAAATACATAAACTAAATAGTTTCAATGCAACAAAGCAGTTTTACTGATATTAAAAGAACGTAATTCATAAAGTTGACCACCCTTAAATACCTTAATAATACATCTTACCAAACTCATAGTGAACACATATCCCTTATGCTGCTAGATAAATTTATTTTACTGCACATTTTTTTATATTTATATTTTTTGATTGAATTTTCTACTTTCTAAGTAATTCTTCTTTGAACAGCAGAAGGACTTCAAAGAATATCAGTAAGAACGAAAAGGGGCTTAATGTTGAACCCTGAGGAACGCCACTGTCATGACCACACTCCTAATTATGTTATCAACCTCATATGCTGAACACACACACATATGTATGTGAGCACACTTCTCCATGACAGCATGTGACACGCACAAACAACGGTGTTTGTTAAAGGAAAAGGGCTATAAAGAACCTCTCACAGTTTAATTATTTTCTAAATAAAGTAATACAGCCTACACACATTAAATACGAGAATAAAAGAGAACAAAATACAAAAGCACCGACGGAGAGGAAGGAAGGAAGGAAAAGAGAGACTTACTCTGCAATAATCATCAATAAAGCGTAGTCTCTTCATGGCCACGTCTCTCACATGACTTCGTCGAAATAGGATTTTGCCTTTAAAATAAAAGGTAGAATCAAATATGTGATCTACTTTATAAAATCATTCTATAACAAAGGTATGTAATAACATAATGATATCTTTAATAACATTATCTAATTTACAGAAAGAGCTTTTTGCTGAAATTGCAAGAATAACTTAAATAATAGTTTGGAAAGCGGTTAGAATGCATGAAAATAATACACAAATTTGTTGCATTTTATTCCACTGCTTTTCAGAAAGTCTGTGATTATAAATTTATATTGTTACATGATTGATTTTAGATTTGATTTGATTTAATTTGATTTAAAAAAAATACATAAATTAATTTACATTTAAAAATAATAATAATAATAATAATACTTTTTTAAATTAAATTTAATTTAAATATGCAGCTTAGATAATTATTTATGATATTTACGGCTGAACCAATGAAAATGTTAACAGGACAAGTAAAAATCAGACATACTGGCCCAATTGGAAATAAATAAATAATCTTTAATATTGAGCCCTACTCACTGCTGTAAGCTAAGTCCATTGCATTTTAGAATAACCCATAAGAAAATGTTTAGAAACATGATACACAGAGAAGCTACTGAAGAGAGACGCCATGTGTTATTCTTCAGATCTGGAACATCCAAATCAAATTCAGACATTTGGAGGAGATAAGATCACCACATAACACCAAGCTCCAGCTGTCATGCTCTCCTATATATCTCAAGCTGCTTACGCTCAAGGAAACACTGAGAGATACTCAGCATTGTGCAGATTGAACAAAACCCTTGTCAACAAAACCTTTACAAACCATTGATTCACCTTGACTTGTTTCATATTTTACTATTATGTGCATCCAACTAAAAAAATATTGGTGTAGAAACCAGAAATTTTACTCAGAAAAAATATTTACAAATAAATGGCAAGTTAAGACACTGAAATTAATGGCATTTAATCCAAGACTGTTAACTCCGAGGTGATCTAAAATTCAATGTATAAAGTTTTTATAAATATAGAAACCATTAGCTAGAGGAAAATGGAACAAAATATCAAGGATCACAAATATTTGCATTTATCACACCATGACATGAGGTCTTCTATAGTAATAAAAAAACAAATACAACAAAAATAGCAATAATAATATAAAACTCTTTATAGTGTTTTGACATATATTATCTGATCTGTCCCTCTTTAAGGTCCCAATGGAGTCTATTAATCAGAATGGAATTGAATGAAGACAGTGCACAGATTTAATGGTTTGACACTTGACACCCTATTATTCCCTTACAAATGCTCTGAATGGTTTTATAATCCACTTAATATTCTAGTAATCTAACCAATTACACTGCATTCCAGTAAATAATCGAATGGAGTCAGTGATAATCTGAGCTAGTGTGTTCGTATTGAGGGATGTGAGAACTAACAGAGAGAACCAGAGGGACTGCTGGAAAACAAAGAACAAGAGAGACACTAAATGTCCAGGGAACAGAGCAGCCGCGTCAGCAAGCCGGGAAAACGTGTCTCGATCTCTCTGTATCTCTGTCTCGCTCTTCTCATTTTCTTTTTATCGATGGCTTTTGTTCTCAGGGAACGGTGCTGCTCATCTCAATGACTCGTGTGCATTTGAGTAAGTCAAGAACGGAAGCACGACCCCATCCCAGCATAACCATGACTTATTGTGGACAGATCTGCTGACGCCATGTGTTTGCAGGTCTGTGTGTTTGTGTGTGTGCAAAGGAGAGGAAAGGGAGGACAAACTCCTCCTAAAATCACCTGGGAGAAAAGGGATAATCCTTTTTTTGGGATCTTTCTGCCCTCCCTCAATTGGGAACTTGTCGAGAATCTGCATCTGTGGGAAGACACAAGAAACACAACATGTAAAGGAAAAATTAGTCAATAATAGACACCATCAACTATCACCAATATTAATACTATAATCCAACTATTTACAATTCACATTACTAACAAAGTCTTTTGATTTGGTGAAGTAGGGAGAACACACAAATCCAAATCAAAATCCACATTACTTTTCATTGCTTCTGTCTGTAACTAATAAAAAATGTCATCATCTCTGTTTAAAATCATGTGCTCATGTTTCCTGAAAACCCGATCATTTTGTTCACTTTATTTTCCGTAACTCTCCACATTTGTCCACTTTTGGGCATTTGAAGTACAAACAGCTGCAGATTATTTGCAAGTATCCCACAAACAAATGTAAATCTGAGTTCTAAGAATTAAAAACAACTTCAGGAAACCAGCAACAGAAACTGGGAGATTCTTCTTGAGCTGCTCTCATGCAAATGTGACCATGTAAGAGCTCTGACTGGAAACTCCCGGTGGGCTGTGCTCATTAGTAAGAAACATTTACAAGAACTGAGAGATTGAGTAAAAGCTTAGGAGTAGCTGTTGTGGGAACCAAATGAAGAAGAGAAAATGATGAGGAAAAGAGGCATTTAGAGTTTGAGGCTCTCTTTCTCCTTCTGTCTCTTTTTACTGTCTTTCTATCTGGCTTTTCTCTCCCATGAGGCCTGTCAGAATGTCTTTTCTCCGAGGTCAGACTGTGGAGCGAGGACAGACCAGATGTGCAGCGTCTCTCGCCGTTTCTGCTGAAATATCTCCACCAAAACCTTCTTGGTCGTGCTTTAACATGAATCCATGGCACACAGGGAGAGGAGTAATTGAAATCTGAGCTAATCTGTAATTGAGGACAGACAAAGATCACCCACAGCCAACCCCTGTGTTTATATGAGTGGGGTCAGTGCAAGCTCAGTCGCTGGTGCACACTGATAGGGTGGTGAGCATCTGGGTCAGGTGGCATGAAGAATTGGAGGATAAAAACCAATTACATCTCACATATATCAAATGTCTTGCACTTCCATTTTCACAAGATCCTGAATTTATTCTGCTGATAATATCACACTATTTGTGCTTTTTGCAGATTATCTGAGTCACTCTCAAACTTAGAACAGCTACAGACATGAATGTTTATGTCATTTTTGAGATGTACACTACCGGTCAAAAGTTTGGAATTACAACTTTTTTATTGACTTGTTTGAAAAAAGTGGTGCTTCTTTTTTTGTGGAAATTGTGATACACTACCATTCAAAATTCTGAGGTAAGTTTGAGGGTTTTTTTTAAAGAAATTAATAATTTTATCAAAAATGGCAATAAACATTAAAGAATATAATTTCTATTTCAAATAAATGCTGTTCTTTTGAACTTTCTATTTATCAAAGAATCCAGAAAAACAAAATGTATATTTTTTAATTAATTAATTAATTAATACATGTTTTCTTGAGAACTACATATGCAAATTAGACTAATTGAGACTGGCATAATGATGCTGAAAATTCAGCTTTGACATCACAGGAATAAATTCAATTTTAAAAATATATTCAAATAGAAAACAGTTATTTTAGATTACAATAATATTTCACATTTTTACTGTTTTTTTTTTTTTTGATCAAATAAATGCAGACTTGGAGAGCATAAGTGACTTTCAAAAACATTTTAAAAATATTGGACCCCAAAATATTGAATGGTAAAATATTTACAATGTCTGTCAGGTGTTTGTACACAAATGTGACTCTTATAATGTTTTCCAAATTACACACGTTTTGACCCTGTTGATACCTAGTATTAAATATCCCTTTTGAGAGCTAATTCAACACGATGCATATTTACACCATATATACAAACCATGGCCAAATTAGAATGATCGGTGTCTAACTAGAGTAAAATAAAGAAATAAAGAAAGAAAATCACTTGCATGTAGAACTCTGGACACTGTGGAGGAGGAAAAAAAGATTCAATGTGCAGAGAAAAATGAAGGGAAAAAAAGAGGCGAAAAGGGAATGGAAAGAAAATCAAGATATAGAGAAAAAGAGTGAAGAATGTATAACGAAAGATATAATAAAAATGACATAATAGAAAAGGAAAATGAGATGAGCAGGATAAAACAGAAGAAATAAAATGACAGTGAACAGGAGAAGGAATTTAAGAGGCTGAGAGTGAAGAGGAAACATGAAGATGTGAGAGAGGACAGACAAAACGAGGAGAAGGTGCTGTATTTCCCAACCACCAAGGCACCTGGAAGACTTCCTGAGTCTCCATAGCAACAGGGGGCGGGGAGAGAGGAGAGCGAGCCAGTGATTGGATGACAGGGTGTGTGTGCAAGAGAATGGATATGAAGAATGGAGACTTACACACATACATACATCTATACCATCAACTCTTCAGATACAGGGTTTGCATTCATATCAGTGTTATAGCAGTGCTTATGTGTCTTTATCACTTAAAAGCTCTTAGAAGTGTGCAGCACATTCATTCCCATAATACACCTCCAGTGGTCACACAGAAACAACATTATTTTGAGGGTGATATAAAAAAAGAATTGCAATAATCTATAATGCTATGCAGGGTCACTGTAAATAAATAAATGTTATTGTTAATACTTATTATTGTTATTAAAATGTTTCTAGAGAGAGAGTGAGAGAGTTGGAAATCACTGCTCAACTGATATGCTTATAAAGTCAACTACAAAGCTATAGGCCTACATCAAATCCAGCTCCATGTGGTCTCCTATTCGAGATGAGAGTGATTGTAACTCCAGCAAAGTCAGAGATAAGTGTGTGAGCCGCATAAACCTCATGATTAGCCTTTTCAAGGAGCTGCACCAGGGGGCCCTTCTGGTAAAACACAGCCAAAGAGTTTGAGGACGCTGTAGGAGAGTGAGCTCTGTCATGCAGCTCCATCAATGGCCTTATTCAAGTCAAAACTTCAATGCATATTTCAAACACTTAAAAAGTGATCCTGCTATGGAGCTACAGGGGGGCTGCTTCTATATAGTCTACACCTTTGTAACATTTCTCCCTTAATTAGTTTAGGGTTTCTTGTACTGAATGTAGCAAGGACAATCTCTTCCCCATTCTGTCTTGCTCCTTTTATACACGTGTACATGTCTCATGACCCAAATAACGGCAATGGCCATGTGACTTCTTGCTAATGCTTGTGAATTGAGCTCAAGTTGCATGATGTCATAAGCAATCAATTACAGAGTTCAGTTTGTACAAATTCTTACTTTTTCTAAAGATGTCTACTTCAAAGGAAAACTATTTTCGAGAAGAACTGTGAAGTGTTTAGAAATGAGTCAAACAGACTCTAAAATGGCTTGCTAAGTGAGTTTCAGCAGGGTGAAAGATTTCAGAAAGATTTGAAGAACTCACACACGGTATAATCCACCTGGAACCACACAGAACGCGCTCAGAACATCCAACCGATAAGACGCTTTTGCACAGAGAAATTACAAAAATAATCTTTCACATTCTATGAAGAAAATTAAAGTGCTGTGGAAGTAACCGCTATGCAAGTGTGTGTGCTTGGGCATTGCTATGAAGTTTCTAGGGTGGTTGGTGGTTGCTAGGGTACTGCTTGATGGATACATAAATAAATAAATAAATACAATATACAATTATATTTAATTATTTATTATAATAAACTGTGTTGAAATAATAATAGTAGTAATAATAATAATAATAATAATTATTATTATTATTATTATTATTATTATTATTATTATTATTATTATTAAATACAACAACAACAACAACAACCGCTACTACTATTATTACTATTATCATTATTTATTATTAAAAGCATAACAACAACAACAACTACTACTACTACTACTATATTATTATTATTATTAAATACAAACAACTACTATTATTATTATAATTAAATACATAACAATTATTATTATTATTATTTAGCAACACTAAAATTATTCCACAGCACAGTATAATAATAACAATAATAATAATAATAAACGCATGACAAAAACTATTATTATTATCATCATCATTATTATGCAGCTAATGATAATTATTAATATTTAGTTAATCTAAAATGCTCACATAGCACAGTATTTTTTTAATTAATAATCTAGTTTATAGATTGATATAAATAGCTTGGATCTCTCCTTCAGTGTAAGTCTGTGATTTTGCACCTTTATATATATATATATATATATATATATATATAGTATATATATATATATATTATATATATATATAAAGTTTATTTATTACTTAGGGTTAAAATACTTATCAAAAAAGTAATTGCATTTGAGGAGTCAAATCATAAAGGGTTACACGCTGAAGTTTATTTATTACTTAGGGTTAAGAGTTTGTTCAAATCCCTAACCTCAAGTATATAAGCAATAGTAATTCCTTAGCAAGCAGCAATAATCAAAGTTTCCCTGTTTGGGTACATTGAAATAAACCCTCTGGCTTTGGCGTTTCAGACGGTTTTTAGAAACTGCTTTCAAGCTGATCTAAGATCAGCTCTTTCCCTTCCAAAACACTGGAGCGCCTGTCTTAAATCAAGGTAAAAGCTACTGGTAGCCAAAGGGTGAGAGTAGTTACACTGATCCAAGAACGCAATAAATCCCCTGATTACAGCATTTACGAGCAGCTTTATTGATTCCATTTGCGTAAACAGTGTGAGAGATGGAGTAAAGCGTGAGAGAAAATGAAAGAGAAAGGTTGAGAGGGAGAGAAAGCTGTTTTCCTTTAATTATTCCATTGGCCGGAGCACTGACTGACAGGACACACATGGATACAACTGCACATGATCACAAAAGCACCTCCACTGCACACATGAACACACACACATTTGTGGAACCTAATAGCAAGCATGACTCACTCCAGACCTGCACACACACACACACACACACACACACACACACACACGTATATACAGGTTACTAATGGACAGTGTGAATCAAGTCCGGACATGCATTAGTGAGCACAGTATCAGATTTCAGGAGACATATGTGCACTTGGACTGACAACACACTTGCACACACATCTACACACTCTATATATACAGATCAGGGCTCTTTCTGGTGGGGAGGTTGTTCTGTGATGCTGAATGAGTCATCAAAGCATACTGACTGCCACACGACCACAGCAAGTCAAATTTGCTACAGACCCTGTGAAATCAACATTTTGTGGCTTTCAGTCCATTTGTGTTCCATTTGAGGTCAAATATATGCTAGTGCACTCTCTGCAGTGACAAAACTCACTTTAGCAGACAGACACATTTCAAATTTACAGTCATTATCTGGTGTGAAATAGGACCAAAATTATTGATGACTCATCCTGGGTTACATACACTAGCTTTTAAAAGTTGGGGGTTGGTAATTTTTTTTTATGTTTTTGTCTCTTATGCTCACCGAGGCTGCATTAATTTGACCAAAACACAGCAAAAACAGTAATATTGTGAAATATTAGATTAACTGTTTTTTTAACATGGTTTAAAATGTAATTTATTTCTTTGATGGCACAGCTGAATTTTCACTATCATTACTCAAGTTTTCAGTGTCACATCATCCTTCAGAAATCATTCTAATATGATGATATGGTGCATTGCTGATTATGATCAATGCTGAAAACAAGTGTGCTGCTTAATATTTTTGTAGAAACCATGATACATTTTTTTTCAGAATTCTTTTATGTATAAAAAGTTTAAAGAAATCATTTATTTGAAATACAATTTTGTTGCAACATTATAAATCTTTTTACTTTCACTGTTGAATAATTTAATCCATTATAGGTGAATAAAATTATTATTATTATTTTTTTAAATCTTTTGGACAGTAGTATAGACTTCTATCCAATCAAATGCTCTAGAGTGAAAAGCTCTGACAGTCACACACTTCTTTGCAATTTCTTTTACAGTACTCTGAAAAACAGAAAAAACTATTTATGTAACAATGGTTTTATAATTCACACAAAAGGTCATGCCACTCACGTTTCATGAATGATGGTTAGTTTGTCAATAAAACACTGAAAAATTGTGTTCTAGCCAAGTGCCATTTGAAAAAGCATGATTTTGTCAATTGCTTGGTTACCATTTCCATCACTCTGAATAGCCCCGCCCACAGTGAAATGTTACTGGTGCAAAATCCTCACGCTACAGTTCATTAAGTGGTTGGCTGTTACTTAATGTCATGCTGTGCAGCAATTTTAAATAGTTAAAGATCCTGGACAAATTGTTCTTCCATTCCTCTCTAGCACCAAATTACAGGAGCAGTCTATTTCTGTCATTATTACACACCCTTGTGTAAATCCAAACAACTTCCACGTCTTTGAATAACTATTACATATGTAATGTAAAAGTGATTTTATTGCACTACCTATACATACTAACAGGTCAGTCTGAAATTCAACCACCACAGACAAAGAGGGAATCCAATGCCATTGATGTAACCCCAAGCCTGAAACTGCAGACCAGCCGAATTCAACTGCAACTTTGTAAGATATCAAGTCCCGATTATGAGAATCTCTATGGCTTCATTTCTTTGTGACTTTATGTGACTTTATGTTTCTCTTAAAAGTTACTTTATGAGAATCTTAGCCAATGAGACTGCCGTTTGTGCATTAGCTCCGCCCACTACCAGAAAACCCAGCAGTTCTTAAAAACTGAAGAATTCCAAAGGAACGCCGTTATTTTGACAACAAACAAAGAATACAACAAAGAATATTGTTTACATGTAGCGCGTCAATTCACTCTCTCTCTCTCTCTCTCTCTCTCTCTCTCTCTGTGTGTGTGAGACAAAGCTCTATTTCTCCCAGTTGTGACATTGTGTCTCTCCATGTGATTTAATATCATGCAATATGACTTTTAAATTTCACAATTGCAAAATTGTGACATGGAGTCAAATAGTTTTTTGTAATTGTGATTTTATATGTTGCAGTTGTGACTTTGTATATCCAAATTGTTACTGTTATGACTTTACTTCTCCTAACTGTGCCTTTGCATCACACAGCGTGACTTGTCTTATTTTAAAGTTCATTTTCACAATTAAGATGTCAGATGTTCTGTGTCACCAGAGACGCCTGATTCAACTTATGGGTCCATTTTAAAATGAATCACACATTGACACAAAATTTCCCAAATGTGTCATGTATTCCTCACCTGTTTCTTGTTACATTTGGTGAATGTGTGTTACATACATACATACACACACACACACACACTGGAGACTAAAGAGAAGCAAGAGAGCAATTTGGCACTGGCATACACATGAGTAACTGTGGGTGTCCACGCTGACTATTTCAGCAGCATATGCAGGGCAGCCAGCAGCAGGGACGGAGGGCTTTGGGAGTCTCGTCTGCCCACACCCAAATTTAGCCCCCGTTCTCCTGAATCTCTCCATATGAGGAGCCAGAACTGGCCTGCACCCCAATGACAGCTCTACACTGTCCTCAGATCAGTGATACAGCGCTGGGCCAGGTATGGTTGTGAAGACACAATCAGGGCATGCCGTACTCTTACTGACTTTGGACTTTGGCCTGACATGTATAAGGACCTGTGTTGTGTTGGTTGTATATGGTGTGTATTCTGTAAAGAAACAGGAGATTGATAAAGTGTGGTTGCACATTTTGGTGTCACAATAAACAGATCTGAAAATTCTATATATGCTTTTATGGAAGCTTCTTTCCACTATCAAGTGGAATTTACAAATAAATAAAAACGGTAACTGAAAATGTATATCTCACCATTCTGACTTTGGTTCTCATTACTGTCTCCTAATTTTGTCTTCAATATTTCAAATGCGATTTCATTTCTCATAAATGCGGCTTTATATATCACAGTGTGATTTCCTGCAATATAATATAAAACTTGTAACTGTGACTTTGTTTCTCATAAAAGCAACTTTATCATTCAGTATAATTGCAATCTTCATATTGTTATTGTATATCTTACGATTTTGTTTTATCTTACAATGAGACTAAATATCTCACAATGACATTAAATATTGCAATTCTCATAAATGCAACTTTATATTTCACAATGTCACTTTTGTATATAAATCTCACAATTGTGACTTCATATCTCAGTTTGACTAAATTTCAGAATATTTTGCAGTTTGAATATACATTTCAGAATAGTTTGCAATTTCACTTTATTTCAGAATATTTCACAATTTAAGTTTCACAATCTGGCAAAAATTTCTTAATGCAACTTTGTGAGATATTTTGCAATGTGATTATAACTTGCAGTTGCGACTTTATGTCTTCATATTGTTACTGTGTATCTTACGATGTATCTGTATATATATATACACACCAATAATAACTTTATTTCTCCCAACTGTGACTTTTTATCTCACAAACTGATCTTGTACAAATTGATCTTGATCTTGTTCTATCTCACAATGACCTTTTTACACAATTGATCTTTTTTACTCTGAGATGACAACCTATTTCTATCATTCCAATTCAGTATAATTTAATTCTAATGCACAGAAAGAGGATGAAAAAATGCAACAAAATTACAACCACTTTGGTACAAGAAATCTTGACCTACATTGTGAGTTACCTTCAGGGAAAAAATTTACACAAAAGTAACAGTAGGAAGCGGACCTTGAAAGAGCCTCAAATAGAAAAAGAAACTCAGTCCATGCTTTGTTGAATGTCTACTACAGCAAGAGAGCAAGCGAGAGAGAGAAAGAACATGTGTGTATATATCAGTGTGTGCCAAGGGACTTCCCCTGGGAGAGTGGCAGTGCCCAAAGTAAGTGTGTGGTTCTCTGTGTGTCTACTGTAACCAGGTGCAGAGAAAGCCCTAGCAAATCTGGGTCACCCGAGAAAACCAACACTTCACATACAACCTGCTCTCATTCCTGCCAGCGACATAATTACATATTCCACATCTGTACATCACAATGACTATATCCACACAGAAACAGTGCTTCAAATTCAGACACATTCATTATTTCGAGCTTCTCTGAATAATTTCCATGTTTTCTGCCAACCAGTCTAACTTCAGCACACAGGATCAAACGGAGGGACGAGCCCATCCCAGCGACAGTGTGTGTATAAATTGTACAGTGAAATCTCCAGAGGGAAGAGTTTAAACAAACATAGTACTCCCTTTCAGAGAAAGACTTCTACAACTAACTCAGTTTAAAGCTGGCTTCCCGTGCACATCCTTCCTTTTGGGGTTTTGTGTGAGTGTTTGGCTGAATTGTAGACCAAAGAGAGATCCATTTATTTACTGAGTGACCTTATTCACAAAATTTGTGCCACACAACTTAAATAACATTATCAACTGACTAAAACGTTCAGTAACTGTGTGGTAGGGAACAAGGACTCAGAGGCTCCAGACACAAAAGCTGTTCCAGTTAGAAGGCAGCAGCAACATTACATGGACAGTATTCTTTGCAGAGAAGTCAATTCTAAAAGACAATTAATAAATTAAGTAATTCATTACTGCTTGCATATTATGGGTAATAATAAATAATGTCAATAACAAATCTAGTTCAAAATGCAAATGCCAGGTTAAAAATATAATCTTTGTAAACAAAGATAATCATGTTGGTTAAAATGTTTAATATATATAGGGTAAAAATAAATATATAATTTAATTAATATCATGTTTTTGGGGTCTAGCCCATTAACGTCACCTTTTCATAATAGGCAAATTATTATTATTATTATTATTATTATTATTATTATTATTATTATTATTATTATTATTATTAAGAAGAAGAAGACTGATCCACCACTACATATTGTGGCACATTCATTTTATTATTTTAAAATTAACAAAAATATACAAAAGATTTATATTTCAAATAAATGATATACACATATATATATACACATATATATATATTTACACACATATTTATTTATACACACATATATACACACATATACATATATATATATATATATATATATATATATATATACATATTTATATATACACACACACAATATATATACACACTATATATATATATATCTATATATATTTACACACACATATATATATTATATATATAATATACACACACACACCTTGCACACAACACATATATATATATATATATATATATATATATATATATACATATATTTATATAATAAAGACTATGATACACTACTTATGAAAACAGAAATAATTTAAGTAATTATCTTACATGAAACAACTATTCAACCAAAACAGATATTATTCTTTGACAAATTATTGTATGCAGTTCAATCACTCAATGCAGCTTGTGTTAGTTCCTACATGTACAATCTTAACCTCAGTTGTCTACAATCTGTTCCAGAACAGCTTAGATGTCGTCCATGAAGCCACTGAATGAATGGAAAGGAAATATTTTAGTATTTTTATTCTAATAGCTAACAGGCTGGTTTCAGTCGTACACTCGCTCAAAGCTCATTTGTGCGGTAATACAGACTGAAAGTCTACGAAAACATCAAAAGACATCAGAGAGGTGGTCAAAAGCCCATACTCTGGCACCAACAAAAAATGCACAAATAAAGCCACATTCTGACATGTGAATACACACACAAACATGACCACAGCCACAACAGCAAACACATCAAAAGAGTTCAATTCATTTCTAGACCCAAAGCATCCATCACGACGCTAGCCCATGAGTCCAGATCACAAAACTTTACATCCAAAGCTTAGTAGTTCTGGAGGCTCTCCAATTAATTTTCATTTAAGCATTCAACTTTTGTCACAGATGGTTCGTTAGGAAGAAACAAAAGAAACCAGCCCAAATTGGTTTGCAGGTCTTAGCTGATCTCACATCCTGATCAGGCGTTTTGCACATTTTTATTTTTATTTTTTCAGCTGAAAGACAAGCTTAGACCAGCATTTTTATAGCTATTAATATTTTGAAGAATGTTGATAACCAAACAATTGACCCCATTGACTTTCATTGTATTCTTTTAACGGGAATCGAAACTGTTTAGCTACTAAAACTTTTTCAAATTTTGTCTTTCACAAAGAATGCCACACAGTTTTTATTTTCTTTTTTTTACAAGGTTTACAAGGTTTACAAGGAATTTAATAAGGTTTAAGTTCATAAAGCAATTATCTCGTTCTCGCTCTCTGGTTGGTCTTGAAACTAAAACATCAACTAAAGAGTTAAATAAAGAAATAACTAGAGTAGGATGGAAACCTCCTTCTAAATGAACTGGACTGTGAAATACTAAATTTAGTCTCTCTCGCTTTTCTCGCTTGTACAAATCTAGCCTCAGATCAGGAGCCAAGGGCAACTTCTCTCTTCACCACAGGCTCAAAACCCTCCATTGTCCCTTTGAGCACAAGGCCAGTGTGTCTCTGAAGTGTAGGTGTCGGTCTTCTGACTACAACTTGACCTTGCTCATGAAAAAGGCCTTTATCCAGCTTCAACAATCAGGCTTCTTCTTCCCACACTGACATCAGTACAGTATGCAGAGCGGAGTGTCCCTGAACACCCCAAAGCGCTGAGGCCTTGAGTTACTCCAGCCGCTGGTGGAGATGTGGTGTGCCTGCCGTGCCTTGTGGTCTATACACCCGTTTTGGACCTTCGGGCCGGGCCATGCTGCCCACGTGTTCCCAAATCTAGACTGAATGACCCTCCATTGGCCAAAACACGTACTTGGAGAGATCATCCAGTGTCAGACGGGTTCATGTTCTGAAACATTCTGAGGACCGAGGAGTGGTAAGAGAAGTATTATTTAAAAAACATAAATAAAATAAAACATTACTTAATAAAATAATGATGCCTTTAAGGTATTGCTTAAAATACATCAATTCTAAAATAAAATAAAATAATAAGATGGTACCTTTTAAATAGATACCTTCACAAATTTATAATTTAATAAAATTTTGAAATAAAGAAGACAGTACTTGTTAATAAAAAAGATGTCTAATATTATTTAAAATATATAAATATATATATATATATATATATATATATATATATATATATATATATATATATATATATAATAAATATATACTTGTTACAAAGTGCAAAATAAAATAAAATAAATAAAATAAGATAGTGTTTTAAAATAGTATTGAAAATAAAATAAAATAAAATAAAATAAGATAAAATAAAAATTAGTTTCAGCCCCAGACATCATGCCTACGGACCGTTGGATGAATATCTGATGCATACGGCACACTCAGCTGGAAACACTTCAGGAGTTTCCAAGTCGTAATCGGATTGGTTAAACTACAGGTCCTTCTCAAAAAATTTGCATATTGTGAAAAAGTTCATTATTTTCCATAATGTAATGATAAAAATTAAACTTTCATATATTTTAGATTCATTGCACACCAACTGAAATATTTCAGGTCTATTATTGTTTTAATACTGATGATTTTGGCATACAGCTCTTGAAAACCCAAAAATCCTATCTCAAAAAATTAGCATATTTCATCCGACCAATAAAAGAAAAGTGTTTTTTAATACAAAAAAAGTCAACCTTAAAAAAATTATGTTCAGTTATGCACTCAATACTTGGTCGGGAATCCTTTTGCAGAAATGACTGCTTCAATGCGGCGTGGCATGGAGGCAATCAGCCTGTGGCACTGCTGAGGTGTTATGGAGGCCCAGGATGCCTCGATAGCGGCCTTAAGCTCATCCAGAGTGTTGGGTCTTGCGTCTCTCAACTTTCTCTTCACAATATCCCACAGATTCTCTATGGGGTCAGGTCAGGAGAGTTGGCAGGCCAATTGAGCACAGTAATACCATGGTCAGTAAAACCATTCACCAGTGGTTTTTGGCACTGTGAGCAGGTGCCAGGTCGTGCTGAAAAACAAAATCTTCATCTCCATAAAGCTTTTCAGCAGATGGAAGCATGAAGTGCTCCAAAATCTCCTGATAGCTAGCTGCATTGAGCCTGCCCTTGATAAAACACAGTGGACCAACACCAGCAGCTGGCATGGCACCCCAGACCATCACTGACTGTGGGTACTTGACACTGGACTTCAGGCATTTTGGCATTTCCTTCTCCCCAGTCTTCCCCCAGACTCTGGCACCTTGATTTCCGAATGACATGCAAAATTTGCTTTCATCCGAAAAAAGTACTTCGGACCACTGAGCAACAGTCCAGTGCTGCTTCTCTGTAGCCCAGGTCAGGCGCTTCTGCTGCTGTTTCTGGTTCAAAAGCACACGCCTGTGCACGGTGGCTCTGGATGTTTCTACTCCAGACTCAGTCCACTGCTTCCGCAGGTCCCCCAAGGTCTGGAATCGGTCCTTCTCCACAATCTTCCTCAGGGTCCGGTCACCTCTTCTCGTTGTGCAGCATTTTTTGCCACACTTTTTCCTTCCCACAGACTTCCCACTGAGGTGCCTTGATACAGCACTCTGGGAACAGCCTATTCGTTCAGAAATTTCTTTCTGTGTCTTACCCTCTCGCTTGAGAGTGTCAATGATGGCCTTCTGGACAGCAGTCAGGTCGGCAGTCTTACCCATGATTGCGCTTTTGAGTAATGAACCAGGCTGGGAGTTTTTAAAAAGCCTCAGGAATCTTTTGCAGGTGTTTAGAGTTAATTAGTTGATTCAGATGATTAGGTTAATAGCTAGTTTAGAGAACCTTTTCATGATATGCTAATTTTTTGAGATAGGAATTTTGGGTTTCATGAGCTGTATGCCAAAATCATCAGTATTAAAAACAATAAAAAGACCTGAAATATTTCAGTTGGTGGCAATGAATCTAAAATATATGAAAGTTTAATTTTTATCATTACATTATGGAAAATAATGAACTTTTTCACAATATGCTAATTTTTTGAGAAGGACCTGTATATAGGACTTCCAGGAGACGTGCGTGTCACGTTCTGCCAAGAAACAAAGATGTCATGATGCCAAACCCCCTCACGAAAGATGAAAGCTGTCGTGTTTACAACTGTGACAATGAGCGCTTATCAGGTTCTAAACTAAACACTGGATTTTCAAAAGTATGTGAAATATATAAAGTTCACAGCACAGAATCTTTTAAATATGTCCAAGAGTTTTACACACCAGTCTGTTATTGTGGTGACATTACCACGCCCCTAAACATGATGCGGTACAAAACAAAATGTGATTGGTTGCTTTACCTGTTCCATTCAAAGCGGCCAAGATTCCCAGACCTTCTGCCATCAGTCTGAAAGTCTGGCTATGCGAGACTACCTATAGAGCTCAAAAATCTCTGCATATACACAAAACCAGAAGTTTTCATTTTCACTGAAACATAGCCATCAAATGTGGTCCCTTTACACAACAGAGATCCTCTCATTCAGTGCGTGTTAAATCCTGCAGTCAGCTGATGTTGGTTTGGTCTTGGACAGCTTAAGCTGAGTACAGCTGACAGAGTCAGCTTAGATGAGAGGAAAATGCAAAGCAGATGTCATGACTATGTTGTTTTGTCAGGTGTATTGTTCTTATCCCCATCTCAACCAGCTTAGCAGCCCACACAATGACGCTCTTAAAGCCTAGAGAGCCTGCATATACAACTAGGCTTTCAGATCACTCAGAAGTTATCAAGAACCCCGGTACATTGATTACGGAATGACGCATTATGCTCCCTTGTGCTTCATTTGTGCCTTTCACAAAAGGCTTACATTTTATAGCAAAAGGGGTTATTCCAGGCTGCGCAAACCTAGCTACATATTTTCAAAACAGACTAGTCAGTGGGTTGTTTGAATGACTAGTCAACTACTTGTTCATATGGAAGCCCTGATGTTTTAAATGTTTTTGACAGAAATAGCTTATATATGCATTTATTTGACAAAAAATACAGTGAAACAGCAACATTTTCATTCAAATCTACATGTAATTTATTCCTGTGATGCAAAGCTGGATTTCCAGCATCATTACTCCAGTCTATAGTGTCACATGATCCTTCAGAAATCATACTAATATGCTGATTTGATATTTTTATATTTTTGTAGAAACAATTATAAATTTTAGGATTCTTTGATGAATAAAAAATTCCAAAGAACAGCATTTATTTGAAATAGAATTATTGTAACATCAGAAGCATCTTTACAGTCATATTTATATATTAATGCATCTTTGTTCAATAAAAGTAATAATTTCTTTTTTTAGCATGCTAAAACCCTTGCAGAAAGGTTATGTCTCTAAATTCATGCCATTTAAAGGATTTCTCATAAAAATAAAGATAAGAATTTAAAAAAAATCCAGTTTAACTCAAGAATCGACTCGCCAGTTGATGGATGACTAATCAAGTATCCCAATTTATCCCTAACACCATCAGACCAAATGTTTGTTTCCCTTTTCCCAGTTTCTGAACATCTGTACCATTTATTATTTCCAATTTCTCACCTTTTCCAAAAAAATATAGGCTTAAAAGGACCACAAATTTAGAGTGAGGGTGGAAAATCCAGGATGAATCACCTCCCACATTATGCAGATGTCAGGACTCTGCAGTGTTGTGCGATAAGATGAAGACCTGAGTGTACTACAGTACTGGAGCGCGGCCAGATCACCTGACAATGAGACACACCCACCTCCTCTAGGAGTAACCTAAGCAGCAGAGTTCACCTCTTAACATTCTGCTCACAATACTTAATTCTGTACCGGCATATCCACATGGGATAGAGGCCTTAGATTTGGCCTAGAGAATCCACTCTAACCAATCTCCAAGCTTAGAGGCAGATGCAAGCTTTACTTTTTATCACACATTTGCTACTAGTCTGCAGTTTAAAATGGCCTTTATGTACTCTGAGTTAGCTATACACAAGCTCTGTGGGTGGTTGCTCCACAGAGACCAGACAGGACAAAATAAACCTGAAACTTCAGACAAGAACCTAGAAGTACAAACAATACAGGCTTCCTGATATACATCCAAGAATATACACCCACCCTTTAAGAAAAACGACCATAGTGCTTGCATAATAGCCATAGTTTTACTGTGGATAACCATAGGTAAAACAATCATCACTACTTTTAGATCACTGTTAAGTTTCTACAAAACCATTTTTTTTCCACGTAAAACTCCAAAAATGTACCTATACATACAGTACAAATCACTACTGTTTCCAGCTGAAATGAACATCCACTAGTGGCAGTAACACACCAACAACCTTTTTTTTTACGCAAATTATGATAACAGGAGCAGATTAATGATTAATAAAGACTTTAATTATTTTTTTTATTTATTTATTTTAAACAGCTCCTTGAATAATACTTATGTTATGGCTTCAAAATGCTTGTACCATAATGCATGATTTGTACAGTAATTTTCGTAATATACATTTGCATCACATAGCCAACTGCATATGTATGGCTTTTCTGATGTACAGTAGTAAACTTGCTCGGTAGCGCACCTGGTACAGCACTGCTACGAGTCCCGTGAAAGACAATGAGTCATGATAAAACAGCTCAAACACTTGTAAAGGCAACTGAAAATGTCATGGGTGCTTCAGCAAATGTGTTTGTATCTCATGTTTGCTTTTAGGGCATGGTTTATTGTAGCGGGTATGTTATTTTAAAATGCCACAGAGCATTAATCTTTGAGCTCCACTCACTGGACATTTCGTTTCCAAACTGATACAATAACAAATGGGACAAAATGTTGCCAGATTCACACGCTTCTGTTTCGGATAAAACTGAACACAGTTTTAGCACTAGTTACTAAATATTTCACTTTGCAAGAAGCAGCGTAATACCATTTTGCAGCAATGTTGCCAGGTACCAATAATTTGTATTTATTATAAAAGAAAGAAGAGCTTAAGCACATTTAGAACTATAACTGCATCTGCCATTACTATAATAAAAATGAAGAAGATTATTTAGCAGGAATCTACAACATTTGCACCAAAATGCTTCAGTTAGTGCTGATAATAAGGATAAGTCAGATGGCTTATCCCTTCCAAACATTTACCATAGTTTCCTGTCAAACTAGCACAGTTCCTGCAGTTATATTGCTACGGTAAAAGCTTTATTGTGGCCTCTCTTTTAAACAGAGTAGGAGGCTTTCAGAATCTTTCTGGCAAGGCAAATACTGTACCAGCCTAACCACAGTTTTATTGCTCTATCAACTGCAGTAAGCATGGTAGGCTGTTTCATTGTAAACTTTAGTTACCATGGTAAATGTCTGTAAGGGATAATTAAAGGACGTGCAGAATATGATATCATTTGTGAAGGTACAATTAAGGCAAAACCTGCAGACGTTGTACATTTGAGTCTGCACGTGTATTTGGATAACTAAAGACCTCGGCTCAGCTAACAGAAAATTAGCTGAATGAAAGCGCAGGGCCTTTTTCTTGGCCAGCGTGACTGATTTTGTTTTAAATGAACTGTGGAGCATTAGAAAATGGTTAAATAGTGTTTAACCAGCTGCCAGTGTGCTGGGGAAGCTTTTAAGCACAGCTCACTTGCTTAACTTGGAGTTCAACTAAACTTCATAAACAATGAACAATGCTAATGCTAACCAGTGCATTAGATAACGCTGAACACTGAAAGATAACGGGATTGATGACTGTACTAATACAAAACAAAACCATGCATCTGCACATTTACCAACAAGTTTATCGCTTCCAAATTCTCTTTACTTCTGTTTCTGACAACAACGTTTGGCTTTATTCTTGCTACAATCTATATGTTGCTAATATTATAAGAGTAACTTTGGGAATTGAATAAATGAGAGCCTATCAGTCAGCTGCGGTTGAGATGAACACAGTGCTAAATGTGGTAAATAGTATTCACAACATTACTATTGATTCTATGTGCATTTAAGGCCTGTTTCTATGTGCATATTAGAACGCCTACATGATGTAAACAAAGGGCGCCACTGTGCGGTGTGCACACCGACGCGACGCCACGAAATTTTGGCCAAACGCGTCTTTTTTTTTAATCGTTTTTTTAAAAAAACGCTCACATGTATACAAACCCTCTTAAAACACAATTTGGACACAGTCTTTTGCGCTAGCTTAAGTTATAAACACAAAACTGTCTTGCTGAGCAACAGGTTTGTGGTTGCCAAGTAATTTTTTTACCACTGCCGGGAGAAATAAGAAATAAGACGAAGAAGATGCAAGGCAAGATGGGAATGTAGAGTTTGCTCTTACACTCACTAACTTTTATTTGAAACATAATTTTTAAGTGTAAAAGTTTATCTTTACTGTTTAATTACGCTTTTGAAGCGGGGGGTTTGCATGTTCACATCAGGCTCATTCGTTTTTACAAAAAACGCGTTTGAAAAACGCTGGCGAATAACGCGCGCGGTATATTTCGTCCCGGTGTGTACGGCCCTTTAGAGTACATGATGTAAAATTGCATCACATGTATACAAGTTCAAAACCTTTTCACAGTTTTGAAGTTGTAACATATAAACCCTTACTGCTCAACTCTTAATTTTTCTTAATGTCTCTTACACAAGTGTAAAAGTGCACTCGCTATCATTTTAAGGCATCCCAACACACAAACCCAAACCTTACTGGAATAAGCAAAGTCAGCACAATAAAACAACTAACACTAATAAACAAAGACATAAAAAAAAAGTACTCAAAAACTACTAACACTAATAAGCAAAGTCAGCACAATCAAGTACTTCATATGTTGTTAGAATGATCTGAAACATCTGTTGACATCTCATAAAAGACACTTCCCTTTTCCTTGCGTTTGTTATTGTTCCTGTATGGACAGGCAGGAACTCAAGAGGAGGGAACTGATTGACTGGGTTACTCCGTCCTCTCAGCTTATCAATGGAGGCTTTGACTTCACCCAGTACATAACATGGCCACCATTAGGCCTCTGTTAAACACTGGAGTCTTTGAGACAGAAGACTACTCACCTCAACAGACTGTAGATGGCTATGGAGGAACCAAGGGGGAGCCCTAAACTCCCTTCATACACAAATACTTCCCTAACAAAAACTGTACTGAGGAACAGTGTACCATGATATACGTATAGTGATGTAGTTCCAAATCATAACCATTTTCAAATACCATGGTATACACACTACTTCAAAGGTACTTTAAATAATACAGTAGTATTACTATGAGGCATGTCCAGTACAGGGTTGCTACATTTGACCAATCAATTTCAATAACTTTTAGAATTTCTGTATTTTACAGAGATTGTAGTCACAAAGTGGAATTTCAAGCTGATAAAATACCAACATATTTTATCGTTTTATTCATTTCCATGACTTTTTAACCCTGGAGGACAAAGTTTTAAAATGATCTGATAATTCCAAGTTTTGCAAATAAAGTTGTTAAAAAAATATCCAAAAATATGGCACTACTATGGTTTACGTACAAAAATATATATGGTATTACTATAACACATTATCAAAAACTGACATTGCCGTGCTATATTTATTTAAATTAGTTTTTAAAAAGTATAGGATCAGTAAGTTTTAACAGTAAAGAAAATAAAGATCATTTTAAAAGATTTCTATTTAAAAACATAAAATTTATCAAAGAATAACCATTTTCAACATATAATAATAAGATTTTTTCTTGAGCAGCATATTAGCATGATTACTGAAGGATCATGTGACACTGAAGACTGGAGGAATGATGCTGAAAATTCAGTATTGCCATCGTTGTTCATTCAAAGAATAAACAGTTATTTTAAACTCGCACAACCCCAAACTTTTGAACAGTGGTGTAAATCCAAAAAGACAGCACATACCACTGTACATGTCCAAAAAACATGACGATGCTATGAAACTTTGAACCTTTTTTAGTGATAGACACAATGTAAATAAACCTGTACTATACCAATTGTACAGACATGTTCATAGACACATGCTCACACTGCAACTAAATGTGCACAGTCATCTAAACCCTACACACATCCTCACACAACAACATACACACTCTTTCTTCCAGACTTTACAGAGGGGCCTCGCTGCACCTGAAGGGTTGGGTGTGAACGCTGTCTTTCCTTCCTTCTGCTTCCAAAGCAAATACTGTTATTGGCGGCGGTATCCTGAGAGCTCTGTCGCAGAGTTAGACTTTAATTTGTAAAATACACCCATAAATGTCATTCAGCATAACCACTCGGCTCCAGCCTGTAACGCATGCACCATTAAATAGCATTAGACTCATATCGCATTCTTTCTTCTCCTTATTATTCATTCTCCTCTAACTTGCTACTGCTTTGGGAATAAAAATGCACCATTATTAATGTGTCATGCTAATAAAGCACATTTAAAAGTGAGAAAGAGGGAGAAATAGGCATGTAAACGTAGCCCTGGCTTGCATAAGACCGACATTAAAAAGACATTAAACTCAGTTCTGATGTGAATAACCATTACCTGAGAAAATCATAAAAAATAAGAGAAGTTAGACAGAGAGAGAGAGAGAGAGAGAGTTTGCAACTGTTAAACTTAAGCAAGCCTACCTGAAGGTCAAAGAATTTACTGTATCTTCTGTAGATGATGTGGGATGTGGAGTCAGAGTATGTGACATTGATGAGATACACCTGAAAAGAGAAGAAAAAAAATACAAGGAAGGCAATTAGAATCTCTACAATTTATACTAGAGTTTAGTTACACATTTTGGTATAAACTATGATGATTTCAGTATAACGATTGCTTCTAGCTATGCAAGTCTCTACTCTCTGAAATGTGTCAAAAAGCAGTTAAAAAAGTTTTAAATATGCAAATGTACTTTATTTAACCCAATTTATTTAAATTTAACCCAAGAGCGAGATATGTAATGATGACTTCACAGCATGGTCAGGAAACGACACTGTATAGTCAGGGACAAGTATTTCCTGCACATACACAATTCCTAACAAACCCAGCTCTATTGTCCTGCAACAGAAATAAAGATCAGATTATTTACTCCACAAACAAACCAACAAAAAATACAATATGACATCATGTGGAACCATGTTTATATATATATATAGTACAGTAAATAAATGACACTATACCCTACAGTACTATCAAACATATGCATGTATATATGTATACTGCATATGAAATTCTAAAACGAATCATGATTTTTACAGTTCCCATTTGGAAATTGCACATTTTATTTTTTAACGGATCACTCCTCCTTGCAGTCTCACTAAAACAGATTCAAACAAGTCAACAGATCATTTACAAATCTAATTTTTAAAGATTTGCATTTGGAGTTGACCTAGTTTCCAGTGCCAATCAAAACAATCCATAACTGGGATAAACAGACTGACTACCTGACAAACAACGTCTTTTTCCTTTTTAACTGCAAGACATTTGATTTACATTCAGCACATTTCCTTGCATCTACTAAGTCTATAAGTCTATTACAGGCTCATTTCAGCTGATATTCTGACCACAGCTCTCTAGCATCAGTCCTTCAGATAAATTGCCCCACCCACTGTGGGCTGCAGGACAGTGTGTTGACAACGTCTCTCCAGTGTGTAACTCAGTCATGTCAAACCTGTTCAAGGTCTTCTCCAGTGTGAGCAGCATGTCTGAGCTGATCCTGGAAAGAGAAGTGTCTGGAAGCTGCATTTGTGACACTTGGGATCTAACAGCTTTGGAGATTTGCTGTGATCTTGAGTGATCTCCTGTCAACCCCCAACAAGAGTTATGAAGCACAATAGTACGTGTAATGTGTATGTGTAAAAATGGCTTGTTTTGTCCATAGATGTGAAAAAGTTAATACATCAATAAACATTGCCACATTTTTGCTCCATATTGCAGAGTTTTTGCATATCTGATTACCATGGTAACCACCAAAATACAAGTTACCCTATTTATTAGTGATTTCTGCTCAGGCAAGCATCACTCCTGCTCACTTAAAAAAAAAAAAAAAAAAAAAAAAAAAAAAACCTTACTATTAAAATTCTGCACTTAACTCATCATGTTTGTGCTACAAACATGAATGAGACCTGAAATTGTATAGCTTGTTGAGAGGAGGTGTGCTATCATCTAAAACATTACATTTCTGGCAAAACGATAAAAATGGCCAAAAAAAACATGGGCTGTATCTTAAATCATCCCCTATACTCTCATTCACTATTCCCTACATTACTCCTTTACATAAGTTATAAGTTCTAATACAGACCTTTAAAAGAATGAATGAAAATGAGTTCGGACAATAAGTCACACAAAAGTGCTATGGACAGCATCTTCTGACAAGACACAGGATACATTCGACGCCCACAGTGTTCTCTAGCATCTTGCCGTTCGGTTTGTACACTCGTTATTGAGGTGCATTGTGGGTTCGAATGAGCGCACTTGACAATGTCCACTATGCTTTCGGATACCACAAACAAAATGGCCGTCTCCTCAAAAAATGTGCTATATAAAGGTAAAAAGGGGCCGTGTGGCAAAAAATCTGAATGTTTTATTGTTTTATTCGATTTTTGTTACGGCATTGATAATTCTAGAACTCAATATAAATACAATATAAAATATACAGACAACTAACACATGTCCAAAGCACTAGCATTCACCCTGCAAACACATAGCAGAACGCTAACAGCCTTAACATCGTGGCGCCAAGTGTTGCACAGGCAAGCATCATTGACATTTTCATCAGTTAAAAATTTTGCAGTAACTACGGAAGAGATTGTTCTAAATGATTAGAAAAGCTTTCCAGTTCTGAAATACTGAAACATTCAAACTAGCAGAATTAAACCCAGTGTACTGTGCACACAGAGAGTGAGACACTGACATCTGTTGTGACAGAAACTATGGTAGCCGATAGCGCAAACTTTTTTCTCACACAATGTTTAGCACAACTGAGTCTGGGCTGGATTATAAGACAAGCTAATCATTTGATTTACCTCATCTCCATAGTCTGTCATGTATCAAAGCTTATGTCATGGACCATAAAGTGGGAAGCTGCATCAGCTTTTCTGTGGGTAATGAAATATGACCGCTATCATATGAAAGAGAGAGTGAGAAACAGATAGAGGAGGCTCTGACCTGTGCTGTGAGACAGACAGCTTACATGCTTGTGAGTATTTGCATTGTGCCAGGTTAAAGTGCCTCCCCTGTTAGCAGAATGCTGCGAAAGGGCCTTGACTAAACCGCCTCACGCTGCTTCCCACAGTGTGTGTGCAGCTATCCAAACAGATACATGCTTATCACACACCGCGTGCCTGGAAAAGCATGTGAATGTGTGAGATAGAGTGCATGAGAGGCTTTCTTTGAAAGCATGTGCTAAAAAGATACTCCATGTGTGTGTGTGTGAGTTACTCCTACAGGAGTTATTTAAAGACCCCTGACCGGACTGGCATGTGTGGTTGCTGATTCTGCCCTTCTCTGCCCAACTGTAATATGTTATTTCACCACAGAGAGCAGCCTCAATCATCTCATGTGTGTGTGTGTAAGATGCAAACTCATCACATCTCTGAGACCATCTTCATGGCAACCACAGTGGAAACAGGATTGCTGAAAGCCCACGCCCAAAATATCAAGAGCAACTTCACCATCCCAGAGAGCAAAAATAGCTCTGAAACAGAACAGACTAAGCCAACAGGACATCCACCACCAGGAAAGCTTCTATATTAAACCATGTTCACAATGTTTATAACCTTTGATCATCAGTCAAATTCTTCTCAAAACATTCAATTAATCAATTTCACTTTAACCATTTGTTAACATTAGTTACTATAGTATGAACTGACAATGAACAGTTATGTTTACAGAAAAAAATTATATTCATATATATTTTGGATGTGATTAATCAGGATTAATTGTTTGACAGTCAAGTCTGAAGTCCTATTTCTCATTTAAGTTTTTTTTTGCTACTCAATTGTTTGGTCTAGACAGATATTAGATTAATATGTAATGCCAGGGTCATTTCTAGGCATAGAATCTAAACAATGTCTCAAATTGTGCTCAAAAATCAGTGATTTCAAAATGCTCAAATGTAAGTACTCAAACATTTCTTACCAAATTCACTCAAAACCACTCAAACCCACATTTAATCCACGTCATCTGTTTTTATTTCTCCTAAGCAGTTGTAGAAAACAAATATGGAAGCAGATTTTTAAATAATTAGAATTCCATGAAGACTCTAGATCTATGAAAGGTCAAACTCTGAGCAATAAAATGTTCCCTTTGGTAAAAACAGTGGTGAAAAGAGCCTTTTCGTCTATAACATCTGTTCTCTGGCACTGGATTGATTATATCCATTGATGTTGTTGAAAAGAACACAACAAAGAGTCCTGATTTCAAGTGATTTTAAAATCTTTAGACATAAAAGAACAGACGTAACACAATGGAGACCTCTCTCTTCCAAATAATTATCCCAAGACGGAGTCAAGGAACAAGATTAAGACAAAGCAGCTGGATTTCTGAACGACACAGAGACACTGAATATGCATATATAAGCAATAAAGCACATTCAACCATTTAGTCTACATTTTTTCTTGTCATTTGCAAGAAGAAAACCCTCATTCTGTCTCAAATGCGATGCAGAGATGGCACACAAAAGCCTTCTTCAAGCAATTCAATACCTGCAGAATCAACAATAATCCTCAAAGTTGTGGCAGCAAACAAAGCACATCACCCGCTGATTAAAACTTCAACTAAACTTTCAAAGGTTTGGCCGCACACATTTTATACTGCTCATAAATAAATCAAAGTCAGCACAAACTCTCTGATCATTCGAGCAGGAAGTGTCCTGGAAGACCAAACTCAAAGAACATGCATTTCTGCATTTCATCAAAAACCAAAGCTTTCCTTATAATCATGCATTAGATTAACATCAGCAAAACAGACTTCAGCATGTCCAGCTGAAGCACACATTTCAGAATAAAAGGAGAATGCGGCGTTTTGAGGTAGACATGAAAAGTAAAGCCAGAGAAACTTACTGAAAAGCAGTCGTCTTGTCTTCAGATTTGTCATAAGAAAAGGATGAGGAGGTTTTAAGCTTGAAGTCTTGGTGGGGCTTTAAGTACAGGCCTCACCACTTAAGTAACTCAACCCCGCCTAAAGAGACTATTTAAAGAGACACATAAAAGACTATCCATCTACCATATTTCCAACCATGGTGCATTCATAGCCACAAAATGGCATTTTATTCAGCTGGTTAAATAGTTCAAATCTGTGATGTGAAAACAGCAACATGTCTATGCTGAGCAACAAGTTTAAGATCTTGTCTAGACATTAGGTGAAGTTAGGATTTTATATCATGTACATTTTTATTATTAATAAACCAAGCAAACCCACAATGTGTCGGCCAAGGCAAATATACATAATGTCACCTATGCCGGGGTCCACAACTGACAAGAGGGATGGATAGTAACTTAACAAACTTAAAATTCATAAAATTTTACACCATTTACTTTCTAAAAAAAATTTCTTTCTGGCTTTATTGTGAAATACAATTGGTGCACACTGTAAATAAAAAAAAACATTTAATTATTTAAATAAATGTAAAATTATAAAATCTTTTAAATACAAATTAATTAACAAAATAAAAAATACTAATAAAAAAAAATATTTCACTTACAAAAAAAAAAAATACAAAAATTCTAAAAATTCTAAAAATTCCACTATTCCACTATCCAAACATTTTTTTCATTGGATTTTCTATTTCACTCTGAAATACCATATTACAAAGTAAAATGGGTTGGAAATGAAGTTGTTATTTGTGTACTCAGTTTAAATAAAATTAAAAAACTGTACACATGCAATCAAATGGGAATAGATTGACAGCCATAATTTTTCTTGAGGTGGTGAAACTCTATTTTCACATAATTTTGTCCCTCTGTAAACTATAAATTTCCTATTAAATTAATGGTCAAAACCCACAACTTATAGTTCATATTCTCATAAAAAGTATTCAGAACTCTAACAAAACGTATAACAAAGGACTAGTGGAAACATGAATTGTCCCAAACAACATACTGACCAGAACCAAGACCCACAAACTTAAAGGCTAAGTACAGTAAATGCGTTCCTATCACAGCAAATCAGGCAGTAGCTCCAAGTCCAGGTCTCAAGGGGTGAGCATTTACTGCACAGTTTAAGCTGTGTAACTGCAGGTGGGTCCACTGGTAATGGGATTCTGGAAAGTGAATTTCCCACAGGAAGTGATAAACTTGTAAATCATTAATTAAACAATATGTAGATCAAGACAGAGAGAGCAAAAGATGAAAGGTAGCTTTCTGATCCTCCTCACTGAGCATTATGATCAACAAAGAACAAACCCATTCTCTCTCTACTTCCTTTGCATTTTGTTCTGGTCATTTCCACTTTGCCGGTGCCACTTCACCCTGATACCTACATGCAAATGCGCACACGCACATTCCTGCTTCCAGAAGGGATGCGGTACAGGAAGTGGAACTTGAGTGCACATTGTGTCCTGAAGAACTGCAGATTAAAAAAGTGTCAACTCAGCGTACACATCAACTTTGAGCGTCCAAACCTTTGGCCTTTCAGAGCAACCCGGTACAAGCCACTCATCTGAACCTCAAAAATATGTAAAAGAGGATGACATTTATTATCCACTGACAACGACGTGTTACTTTTAGGAACTGTAACAAACTGATAATCTGCAAAATATCATCCGATGAGTTCTAATTATTACCATTAGAGTGAGACACTCGCGAATGGGAGCAAACAGTCAGACCCTTCCCCAGACCTTATGCATCTGAATGTTGTAACTGGTGGTGTGTAAACAAAACTGTCAGCGAGTGAACACTGTACTGCTATTTTTCAGCTCCATTACACCTACGTGTCCTTTCAAACCTCCTCAACAATCCCATCTTTCATCATAGAGCCCTTTGAGAAAGCCAGGCCCAGTGTCCCCGGCAATAAAAAGCTAAACAAAACACGTCATTAGTTCACGTCATTCAAGAAACCAAACAATTAGAATGCACTGAAACTATGATACAATTCTGATAAAGCATCCCAGGAAACCGCTTGGTGGGATAATTTCTCTTTATGGGTGACGACATCATTAGTTACTACGAGAGAGAAAGCCATTTCCCATGAAGGCTGCTGTACTGTGGCAGAGCTTCACTTCCTGCCCACACATGTTGTCACCAGCAGCTCTGGCATCATTTGTTCTCTATGATGTAATCAAGCTGCATTGAAAGCAATAGCATTTGCTCTGCAACTGGCGGCGGGCAGAGAGTAACTCTACAGAAAGGAGCAATGAGCTTTAGTGCTCCAAGATGTCATGTTGGACAAGGAACAAGCGAGGAGGAGGGGAAATGAAAACGCGGAAATTGAAGACAGGCAGGATGCAGCGGGAGTCATATATCAGTACATGAACGTATGCGAGTGCTGGTATAGGAAGTGTGAGGGATATGGAGGGAGGGGGGATAGTTTAAAGGGAAAGTCTACCCAAAAATGAAAAGAGACACATACAGCGGATCACTGTTTTAAAGGTTTGGCCACAAGATGCAAATAATATGCATGGTAACATGGCTGCTGTATGAAAAAAAAAAAAAATTATTACTTATTTTTTCTATGTAAACTGCTGTTTAAAAAATCGAAGATGCCTTAAATTGATATTAAAGTGATAGTAAAGACTTTAAAATTTTTACAAAATATTTATTCTGTTGTTATCCAGAGAAAAGCATCATAGTTTTTCACAAAAACATTATTAAGCATAACAAGTTTCCAACATTGATAATAATAATAATAGGAAATATTTCTTGAGCACCCAATCAGCATATTAGAATGATTTCTGAAGGATCATGTGACGCTGAAGACTGAAGTAATTACGCTGATCATTTTGCTTTGCCATCATAGTAATAAATTACATTTTAAAACTTATTAAATATAGAAATCAGTTGTTTTAATTTGTAATAATATTTCACAATAGTCCTGTTTTACTGTATTTAAGTCTTGATGAGCATGAGACTTCATTCAAAAATATTTAAAAAAAATAAACTAAAATAAAAATACCTACCACCTTTTGAAGAGTAGAGTACATGCAACTTTACAACTTGACAAAATAACGCCTTCGACCTTAAAACAATCACAAAAATGGAGAGAACAACTTGACAGCTCAAATAATACGCAAGCAATGGAAAATGTGCTCAGTTTAATTCCATTATAGGTTACCTTTCTTGTTTTTCCTTTTTTAAAATAAAAAAAATCAACATTCTGCGACAAATGTTGTTGATTGAGCTTAACTTCTATTAATTAAACCTACAATCTTAAAGTCTGTTTGTAAGGCCAAGCTTACAGTAGTATAATATGGCTTCAAAAAGACTTGGAATAATGCACACAAGTCTTATGGACAACTTTTATGGTAAGCTATTTTTAAATCAGCTTGATCACCATATGCTTCTGTTATATGGAAAACAGCAGCAAGAACATTCTTCAAACCATCTCCTTTGGTGTTCCACTGAAAACAAGAAAACACCTGGAACAGCAGGAGGATGAGTCAACGATGAGAGAACTTTAATTTCAGGGTGAACTAAAGTGTTAGAAATAAAAGTGTTTCAATAGCCATTACACAGGGCAAACAATCATGATTCATGGCATGTTGTGGCATGAACGTCTTGTAGTGGCCTATGACAAGGATTTAACAGATGGAAACAGCCAAGGAAATGTGTCATATACAAAAGCTGACAAGACAGCAGATTGTCTAGGGAGAGCCTCAAGGCAGCTTTGTGTAACGTTCACACACACACACAAACACATTTCGGACATGTGGGGCTCTGTTGGGAACCAGTGCTCGCTAATGAAGTGAGTGTGTGAGAAAACATGTCACACACACACGATTCCCACAAAGACATAATAGAAGCAATTCTGTCCACCTTCGGAGGAGGGATTCAGTGCTCACTTCCTGTCTGGAAGCATGAAATTTTCCATCGTATGACCCCCTATTTTTACTCAGTCCTACTTCAAATTCTCAGCTGACTAATGATGACAAACCTGCACTCCTTTTCCGAAGCAGTTGTGAATACACTCTTTATCATCCTACCGATGCACATAAAACTTGTCCCAGATCAAAGCCACTAAGAACCTTGTCTAGTGTATAAAGGAGTTTTTTTGCATTTTCTGTAAATACAGCCAAGCTTCCATTCAAAGAGAGGAAGTCAGACCGTTCCTGGGGATCAAAACAAGGGCATGTGGGTTCACATTTCCCCTCCTCCTTTTCTCTCTCTCAAAAGGAAAACAGCTGTTTGATTAACATTATATACTAATGAGACTGAAGAACTGCTTTTCTTTTTTACTCTCTTTCCAGAGTATGTGGAAGCCTGTGGGATACAAGGCCATGCATATTCTGAAGAATCACTCTCTCGGGAGAGAATGTAGTGAATCTGTGGCAAAGCAAAGGACTCCCAGTGCAAGTTATGGGGGAGGATGCTGTACTAATGCTGATCTGAGAACAGCTCTACAGCTCTCGTGGTTAGGAGATTGAGACAATGGGCCAATGTTAAACAAGCTGTTCAAAACATTAAGCCACAACTACTGATGAATATCAAGGCTGTTAAAATGTACCATCATTCAGAATGATAGAATATATGGTAGACTGGCTAAAAACTGGGTTTCTCAATTTTTAATGACAAAAAACGTGTGAAAAGTTGAACCTTTTTGTTTCAGCATGCACTCAAGCTGGACTGAACTTCACAAGTTTCTAATGCACAACCTTAATTTATACCTGGAAATAAACTATGCTTGAGTATTTTGATTATGAAAAATGAATAAATATTAAGGCCCAGGATTCTGTACTAGGCCACTAATCAAGTGGTAACATTAACCATCTGAACTCTTTGTACAGTAGGTCAGCTATATTTGCTTCCACTGAAGTGCAAGATGCTCTTTGGATGATCATTCTCAAATCATGCATGATCATCGGGTTTCATGCACATTTACGGAGTTACACAAGGGAGGGATATGCAAAACACAAATAAATCTTAAATTCATACAGCTTTTAAAAATGCATTTGCAGTTAAATTGTTAGATTAATGATGAAATTAGTAATGAAAAATATGTATTCAATAAAAAAATGGGACAGATTTTTATTACAAGTCAAAAATTGCCCAAATTCACTCTAAGTAATTTATGTTGAACTAGTCTTTAGGTAATCTATATGGTCTGGTATGTGCTTTCAAGAAGTGGTATCATAAATATTTAAAACAAACCGCAGAGTCCATATTTTGCAGGAAATACATAAGCTTCTACTCCAGCCATATATGGGCACTTCTTCGGGCCACTAAACCCCGAATCTGTCACTGAAGTTGTGTCCTAAATTGCTGGAAAAGGGGGTGTGACAGAAAGTTTAATAACTTTGGAGGACAGATGATCAAAACACGCACGCCACTGATCATTAGATGCACAAATATTCTTCATAACATAGTTTTGGATTATCTCTCCATGTTCATAGAAACAATATAGCGTTTTCACAAATTGTGATTATGTTATTGTTATTGTCCTGATTGTGCAATTGACATTACCTGCAGACATGTTATTTCATTTGAATCTTACATAGAAATCTAAATCCACTAATTAAGTTGCCAAATGAATATAACTGAGCAGGCATATGCAGATGTTTAATTTGGGGTAATTCTTTAAGGTACTTTTTGTTAAGGTTTTTTAATCTTAAACGAACGTCAGTAGTTAGTAGGCTATGTGTATTATTCTCCAATAAAAATAAAACAACTCTCTGGCTCATCTCGGCTAATGATTAAAAAAAAAAACAGACTTTTATAGGAAAACGCAGGACCAGCTCAAAACGCATTTGGTTATAACGTTGCAGAAATGTTCTTTATCATGATCCAGATGCGTCTTTCTGTATCTCAGCATCAGGTTCGAGAAGGACGCAAGGTGAATAGGTAGCCAACTCACGTAATGTTTGGATGGATTCCTCCTCTTCTCCACATCCACCACTTTTACATCCAAAACTGTCCTAAACTGCATTGTGAAAACAGAGGCTTCGGGAGCACGGTTATAATCAGACAGCTACAGAATTAAATGGACAGTCACGAAGACGTTTGCACGAATAATATCGATGTTCCTCTTCTCAATGAAAGCGAACGATTGTTGCCCCCGGCCCGTCCGTCCGTTTAATCAGTCCGTTTATTCCCCCTGACGTAATATAGAAATGAAGATCGAGTAATAAATCATGCAAAACTTATATCCGTCTGCAAGAAACGCACATTCCCGCATCCATTTCTCTCACAACGCAGAGAGGATTCTCGAACCGCCGCGTCCCTGCTGAATTCGAATCGAGACGCGTTCTACAGTGGCATTCTGGAATCTGGATCGACGCGTCATAAAGGCACGAGCGCGTCCTTTGTGTGGACTACAGTAGTGAAGCTGAAGTCTGGGGGTTCTCCTCAAACGTGAGCGGCGCACGTCATATTCATCAAGGCAATCGCAGGAAGCGCGCGCACACTCTGGGATATTTGGAAAATGGCTCTGCTCCTCTACAAAAGCTCTCTTTCACATTAAAAGAGCCTCTACAGAGAGAGAAAAAATTAATTATATTAATAATAATACGAGACGAGTGTTGTGTTGATATCATTGTCCTCCTCCATAAAAAAGACAATGGCTGGATTTTACAGACTAGGCATTGTTTGTTTGGTTCAGCTTGTTTAAAGGCCAATTGTGTGAGAAAAGAATGCAGTAGCGTTATCTTGATTGTAATAAAACCATGTCACACACCAGATACGAACTGTCATTCTGTAGTCTATATACGCATTGCAAACAAATTTCACAAAAGTCTGCTGCACATCTATTTCATAATCTAAGAAAATCACAGACAGTGTGTCATATTTCCACTGAGCATAGAGACCTGAACGCGCACAGATAGTGATGTGCTCATGGACAGTGACGTATCTCACAGCTCACAGTGACCCCATTAGGCCGTTGAGTGTAACTTCAGTTTCAAACGACCCCATTTAGCTCACCCACTATAAAACCCCAGGGTCCGTATTCATGAAAAATCTTAGTGCAAAGAGTTGCTCCTAGTAACAAAATTCTGAGAAAATTCTTAGAAATGTGTTTGTTTCCTCTTAAAATGAAAGAAAAGTTTATAGTAAAGAAAAAAGTAATTCAGAAAGCATCTTAACCCTTAAAATAGGTCTGAAAAAATGTTAGGAGCACAGACGAGGACTTTTAAGAGGCTTTAGAGTTTCTTTAGCAGTGGAGAAATTTGACAAAACATGAAGAGGGGGAGGAAATGTGTTCTGTATTGCATGACAGACGCTACGCATAAGATCATCGTGCAGGGATCGTGTTTGTGACTCATCTTATTAGAGACATACTAACATCTCCAACAGCACAGAAATGCCATAGCATCAGAAATTAACTACATTAATATATTTGGCAATTGGAAAAAATGCAACTATGCAGCAGTGATGATTTGGGTCTGTCACAACCTTCTAGGAGCAAAGTGATCACACAAACAATTGGCTTATTGTGTCGCTGTTCATTTCCTGTCAAATATGTTAAGTAGCCTACGACGCTAACAGCATGGTAATTAAAAAAAAATAAAGAATATAAATATATACATATATAGTGTGTGTGTGTGTGTGTGTGGTAAAACAGGAAAAATTATGCCTATAATTTCAAAGTGAAGGCTTATAATAGACCCTACACTTAAAAGGGCTTTTATTTCCTTCTTGGACAACCAACCAATCACAGTCTTCAAAAGGCTGTGTCATACCCTTTTATACAGTCTATGGTCATACCCAGCAATGGGGTCAGCCCCGCCTCCTCATTAAGACATTTTTTTTTGTCTTTTCATCGCTCAGAGTTGCTCTCAGATTGGTCTCGAATCTCTCTTAAGTTAATACTCCTCCGTAGAAAATTTTAAGATAAATTAGGAGCTTTCTGAGAGGATTCTTAGAAGCTTTAAGAATATGTGCCCAGGACACTGTTTACCGTATAATGGAAGTGGTTGCATCAAGTTCTTCTTCTTATTATTATTAAATCTTTTTAACAGGGCTATTACATTTGGGTTAAACAGTACAAATTACTCAATTATTTGTTCAATCTATTAAAGAGATAATCTGGCATTAAAAATAATGCTTAAGTAAATACTGTATGTCTGTATGCTCTTCTTATGCTGAACCATTGGGGGGAAAACTGTAAAAAATAAATCAAAACAATAAATTATGAATGAAATTGACTTTAATGATTTAAATAAAACATGTCTTCATGATTGTTTTTTAACAATTTGACTATTTTATGGAAGTTAAAAAATGATGCTACAAAACAGTGTAGTGTGATTCTGTTGTGCTTATTATGTCACTATTGCATTCTAAAAATGTCAGAGCAACCTCCAGCATCTCTCGACTCAGATTTTGGCTGTAGCGCTGCCTCACGCTGGACAAAATATGCAGGACATGACATCCTTTCTCAGCATCTGCCAAAAAAATAAAAAATACTGCAAATGAGGAAGGTCCTCTTCTCATGTATGGGTATGACTTGAAATAATGTTGCCTGCCTATACATTATCTCACTCATTATACTAACTATAAAATAAAATACAATAAATCAAGATTTACAAAAATTAATACTGCTTCAAATTGAACCTATTATTTGAAATGAAAACAACATCAGTTAAATAGTTTATTATACAAAATAATCTGACCTGAGAATGCAGTTTCTGAACAATCAGAAACAAATATTATTCAAGTGTAATAATATTAATAAGATGATGTGCAAAAAAAGCCTCACATTTTTCCCGTTTGGTATCCTCTCGTAAAACATCCTTAATCGCTGTGTGAAGATCTTTGTCTTGCTCTGTTACCTAAAACAGCCAAGTTAATGAAAATATAATTATATTTTACACTAGTTTTTGACATTATATGTTATATAACATTTCTGTTGTGATTAAACCACATTAAATATTATTTTAAAATCCCAGTGGTACAATCTTGAAATGTGTAGAAAGCATGTGTAGGAAGCAAAGTAGAAAATTATCCCTTTAATTTTGTTCAGAGTCTCCTGAGGTAACTTTAACACTGTTTGTACTTGCTAAGAGGTGTGTGTATCCATTGCACATACATTGTAGACTTCATCCTGTGTCCGTATTTTCCGGAATATTTGTCCCTCATCCTGGAGAACGCTCAGAGTCTCTTTCAGAAGGTTTCGAATTTGTGTGGCAAATGACGTCCCGGGCTGATCTGACTCTTAAGACAAAAAAAAAAAAAAAAACCTTATGAAGGATGAGTCACCTCAACAATGAATCACATTCCTGTCATGCATCATTCAAAATTAGCATTTTATTTAAATGTCCTTTATTTGTTGGAAGATTTTAGGAGGCGGAATTGGTAATTTCATGCACGTTCTCATTTGACTACTAAGGAAGATATTGTTAGGCTTCTCATTAGTATACTTCTCATCACCATATGCTGCCGTCCTTGAATTTTCAGACTAGCAGCATCTCATAAAAGTGCTACAGACGATCACTCCCTGCTGCCATCAAACAGCACAACACATCCTCCCTGCCGTGCCCACCATAAGTTATTCCTGGCTCTTATATTCTGTTATACTCCAGCCAAGAGTAGTGACATTGAACAAGGACAGTTTACTTTGGTAGCTTAATGCATTCATCTTTTGTGTATGCAAAATCTGCATATCTATCTGCCCTAAAGAGACAATAAAGTCTAAGTCTATCTATCTATCTATCTATCGGAGTATAATGTAGGTCAAGGTCCGGCCCAGTACCTGTTCTGCTGAAGAACTCTGGATCAGCGGATGTAAGAGAAACTCAACATCGTATGGACGAAACCTGGCAACCTCTTTCTCTAAGAAGAACTCCTTAAGGGTGAGAACGGACCGAGACAGCAAATAGTGGAAACGTGACGAACCACCTGCTCTGTAAATAAAATTTAAAAGCACAGAAAGCACTTTTGTTAGTTTTTAAGTATATTTTATATATATATATATATATATGTGTGTGTGTGTGTGTGTATGTACACATGCATACAGATATACAAACATGATGCTTAGAACTGAGGTTCATCAGACCAGATAATCTTGTTTCTCACAGTCTGAGGGTCCTTTAGGTACATTTTTGCAAATTCCAAGTGTGTTTTCATGTGTCTTCAGTGAGGAGAGGATTGAGTCTTGCCACACTGACATAAAGCACAGATTGGTGGAGTGTTGCAGTGATGTTTGTCCTTCTTTAGGTTTCTACTGTCTCCAACTTATGATTAAGGAGCTCAATGACCATCAGCTTCTTGGTCACCACTCTAACCAAAACCCTTCTCCATCAGTTGCTCAGTTTGGCCAGGAGGCCAGCTCTAGGAAGAGTACTAATTGTTCCAAATGTCTCCTATTATGGATAATGGAGGCTACATGCATCTGTGAACCTTCAATGCAGCAGAATTTTTTCTGAACTCTTCCCCAGATGTGTAGCTTGATGCAATCCTGTCTCTGAGCTCTACAGGCAGTTTTTTTGACCTCAGGGCTTTGCTCTAATATGCATTTTCAGCTGTTAGACCTTTTATCTAGACGTGTGCCTTTCCAAATCATACCTCTTCAATTGAATGTGCCACAGTTTAACTTCACTCAAAGTGTGGTAACATTTACAAGCAAAATGAATGCTCCTGAGCTAAAATTCAACTTCAACAGATAGTGGTATGAATACTTATGCAATGGAATCAATTTTTTTATTTCAAGTTTTTTATCTTAAATAAATTAGCAAAAATGTTAAAAACGTGTTATTTGCTTTACCATTATGGTGTATGTAGTGTAGATTGATGTGGGAAAAAAAGTCATTTAAAGCTGTTTAACATAAGGCTGCAACATAAAAAATAAAAAAATGAAAAAAATTAAAAAAATATATATTTACAAATAAATATATATATATATATGTCAAATATTATTTCTATTATTTTTTTTTTTTTTTTTTATCATGCATATTCAATATATGCATATATTTTTCCCTGTAACAGAATTAGGTGCAGTGTAAGATCTTAGATAGCACAATCTTTCTGTCTGACTCACTCTGTGCCGCCCAGGTCATCTCCTGGCTTGAACGGCTGATCATAGCACTTTCTGTACAGCTGAGGCATTTCCAGCATACGCGAGATCTGCACCGCCATCACAGGGTCATTTACTTTATCTACACACAGAGTGATGATTACAGAAAAATAATTATAACTGAGTCCATCTGTTTTACAAACAGACTCTATCTAACTGATTAAACAAACTAATTATGTGTCAGAATAGAATCTGAATTCCTGAACATTTGACTCACAGAAGGAGGTGGCGCTGATCTCCCTCGCATCCCTGGAGGTTTTGACGGTTCCTCGTACCCTCAGCAGGTCTCCGATCTCCAGCACAGTGCTCATCTGTTCAGCCTCCTTCAGCCGTTTGAGTTCATCTTCAATGTTAAATCCTCTGGAGGATCCGCTAGGATCTCTGGCTGTATTAACATTAGCACTGGATTAGTATTTTTATTGGGTTAATGTCCATTATATATATTTTCTATAGCTTTATTTATTTTCTTTTGGTGATTCAATATTTACTTAATGGTATTAATGTTGTATCAGAGTTTTCATAACTTACATTTAGCTGATGCTCCTTGATCATTACATTTCTCATATTTCCAACAAAGACAGTTTATGACACCAGTACTATCATCCACTGTGTGTTGAAGTAAAACAGACAAGAAAGAGTTAGTCTAGGTTTCAAGTGATGTCTTGGGTCACTTGGTTCCCAGGGCAAGATAACACACAACCAAAAGCAAAATTACCAGTCAAGTGCTAAAATTTCCAACTTGACACTGACAACCACTCATTTTTGTTGTAATCTATTTGATAACAGATTTTTTTTATTATTATTATTAACTATATTTTAACTATAATTTATTTTACATTTGATTATGTTTAATTACAGTAATGATATTTTACTTATTATATTTATTATTGTTGTTGTTTTATTTATTTTTTAAACAAAATATAGATAAGTCAACACTAAAATGTTTACACTTTAAATGTTGAAATATTTAAAAATTAAAATAATAATAATAAATGAAAAACATGTTTTTCCAGACCCCCATAGCAGTAGAAATCTTCTCTCTCGCGCTTGTAAACAACCGTCCCCAGTACATCCACCTTGAAGATTGGGTGAGTCTTGTAGAAATAAACACCTACAAAACATCACATGCACATGTCAAATATGGGAGCTTTCTGGTAACAGTATATGAACAGATTCTTCTCATCTATGCATTATTATTTAAAAACAGCACCTGACAAACAAATAAGTAGCTGTCAAATAATGTGAACACTTTCCCGCTTATGCAAAACAACAAGTTGCGGGACTACATGTGTTTAGAAAAGTGCTGCAGTGATTTATTCCCGTGTAGTTAAAGACAAATCCTGTAAAGAAAGGGGCCAGGGGTTAGCTTCTTGATTTTACCCTACCAGGTACTTGTCTGGACTCTTTGATCTGCAGGATGTCAGTGATGTAGAGTCTCGAGTACGCAGAGAAGACGGGGTCCAGGCCCCACAGCATAGACGGCAGCTCATCAGCTTCAGCATCTCCGGGATTCACTGCCATCGGACATCACTGGGACACTACAAAACTAAGAGAAGCATAAACACGACAGCAAATCTCAGCGCTTCTGGAGTGACCCTGATTAAACTTAACTTGTTTTACTAAATGACGCAGCAGCAGGACATGAATAATGCTGGAGCCTGATGAACGCAAGGAGTCGTGTTTATGTTTTTCCGCTCTCTGCGCAGTAGACTCACTGCGCATATACGAAAGAGCTACGCTGAGCTCATGAATATTAATTAGGAGAACACGTGACAGGACGCGCGAGGAAAGTGACCAAACAGCTACTTCTATTAACTAAATTTAGTGTACATAAATGTAAATATAGGGGAAATAAGCCTTTGTTTTTAATTTTAAAGAAGTAATCAATATATAAAATAATAAAAAAGTAAAGCTGTAAAATATGTTACTATTTGATAAACGTTTATTTATTTATTTACTTTTTTTTTTTTACCTAATAATGTTATTTTCTGGAAAACTGATTGTGGGGGAGAAAAAAATCATAGGCTCGCATATGTGCCAACATTAAACGGCTGACCAGGCGATGGCGTCATGTGTCTAAAGTAAGCACATGTTCTCGACGGAAGAGCTCCACAGAATTACGCATCTATTACAAAACATCGTTTTACACGGAGTTTTCAAAGTACGGTTAAATCTCGTTTCCAGGATGAGTGAATAGTTCAAGGTAGGGTAAAATTTATGTTCCCTGACCGGGAATCGAACCCGGGCCGCGGCGGTGAGAGCGCCGAATCCTAACCACTAGACCACCAGGGAGCGCTGAGTGCAGGACACTTACCTGTCAACTTGATCTAATACTTCATTGATAATTTTAATGTTTTTAAACTATAGTGAAGGACCTTAAAAGAACACTTCAGAAAGTATGATAATCATCTCCATCAAAAGGTTTGTTGGACTCATTGTCCAAAATACACTTATGATCTTCTGGAGTTTACAGAGTATTACACTTGGTTCTTGTGAAACACTGAAGTAAGATTACATTTTCAGATTGTTTCTCCTTTTTAGTGTTTACCATCCAGAAGAGTCTTGAAATATGGGCTAGAGATCTTTCTTTCTGACAAGCTTGCTGGTTTAAGCTATGCTATCTGTCCAAGCCAGTGCCCAAAACCCTTTTTAAAAACAGCCAGGGACCTTATTTTTATTTTTTAACAGCAGGGTGGTTCTAGAAACTTACTCTTTTTCTTATTTCAGTTCTCTAAACCCGTTTATGTGTTTTGAAATGTGCTGAGTCAGACCTGTAAAGCTGAGAGAAGTGCTGACTCATCCTACCTTTGAGATTCCTTTGTAAAAGGGTCCCATTATTCCAGAGAGAGAGAGATGGACAGTTTCCTCCTCGTCTCAGCAGAGATGTTGCAATCTGTGTCAGGTCACTGTAAGATCGTAAACAATGATAAAAGACTGATATTTGCAATGAGAGTGATAGCTGCATCTGATGGGAGAAGAGTGCATCGAAACCGGCCATAAATGCAGCTGTCAGATATTGACGTGAACTCGCTAACCCAAAACTCTCAAAGTCATACATATTATGCAATACCATTAAAATAATCATCAACGTATGATCAAATAGTCAGACTGACTCAAATAATAACTAGTGCTCAGAAGAAACACACAAACAACAGATAAGTTATCATCAAGGAATATAATATCTGTTTTATTAGCCTACTATTAAGGCCATTATGAGCTCTTTTAGAGACAGTAAACCATTTAATACTGATCTGAAACCTGTTTGCTGTACCCAAACTTCTGAAAATAAGACTGAATACAAAAAAGCTGTCCTTTTGCATGTAACTATTTTTAAGGTTGTGTCATGGATGATAGCTTTCTATACATTTTCGAATTGTGTGATGTAGCATCATAGTCCATAACCTGACCTTTGGACAGAAAAGTTAGGGCAGATTAACAGTCAATACAAAGAAGAGGTCAAAGAGTAAGTGTTCACGTACTGATCACATTTTCCAGAAGTGCAAAGTGGTCAGTTTGTTCTCTGATTGCATGTAGGATTAGGTCTGTGTCAAGCTGACCTACTCGAAATACTGTAGCCAAGATGCGAACGTTTTCAGATGTCTTGTCAGCAACATTCGGAGGAATAGTTCACAGGTTGTATTATTTACTCACCCTCATGACATTTCAAACCAGTTTGCTTTTGTTCTCCATGTGGAAAAAAACAGACAAAAACATGATAAAAGAACTATAAAAGTAGTCAATGTGAATAGTCAATATCAAAAGTCTTCTAAGGTCATCCAAATAAGCATCTGTGACATGAGGGTGAAAAAATGTCATTTTCATTTATTTATTTTTTCTAATGTGTATTGATCACATTAAATAGCAATTGCTCTTATGTTGAGTCACTAAAACAGTTCTAAAACCCAGCTCTATTGAGTCAAAGTGTTTTTTATCATTTTATAGGCCTACTAAAACATGAAATTAAGCATTAAATGGAAATCCTGTGGCAGGTAACTGTCTCTGTTGGAGGTTTGTCCTATCCCAGCAGTACTCTCTGGAGCCTGTCTGCAGGGACGCTGTTCTCCTCCTCTGACTCTGCGTCGCTCTGTGGGTTCGAGCTGCAGGGAGAGGAACACTGCGGCGAACAGAGGTAATGCATGAGCGGCAGGCGGTACTTCCCACAGAAATCCACAAACTTGATGTGCCTCACACAAGAGTCAAAGTAAACACCTAGAGGGCATGATGGGAGAGATATAAAGAAATTTGAAGAGGTGGACAAATATTCAACACGTCAAAGACAACAATAAAAATCTGCAAATTTGTCAATCTATGAAGGTTTAGTTAAGAATCATCAACAGAATCAGTCAACAGCCATTGACACTTTGCATGGAGTACACATTGATTGACAGGTGATCTGACCAATCACAACGCTGAATCTGCCTTTTTTTGTCCAACAAACAAACCAGACGGGTGTATATTAACGCTGGTGGACTTAAACTTGAAAAATTGTGCATATAGACATTTTTCCACGGTTGAAATACGATACCTTCTGATGTACATTCATGTTTATATTTTTTAAATAACTAGTAAAGATGATCAGTTCACATGCTGCTTCGACTAAGGTGCAACAGTGATCTGTCAGGCACGTTAAAGAGCCACAAAACTTTATTTATTGTGAGAATTTCTTAGAAAATTACCATATTTGAAAGCTGAGACTTTGTTTCATACCTAAAGTAGCCTGCTCTGTCTTGTCTGTTGACGTGTTGTCAGTTTTCTCTTTGCTCCGTATTTGCTAAGTATTTTTCACTCCGTGAGAATGTGTGAGGCCATAGCTGGTCAGACATAGCAACGGTAACTAAAGGGGCGGGTTTTGTGAAGGGTCTACTGTGGCATTACCACAAAAATCCCCTCCTTTTTGTTAAAAAAAAAAAAGCACAAATTTTGGAGTGAATGGGTTCAATCTGTAAATGTTAAAGTTCTCACTTTTAGCAATTTAGTCGCAAACTTGTGTACCTTAATATGATTTTAGCATGAAAAAATCACTTACTTTACAGAGCCCCTAAAGGAACCTTTGCAAAAATAAAATTTCCATTGACTTTTGCATGCGAACAAGAAAATAAAAAATGACTAGCATGGAAAATGTATTTTAATTTCACATAAGCAAGCAAATGTTTCACATAAGTATGCAGAGGCTTCACATGCTCGTGCAAACTTTTTCTTATTTGTATGCAATAGTCTGATTTCCTTTTTTTTTTGGAAAGTTCTCTTTTGGTATGTCATACTAATCATTCACATTAGTTTGTTTCACACACTCCAAGCACTTGCGCTACTGTTATCCTAAATATGTCTTTTTCACAGATTATACAGCCTTATTGTCCTCCCCTACCTGCACACTTTGGGTTGGGACATTCGCTAGCCAGGTTTAAATAATGGATCAGATTGGACGGTAGGTCACACGAGCTGAACGGCAGGTTCTGGGACTTGATGACGCGTGCTGCCAGCTCCATCAGGGATGGAGGGTCGTAGGTCATATCCTTGATGAAGCGCACAACAAGAGGGTTTCCACGCAGACTGAGCTCCTGCAAATGGACGAGGCTGAGGATCTCACGAGGGAGGAAGGTCAGCAGGTTGTTGTGGAGACTGAGAGAGAGCAGGGAGTGTAGTCTGCAAGGACAGAAATCAGATGATACCATTAAAAAAAATCACATAACTTCTCTGACTTTACAACATACAGTAAGTAACAAAAGATCTCACTTGCTGAGCTGGGGTGGTATGCTTTGGATGCGATTGTCACATAGAACCAGGTATCTCAGACTGGTGAGGTCAGCCACCTCAGGTGGGATGGAGGAGATGAGGTTTCCTCCCAAATACAGCATCTCTAGGCTGTAGCATCACATAACAGAGGTCAGAAGTTGAAGACCCATGACATTAACATCAACGTTTTGTAGCTTTTAGTTTGCGTTAGCTTTAAGACTAGCTATACAGTATGCTAGCATACTCCTTCAAATTGACCAAATAAATTTTAGCAGATTAACTACCTGGATAATTGCACACAATACTAATTTCTCATCTTGTTTAAATCTTAAATGAAAAGCCTGAATGAGAATATGCCTGTCTTTAAATGTGAATATTAATATGGGAAAAGCTAAAGCGGAATTTCTGTAATGTAGAGGTGAGCAATCAATCATACAATGAGGATAAAACACACCAATAGTGGGAAGATCAGAGTTCATCTACTGTAAATACAGAATTTAGTAATGCAGTGTTGAAACAGGAAGATCTAATTTTAACTTTCTAGGTTTGAATGAAACGAGAGATCATTAACTTAAGAGTAAACAGACTGTTTTGTCATGTTTAATTATTTGCCATAGAGTACTTAAGCAGTTCTCCCATTCTATTGGTTAGTCTTTTACCCCAAAGCCCCACCAACCAACCCCAGGCCATGGAATGCATTCAACTACTGTCTAGTTTTGTAACACTGACCCAGGCCAGATACAAATCTGTACAAGGATCTCAGCAGCCTTCAAGAGTTACAGTATATGGTCTAAAGCAGTGCATCTATGTTAGGGTTATTACAGTTAACTATAATAAAATAAAATAAATGTTAGCCAAAATAAAATAAAATATAAAAACAATCCATTTTAACTAAATATTACATTTTTATATTTTTAATTAAATAAGTAAAACTGAAAATAATAATATAGTATATATATATATATATATATATATATATATATATATATATATATATAGTAGTTTGTTTCCTCTTGTATTAAGAGATGGTTCATATCTGGACAAAGACACACTCATACCTGTTCAGGTTCTCTATTTCTGCAGGGATACTCTTCAGTCTGTTTCCTCCAAGTGACAGGGACTGTAGTGTGGTCATTTTGAGAAACTGCATGGGAATGTCCTCAAACCTGTTCCCACTCATATTCAGAGTCTCTACCTGCATGCGTTCAAACTCTTTAGGGAACGAGGACTCGTCCAGAAGATTGTTCTTTGCTACAAACGTCTTCAGGTTTGTTAGTCGCATAATGTCATCTGTTATGACTGTGAGCGCATTATTGCTGATATCCAGATATTCCAGGTTACACAGAAAACAAACGGAAGGTGGAAGAAAGGATAAGCGATTGTAAGTGAGATGAAGCTGCTGGATTTGTTGTCTTTTACTGTCCGTGAGATGATCCAAGCTCAAGTCGTCCAGATGCAGACGCGATAAATATAAAACAGAACACTTGTCGTCCATGTTTGGGAAACGAGCCATATGGACTAATTAGTAGGCTATACGGCAAAACAATAAAATAGGAATACAATAAAGCAAAGGATCACACTTTTTAATCGTGCAACAATCTAAAAAGTTACCACCTCGGAATTCTTGTCTTGGGTTATAATCCATACACATATATTATATATAGATGTTCCCCTTTGACTAAAGTGACTAAACTGCAGCTGTGCGAGGCGCGCTCCTGACTCCTGACCGAACACTTTGGTTTTGTCTGTACCGGAGTGCGCGCACGTGTCACGATGCACGCCTCCTGCAGTCAGTGGTTGGTCATCCAGGGGCCAAACATGAGGCTCTTATGCGACCCTGCACGTCGGTGTTGTCAGGCGTACGATAGTTAATTATCGTATTTGTTCGATAATTTTGACCTCTGTACGATTAACGATCAATAGGCCTAATGATAATAATAATAATAATCCCATAATGTACGGTAATTTCAGAATTTTGTGTCACTTAAACACTTCACTTTCGCACGTGTGGTTGGTGCATTTTACATGAAATTCGGCTAGTTTTATGAGCAATAAATGCATAAAGCATAAATCCACTTGTAGATAGATCATACAAAAAGGCATTTGAGGTAGTAGGGCTTACTCTTTTTATCGTCATGAGCCAGGGCTTATACACAAGTCAGTTTGTGTAGTTATAAAACAACATGTAGCCTAGTCATATTTTATACTACAAAATAAAATAAAAAAGTTAAAGTAATTAAAGTAGCAATTATCCAAGTCTAAGTAATAATAATTTTGATTACACAATAATGCCAATATATACTGTACACGGTTCAATCAGACATGCCCATTACTCGATTAAACTTGGCCCTTTCTTTTAAGATTATTGCTTTATAGTTTTATTGATTGATTGCCAGTTAAGGTTAATACACAACATAGATGATTTATAAATAGCTGTAGTATTTTCCTGCTGAAAACAAAAACCAACCTAAGCTGGTTTGCTGGTTTAAACTGGTCTTAGCCAGTTTAAAATATCCCCTAGCCCAACCTGCTGAAAAAAATGGTCAAAATGAACAAACAGATCAACCTGACCAGTTTTATATGTTCTAAATTAATTCTGATTTTATTAATGCAAAGTCATCACAAAATAATGAGTGATTCCTGTTGACATTATCCAATCCCCACTTTTTGGAAGGTGAAGTAAATTCTACACTCTACTGTATGTCATATTACAATCCTCAAAATTGTGATAAAATGTATAATTATTTCACAATGCAAAAATCTTGTTGATGGTAATGGTCTTTATACAAAATATATATTCATATTTTCTTAACTTTATGGTAAAAAACGAATACACTGCTTTATAGAAGCATTAAAATAACACTGAATGTATAAAATTACTATTACAAAAAGGTTTGCAGTAATATACACTACAGGTACAAATCATACAGATGCTTTTATTGTCCCTTACAAAAAAAAAAAATAATCAAATTCCAGAAGAGAACACACATCAATAATTAATATAATAAACTAAACAAATGAAACTTTCTCTCTCTTTCCAATCAAACACAGGTTGATTGAAGCTGAAATCTGAGCAAAAGTTCATCCCACCTCCTGAATTACTCCTCAAACCTCTTTAGTGGCCATTTTCATCTTCTCCATTGTTTCCTATGGGGGGAAAACAGTTCAAAAGTCACACATTTTATCTGCTTTAGGTCCATGAAGACCCAGCCAAACAAAACAGATGTCAGGAAGGAAAGTTTCGGCATGGTATGATGAAAATGAACATCCCATTACACTTAAACTAGTGCCCTTTAAGCAGTACACGATGGTTTCGAACATTACACTCAGTCCCAACCTGATGTTTATTGAGTTGGGCCACTCGCCGAGTCCACTCCTCTTCTGACATCTCCTGATCATTTCCCTCCATTTCATCAAGCGCAGGGAACTTATTTGAACCTGTAAAGAGAGAAAGGACAGAAAGTGACACTATATTCCACAGAGAAAAAAAAATCTAATTTCATCAAGCTTTGCTCTCCAAATCCCAGCCTCAACCCCAGCTGCAGAAAAACAACAGTAATATCCCAGGTTTTAGCTCACCATCACAAATAACAGCAGTGCAGACCCAGTTCCCGCAGGCACAAACACAGCGGTTACATTCCATCTGAGTCTCAGCACCATCCTCGTACGTCTCGTCCTCTAAGGCACACTCTAAAAACATGTAACAGCACTCAATACATATATTTTGCAGGCTATATGTTCATACACAGGTCTACAGATGTATTATACTAGAAAGTGGAGCGAGTGGTTATAGATCTTACTCCTCTCTGGAGGGTTGTATCCAGGCCTGAGGCAGTTCAAAAACTCATCAAAGCTCAGTTTCCAGTCGGCATTCTCATCAGACAGCTCAATGAGGGCATCCACACACAGACTCCTGCAGAACACACAGTCACCAATGCCTTTAATATTTTATTGCATTTTCCAGTGCAATATTTTTCTTATAGCAATCTGTTGACATCAAAATGATTTTCATGGACGCAATCATCCAGAATTGTTACTGGAATAACTAGTTACCATTTAAAATAAAATTCTCAGCATTATTTTAGTTTCATATAATAGCTCTCTGTGGCAAAAAGGGTATGCTCTTGCGGCGCAAACGGTGATGGCAAAGCCGAATTCAGAGCAGTCTTCAGTATCACACAATGTGCGTACACTAATGTTTGGGATCAATAAGATTTTAAAAATAAAATTATCCAAACATTCAAATCAAATCCTAATTCAGAGAAACATTCACAATAACATGATCCATCAATTTTGAAAGCAGTTGTGCAGTTGAATAAATTTTTCTTGAAACTGCGATACTTTGGTTAAAAAGCAGCTTGTGGCAGTTGAATAGCGTTTTAACACTGAAACTGCAGATACTTTGTAGCTATCTTTAGAATATTCTTTGCTGATGAATACAAATATAAGGTAGCAAAATAGCGGCGTTTTCTGGAAAACAACTGATAATGGAATCAATAGATTTGCTACCTTGGAGCTTGCAAATATTTTGTAACCATATAACTAACTTACTGTAAAATAATGTCTTAGATTTTGGTTTCAACTTTGGTGATCAATCCATTGCATGACATCCTTGCTTTTATAAAAGTATAAATTTCTTTTAAATAAAAAAAACATGACTAGAAAACAAACATCATACTACCCCCAAACTTTTGAACAGCAGTATAACAGTGGTTTGCAATCAGATAGCAAGTCTGCTTTTTTGATTTGATCGTTCACAAAATTATAAGAATAAGCTCCAATTAATGTTCATCTCTAATAAGCGTTCTAAATTTAATCCTAATTCCATTCAAATTACAATGCCTATGAAATATCTCACAGAGAGAGCTTACAAAGGAAAAATGGGCGCCAATTACATTGGCCATTGAACACCCTCATTTACATATACGACAGTAATGGACTATGTACTGAAATATTGTGTTCAACAGCAATTCTGCATTTGTATTACAACCTACAAACTGTGTTACGTATAGCCTATACATTGGCCATTAAACACACTCATCTGTAGATATCAGAATACCACCACAAAACTCTTGAACAGCGGTGAATCTCTTGGGGTCTTTTAGCAGATTTACTAAATGATGGATTTTGTGCCCATTTTTATTGACCAAAATAAAATGCAAAAATTTTGTGCCCCCCAAACTTGACCAAAATAACATTGCAACTTAAATGCTAAATGCACAAAGTAAAAAATCATCTGTATTTGATCGTACCAATATCTTTTTTGTCTGTGAGATTAAATTGCACAGATAGTGCCGAGTAAAAAACCATCACATATAAAAAACCAGCCAACAAAAATATTCAGCTACCAAAAAGAATTAATCATAAAAAAATAATAAACAAAAAAAGCATAGAAAAAAAAAATTCCTAATATGAACTTCCCATAAAATGTGTTACAGATAGTGCCGAGTATAGAATGTGTTCAGGTTAATAAACCTCGCAATATTGTGTTCAACTGCAGGTCAAATAATTTAAAAATTAAAAAAAAAATGTATTATTAAAGCCTAAACCAAAATGAAGGTACACTTTTTCCATCTAAAATCCATTATCAGCAAAGACCTATGGTTAAAATGATCTATACTTTCAGAAGACCACTGGAAAAACCAAAGCGGTACTCACTTGGGGTCTTTGGCACCAAAATACAAATCAGATTTTGTGCCCATTTCTTATTGCAACACAAAATAAAATCACCTTTGCACTACAAAAATAAATGTTTTTAAAAAAAATATGTAAATGAGCCAAAAATCACAATATTACTGTCTTGTGAGATTTTTGATCAAATAAATGAAGCCTTGGTGAGAAGCCTCTTTCAAAAACATTTAAAAACGTTTACAGACTAGCCCAGAGATATATCGGTTAATCTGTAAAGAATGGCAGGTTTTTTTTTACCTGACCAGATTATTTTTCTCCTCCCCACCACAACAAGAGGAGACGTGTATTTCAGTGTAGGTGTGTGTGTGTGTGACCTGAGTAGGTGGTTGTTCTCCTCCTCAGCATAAGGAGACGTGACATTTATTGCAGTCTCATTATGTTGAATGAACTTCAAGAATTCTGTTGAATCCAGCTGAGCATCTCCGTTATCATAGTTCTGTTGAAACACGAACAGCATTAAATAAAAGTGTGGGACACACCGGCATTTCTGAAGACAAAGGCATTGTGTTCAATCAATATGTTGATACACACACACACACACACACACACACACACAAAAACCTGAAAGTATTTGAGGAGGACATCTGAGAAGTTGGATCCTTTAGAAAACCAGCCGTCAGGCTCCACCTCAGACTGCAGCCATTCAATCACACGACTCCTCAGCTCATTGCGGTCCGTAAGGTAACAAACAACTAAATAATCAAACAAACAGGACAAATAGGTCCAACATATGAAAACATCAACATATGTATACATCTGAAAACTAGTAACTTTATGCCTTTTCAAAACATACTGACTACCATCTTTGGCCCAGTCAGACCCTATTTAAATAGGTAATAATTAAAATATAATCAATTGTTTTCAATCACTATCTACTATTAGTAATTTTAAGTCCTATATCACATATTTCATTCTGTCCAAACAAAACTGCTCCGTAAAAACACTTGAGTATTGAATGTTATGTGGTAGACTCTAAAAATAAAATGGCATAAATCCACATTTTGAACAAAATATTGAATGATACTCAACCTAACAGATGTGTGTGTACTCACTTGGGGTGTTGGTAACTTTTTCCAATTTTTTCTCTAAATGAGAAGAGACAGAAACCAGGTCAGTGAGTTTCATCAACAAGTGAAAACAGGAGGTGCTTTTTCTGCAAAGTTCTTAAAATATCTTGCATATTTATGTATTCAAATGTGGCCAATTGTTGTGACATTTCTGAGAGGAAATGGCTGCAATTATTTAAATTTCTAGGCTACAATGACGTTTCCTATTAAAATCTATGATAGTGATTTGTGGTGAAGCACCTACACATACTGGTTATTGAAATGGAAAGGTCTGTTAACTGTAACTGTAATTATGTCATGCTATTTAGATATTTAGCTATTAAAGAAAACACTATAAATCTGTTAAATGGAGAGCACATACACACTTACCTTCACAATGTCCATCATAGGCAACCTGAACTTTGAGTCCGGTGAGACAGGCATCACGATGCAGCTCACAGTGATTATGGTACGTCTTCCCATTACTGCCACAAACTGGACGCTTATGGGGTTTACATTGCTGATCAAGACACACACACACACACACACACACACACACACACACACACACACACACACACACACACACACATTGAAATAAGTGTACATTCAAGATATCTATGTCATTTATTTCAGATGTTCTCAACTAGTAAATGTTGAATCAAAGATATTGGGTCACGGGTCTGTTGTAACAGAAAAAATGACCAAAAATGCAAATAATAATATGACAATTAACTATGTGAATATTTGGATAGCAAATAAACAAGCATACAATATCTGATACAGTGTTTGTTGCAGGATGGTAAATTACAATTCTGCTTTTATTTATATACTAAATGTGTGTGTACTGTGTGTGTGTGTGTGTGTGTGTGTGTGTGTGTGTGTGTGTGTGTGTGTGTGTGTGTGTGTGTGTGTTCTGATATTAAGGACATCTTGATTACTTTATGTATGTATGTTATTGATTTTCCAAATGTGGGAGATAATGCCACAGTGAGAAAAAGGGTTGCCAGTTCTCTGGTTCGGGCTACTTGTAAACTGTTTCTGCAGGTTTGTTGATTACTTTATGTATGTATGTATTTATCATTAAAGTTAAAAATTTAAGATACTGCAGAAATTATGCTTAACTGAATCGCTTGCATTGAAAAACTTATTCTGTATTATGTAACAAACAAAGAAAAAAAAAAAAAAAAAAAGAAATTATAAAAAAGAAAGAAATAAAATTTTTGTCAGTAATGGACTATGTTAGGAAAGCCTTTGAACTTTTATTAACTCCTAAGATCTCCTTTTCATAAAAACTATTACTACTATACATTGATTTTCAAGTTCAAGGGTAAAATCTATATTTTAGCTATGGGAGTGGCATTTGGAGTTATGGTAGTTGGTTTAATTGATCATTGGGTTACTTTAGTAGGCTACTAGTTTTGTAAAACAGATCTGGCAACCCTGGTGGGAAAGGGAAACATGTGTGGCTGAATACAAGGACTCACCTCGATACACAGACAGCTTGGTTCTCCTTTCTCTGTCACAGCACATTCTCTCCCAGCTCCACAGAACACATTGGCACAAACTTTACCTTTACTCCTTACCTCCTGCACAAAACACACAGAGAAACAACGAAATGTAAGTAGGCCTACAATATTATCACATCAAACAGCGTATGTAGGATTTTTTCGATGTGACAGTGACATGTAATGTTGTACTCTGGCTCGAGCTAGTGGTGAAGGAGGGGAAACGCCTCAGAAATTATAGGTCATAATTTAGGTTTATGCTGAAGGGCCTATACATTTATTACTTAGTTTTAAAGTGATACGTCATGTAGTCCAATTACTAAACGCCAAAGACTAACTAAAGACAAACCTGTATATTTTAGAAGTTACCACAAGATGGCAGGCTATACTTAATAAAATAGTGCACTGGTTCGCGTCTAACAAAACCTGAACACTTATCTACTAATAAGTTTACTTTAATGATCTCTCTGATAACAAATGATCCAATTACACAGACCCTGGTCGTGGAAAAGTGCACTTTATGTACTCTTGTCCTCCATGTCTTTACCTAAATAAACAGGACTTGCTCATTCGCTCTCTTCAGACATGTGCTGCCTTTTTGTTGTGCCGTCTGATTGGTGCAGACTAAAGTGAAAGCCACCCTGACACAGCTCCAGATGAGAGCCAGACCTGCTGACCTTTGCCATCTAATAGTGAGAGTGAGTAACAAAGAGTCTGGCCACCATGACAATACACCAGCACATGCTGTCACTCACTGAAAAACACACATATAAAAGCAGCACCACACGACTGCAAGACAGATGGCACACACACACAAAAATACAAACCAACTGTGTATCCTAATGTGCTCTGATCCTTCTACAGGAAAAGCATTTGTACTAGTATACTAGTGAAAAGCAGATGTTTTTGAGCAACCTCTTTGCAGTCTTTCACCTCTGGTTAAGTTTGATTTTATTTAAAGTGCAACCAAAAATTAATTAAATTAAAATTGATTAAAAATTAAAAAATTCTATTATATATTGTAGCCTAGCATAGCACAATCTACATTACATGTGCACTATATTTTTAGTAAAATAGGCTGGCAAAGATTTAATTCTTTTTTGGTTACTTAGTTTTAATTAAAGTGCGACAAAAAAGAAAGAAAATTGAACACTAGTAATATATTTTATAATATAATAAATAACTTCCAAGAGACATTCCTTCTCTATTCTACTATATATTCTGGCCTAGCATAGCACATTGTACATGACATATATGCTGTATTTTTTGTGAAAGAGTGGCAAATGGAGCATTACCTTTTCAAAACCCCTAGAGGAGGTGCACCAGTGCAAGTGCTTTCTTGCTGGCTCAGGACAGACTACATCTGTGTACAGAATGTCCAGGAAGATGCAGTACATGTATAGTTGGATACATGTTGACATACAGCCTGGGGACATCTGTCCATCTCTACATGCCCTGTGACCCCTCAACTCTGACCTTTAGCTTCTCACTGGGAAGACTGTGAGACACAATAGAATGGTATCTCAAGGAAGTGAGGAAAAGGCATTATGTTTTAAGATGATCATGTAGGGTGGAGCAGCACAATGTGAGCTGGCAGATGCTTCTTTCTCTCTCTCTCTCAAATGTGAATTTATGCATGTGCAATGAATATTTCATATAAAATGTGCATTGGGTGCCAATAATATGATCTCACTTGGGGAATGCGTCAGAGTTTTCCAGTGGTTAGTGTGTGTGTGTGTGTGTGTGTGTGTGTGTGTGTGTGTGTGTGTGTGTGTGTGTGTGTGTGTGTGTGTGTGTGTGAGAGAGAGAGAGAGTGAATGTGTTTACCCATGATGACTCAAGAGTGCCGGAGAATATGTACACAGAGAAAAGCAAAAAACAAACAGGCCTGTCCATTTATTTTGATCTGTTAACAGACCCAAAAACCTTTTTTCAGTTGAAATTGTATTTAAGTTTCTTGACCAGGTCTGATTTAAGATATTTCAACATAGCTGCATGGTTAGTCTTAAATATGAAAAGTAGCATATTCAATTCATCTCCTTTATTCATATGAGCATCCTAACCAAACAAACACAATAACAAAACCAGAAATATTAAGCAGCATAACTGTTTTCAACACTGATAATAATAAGAAATGTTTCTTGAGCAGCAAATCAGAGTGATTTCTGAAGGATCATGTGACACTGAAGACTGGAGTAATGATGTTGGAAATTCAGCTTTGCATCATAGGAATAAATTACATTTTTATAGTCAAATAAAAAAAAAATCACAATTTGTCACAATTATTATTATTATGTTTTTAATATAATTTATATTTACTGTATTTTAATCACCAGGTAGCCTTGGTGAGCAAAATAAATGTCTTTTCCTACACACTTACAGTATGAATGAAGAAATGAAATCTATAGTTTAACATATTAATATTAAATAAAACATTAAAGAGAAAGACAGAGCAGGTTAAACAGAAAGACAGAGGAATTCACACCATAACAGATGTACCAGACACCAGAGCAGTCTGCTACTGATTCAACAGAACATTAACACCAATAAACTGAGATGAGCGGAAACCCCTTTCACACACATCACACATCACACCTAACAGGCTGTATTAAGCACACACACCGAGCACTGACCTAAAACCAGAGGGCAGACGGCACATTCCTCACATTCCTGAGTGTGTCAGCTGAGATCGTTTGATGGAGATCAGAGCAGACAGACTCTGTAAGACGACACCACATTATTAGTGAACAGAAGTCTGTGTAGAATCACTATACTGATCCTGTCTTTTAAAAAAATCTGACAGCATTGCCTGTTCTCATTCTGGTTTTTGTTTGTTGTTTTTGCTCCGGGGAAGTCGTGGGCTTGTGGTTAGAGAGTTTGACTCCTAACCCTAAGGTTGTGGGTTTGAGTCTCGGGCTTGCAATACCACAACTGAGGTGCACTTGAGCAAGGCACCGAACCCCCAACTGCTCCCCGGGCGTCGCAGCGTAAATGGCTGCCCACTGCTCTGGGTGTGTGTGCACTTTGGATGGGTTAAATGCAGAGCATGAATTCTGAGTATGGTTCACCATACTTGGCTGTATGTCACTTTCACACTTTTTCACACATTTTGGTCGAGTCTCAAAAACACCAGGCCTTCTCTCATGTGGATGAGCTTAACTGTGAACACACGTTTACATTCTTTAACACCCATAAGAGAACCACAGTGAAAAAAAAAAAAAGTGCTCATCCACATTTTAACCACTTTGGTTCTGACACGCAAGAAGTATGCAACAATAACAACATGTAAGAGAAAATATGCGCACTGTAATATTCTGTGCCTCTGCTTTGCAGAACTACAATAATGTTTCTTTGCAACATGCTTAAGTAAGTGCTAAAAACCGTGTGTGTGCGTGTTGCAGCATAATCTGCAGTATTTGTCAGAAACGTACTCAAATGTGTCAAAAACACAGCCAAAACTGAAAACAATAAAAACACATGTTTGAGAACTTGAGTTGTAATGTTACATCATTCATGTTCAATCTCAGGGCTTCTGTATCAATGCATCCATATTTTCAACCTCTCAGACTTCCATCCTTATTAATACTACTCGATTTTACTAGAGGAGTGTAGTGGACCATCTACAGTAGAACACACAAATCTGTGGTAAACGTTTGAAGAGTACAATTCTTGTGAAAAATAAATGGACTCTTTGCACAGACTGTAATGACTCATTTCCGCAGTTATTAACACTGAAAATCTAGCAAAGTTTTCTTTATATTTTCATTTTTTAAAAATGTTATGTACATTTTTAATATACAGTTCTGAGAAGCTTGGAAATGTAAAAAGGGTCAATATGTGGGCTTCTAGGATCCAGAATGTCTTGTCTTACTACATAACAACTCACAAAACCCACTTGGCAACCACATAACAACATTTTAACAACTACCCACAACATCGTTTTGCGAATGCTAATGATCTGATAGCATCTTGTGATATCTTTGCTCTATTTTGGTGCAAAGCATTTAAAGCCTTTCAGGGGGGCTAGGTCTCATACTTCTTTCTGCCTGATGATTTTGCGCATGCAAAAATAAAGAATGCAAGAGTAAATGTGTTTTTGATGTTGGGAGAACTGGCAAATGTATAAAGTATAAGCTGCAAAATGTCTGTTCATACAGGTTATGCTCAAGTAAATTAGGCCCTTTTCCAATATTGGTATGACTGTCATAAGTACCCAATTGATCTGAAATCACCTTACCTTTAATATGATGATATAAACATGCTCATCCCTAACTTTTCTTAAGCCTGCATAGTTTAAACAAAATAATAAAAAATCTACAGAGATGGAAAAGTGGATTACAATATACAAAATATACACTACCGTAATGTTGTGAAGCAAATCAGCATATTATAATGATTTCTGAAGGATCATGTGATGCTGAAGATTGGAGTAATGATGCTGGAAATTCAGCTTTGATCACAGGAATAAATTACATTTTAAAAGATATTAAAATAGAAAACAGTTATTTTAAATTGCAATAATATTTCACAAAATGTAAAAAATATATATTTCAAGAAAAAAAACTGCTAGCATGAAAAAATGTATTGTGCGCACATGAAAATTTCACATAAGCATGCAAATGTTTCATGTAAGTACGCAGTAGCTTCTCATGCTCATAAAATCTTTTGCTTATTTGCATGCAAAAGTCAGGTTTATTATTTTTATTTTTGCAAAGTTCCCTTTGGACATAGTCCAAGCACTTGTGCTACTTCCGACAACATGACTAATGGATTTTGGAGCATCCAGTGTAGACAGCAAAAATTCATCTTTGCATTACATGAATAAATAACATTTTAAAACATATTGAAATATTTAATATAATTTCATTAAAATTTTATATTTTTTATATTTTAAATATTTTTATATTTAGTTTTTTTTTTTTACAAAATTTTATTTTATTTTAAATTGTAATAATATTTTATAATATTGTTAATTTTACTGTATTTTTTGATCAGATAAATGCAGCCTTGGTGAGCATGAGAGACTTCTTTAAAAAACATTAAAAAAATAATAATAATTAAATAAATAAAACTTAGAGGCACCAAACCTTTTTTTTCACATTAGTTTCTTAGACTTACCACATTCCTACATAAAAAGGATCAATCTGTTCTTTAACCATCTCATCATCAAGCAGATGGTACAAGTGAAGTCATCTCTAAAAATATACCCACACAACTGCTCTACTGGACACAGGAGCTTCTTTGTGTGAGCCCTGTTGTTTGGTTCCTAATGAAAAGGTTCGTCCTGATGATGTGCAGATGTAAACAGGCCTGCAGGCGCACACATGAAAAGACCAGCACATCTGCCGTGTCTAACTATGTGTCAGCACCTGAACACCGTACAAGACCAGCAGACTGATCACATGCCAGAGCTCTACACACACACAACACAGAACGGCTGTGCTTGTGCATCTGTGTGAAGTGTTTAGAGTTAGTGTTAAAATGCCCTTATCCCGCCCGTGTGGTAACGTCTGCTGTTGTTTGGCTTTCCATTACTCCACGTACCAATTACTTTGCTTTGACCTGCCAAGATAAACAGCAGCTGCTTATTCATCTGCTAAGCGCAGACGACTAGCTCACATCTGACACCTACAAATACTGGGTTTTCACTTCTAAAAAATGTGCTTCAGGGCTTCTGAAGTTATATTAAGTTCAAATGGTAACACTTTAGTATAGGGACCAGTTCTCACTATTAATTATAGTTGCTTATTAGCATGCCTATTATTAAAATATTGGCTATTTATTAGTGCTTATGAAGCACATTAAGTGTGACCATTCAAACTATTACAGTGAGAAAACAATCTACAGAAAAATGGAAAAGGTGGTAATTTTGAGCCAGAACATTGTCCATACAGGTATGAATATTAACTTTAGTCCTAAAACAAAATGCAATTCATAACTGAAAACATGGGTAAAACATCTTTTAAAAAAGATTAACACAGTACACTGGGCCCTAATTACATACTTTTTTAAACACAGTAGTATTGCACATAAATATAAATTTTTATATATAGTATATATATATATATATATATATATATATATATATATATATATATATATATATATATATATATATATATATATATTAACAATAAAGCATTAAAAATTATATATGATTCTCAAAATTAATTTAATGTCTATCAGAAATTATGTTTTAATATCAGACATGCCAAATAAATGTAATTCTCTGATGCCTGCATTCCTGGATTTATGGCTGTAATTATTTGCAGTTATTCAAATTGACAATATGCAAAATTGAAAATATAAGTGTTCTGTTCAACTCCCCAAGACACTTTTTCCTTTATTAGAGCACTTTATCCAAAGAATTCAGAAAGCTTTCTCTCTTACCTCTGCATAACAGCAGACAACGGAGAGGACAATGAATGGAGAGAGTGTCCTTATAATCTGCAGAAAGATATAAGTATGGAAGAAGATATATAAATGTGGAAAAAAATACAAGTGCAAAGATATCAGATGTACTGGTGCACATATAAGGTCTGTCTGGTGAAGCATGATAACTTACCATTATCAGGAAGTGAGAGAAGAAATGAGAGATGCGAGGAGCTGCTGCACAGACAGAGAGAGAACTGAAGGAAAACATTATAGAGTTCTGGAGAGATCCAGTGATTCACCCTCCCCCACACCCCCACCCCCAAACACACACACACACACACACACACACACACACACACACACACACACACACACACACACACATTTACTTATCTATCTAAATGGACATTCCATAGACTTGTATTGTTTTGATATACAGCAAGTTATTAATACTAACATTAATTTACATGCACCCTAAACCTAAAAAAAAAAAAATAACTCTATTTACTTTATTTTTATACTGTTTTTACAAATGAAGTCCCCTCAAGGAGGCTGTAGGAGGTTTGTCAGATCTAGTTCACTTCTGAGTATAAATTTGTCCCAAAAAAGTAGGTACACAGAGACAGGCTAATCTTAGTCAGAGTCAGTAAAACTTTATTGCCATGATTTATATGGATTACAATCGCCAACCCATTCAAATTCTTATAAAACAGGTTAAATTAAGTATAATGGGTGGAATAAAAATAGAATTTATATGTACATGTGAGTAACTTTGTCTTTTATTAAAAGTCATAAACAAGCATAATACTGCATGGTCATATTTAAAATCAAGGATTCAAAGAAGGAAAAACAGTCAGTCTCTCTTTATATTTATTTATTTATTTATGAAGAGTTAATTGGCAAAAACAATTTTTTTTTTTTTGTGCATTCCAATTCATCTCAATCAAACTGCAGTCAGGTTATTTTGATTAGGCAAAAAATAACAAAAAATAAAACAAAATAAACACATGAAAACAATAAAAAAAACCATGATTTTTGAAAATAAAAAATAAAAAAAGAGTTATCTGTTTTTGCAAATAAACTCTTCATATATTCAAATACATATATATTCAGTGTGGAAGACATTTATATTTTAATGTGCATAAACTACTTGAATCTGTCCAGTGCAGGAATAGTTTGCCCAAAATGTGAAAACATGGACATAAAACACTAAAAACAAAGTAGAAAACACAGAACACATAAGAAAAATGTCCTACAGGCTAGGAATTACACACGAAATTTCATTTTTTAACTTGTAAACTATACTTTTAATTTTTTGTTGTTTATGAATCTCACCTAATTAGTGATTTAGGCCCTCTTGTGGCCCTCTTATCGTGACCAATGAAAACAAAAGGTGTTTGCACTATAATACGTTATTAAGACATTTTTTATGACTGAAACAAGACCAGAGTTCATTGTTTTAGACTAGTTCATTTATTTGTACTCTACTGTGCAATCTGAATTGCCTGGTTTCCTATGTGGTAAGTGATCCGTAAACCACTCATAGTACACTGAGTTTACCCGCTCTTTGTAACTTTTATTTTTTTCTCTTTTCTTCATCTTTTCAGAGATCTAAAAATAAAGACAGCGTTATAATGACATTTTAACAGAATAAACAGATACTACATAGAGGCTTGAGGTTTGACAGCAAAACTGAGAAGTGTGAATTCGCAAAATTCATACCTCATTTAAAGAAACATCTTCTTCTGTGACCTTTCAAAAAATAACCAATGAATAATAAATAATCAAGCTATCTGCGTGTCTTTCTGTATATCGACGCACTGCTGTCCTTTGTATTTGCTAGAGCGATAATGTAGCAAATAGTAAAATATTTTACCTCATATCCATTCGGTTGTGATTTTTGCCTGTGAAATTGAAGCAGGAACCATTTTTCATTTTGTAATATTAAAGTGTTACATGTAGTTGATTAATCTGAATGAAGATTGTGTTGGAAGATATGACTTACTTTTTGTTCTGCTGAAAATAAAATAAAAACAAGCAGATACTGAATGCCAGAAAAAACACAAAACACCAAAGGATGGACAACACGACCATTTTTGAAAAGTTGGTTAAAAACCTGAAACTGAGAGGATGCGAAATACCTAGAAAGAAAGAAAGAATTTCTTATAATGTCTGTTCTGTATTTTAAAGCCACTTTTCCACCTGTAGCTAGTTTATATATATATATATATATATTCATACTATGACATTCATAAGAGCACTGAAAATTTTAAAGTTCAGAATTAGTGCAGTCATTTAATAAATGTCTGTCTTGTCTTCTGTCTCAGTGTAGTTCACAATGATATACATCACCAAGTCTCAGCTCACCCTCAGATTGATTGAAACCCATTGTTATCCACTCATCTGCTGAATTCAAAATGAAATCCTACAAAGTAGCACGAGATTAGTGAAAATATTCTGCACTAATGTGTTCCTCTTATAAAAATTAGGCTAAAAACACCTCTGTGGTGTAAATCGATTAAGACTGACAATAAAACTCACCTTCTGATATCTGCTACTTGGTAAAGCCTTGCAGTAGCTGTTAATGCAGTGGGTGAACGAGTTCTGCATGTCATGTTGCACTGTGGTTGGCGATATTCACACTTCCTGTCAGTGGCCTCACATAGGAAATGCTCTTCAAAATTTCACACCCTTTCAGAATTTTAATCAGAAAAGCTTTATAATAAACAAAACAAAATAATTAACCTAATAACCACAAGAGAGCAGCAAAGTGTTCTGAGTCTCAGCTTATCCTTGCAAAATGGACTTTGGCAATACCATGGTACAATGATGCATCAGGAGGTAGTACCCTGGTGATTAACTATTAACTAATAATTACATCTATAAAACAAATCAATGTTTAATATATAATTTATATGTACATCCATTTATATTAATATATTTCATAAGAATAATGCATATTCTACAAATTAAGAAATGTGGTTTAGTATTTTTTTATTTATTTTTTTAGTTAGATGTGTGTGTTTGTGTGTGGGAAATCTGTATATGTAAACTTGCTTGTCTTGGAAAATGATTTTTCACACTGTGATATTAATAAATACTGTCAGACAGTCTTGTTGACCACACATGACCTTTTATTGGCTATATCCACAGGTTTCAACTGACAGTCATTTCTGTATATGTGCGGTAAAGGACTACAAGTAAGTAAAAAACAAGTGTTTTTAAGTGTTCTTCTTGTTAAAGAAATCATAAATGGTGTGGGAAAAAATGTCAGAAGGCCTTAAACAAAGTTACGTCTCAATTTTTTCTCAATCGTACAATTTGCCATTGAAACTCACAGTTAAGAACCAATAATCAGATTTACGCTCATCAACCCAAAATCTGATGTTGTGCTTTTATGATTCATCTGTGACCACAGCTAAATGTACAAGGAGTCCTCTTCTGCAAATTCTGTGGTAATGTGTGTCACAGTGGCTCTTTCTTTTGCATTCACAGATCATGAAAAGCAAGCTTCCCTCAGAAATAATCTTGTGCTTTTATTTTATCAGTAACAGCCCTCTGTGTTTTATTGTTGTTTCTACTAACCAGTTCTGAGAAAAGACACAGTGAAGAACTGTTTATCAGAGACACAAACAGAGAAGATAAACCCTTTAATAACTGCTGCAAAAAAAAAAAAAAAAAAACTGCTTTGAGGCTTTTTAAACAGACATTAGTACAGTAGCTAAAGGGGTGAAATGATGACTATTCCACTGTTTATGTTTATGGGTGTGTTTTTTTTTTTTTTTTTTTTTTTTTTATTATTTGACCTACTTGATGATATTTGTGCTATTTAAGTATAGGTCTAATATTGCATCACCTCATGCAGTCTGCCCAAGCATCATGTGTGTTTTTGTCATTAAATAATATCATCCACATATAACATAGTGTACAGAATATTGGCCTTTCAATTCTAGTTTCATTCAATTATTTAGGTTCTGGAAAAGTTTACTTCATGGCAGCAACATGAAATAAAACAATTTTACATTCAGTTTAAACTAATATGAAATCATTGGCAGGGTAGAGAGGTAAAGAAAAGAAAACTTATTTGACATACCAGTTATCATAAACACTCATTTGACATGAAATTATACATTTCAGTAAATTATGTGTTATGACTTTGGTAGAACTGTGAGAAGGTTACAAACAAATGGACAATTTAATTGGTCAGAAGTAATAATTAAACTAAATAATAAAATCAAATAAACAATCGAAAACTGACAGATATTATTTTTTATTTTTTTCCAAATTTCATACTAATTTGAAAATGAAAAGTCAACAAAGGGGTGAAACCCTTTAAAATATTTAGAATTTTGAAATGTCATGGAGGACCAAAGTATGAAAATGTTGTTTCCAAAAACATCAAGGATGTCGGACTGTCTGCGGTGACATGTCATGTAATGTTGTTTTATTGTCTCTTGCTGAACAATACTTTGTGCTGATTGGGCGTGATCTTTATCATCAGCATCATGGCTGTATGCGCAGAGAGACTAGAAAGAATGTGGCCTACAAACTTTTCTATGGCTAATGTAATTATTACAGTTATCGCTAGATACACTCTAACCTACAGTTTATGAAACCAGAGACTCTTAATGTAAGTCCAGAAACAATGTGTTATGTTGAACGTATATCAGCGGTGGTCATTTCTCCAAATAGATACTTTATATTTTGCTACTATGCCATGATGAACGACTGTGCAACTATCAGCATTTGTTTCACCTCACGCATACACATATCCATAACTGTACTATTCACATACAAATCAATAAGTTTGATTGAGTATTTATCATCATGTATGGTTGAACTTATTGAGGTGAAAAGGATGATGCCCTGATAGTTTTCTTATCAGAATAATAACAAAATATCACATACAACATTCAGCTAATGGCTAATCCGAAAATGTAAACATCAGAATCTTACCTTCGAGTAAAATTCTGGATAGAAAAGACAGCACATATTTAGCTAAATCCCAACCCCTCCCTATGCAGATCTAGCTGCTGCAGATATCTAACTTTGGTTTGTTAACTGTTTGATAAAAACAGTATAAAAAATTTCTGCTGTATATATATATATATATATATATATATATATATATATATATATATATATATATATATATATAATATATATATATATATATATATATATATATAAACGAATCAAGCTCTCAAGTTTCCGAATGAAAATTGCACAGCATTATTTTTTTTAATCGTGTTCTTCCTCGAAATAAAGAGCTGGTATTATAAGTGTCGCCGCAGTTGCCGAAAGACTTTTGTTTTTACTTTTAATGGTTTTTCCAAAACTACAATTGGTACTGCTGCACTTCTAATCCAGTTCTTTATTATTTATACCATCAAGTCATCTGACCTTGCCCGACTGCTGGCTTTGCTCAGGCTGCTGAGCGGTCGCGTGTCTTCTATCGTCTCGCTGGCTTCCACATCTGCTTCGATGGCCAACTCATCCTCGTCTTCATCCCTGCGTACAACTCCCGCCGCCGCGCTCGGTCCTATCACGGTCATCTGGGCGTAGGAGGGCAGCGTTTCGTCATACACCTTAGACATGTCTTTCTTAGGTGTGGTCGACTCGTCCGTTTTCTCCTCAAATGGCTTGTACGGAGCCGGAAGCCGGCCAGCCTCCATTCCACCTACCTCAGTCAGGGGGAAGAAGTGCGACGTGGCTTTGTCCTCCTCCAGCAACTTGTAGCCTTTGGATTTCTGGATCGAGGAGGACGCTATGGAAGGCAAGGCCTTCTCGGCCGCCCCTGGTCCCTCAACTTGTGGCCGCACCGGTTTACGGAACACAAAGTGGATCTTTTTCAAGCCCAAATGGCTGATTTCCACAAAGTTGAGGAAAAGCGAGACGCAGGCCACAGCTAACATGAAGATAATGAAAACGGTTTTCTCGGTAGGCCTGGAGACAAAGCAGTCAACCGTGTTTGGGCACGGCCAACGGCTGCACTTGTAGAGTGGCAGGATTCGGAAGCCGTACAAGAAGTACTGGCCCACCACAAAGCCTACCTCAAAGAGAGTCTTGAAGATAATGTGGCAGATATAGGTCCTCAAGAGAGTGCCCTCTAGACGGAACTTCTTGCTGCCTTTTGTGCTCGTCTCCTTGGCCATACGGACGCTTCCCTGATCGGGCGCGATCGGCAGCCTCTCCTCGTTTATCTCTTGCTGCCTGTTGAGCTCAGCCTCCTCCCGTTCCTTACGCTTCTCCTCCATGTGTACATGGTGGACAGCGTGGCCCACGTACACCAAAGAAGGCGTGGAAACGAAGATGATCTGCAGCACCCACAGGCGAATGTGTGAGATGGGGAAGGCCTCGTCGTAGCAAACGTTCTCGCAACCCGGCTGCTGCGTGTTGCACACGTAATCCGATTGCTCGTCGCCCCACACGAACTCCGCGGCCGTACCCAGGATGAGGATTCGGAAGATGAAGAGGACCGTGAGCCATACCCTACCGATTACCGTTGAATGCTCATTTACTTCCTCAAGGATGTTGCCCAAAAAGCTCCAGTCACCCATGGTTGACTGTCAGCACTGCGGAGCAAACAAAAGAGATGTTTGAAAGCGGGCAGAGATTTTTTTTTTGACAATTGGGAGTATACAATCGGGACAATTTGGGAGTACACTTGATGTAGATTGTCCCAAGGAATATACTGTTGGAAATGTGTTGATAGAATTATTTTAAAATCACATTTGCAGCATTAGTTCTATCAGATAAGCATCTAGAGTTCGAAAGATAATCAAATCAAGACATGACATTTTATATTTTTTCACCCCGTCTAAAAAAAACGTCACAAACTCTTACATTTCACATCCGACTCTTTAAAAAAACACCCCAAATTCTCTACAACTGAATCAAATGCATAGCCAAAGGTGCTCTATAAAGAACAAACAGTAATACAGGAAAGAGTATAAAATGGGCAACTTGCCACAGTAAGAGCTCCAGAGTATTTGTGTTCCCCTTCTCTTGGCACACTGTGGTGTGAAGTGAACTTTTTGCTCTCTGATTCCCACCTATGGCCTCCTATCCTTGTCGCCCGAGTGAGCAGAAGTGAATCAATCCAGTCTGATGGTTGGTTTTTAGTTTGCTGCAATATTTAAGCTGGGAGCCAGACAGCCTTTATTCAGAGGGCGACGCATGGTGACGCATAGTACAATAGGATTCACAAACACAAATGGGAATGTATGTGACACTGGTATTGGGAAAAGGGTCATTTTAAAAGTGTAAACTTGACATGGTGCATAAGTCTGAACATACATTTTTAGATTCAGTACATTGTCACGAGTTTGAACTAGCAGCGTTATCAATTAGCTATTAGAAACTCTGGTTACATTTCTCAGAAACATTGGTTCTTTGAAATGGTAAGGTTGCCTTTATTCAAATTTGTTCATGTCAGTTTTTATGGATATATGCTAAACCCATCAGAGAAAGTGGTCACATCAAAATGGTGGATCTGTTTTTTGTTTAGTTTTTTTTTTGTTTTTTGAAGGCTTAAAACTTTTTTTTTTAAATAAATCCCAGTCAAAAGATTTTTTTTCATGTGACAAAAATGCATCAGGACATGGCTATAAAAGCACCATGTTATCATGAAGACAATGTACACTGAAACTAGTTTTATTTTTTCTCATACATTACGATACTAGTCCTCAAAAGCACATTACTAGTAATGTAAATATACAGGTGCATCTCAATAAATTAGAATATCGTGGGAAAGTTCATTTATTTCAGTAATTCTACTCAAATTGTGAAACTCGTGTATTCAATTTAATGCACACAGACTGAAGTAGTTTAAGTCTTTGGTGCTTTTAATTGTGATGATTTTGGCTCACATTTAACAAAAAAAACACCAATTCACTATCTCAACAAATTAGAATATGGTGACATGTCAATCAGCTAATCAACTCAAAACACCTGCAAAGGTTTCCTGAACCTTCAAAATGGTCTCTCAGTTTGGTTCACTAGGCTACACAATCATGGGGAAGACCAGAAGACAATCCAGAAGACAATCATTGACACCCTTCCTAAGGAGGACAAGATACAAACATTCACTGCCAAAGAAGCTGGCTGTTCACAGAGTGCTGTAGCCAAGCATGTTAAGAGAAAGTTGAGTGGAAGGAAAAAGTGTGGAAGAATAAGATGCACAACCAACCGAGAGAACCGCAGCCTTATGAGGATTGTCAAGCAAAATCGATTCAAGAATTTGTGTGAACTTCACAAGGAATGGACTGAGGCTGGGGTCAAGACATCAAGAGCCACCACACACAGACGTGTCAAGGAATTTGGCTACAGTTGTCGTGTTCCTCTTGTTAATCCACTCCTGAACCACAGACAATGTCAGAGGCATCTTACCTGGGCTAAGGAGAAGAAGAACTGGACTGTTGCCCAGTGATCCAAAGTCCTCTTTTCAGATGAGAGCAAGTTTTGTATTTCATTTGGAAACCAAGGTCCTAGAGTCTGGAGGAAGGGTGGAGAAGCTCATAGCCCAAGTTGCTTGAAGTCCAGTGTTAAGTTTCCACTAATTTTTTGCAGTGTCATCTGCTGGTGTTGGTCCATTGTATTTTTTGAAAACCAAAGTCACTGCACCCGTTTACCAAGAAATTTTGGAGCACTTCATGCTTCCTTCTGCTGACCAGCTTTTTGAAGATGCTAATTTCATTTTTCAGCAGGATTTGGCACCTGCCCACACTGCCAAAAGAAACCTGGGCTTCCATACCACCTCAGCAGTGCCACAAACTGATCACCTCCATGCCACGCCGAATTCAGGCAGTAATTAAAGCAAAAGGAGCCCGTACCAAGTATTGAGTACATGTACAGTAAATGAACATACTTTCCAGAAGGCCAACAGTTCACTAAAAATGTTTTTTTTTTTTTTTGGTCTTATGTAGTATTCTAATTTGTTTAGATAGTGAATTGGTGGGTTTTTGTTAAATGTGAGCCAAAATCATCACAATTAATAGAACCAAAGACTTAAACTACTTCAGTCTGTGTGCACTGAATTTATTTAATACACGAGTTTCACAGTTTGAATTGAATTACTGAAATGAACTTTTCCACGACATTCTAATTTATTGAGACGCACCTGTATAACATTTAACATTTAAATTTACATTTGAATATGGTCAAATTTTACACATGCGTTTATAGCAACATAAAGCCAAAAAAGTTTAAATACAAAAAAACAAAAAAAAAAACCCCTCTCTACAAAACTCTTTCCCCTGTGTACAACACTTCACACAACAACTAGAATGTGCTTTAGAAATAACATCATGGAGTGTTACCATTGGTTGATAATGAAGAATGATGTTCAGCGGGTGGTTATGTGAGTTTTTGGTGGGTGGAGACAGTGCATTTGCATATATTTTTTTTATATGAAACACTAGCAACGCCTCTGCAATATATCACAAGTCAGTGTTAAAACATTTTATAGCTGCTATAGACACGGTAAACCCAATGACCCTATTGCTTTTAATATAGACAAAAATCTCAACAATGTTTGCATTATGCATCCGAGTATGCTGGAGCAAACTGTTCTCATGTTAGCTTTACCCTGAAGCCTTCATTTAAAGGTGCTACTTGTTGATATTGCCAGCGCTGGGAGCCTAAGCCAGCAGCAGAGTGGTGAATGGGTGTTGGGATTTCAAACAAAGGCATGATGTCATGATGAAGTCTGCTGTGTCCATTAAACGTGAGCATTGAGGCATGATCCCAGATTGTGCAAATGAAGCAGGCCCCAGGCTATGGCTAATCATAGGACCGTCTCTCAAACAAAGTTATCTTACGCCGATCTGCCTACATGCTGTTGCACCACGTTTCCTGCTCCTGTGGGACGATTTAGCTGACAGCCATAAAACTACATAGGATACAGTGAAAGGCTAGCATTAGCATACAGGTAGCATTAGCCATTAGCAGGGAAAGGGGATGGGGGACACATCCCCTGTGCTCTCACTCTGTACACAAAAAATTGAGTTGTCGGATAATTAAGGCAAGTTTAGTGAGACATTGTAGCTTTACTTTGAATGACTGGGACTTAATCTCATGGATGTGTAAACTACTAAATAACTTGCTTTTGCAAGGATAGTATTGTATTGTATTTATATCAAAGAACACTTGCTGAAACTCTGGTCTAAGCAGGTTTATACTTGATAGTGTTGGTCTAGTTAGTGGACTTCTGTAGCCAAGTGGCTTACATGATATTTCCACTGGTTTATGATGGGAGTTTGTGCTATTTAAGTTAGTTTAGAATCCTGCAGGGAAAACTAGTGCACCATTCTAGAGATTATCATCCAAAACTGAACAATGACTGGTCTTTCCAGATGACATGTTAAGGATTTTTACTGGTTGTACATACCGGGTCACTCAAAGTGTTAGTTCACCCAAAAATTAAAATTCTGTCATTAATTACTCACCCTCATGTCGTTCCAAACCCGTAAGACCTTCGATCATTTTCGGAACACAAATTAAGATGTTTTTTAAGAATTCTGAGAGCTCTCTGACCCGCTGTAGACAGCAAGGATATGATCAAGGCTCGGAAACTTAGCAAGGACATCGTTAAAATAACCCATGTGACATCAGTGGTTCAACTGTAATATTACTAGCTATGATTTGGGAGAGTATCACATACATAAACAATGTATGCAATGTATGTACACGGATACATTGTTTACATTCAGATCAAAGCGTAAACAATGTAAAAACAGCTTATCTGCATACGGTGCTGCTGACACAGAACAGCATACACTGTTTACGTATGTGATACTCTCCAAAATGGCGCTAGGGTGACGTCGGGGAGACGAATTGTTGAATAAAGTTGTTATTTTTGTTTTCTTTGTGCACAAAAACAATTCTTGTAGCTTCGTAAAATTACAGTGTAATCACTGTAGCACGATATCCTTGCTACGTTTCTGAGCCTTAATCATGTTAGGATCCTTGCTGTCTATGGTAGGGTCAGAGAGCTCTTAGAATTTATCAAAAATATCTTAATTTGTGTTTCAAAGATGAGCAAAGTTCTTAGGGGTTTGGAACAACATGAGGGTGAGTAATTAATGGCAGAATTTTCCTTTTTGGGTGAACTATCCCTTTAATGTGTTTGTGAGCAATACTAACAGAATGTACCACATTCTCTCTTAAATCTGTAAAATGTGTATTTGCTTTCTAAATATTGTTCCAGACTCACATTGAACTCCTGCATGGTTCGACAGTGGTTCCCATCCTCTTGTTCTTCCATGGTAATCCCCATTAATCTCTATTCTAGCGCCAGCCATTTGATGCATCCAGTGTGGGTCTCTCTCTTCTCTGTTCTTTGTGCATGCCAGAGATACCAGCTACAATAAGGAGGATTTACCTGATTCAGTTCACTTCCATTCCATGTGGGAGACTAGTGAGTGAATGAAGCCTCGCTGCAGACTTGCAGTGCAGAGATACTGTGAATGAGGTTATTAAACTATCCTTATAATATCTCTGTACACCCCTTTCTAGAGTAGCACAACCACATGGAATACAATGGAGAACGCTCTTGGCTAACTATTGGGTTTAGTTGAGCCTTAGTTGTGGATAACAAACTTCCAGCTTTCACTAGAGATTTAATCTTTCACCTTCGATGGGAAACTGTCCAGTCTTTCTTGATTTCTGGATTTAGCCTTTCTAACCTGAAAAAACAAAATGTCCACACACATAGCATTGGGTTTTAAAATAGTTAATTTCGCGGAAGCATGGTGACAAACAACTATCTAACCACACCCTGACCAAGAGCTCCAGCTTTCCATGGGCTTTAATGCATCACCTACAATACTGAATTGGCAGGAAAAAGGGTGGAGAAAAGGTGATCAATTGTTCTGTCCAAACTCAAAGGAAATGGATATGAGACTTCCTGTGCATGTACACGTTGGTTAGGGTACAGCAAGAGGAAAGAAAGGCCCATGGCAATACAATAGAAAGACGGAAGGCAGAGTGGTCACAAGTCACAAAGAGGCTAGAAGACTGGAGTCTAGTGGCCCTGATAGAGTAAAAGAGGTTAAAAAGGGGCAAGGCGATCATCTTGACAATCAATCATGTTCATCAGCTCAAACCAGAGTTCACCGAGTTCAGAGAGCCTTGTTCTTCACACGTCACATGAAGTTGGCACGAAATGGAAATTCACCCTATTTTCTTAAATTGAGTGGGTTCCCAATTAGTTAAAATCACATTCTATCACATTCTGGGGAGGAAGAGGGACAGGGGCTTACAAGTCAAAACTAGGGCAAAAATCACCCAGTAGATAGAACAGAGTACCTGCCCTACTCTTCTTTTACATTTGTATCTCACAATACAGAAGAAAATATCTGTCGCTACTTGCGATGCATCACGATTTTACCTGACACAACATTTGCAGGTCTTCTAATTCTGTTATTGCTAATTCAGTTAGCAGTTACAGAACATTACTTACAAATTAATTTAATTTAACTTTAGTCTTGAATTTCAACAGGTTTTACTTCACATGTGCTCAAAAATGAGTTAAGGGCCTGGAAGATATGTCTTAATTTCAGAATGTTCTAGACTATATACAAGAAAATTCCAATTGAAAACAACCTAAGGTCAGTAAAACTGTCTAGAATGTTATTAATGCAGTTCTTTAGCTAATGTAAATGTACAGATTGTGCTGCAGTCATTAGCAGTTAAATCCAGTTAATGTGGAAATCTAAGTACAAAGAACAATGCATCAGATTTTACAGATTTTTTCTCACATTGCATGCAACAGTCACTGCCATGTATGAACGTGTGGCTGTCTGCCTCTTTCTCTCAGCCAGGATTCTGTCAGGGTCGAGTCGGATCGCTCTTTAGCACCAGGTTGTAGAAGGGTCCACTCTCTCTCAGGTGATAACCCTGATGCAAAGGGTGTCTCTATCACTTGCTAGCATTATGCAGCTTCACGGTGTCCAGTATAAATAGATAGAGGTGATTTCAGCATCATGATTAGTTTCACATTCCTACATAGCAGATGTGCAAAAATAACACTCAAACAATTAAAATATAATAACAAAATATGAATTCTACCATAAGTTTGTGTCCATTAACAACTGAAAAAGTTTCTTTTACATAAAAAAATATATATTGCTGAAAATGATCACAAAATGTGTGTGAACTTGAGGGAAACTATTCATTCATCTATTAAAAATAGCTAAGTTCTTAGACTCTTAGACTCAGCCACAGAGTTCTAACCCAGCAAAAAATAAATAATAAATCTACATTTTTGTTTTTAACCTTTGCCCCTATAATCTTGAAGCTGAGTCTGAATGTCAGATCTGAAAGGGTCTAAGGTTTCAACACAACCATTGTGATGGATAAGAATTTCGATAAAGATATTTGCTGAGTGTGAAAAGCTGCCATCTTTCTCCATTGTTTTCCAAAAAGTGAATGCGAAAATAACCATTGACACCAGAACACAAGAGCAGACGGAGACAGACACCAAGAGGTTGCTCTGCTTTTTTTTGTCTGTTTTAGAAAAAGCCAGCGATATCACTTTAAACACTGCCAATGTTTTGTTTGCCGTTTGCAGAAGCCTTTTACATAATAATCCGCTCGGCTGTTAGGACAACAATAAAGGTCAATATGAGGCACAGAAGCATGAAAGCAAAAAATAAAGGAAACGTTTGTCTTTTCATGCACGATCATCAAGTGGATTAACACTGTCTAGGTGTCTAAAATGTGCGGGGTCAGGGCAGGTCACTATCCTTACAATGGTCCTCGCAGTGACTTCAGGGTATAAATAAAGGATGGTTGAAATTCAACTGATATGACTATCACTTTTAAGTGGCATTATCTTCCTAAAATTAATGAACACATAAGGTGTGAGCAGAGCTGAGAAGAACTTCTTTTGACCTTTAGCTGTTTGAGCAATATATAGCGATGATCTACATTATCATTTACACCCTCACTGACCTCGTTTCAGGCTTATATGTGGTGTAGTGTGGTTTGGGCACACTGTGGCAGAGCTAAATGAAGAGAAAGGCATTTTATCGCTGTCCATATGACCAGGGCTGATGAAAGAGCGCTGTTAGTCACAGCGGTGTTGATGACAACTTCAAGTGCCACAGTCACACGTTTCCTTCAGTGGTTCCAGCAGCTCTGGAGACCCGATAAAGGAACAGAAACAATGTTCATTTGTATTATTAGTTTTTAGTTAGGTTTTTTAATTGATCAGAGATCTTGAGACTGGTGTCAGAAACAGAATCAAAGAAAGCAAACTCCAGACTGATAGAACTGAACAGTGGCCCACAGCTAGTTCAGTCACATGGTGGGTCTCTTCAATACACATCATGTGCCTGCATCACTCATATAAAACTGAAGGATTATAAAAGAGATATTTGTTGTCGAGTTGGTAGTGTGGCATCTTACTTTTTAAAAGGTTGTGGGAGAAACTTTGTAATCAAAGTGCTTTGTTGGATGAGTAAATCTTTGTTCTTTTAGAGACCCAAAGGCACTTTTAATAGCTTGGCAGACATTGAAGTATCATGTTTAATTTCTTCATCTTGATTATACTGATGATACACTGATTATATCAGTTTGATAATATGAGTCAAATGATCCCCATGCAAAATGTTGGTTTATTTCTAATAGTGTTCAAAAGCTTGTGGTCAGTTTTGTTCTGCAAGGATGCCTTAAACTGATCAAAATTGACAGTAAATACATTTATGAGTATTTATTTTTAAAATGAGTTCTGTTCTTTTAAATGTTCTATTCATTAAAGAACACTGAGACAAGTGTATCATTGTTTTCACAAAAATATTAAGCAGCTAAACTTTTCAACATTGATAATAATAACAAGAAGAAATGTATTAGATTGCTTATGATAAGAAGCATATTAGAATGATTTCTTAAGGATGATGTGACACGGAAGACTGGAGTGATGATGCTGAAAATTTAGCTTTGCTTCACAGGAATAAATTACGTTTGAAAATATATTCAAATATAAAACAGCTGTTTTAAATTGTAATAATATTTCACAATATTACAGTTTTCACTGTATTTTTTCATAAATAAATGCAGCCTTGCTAGGAATAAGAGACTTTTTTTAAACTTAAAAAAAAAGAAAAAAAAAAATTCTTACCAATCCCAGATGTTTTAGTCTATGTTTGTTATTTTAGAAACCACAGATATAAAAGAAATAAACAATGAATTTTTAACCTTAGTGTTTTGAGAGATGCAGATGAAGTCTCAAGGAATTTCTATGAATTGTATCACATTCATTTTAAATGTTAAGATTTCTGGACCTAAATAAAAATGTGTTGCTATAAGATACTGTGTAATGGATGAATATCATCCTTCTATAGGAGTCCATGATGCTAGTTTATGATAAAACAGGCTTAAAGCATTAATAATACCTGCCTATTGGGTTTTGATTGAGTTAGAGGCACATATTTAAAAAAGAAAAAAAAAAGAAAAGAAAAATGGAAAGCAAAATAAGTTAACTTTTCAGCTGAGTTGCATGAACCTTCTAGAGCTCAAAATAATTATCAGGAGACCACAAGCCAGAGCCGAATCCCCATTGTTTCTCAATACAATCTCACTTTCCTTCCTGATGAGGAGATATTCCTCCAACTAAAATAGAGTGGCAGTCCGGCATTGTGAGAGGAGAGGAGAAGGAGGAGTAGAAGGAGGTGGCGAAGGAAAGGGAGGGAAAGGAGGTGGTACTGCTCTGGTGGTATTTCTTAACATGTCCTTTGAGTATGAGGGCACTTCTAGATCGTCCATGACGGTGGTCGGCCTGCTAGCAGCTGTTTCTGATTATCAGCAAGTCTGTAATCTGTCGTCCCTGACACTGAGAGAACAAGGACTCATCTAAAGAGAAGACTGAACTGATTGGTTTATCTTACACTAGACGTATCTGAAGATTCATTCTGGGGTGAAACACCAGAGGTGCGCATCTATAAAGACATTCATCTTTCCATTCTCAAACCCAGAGACTGCGGACAGTTAGAAACAAACACAGCGAGTCATCCATCAATTCCAGCTTTATCGCTGAAGGAGACGGCATACGTTTTGTCATCCGGCTTAGTAAAGAGTCCATTTTCATCATCAGTCTGTGGAATATACTGATGACAAGTGAACAAGAGGCAATCTGTCTGCAAACAGCCTTGTGTCCACAACTCGAACCTGTCAGGAAGATACAACGAGAAGAAAAAGAGCAGCAGTTCAATCACCTTATTCCCACTGAGGTGTCAACACACCTTCTTCAGCTCTTCAGAACCTTAACCAATAGGAAAGCATCAACAGTCTGACTCCTATCCAGATTGTTCGTCTGAAACACTCACAATAATCACAGAACCATATATCAACGTGAAGCTTCGGCTGATGTTTGAAGGCCTCTGAGGCTCGGTGACTGTCAGCCCGCCAAGAAGTTCTGCCAACTAATCACACATCCTAAAAGCAGAAGAGACAGGAAGTGCTCTCAGGTAAAGAGGCAGAGTGATCAAGAATCTGTCAAGCATCATCACTAAACTGCCAGCTGTTCACCCATCAGTTGATAGAGACAAACACACACCTGTCGGATCTTTAACAGACACCTGTTGGTCCAAAAAACTAAAAACAAACAAAAAAATTAAAAACAAAAATAAATTAAAAAAAAATCATTAAATAAACCTAAAATCCAAAATATGTGACCAAATACAAAAAAAGCAACCCATAAAAAACAAAAAACAGTATACAATACAATATATGGGTCCAAATGATTTAATTAGGATATTATATAAAGATCATGTTGCATGAAAGTATTTTGTAAAAGTCCTACCGTAAATATATCAAAACTTAATTTTTGATTAGTAATATGCTTTGCTAAGAACTTCATATGGACAACTTCAAAGGTGATTGCAGCCTCAGATTCCAGATTTTCAAATAGTTGTATATCGGCCAAATATTGTCATATCCTAACAAACCGTACATCAATGGAAAGCTTATTTATTCAGCTTTAATGATGTATAAATCTCAGTTGCATAAAATTGGTCCTTATGATGGTTTTGTGGTCCAGATTCACAAAAATATATATCTCAAAGTACTTGTCCTCTTTAGTATAACTGGTAATATATAACAAACTGTGAACATGGAGCAACCTTTTATTATAATAAAAGTATATTACATATATTAGTAATAAACATATTCATTTTATAATAATGTAATGGGATGTAATGATTCACTCAAGTCACGATTTGATTCAAATCAGTTTTTTTTTTTTTTTTTTTTTTTTTTTTACAAAATGAGATTTAAGACAAATTATAAATTAAATGTGTTCTTTTATTATTGCTTGGACAAAATTCTGCATGTTTCTTTGTGAAATTAAATTATAACACTATAATAATATACTAATATAGCACTTGTAAATCACTTTGGATAAAAGCATCTGCTAAATAACAAAATTTAAATATAGTGTAAATGTAAATAACAAAACTAAATTGAAACTTTTAAACAAGCCCCAAAACAAATAAATAACACATATAAAACAAATCTCTTCATATAAAGGCATATATCTCTTCATAAGGCTTTGTCTGTGGTCTTTCCATTTAAAATTAGAGGCAAATACTGCATTTCAATCATGATCCAAACAAAGATGCTGCATACATACAACATGAGAAGTTTTTAATCTAAATTAGATTGTATAATTTTGAAATCTGAAGCAAAACCAGAATGATTTGACTTCAGTTTTGTGAAACTATACATAAAAAATATCTTTATAAAACAGAAGAGCTGAATGAGACACAGATTCACTCTCTGCCAGCAGGTGACGCTTAAAGCGTTTCCTTGGTTTCCGCTGTAAACAAAGCAGCATATGCATTATACAGAGGCAGGTGAAAAGAAAAAATACAATCTAAACTTTTCTGAAGACAGTAAGTTCCCCTCAGACATACATTCATATAAACTCCTACCCCTAATTGAATCACAATTTGTTTAGTATCTCGACTTCCTGACATTGATCAGAGTCTAAGGAGCTGAGGAATATTTTTGGCACACAGTAAAATTCTGAATATGAAATTCAATAGGTGTTTCACTGATCTAATTTAATCTAACCTTGCAGACTTTGGCTGTGAATCAATATTAGGTCTCTCTATTCAATTAACATGCTGGGAACTAATAGGAAAAGCTTGATGAATAAACGGTTATGATGGTTCCCAGGAGAGTGTCTTTGAATACATCGACACACAATGGGAGCCTTGAACGGACTTGTGAAGGAGGATCCTATGACAAAACTCAGTCTCTAAAGCTTAGCCTTGTTGCTCCTTTTGCTGTTTTTAGTTTTCAGATGTCATGAAGTTATTTCAGTCACGCTGTCAGCTGCATTAAATTGCTGATCACACTCTTATGCGTACACACCCATTCTTCTGGAATAGCACCCGCAGCTCATCTTCTGATTCTTGACTGTAAACCAGACATGTCCATCTGTTCAGGGCTATACGAGCAGACAGCCAATTTTATTCATACATTTTTTGGAGAAGCCATTCAGTGTAAGACCAATCCATCAGTGCTGATTTATCTTCAGGATTTTAAATCTAACTCTAAAAAGTCAATTTTACTGTATAGGCTATTAGTAATAGAGATTCTCTGTTTGCATTGCTACTGACTCTGAATTCTATATCTATGTAGCTAGCAGTCTTTCTTGATTGTGCCGTCTGCCACAGTGCTGATTGAAACAGACAGGACAACAGGCCGGAAGAGCATGGTTCTCTTCTTGATGGCTGTTTGTGCAGCTGTTTAGCAGCCGCTATCTATCTCCAGATGCCCCTGCCACAAAACAACATCAACAAAAAAAACACATTGTTCTCCTTTCCTCGGGTAAACAAGTGGAGAAGGGAGTAGGTCTCACCACCTTCCTCCTGAAAGTTTCACTGACACAGAAATAGCACTGAGAAATGTTCACATACAGTTAGACTGCTGATGTACAGTTTGCTGACCCATGACACACTTTTTGTAGCAACTAAAAATCACTACAACAAAAAACAGGCAAATGTTTATTTAAGCTTAAAATAGAATGATATGAACAAATAATCAGTTATTTTACTGAATTACATTAGAATTAAGGCTCAACCAACTCATTAAAATAACTTGGCCAAGTACATTCAGATCACATTATAGCACTTTCTCATGCTAAAAAACAAGACACTGAGCTTTCACATTAAATGTCGGAGCAATATCACACTCATAGCAGTGGGATATGGCTATATATGGTCATGGTTGTGATTCGGCCATAGAAAATCACATCGTGCTGATATACAGCCATAGATCACGGCTACGAGTGTGATATTGCGTTATGCAACAGTTCAAAGATACGTGTGTGTAAATGCATACATTTTTAAAACTTCCTCTTTTGTGCAGAACTACTTCCTTCTGCAACCGATTGAAATCTCAGTTTGACAGTTTAACCGCTGAGCCCAAGCCTCCATTATTAATTCGAAAACATCACTTTAGAACTAGTAATAAAAGAACATTGAGTTGCTTCCCTGAAAGCTTATTGTATAACTGTATTAAAAGCTCACTGTATTATGTAGAGAGTATTATGAGAGAGAGATGGACTGAGCGAGTCTGATTAACGTACGACTGAGATTCAGCTTTAGGCACAAGGCTGCAGGCTGTGGCCATGAGGGCTGAATGGTCACTGACCCTTTGGATGCTAGTCTACACATCTACATTCTCACCTACAAACTCTTAAACCTACATTGTGTGCCACGACAACGGTAGTATAGAAAGACGGAATTCACAGCACAGTCAGTAACCTCTTTGGCCTCAGTGTCTTGAACCCAGCCAGTTTCCTCTCAAGTGCCTTGTAAGAGGGAAATTATATTGTTTAGGATTGTTTCCTTAAAGGGGAGGGGAGCGAGACACACTTATATAGAGACTCTGGCACATTCAGTCTGTCTTTAAAGATGTGGTTCCCACATCTGATGCCAAAATACCCTTCTCAGTAATTGTTGGCATCATATATATATAGAGAGAGAATTCACAGAATAAGAATAGCAAACTAGCAATTCCTAGTTGCAAATAACATTATAGGAATAAAACTCTATGTAAAAAATAATGAATAGTCATTTGATCATTAATGTATCAAATCAGTCATGAAGCAATGAGCCTATTCTTCTGTATTTGACCTTTAGAGGAGGAAGTTGATAAAGGCTAAAAACCTCCCTCCTTGCTGAAATGTACTCTTTAAATAATGCTGGTGGGGCATCGAGGTCCAGACTGATGAACTTCTGGCAGATTGGATCTGAATAAGGTCTGTTTACACAGTGCATTTCTGCAGTTAAATTTATATCCAAATATTTTTTTCAGTACTTCCCACAGACAAAATGTTCTTTAAACACACAGTCTTGCCCAAGTTCTCACGTTAAAGCAATGAGAGTATTCTGGGCTACCTCTTCCCATAAACCCCCTTGAGGACTGAGACTCTGATGCTAAACTTTGCATTAATCCAGAGGGAGAGAGAGCGAGACCGATAAAGAACATCATGCTGTGTAATTTGTACATATATACCAACAAAAATAAAAAAGTCAAAAATCATACACATGATGTTTATCCAGCATCACCCTGTCCTAAAGGACAATTAGGCATTTCCCATGACATTTAAATTTGACAAGCTTTAGGACTTGTGAGACATACAGACTTAGGACATCATGAAAGTGAATATAATGTAATGAATGTAAGACTAGCAGAGTCTTAAAGGAATAATTGACCCAAAATGACAATTTGGTCATCATTTACTCACCCTCATTTTGTTCCAAACCTGTATAAGTTTCTTTCTTATGTTGATCACAAAAGAAGATATTTTGAAGATATTTTGAAGAACCAAACAGTTGTTGGATACCCATTGACTAATCTATGGAAGTCAATGGGGAACATGAACTCTTTGATTATCAGCATTCTTCAAAATATCTTCTTTTATATTCAACATAAGAGAAATTCATACAGGTTTGGATGGGTGAGTAAATAATGACAACATTTTCATTTTTGGGTGAACTATCCCTTTAATTGTGCCATTTTTAAATATTGTGTGCTGAAGTCTTTAAAAAACTTAAATATAATGCAGCACCATGTTGCACTGCATTGTTTTAAACACATTTAATGGATTTTAATATGCCAAAATACTTTAACTTCATTGATGGGCGATGTTACTTTGTTAAAATATTCAGTTGCTTTAAAACGATAACAGGAAACGCTCAGCCATCAAATACCCAGAAAATACAAGATCCTCTAAATATCTACGTCTTTGCTTAGTTTTTAGCTGTAGGTTCCTCAAATTCTTCTGTGTCCTTTTCCCAGACTCCCAGTACTTGAGTGTGTGGGAAAAGTTTGTATTGAATAACAGAAATCTACACACACAAACACAGCACAAATATACAGTCACTGCATGTTTGACATCTTTGTCCTTGTTTTATAAGAGCTTGAGAAGGCACTAGGCAGTGCAATACATGGCTATACTATCTAGGGCAGAGTTCAAAATAGCATACAACTAGCATTATTTTGGGAGTCACAAAGTAACACGGTCTTCTATAAAAAATGAAGGTTGGAATTGCGTCAAAGTCCGACCACAGTGCACAAGGCACTTTAACAGGCCTTAAATATAGTTACATTTTCAGTACATTCCTAAATTTTACTACACTATATTATTGTGAATAAGTACATAGAAGAAACTAGCATCAACCTCTAAGGGAATTTCATTGGTCAATAAGACTTCATACTGACACCTACTGGTGTGGATGGAATCTAACGCAAAAAACAAACAATTGGTTAACAATGCAGTATGCAATTATTAAAACACCATATTTGCAATTGTGTTAAAGCAGATAATTAGATAAAGTGAGTAGAATTTGAATGGTCATGTGACCCAACATGGCAGTCACCATGAAGATGGATCACCCTAACATAGAATAAAGTAGCTTTTGTAATCAATGCATATGACTCGAATTACACTTTATCGAAAGTACTATTCATTTCATTTTGGAAAAAAATTGTTAAAGTGGTTTAGAGCACCTCTAAGTCATTTAAAACTTTTAGCTGTTCTTCAGCACATGACTTTCTCATGGATAACAGTATTCAGGCCTATGCAAATGAGAAAAGGCCAATGCAAGTACATGAACGCAAACCCTTCTAGCTGTGTATGATTGATTTCACACATCGTTTAAAAAAAGTCCCAGAGCACAAATTTTGGTTAAGTGTTAGTATATTAGCATTAGCGTAAAGTACTTCTATGGCAATTTTTCAATTTCAGGTCATGGAGAAGACTAGTAAAAATGTAGCATAGTTAGTTTAACCAAAAATGAAAACACAGTTATTTACTTTCATGATGTTCTAAGTCTGTATATTTAATCTGCAGTACGCAAAACAAAAGAAGGTATTTTAAATAATGTTGGTAACAAAATACTTCTGGTTACCACTGTCTTCTACGGAGCCCTGCACATGTCATGCAGGGGGAAAAAAAGTAGGCTAAATTTTGCTCACGATTTACTATTTCGTTCACTATTTTTTTTCATAGTCATCCATTTTATGGACAAAAAAACCACAGACATTTCTCAAAATATCTTCCACAGAAAAAAAAAGAAAAAAGAAAGTCACAGGTTTGGAATGGCATGAGAAAAATTCCTTTTTAGGTTAAATATTCCTTTAAAGTGGGCATGTTTACTTCTACCCACCTCAATAACGATACTTTTGCCTCCTTTTGTACTAAGGTTTAGCACAACAAATATGTACAAACAGAAGACATTAACTTTTACAGCATACTTTACAGAAAGTAAATTAGTAAACAATAAGTTTTCCCTTTATTCACCATATCGTTTTTTTTTTCTAAGGCTCTTCTGACTAATCATGGCTGACTGGAGTCTACTCGGGAACTTTCTAGAAGAAGTCCAGGAACATTCCACCTCGGTGGGAAAGGTGTGGCTCACCATTCTTTTCATCTTCCGGATCTTGGTCCTGGGCACAGCCGCCGAGTCCTCGTGGGGCGACGAGCAGGAAGACTTCACCTGCGACACTGAGCAGCCCGGTTGTGAGAACGTTTGTTACGATCAAGCCTTTCCCATCGCGCATATCCGCTTCTGGGTGCTCCAGATTGTATTCGTGTCCACACCTTCTCTCATCTACATGGGACACGCGATGCACATTGTCCGCAGAGAGGAGAAGAGGAGGAAAGAGCAGGAAGACGGAGGAGCACAAAGAGACAGAGATGGAGAAAAGTACCCAGAGGAAGACAAGAACTGTGGGAAGGAGGACGAAGGTGGAGGTGGGAAGTTGCAACTGAAGGGGGCTTTGCTACAAACATACGTATTTAGCATCCTCATCCGCTCTGTAATGGAAGTGATCTTCATCATAGTCCAGTACATGATCTATGGAGTCTTCCTTAATGCACTCTACGTATGTAAGGCCCTTCCGTGTCCGCATCCGGTCAACTGCTACATCTCAAGACCTACGGAGAAGAACGTGTTTATTGTGTTTATGCTGACAGTAGGAGCTGTATCGCTGTTACTAAGTATCGTAGAACTGTATCATTTGGCGTGGAAGCAGTTTAAGGGTTGTTTGCAAGGATATAAGGCTTCCAAACAGCGACCGAATACACCATCTACGATGGTTGCAGTCTCACCAAACCAGTCCACACCAAACCGAGGCTGCACTCCACCTCCCGACTTCAACCAGTGCTTGACCTCTCCACCATCTTCCCCTACCATACAGACACACCCACACTCGCTTTTACACCCAACCTGCCCGCCTTTTCACAACCGGCTGGAGCACCAGCAAAACTCGGTGAACATGGTCACTGAACGCCATCGAGGTCAAGACTACCTAGGGGTCAACTTCTTGAGCTTCTCACATACACCTACAGAGACGCCCAACTCATGCGCCTCGCCTTCGTTTCTAAGCAGTGATTTTGTTGAGGACAAGCGAAGGTTTAGCAAGAGCAGCGGGACCAGCAGCCGCATGAGGCCGGACGACCTTGCAGTATAGCACTGACCCAGTAGCATCTGAAAAAGGGTCGTCTAGTGTGACTAGTCATAAATCTGTGATACGATTTTAGACTTGACCTAACATATTTACTTTATTGCTGTCTGAATATTGGTTCACAGATTTACACAGATGTATAAATGTGAGTGCAATGCATTTGATGCATTTTGATGCACAAGGAAAACCATTCGACCTAAAAAAGTCACCATGAAATCAAAATTTAGAAACTTGTTTGACCTCTGAAAAGCCTTTTGTCACTTTGCATTTGGACTAATGCATTGGAAACAAAATCAAGCCTTTTTACTCTGAAATGCACCGTACTACACCACAGTTTCACTGTAATAATGCACTATAATATACTGTTGCACCATAATGCACTGATGAAATTTTTTCCCCCTTATTGGTAAATGAGATGTTTGTATTTTATATTTGCTGATCTTAGCTTCATTTAAATATTCTGGACATTTCTTTCTTCGTCAAACGGATTTCTGTAATGGAAAATTGACATTTTGAACACTTACTGTGACTTCGCAACCCTTTTTGATTGCATAAAAAAGACAGCACAATGGAAAGAGACAAATGCGATGTGAATGAAAACATTACTGAAAATCCAGGGACTGTCATAACAGGCCAGCTCTTTGATAAAACCAAATCATCCCGACAGTGCAAGAGAGATTTAAACTGTGAAAATCTGGGGTGAAGAGCTCTTATAATGAGCCCAATTGTGTATACTTTGCCTGAAAATATGAAAGAAAACAGGAATGTAAAACAATGTTGTTGTTTTAACCTGTGCAGTCACATTTCGAATTCTAGTTGTAGAAACAGATGTGCTCGTTCTTAATTTTATGAATACGTTTTTTTTTAATGTTATTAATGCATACTGCAGTAAAGATAAAATAAAAAAACTAAAAATGTTAGCATACATCTATATACACACAACAAACACACTACAACTTTAATGTCAAATCTAACCACTTATGTCACCGCTACCACTAGATGGCGCAATCACTTTCCACAACAGTACCATGGTAGTCAGTAGATTAAAACATGCACTTATCAGAATGCTCTGTGTAAGCTAATATTTCATATGTTGTTATACTGACACTGAAGTGCTTTACATTTTGTGCTGGTGGATAAACAGGGACCAAATTGGTGAACTAATCTCCTTGCAGCAGCTGCTAAATCTCAGCTAACCTCAGCTAAAATTAGCCCTGCAATGGAAAGCACTCTCCACCATCAGTTCAAGAGCAACGTGCTGGATCACTGTTGCACCACAGCAAACATGCATTTTGAAAGAATTTGCTAAAAGACACTGAGGTTGGAATAGGACTGGTCCACTTCCAGGAGAATCAAGCCATGGTCAGCCAATCATGAACTCACCACATAAACAAAGACTGTAAGTGTAACTGAAAATACACATAATACACACTGAGATGTGCCATTTTTAATGTACTTTGCCTGTAATTCTGCCATATGCACAAGCAGGCTATATAGAATCCATAAACGTAATTTTTTAACATTTTACATTTAATATTTTTTTCTATCATTTGTTTTAAATTACCAATAAGAGTGTAGTTTGAATCTTTTCCATAATAAATAAATAAATAAATCAGATATTGCAAAATGGAGATTCTCCATAAATCCAAAGTACGCACATATTTGTAATTTACCTGATGGTTTTTATGCAAAGCAACTTGCAATACAGGTAAAATGCATTGCTCAAAAATGCCCAGGTGTGATCACCTTGTGGAATTTACATTACAACATTCTAGTACCAAATTATATCTTTAAAAATTTGCTACACCACCCCTAAACCAGATTTAATATGTAACACTGCCAACTTGATTATACAAATAATAGATTCCAAATAATCATGTCTTGTTGGCTTTGTGCAACTGATAGCCAAAACATTTTTTAAAAGGAAAACATAACCTGCCACTAGGAGGCAGAAGAAGACCATTAGTAGCCATGAGATACACACAAAGGCATCGACACTCTTTATACCAAACAATATATTTTATTTGTCGTCCAACACCACAGCCCAGCCTTAGGAAGTGGTTCAGTACCAAATTTAATGGAGTTACACATGACGAGCATCAACACAGGAGGGGCAGGGACAAGAGGACAACCTATTAGCTTTTTTCTGTTTTTGTTTTAATAATCATTTGTTTTCTACAAAAAAAAAAAAAAAAAGAAAGAAAGAAGAAGCCCACCCTCCAGTAGCTCAGATGTTGTCAGCGCTGCACTGTATAGCTGTACACAGCTAAGCAATTTAAAAAAAATAATAATAATCTTTTCAATGTATTCCGCAGTGGTGGCAAACAGCGACAGCCTGACTGCAGTCCTTGTCGGACAGACACGGATATGCAGACAGTAGCCTGAGTGTCACTGCAGAACGGAGTGCTGCTGGTTTATGGGGTTAAAAAATCCCCCTCCACAGTCACCCTCACCTGTACCCAGACCAGCTTACAGAGGTTTCTAAAACAGGAACGGGAGACCACACTGCATACATCTGATTTCTGCTCCTACTGACTGTCAAAGTGTTTTTCTCTACAATAAAAAAAAGGAGAAAAGAAAACACTTTATTCTTTACAGTTAATTCTTGTTTGTGCTTTTTTAATAATACTATGATCTGTACGAGGTCTTAGTTTGGTTTTATCATACACTGGAGTAGCAAAGAAAATTAAATTTAAAATAATCTGTACGCCCCACAGTACACAGTATTTTGTGGTGCTATTGTGTCACCTACTGTCCACAAACAACCACCTCAATCCCCCCTTTACAAATGAAGATGAAAAAAAACTATAGAAATCACTGGTAGAATCCCTTTAACAACACAAGTACAGTACACACATACAAAGAGCATTTCCTGTTTGGAGGGAAGTGATGCGATAAGATGTAAACATATAGCCAAGACGGTGCACCTTGTGACAAAATGTTCCTTGACTTTTCCACTTTCATGTCTATTCTTTCAGTTCTTGGACTTTTTTTATTTTCCAACAATCTTTCCTGGTTTCCAACTATGTATAAAAGTACAATGAAGCCCCTAAACGTTCATACTTGGTTTGCTGTAGACTTTATATGTGGCATCTTGTCCACAATGTCAAACAAATATTCTCGACATGAGTCGGTCTTGTAAATTCCATATACATTCCCAAGTTAGCGAAAAAAAAGTCCTTTCCAAACTGTGCCGGACCTGAGCCCAACTTTGAGGAAAGCACAATTAGCTTCTCACACTTCCACCTGTTAAATGACATTACCATCGTAGAAGATTCCCTGTGAACACATCCATGTGTATGTGATGGATACCCATCACTTTGTAAGCTATAAACCTTGTTCTAACCAGGTGTCAGGGTGTGTATGTGCACAGAAAATGTCCCGGTTTCCACAAGTATCTGCTTGACAACAGAGTTTCTTTTTGTCTTTCATTACAAAGGTTTTTATTTCACAGGTTACACAGTTTCCCGACTGTTCATAACTGTAGTGGAGGCTCAAAACATTATATTCCCAGGGTTTCCTGGGCCGGGGTTAAATCCCATGCCCATGTCTGCTGCCATTCCTCGAGGCCTCATCTGAGAGGGCATCATCATAGTCTGCTGAGGACCGCTCATCCCTTGTAGTGACATCATCATGTTAGGAGAGCCCACAGGGCCAGGGTGGTTGTACATCGGCCGTTCCTTTCCTTGCATCATTCCAGGGCCTCCCATCATTCCTGGCTGCTGGCCAGGAGACAACATTCTGTGCTGTGGCCCCATCATACCCTGACCCATGAAACCTGGGGGTCTCATGTGGTTGTGGCCTGGATTACCCATGGGCATGTCCTGTGGCCCCATGTGTCCAGGGCCAGGAGGACCACCCATTCCCTGCATGGGGAGGCCCATCCTCGGATTACCCTCACCCATCATCCCCTGCATGTGGGGAAAGCCAGGTGGGCCAGACGGATGTGGTGGCTTCCCACCAGGGGCGTCTCCACCACGAGGGAAGTAGGACAGAGTCTGGCTAGGTTTCTCAGAGGGGATAATTCGAGAGAGGTCAAACTCGGGGATACCTGACGCACCTGGTCGCATTACCTCATGTAGATCTGAGTCACTGAAGACACCCGGCATGTTATTAAACTCCTGGCCTCCTGGAGTGTTAGGTTTACACATAACTGGCTCACCACCAGGTCCATGAGGCATATTGCCCATCCTGCCCAGTGGGCCCCCTTCTCCCTGGAAACCCATCCCATGAGGGAAGCCACCCTGGTGCCCGGGACCATTGTGAGGAAAGGGGACCTGCTGTGGAGGTGACTGTCCTGGAGGGAAGCCCTGTCCTCGGTGAGGAAGACCCATACGCCCCTGTGGCATCATCTGGTTGTTGCCCATGCCAGGGTCTTGGGAGACTGGGTTCATCATCATACCATGAGGCATCATGCCTGGACCCATAGGCCCAGAGTGAGGAGGCATATTGGGGCCCATGGGATTGGGCGAGGGCATCTGGTTTGGCATGCCATGCGAAAGCGGCTGGGAACCCATAGTGTTCATCCCCATTGGGCTGAGGGAAGGCATGGGGCCAGAAGGGTTGGGTGTCATCATTCGAGGATGACCTGGGTGATGGTTCACACCCATACCTACAAAGAGAACCAAAAGTTTTGAATTAGTGGAAAAGACATCCATAAAATGCAACCATAACCAAAACCTACTGCATTTTCGTTAACTCTTATAGACTTTACCGGGCATGCTGTTGTTCATAGATGGCAAGTTTGGCGATCGAGCAGGCGGCGAGTCATCATCAGAGCTAGCCACAGTTTTGATCGCATCATGGTAGAGGGGCGTAGAACTGGGCATTGCGAACTTGGACATGCGGGACATCATGATGGAAAGAGGATTTTGGGATAACGTTGGCTCTGGGGGCATTGTGTAGGGGCTGCTGGATGGAAGACTTCCTGGCACATTCATGCCACCTGGCTGACTGGAGGAACTATTGGAGGGAGGAGCTGAGGGAGGAGGATTACCACCTGAGAACAGAATAGGACAGAGGAGGTCAAGAGAAGAGAATAGATGTAGGATGATGGAAGAAAAGCTTTTAAGAATGGCCTATTATTTGACACCTGATAGGTCAATAGCTGCTACAAAACATTACTAAAAAGGTCCTGCTGTAACAGTATAATTAGCAGGAATAATTGAGACCACATGAAAAAGTGCCACTAAATATATTCTTGGACCATGTTCTCAAAACATTGTGAGCCAAGCTGAGCTAAGAAATGGTTCTACGATCTACTTAGGCTTAAAATGCATTTGGGAAACAGAGCCCTGGTTATTTTGATGGTCCCTTTAGACACTGACAGTTAGTTGTGATAGTTGAAAAGTTAATTGTACTTAACAGAGTATTAGTAGACATGGTTAGGGTTAATAGAAGAAGTTGCACTTGCAAAATTACTTATAGGCAGTAGAATGTCTGTTCAACATTCCAATGTTGGGCAACCAATAAAGTGTGTCAGCAGATATTAAGCACTAATACTCTAATGAGTGGTGATTGACATGTAGTTGCAAAGTCACCTATAGTCAACCAAATGTCTAAAGTCTAAAGGGGACATCAAAAATGACCAACACTAGTACATAACGATAAACAAAGACTATCCACACAAAAAAAAAAATGCCACATGTACACTAGGGCTGGGAGAAAAAAAAAATCGATTCCCCTAACTACCACAATTCTTTTTAAAACAATTTAAAAATCGATTGGTTTACCTGAGAATCTATTTATATTTAATTATTGAACTTTTTCTAAGAGGTGGTGGGGAGAAGTTACCGCTTTTATTCCAACAGAGGGCAAAATGGATAGGCATGTTTGACTTGAAGCAGCAGTGCGCAGACGAATCGGCATATGACATCCAAGCTCTGCAAGAGAGATTTGAAAGCACGCGGAGCCATCTGCTCTCTGTAGCTCTCGCGGTGTTTTGATGTCATACAATGATCGGTCTGCATGCGCAGTGCCGCTGCATTATGTCGTATCCGTTTCAAGCCAGCATTTCAAGCAAAACCATGACGGTGACCGAGGATCAAACCGCTTCAAGAATTCTTTCTGCACCTTCACGTTTTAAATCCCCAGTGTGGAAACACTTTGGATTTTACACACTGCCAGGAAAACATGACTATGCAAAGTAACATAGCACTTTATTTATTTATTTATTTAAATTTTCTACTCATTTTGGTGAACATTTGACTGTTATATTCATGTGCAAGTCAATAAGTAAACAAAAATCACAATAAATTGTAATATCGAATCGCAATAGTTATATAACCGCAATACTCAATTTACCGCAATTTATATTGAATCGGCACACAATTATCGGGATAGTATTGAATCTGCAAATTAGTGTATCGTCCCAGCCCTAATGTACACTGCCTAAAAAGTAATCTTGTATAACATACATAATGACTAATAAAGACATTTGTTTAGGCAGGAATTTGTATTGTACCTTGCTCTACACTGCCCATCATGTTTGGTGACGTCATACTAAGGGGAGGCTTGTTGTTCTGAGGGATTCCTGGGCTTTGCATGGGCGGCTTGGGTGATGACGTCCAGCCAGGGGAGGGGACAGGAAGCGAAGGAGACTTCATGTGGACGGGTGATGCCCCTGCTGAGCCCATCATGGGAGGAGACTTAATGGCTGCTGCTGCAACTGCTGCCGCTGATGGTCCGCTTAGCATACCAGCCAGCTGGGACGGCGTCTGTGGAGACTTGAGGTTACCTGATGGTGAGCCCAGCATCGGCGACTGGACCTGCCGCAGTGTTGGTGACTTTAGCGGGTTGACATTGATGTTGGGCGAATTAGCAGGGCCAGACTGGACATTCAGGTCTGAGGGCTTGCGACTCATATTTCTCTGGCCAGGCAGAGGCCCTGAGCTGTTGGGAACTTGGTTCGGTGGTAAAGGAGGCATGTGACTAAGACGACCATTTCCACCCACACTGCCTCCTCTTTGGTCAGGTCCAAAGGGTGGCTCGCCTCTGGGACCTCTTGGATTTCCAGGGCCTTGGGGACCCATGCCAGGGAATTGTCGGTTGGGTCCCATGTTGAGGTCTCCTGCATGGGGCTGGTCAGGGAAAGGAGGCCCCTGCATTATTCTCTGTGAAGGAACTACATTGTCAGGCATTGGACCTCCACCTTGCCTCATCTTCATAATTTCCTCTGGACTAAGGTTCATTGGTGGATCTCTCATCTTAGGGGGCATCATCTGAGGACTAGGACCCATGTTTACATTGAGGTTTCCAGGTCCCATGCCAAATTCATTCATGTCTCGACCAAGACCTTTCACAAACTCCATTCTTGAGGAGGGGCTCATGGGACCATCACCTGGCATTCTGGGAAACATCATGCCACCTCCATTTCCAGGCTCCATGGGTCTTTGATTACCCATCATTCGATTCATCTCCATCATCATGCCAGGCGTCAGACCCATGCCTTGTTTATCACCCATACCTTGATGGAACATAGCTTCCTGTACAGACTGAGGATTAGGGAATCTTTCCACCCTCCCACCCGGACCTCCAAACATGCCTTGCCCAGGAGGGAATCCTCTCCCATCCCCCATTTTTGGCATATCATCAGGCCAGTTCATTCCAGGTCTGGGCATAGTATTGGGCCCTCCCTCCATGTCAGGGTTCATCATGCCAGGGAACCCAGGCATCCTCTGCATGTGTGGATGCATACCTCTGGGGCCCATATTCATCTGGTCAGGGAATGGTTCAGGGCCACCAGGGCCCCACACCTCTCCAGGATTCATCTGGTAGGGTGGTGGTGGACCTCGCATCATTCCTCTAGGTCCACCCTGATGAAGCATCATGTCTCCCATTGGCCTATGCTGCATTTGTTCCTGTTTGCGCTTCTTCTCCTCATAGAAGTCTTGCTGCAGTTTTAGCCAGGCCATCTGCTCTGGGGTCATATGGTCTCCATGCTCTCCACCAGGACCTGGATGCAAGTTCATAGGTCCTGGACCTGGTGGAGGGGGTCCAAGATCATCTGGAGAAAAGGGCATGTCTCTAGGACCATGCGGACCAAAGGGAGGCCCATCTGGACGTGGTCCTCCCGGACCACCTGGCTTCCCAAGGCTTTTTGACTGGGCCATCATGGCTTGGAGAGGCCCTTGTTCTATTTTCTTGGGTCCTCCTTCCATCATTGCAGAATTGGGCAGGGGTCCACCCATGTTCCCTTGTCCCATGGCAGCCATGTCCTTGTCATCTGGAAAGAGCATACGCTGTATATCACGTAAAGTCTGTAAGGAACGTTCCCTGTGTTCAAGTTGCTCTTGGGAAAGGCCCTCAGGGTTTTCCCCCATGCTAGACATGATTTCATGAGCCAGCTGCTGGTGGTGTTGAGCTGTGAGCTTGGCATCTGCCCCTTTAGGTAAATCTAGGGATGGGAAGCTCGGTTGAGGGACAGCATTGGGAGGTTGGTTGGAGGCCTGGCTACCAGGTGTCCCTGCAGAGTTGCTACCATCGTGGGATCCAGTACCATCCTGTGGGCTACTGCTGGGGAGGCTCTTAGAGTCCATACCAGCTGAAGGTGCATTGTCTGGAGGCAGGCTAGTTGGTTTTGCCCCCTGGCTTGGTTGCTGAGGTTGGGTGGGTTGCGCTTGAGGTTGTTGCTGCTGGCCTTGCTGCGCTACTTTAGAGGCTGCTTGGTGGTTCTGATCACTGGCGAGAGATGAGGGCTGTTGCTGGGACGGGACTCCTTGCTGTTTAGTGTCACTTCTGAGGGACCCAATCTGATTGTTCTAAAACAGACACAATAAAATATACATTTTTTATGTATCTGTGAAAATCTTGACATTTAGTGTAATCACAGTTCAGTGATGTCAGCAAATGTCCTTGACATTTAGTGTAATCACAGTTCAGTGATGTCCTTTCTTACCAGGGGGAGCTGGGGCTTTCCACCCTTGCCGTTAGAGATATTATTCATGTGGTAAGTGATGATGTTGTCTACATGTCCCGTTATGACTGCATCTGCCGCCCTGAGATGGGAAGAAAATAGTCAGAGTCAAAGCTTTGCATAACTCTTCTGACCAAAAACAGTATTCAATTAAATATCTAATTTAATGCTGAAGTGTGTATTTATTTTCACGTTAAAAACTTTCGCCAATCCCAGTTTAATATGTAGAAACAACAGTTGATTTTCTTGAAAGCGGTAAGCAATCTGTATCTATGGCACTACTATAAAATTGCTGTTTGTTTGAGCATCCCAAATAGACAGACAAAGCAACACTGGCTCAAGCTATTTAAAAACTTTTTAGCAGTTCTTTTCAGTGATGATAGTGGTAAAGAATTCACACGTTTCAGCTTTATTACCAAACATATTTATTTCACTCCCACCACATTACACACTAGTAGGGCTGTGCTATTAATCGAAACCGAATCGCAATTGCGATATGCAATTCTGCATATGCATGACTGCCAGCCCTGTCTCGAAATGCTCGGTTATACTCGCGCGCGGCTCCAGAACGCACGTCTCCATGAGCACATCTGGCAATAAGGATGCAGTTTATGCACGCGTACAACCTGTGGCAACTCGCGCCTGGCTCCGCGTTTAAAACAAGTGTAACTGCTTTGCTAATTTCACTTGGATGAAATGAAACATTCAGCACACTTGTTAAAATCCCAAATGCTTAAAAATTAATAAATCAGCCTATGTAACCTATGTAATACTTTAATAATTAAAGTAATACAGTTCTTTATTTGCACAAAATAAACTGACCTTTTCTGTGAAATTTAGTAATTAAAAATACTCTAAAAAAATAAAAATAACAATAAAATACCCCCCTAAAAAAAAAAAAAAAAAAAAAAAAAAAAAAAACAAAAAACAACAACAATAAAACAATAGAACCCCTCCCAAAACACAATAGAAAATGTAATGGATTTAAGGGTTATATGTACTGGGAATTATATTGGTTTTAATGATGTAAACTATAATGGTGTCTACTAGTATTTGATGGATTCTATTGGTGGGATGTAATCTGGCAGATGGGAAATAATAGAACAACAGCAATTCCTATTGGAATAATGCCCAAAACACACTAAAAAAATGAATTTTGTAATTGTTTTAATGGAAACCATAAGAATTTCTGTGTTGATTTCTATTGTTTTTTTTTTCAGCAGGGTAACGATACCCATACTGTGCTGCACACTATTGACAAATTAAGCTGAAGCTTTACTTTGCAAATCGCAATAAAAAAAAAATAAAAAAAAAAAAAAAAAAAAAAAAAAACGCAAATCGATATTTTTCCCAAATCGCACAGCCCTACACACTAGTAATGAGTACTGTGACCGTCCGTGCAGCTGGCCATAGCCACATTCACACCAGTGCTAGAAAAGTATGGACAAATAGTCACACAAGAAATTGACACTGGGCTCTGTCCAATCTAGTGTGATGGCAGAGCAGTAATGGGACTGCTCTGTGGGAGACTTTATGTGTTATGGTCACAACATCCTGACAAAGTTTCTGACACATCCTGTCACTAACATTTGGCATTCTAATATCTGCCATCTAAGGGTCTAGTTTAGGCAAACATGTTGCTGTCAGTGCTAAAACACTTTCATCTTTTACCACTACTACTTTTAGACATTTCTTAGCTAAGCGAAAAGGAAAAATGAAAGTGATGGAGGGATTTGCTTCTTTGAACTGACAAAACCCTGGCACTATGATTTAACAGAACAACTGCATTTTAGCAGTGCACCTGAGGGTGCAAAACATTAGCACACATTCACAATTATATTGTGACAAGCACCATTTATAAAGAACAATCAGGAAATCTTTACTTGTTGGCCATCTCTGTGGTGAAGACGTAAACGACCTTTGACCCTGGTTTCTGCCCACTCCCCAATTCAGACGCTGTGCTCTGTCCTCCAACTGTATTATGGGTCGGCGTAGAAGCAGAAAGAGCAACTGGATCTGCCTATAAGACATAAAATCTACATAAAACATAAAAAACAATAAACATAAAATAAAAAAGCATTAGAAACAATAAGACAATCACACTATTTAGTGATGCTTTTTTTTGCAGTAAGACTTAAAATTGAATTAATTAATTAAATTAAATTAAATTAATCACAAGTGCATTGCTTCTTATTATTATTACATAATAAATCTGTGCCACCAGGTGACAATAATTACCATTTCATACATACATTTTGAAGGTAAAACCTGTTTTACACTTTAAATTAGTTTTATTATACACAAAAAACGAAATACTGAAACCACATACTGAAGAATCCTGCGTCATCTTCATCACTCTCTCCCCCTGAACACCAGTCTGCACCGCTGTATGGCAACCGTCGCTCTCCAACACATAACCTTTTTGCTCTACTGCCCATTTCTTTAGAGAGACAGAAGAGTAGGATTACCATGATGTTCATGAAACGGTCATATGATTTCTATTGCTGGGAAGTAAATTACTACTAAATTGTAGGGTTGTTTCTCAAACAAAACGATGAATAGAAAATGCAACAAAATCACCAACGACCAGGATAGGTTTAGTCTTTGTGAGCAACATTTTTTACATCAACATGAATACATTGTGCATTTCTATTCATTATAAATTCCACATTTGTCTGGAAAGTGCTGTGCTTTCCTTTGGCATTCTCTCCTCATGCCATGTTGACTAATCCATGTTGTACTGAAACTTTTAAAGGTGTTTAGGATGGCTTAAAATGAACTTTGGACAACTTGGAGCCAAAAATACACACATTGCTCTCTCCAGAAAAAAAAAAAGAATAAAACAACAAAGAAAGTTCTTAGTCACCATTAAATGTCATGAAACCACAGGCCAGTTCTCAAAGTTTTAGAGAAGTGAAAGCACAATAACTGTATGCAACCCAATTATGTGGTTAAAACTCGATTCACACATAAATGTAGTTACATAAAATCCAAGACTATGCACATATAGTAGTTTGTAGATTTAATGCTCAAAAACAAACCAGCAATTTTATATCTACAACATAACAGTTATAAATACATTTAAGCGAATTACATACACTTTCAAGACTGATATGATTACATTTTTTAACCACTACATTTTTTTAATGGAAAAAAGTCTTGTCATATTTGTTCAGATTTTCAACATTTATGGCCAGTTGTGCAGCCCACCAATAACATTACGGCATCCAGGAGTTAAAAAGAACACCTACAACAAACAAAACAGCTGACCTCCAGTGAGGAGGAAGAAAAAAAATAATCACTGGCAGTGTGAACAAGGTTTGAAAGAGACAATACAGTAGCACTATTGTTACTGTCTATCCAGCTGGTTAGTTCCCAGACCACAACATCTCACTGAAACTAGGACACAGTCGGGACTCAGGTCAAAAGGAGAGATATAAGACTTCCTGTGTACAGACAACACACACTGCTCAAACGGCAAGAGCAAACTCTCGACAGCTTGAACAAACACAAACACGCACGCCAAACAGACTTACAAGCTGTCTCCCTGTGAGCATACAAGAACATTAGTACACATCGAAAACCAAACAGGTTGCTTCTGAACAAGCCATTTCTGACTTACACATCAACATCAGCATTTAAAACATTTAAACATTGACTGACTTTAATGCTGCACCTCAATAATTACCAATGAAGAAAATTAAATGGGGAAAAGCTGGTTCAACAAATAGAATCTAAAACGAAAACAAAAGAACAAAAAAAATGCTTGAGCCTCACATTGAAATATGTTTATGCAGAGGCATTAACAACCAGCAGGGGTCCTTCAGATCGTCAAGAACACCAACCTTAAAAAAAAAAGGAGGAAAAAAAAAGCAAGGTGGCTCCCCCTCACTCAGCAAACCAAATGGTTTGTTCCCTGGCTATCCTAAACCAGGCCTATCCTGTGATGCTGCCACTAGAAAACATACAGGGGTGTGAATGTCTTCATGCACCACTACAGCCCTCAGTGCAACCCTGCCAAACGAACAAACGCATACATGTGAAAAAAAAAAACCCAGCAAAAATGTGTCGCCCTTGGGATAAAGTGCGTGTTGGCATCATGGGTCGTTAAAAGGTCATTCGCAATGAAGCTTTGTCATATTCTATATATGGACACAAGATGACAGAATGAGCATCCAGAATAATCCACCTTTCTATTTATATTTCTAACATGTATTTTGCATTGCATCTTTTTGAAAGCTGCATATTTTTGACCATTATGCGATTTGAAATAAATAAAAAAAACGAAACAAGGCCATCTTGCATTCTTGGATCAGGATTTTATCACATTTACTTGGATTTGCCCCGTCAAGCAAAATACATAATTATCAAGTTTATTAATTTTTCCTCTAAGGTATTGTAAATTCATCCAATTATAATGTGTAATTTATTACAAGGCAGCAACAAAATAACCAGATACCACTAAACTTGTAAATAAAATAATTCCCTACTGTGACAGGGCTGCATAATGTAGCCAAGTGCTTAAGGGTTAGCGACGATAAATTAAAAACTGCTGTACTTTGCAAGGCTGTAACCACATTTTAAGCATTGGAGGAGGTACTTTAAAATTTGGCCGTTTAATAATAATGATAACAACAACAACAAATATTTGGTTGACCGCTAATCTCATTGTGTAATGCAGGTTACAGTGCTACAGTTCATGGACCTGAGGTGAGACCAATATTATTGCTTGGAAGTTCAGCCGTAACTTTTTTCTTTGGAATGAATAAATTAATGAAACAAAAAGGAATAAAAATGTTTAAGCAGAAACTGCTCTGTTTCCTGAGAATGGACCTAATGCACAAAATTGATGTCCATTCAATGTCAAAGCAAGGTGGTAACAGTATCACTCTGTGCCACAGGATGATCATAATATTCAAGACATACAAAAATAACTGCACATCATGACACCGCTCAATATAATTACCTGACCAATATAGTAATGCAAGATACTGGAGATGCTTAAAGCCACACTAGATGTCATCTAAAACCATAGTGGTAAATGATCCCTTTAATGAATGATACATTATGAATGCAAGAGCTCTGAACCAGCTTCATAATTCAAAATGCATATGAAAAACAAACAAAATCACATTTTATTTTACCTTTCTGGTCCCCTTCATTGTTTGGCGTTCCTGTATCCCTTTGTTCGAATGACTCCACTGAAGTGCTTCTCTCTCTTTTAATCTTGCCTTTTGCCCCATTGCCTGAACTCAGGCCTTGTCCATTTTTGAGTCCCATACTCCCTATGGGGCCTTGGGGACCTTTGGGTGTGTGGCTTCCACTCAGCGACTTGGGGTCACAAGGAGAAGGCTGTGATTGGCTGCCGGCACCCCCTTGCTTTCCCTGGTTGGGCAGTTTGGAGTCCATCTGTGCGGCGCTGGAGGGCGACATCACGGGTGGCGACCTCACCATGGCCTCCTGCTTGGATTTCGGACTGCTGAGAAAAGCAAAAGGAAAAATTGGTGAGATTGACCCAGGGCACACAATTTGGATGGTCAAGATCAATGATGTCAGCACTAAGAAAACATTGGCCCTGCTGAACAAAGACAAAAATGAACATCTAAATATTTTTTTTAATCAAACTATTATTCAAACATTTTAATTATAAAAGTCAATAATATCCAAATTTGAGAGAGTCTGGGGCCTATTAATGGTAGTGTAATTTGCCTTATTGTCACTAGATCATGCATTTGTTTATTAGGTACCATGGTGTTATCGTGTTTAAGTGTTACATGCTTTAATGTGTAATTTTCCATGATAAACTGAGCATTAATATTGCAAACTGTGCTGAATTTTTTTTTATACATTTTAATATTAGTTAAATATTTTTACAAAAATTTAAACTACCATTCAAAGGTTCCAGGTCTGTATGATTTTTAATCAGTACTTAATTATTTTGAAATAAGTCTCTTATGCTCACTAAAGTGCATTTATTTGATCAAAAATACAGTGAAAACAGTAATGCTCTAAAATGTCATTCAATTTAAACAGTTAAACTATTTAATATATAAATTTAAAAGAAACTATATTTTTTTAATAGCAAAGCTAAATTTTTAGCATCTTTACTGATAGCACCGACAGGTTGTGCTGTCTAATATTTTTGTGGAAACCCTGATACGTTTTAGAAAACATAATTAACTTTTTTAATAGCACCGACAGGTTGTGCTGTCTAATATTTTTGTGGAAACCCTGATACGTTTTAGAAAACATAATTAACGTTTCTGCCATTTCCACTTTGCCAGTGGAAAACCAACGGAATCCTATTAACGTTCCTTTCTTTGGTAAAGAATACCAGAAGGCCAGAATAAAAAAAAAAACAGGAGACGACTAAGTCATATCTTTGCAGCTGACTGACCGATTGCAGCCACCACTCCCTGAAAACATGCCATTTGATAATAGGAGGGAAATCTTGACGTCTACCGGTGACGCAATTACAGTACTCTCAGCGACCTTCTGTCCTAGCCCTGTTCTTTGTTGACAGACTGCCAGTTTAATATTTAATCAAAACTCGTCAAACCAGATCTCCCACAAGCTAGCCACCATCTATACTCTAAGCAATGGGTCCACAGCACCTGGTTACTGAGGAAACCAGTTACACGCCAATGGTAAGGGCTGGTCATTGTTGGACACCTTTGAGTTTGGCAGTGAAATTCATATTCTTGTCCATTTTGCCTTCATATTGGATCCTAATGTCAGCCTGAAAGCACAAACTGCTTTCCAAAAGGTACTGGTTTCACAGGCCATGGCCATGTTTCAGAGCTCTGCGCACAATGCAAAATATTTTCCAGCATTCAGAGAAAATCCAAACGCTTTGGACAGCAGCCACAAACATATACAGAATGGGTTGTGATTAGGCCATGGGCCATAGAGTTCACTGAAGGACTCCCAGGAGCCCCGCTGCCGACTCCTTAACCAATTCCAGATCTGTGAATCAGCAAGATCAGCCATTTTGGAACCAAGGTCCAGCAGGGTGGGATGTACATGCTCTGGCTGAGCTGAAGTGGGTCAGTTTCTCAAATGCTCAATAAGGTTCTGGAAGCTTTCCAGGTCCACCGCTGCCTTTAGGGCACAGTTAGCCCTGCACTTGTGCCACAGTTACTTCAGCTCTCACTGGTTTCCTGTCTATAAGAGACAGCTCAATGGCCATAAGCTGGATGGGAATTGCGATTAAGTGGGTAGCAAATGATTCGCTGGTGTGGTGCATCTCCATTTGGGAGAAATTAAAACAACAACTACTCCTCATACACTTAAGAACGGTTTAATATAAGATAGTGGGGAATTAATAGTATCCGCAATTGTGTCTGACTGCAATAAAACTGTTTGTTTAGGCATTTACCCAGGGAAAAAAAAACTAAGGCTGAAACAAAAACAATATCGATAATTTATTCAAATTAGGGATATGCAATACCACATGAAATCCGAGAGCTTTCTGACCCTGCATAGACATCAATGCAACTGACACGTTCAAGGCCCAGAAAGGTAGTAAGGACATCATTAAAATAGCCAATGTGACAACAGTGGTTCAAATGTAATGTTATGAAGCTATGAGAATACTTTTTATAGTTAATGTTATGAAGCGATTAGAATATTTTGTAGTTATTTTTGTTTTCTTTACACACAGAAGGAATTCTCATAGCTTCATAACATTAGATTTGAACCACTGATGTCACATGGACTATTTTAGTGATGTCCTTACCACGTTTCTGGGCCTTGAATGTGTAAGTTGCATTGCTGTCTATGCAGGATCAGAAAGCTTGCAGATTTCATCAAAAACATCTTAATTTGTGTT